>NC_043745.1:13939454-14626994 GCF_902148845.1 Salarias fasciatus | reverse complement strand
TCTCAGCTATGGAGGATCATTCAGGAAAACCTGCACAGTAAACATGTTTAATCTGTTTTTTTTTTGTTTTTTTTTTCAGGGAGAAGTCCTATTATACAAATTTGCTTGCAGATAAGTTACTAGCAAATATTCCAATATATATTACACATTATTAAATTTAGACTGCAAAAGCCTGCTGCTGTAAGGCAGCGTCTTAAAAGCAATGTGGTGACGTGAGCTCGTGGTATTCTTCATAGTAATGCGCTGCAGAGAGAACTGTTATAATCGAGTGCTGAGAGCGGGACTGGGAAGAATTGCTTGCTAATGAACCGTGATGGATGAGGAAAACAATTCATTTCGATGAGAAGAAGCTGCAATAAGCCCGGTCTGTCGGGAGTGCTTTAATTGTAATGTGGGAAAAAAGCGTCTCACGTTCAGAGATTCCAATCACATTTAAGATGATTATCAGTCTGTCTCATCTGAACTTCATTGTGTTTTCCACATTTCCTTTTTATTATTTCATCTTCCTTCTATTTAGTATGTGACTCTCCTCGTCAGATTATTAATTCAAAAAAGGAACATGGATATGAAATTGAACGATCACAAATGAGCCGGTGTTTAACCCTATAAATCATTGTACTGTAATGAATACATCTATCATTTTAAATCTTCTGCAACCTTACAAATGTTTATTGG
The DNA here is from genome assembly GCF_902148845.1 of Salarias fasciatus. Lineage (NCBI taxonomy): Eukaryota > Metazoa > Chordata > Actinopteri > Blenniiformes > Blenniidae > Salarias > Salarias fasciatus. The sequence goes on along the minus strand of NC_043745.1, from coordinate 14,626,319 downwards.
TGAGCCAGTGAAACTACTACTGGATGAGTGAAACAGTTTGTATCAGAAAGGTCGCCAGCAGCCCTTCAGTGGTGAACAAAGCCACTATTTCACCTTATTTTTCAGACTACAAGTCATCTGTCAACAGATGTGGGGAAAAAACATATCAGTCTCACTGGTTATAAGGTACATTTATTTGCAGCTGCTGTTATAAAAGGGTTAGACATCTGAACTTCTTTCTCAGCTCTGGCTGTCATACTTAACTTACAATTAATCTTTTTGTTTTCTTAATCAGAGCAATAGTTGTTTTTTTCTTTTCATCAGTCCTTCACAAGCTTTTCAGACACTGAACTCTTTCTGATGCTCCTTTTCAGTCTTTAGTCTGCATATTCTTCTAGCCTTTTCTTTATGATGGCAATCCGCTTGCACTGTGAGTTCAATACGCTGATACAGGAGATGTTTGGTGATGCTGCAGCAGCATTCTGTTGCAATGTGGCTTTAATTTGAATTGAACACGTACTTGAAACAGCTGGGTGATATAGTTGAGCAGGAAGTAGTTCAATTGCATACGCTTCAATTGCTTGGCCAATACAGTGCATTCATGGTGTGCTCACCTCACTTGTGACTCCTGTCTTCAGCATTTACATGCAAGGCAAGAATATTAAACAAACTTGTTTTGCACACATGCATGTGTAAGCACTTATGTACCAATAAACTATCAATTTCATTTCTGCTGAAAAGTGTAACACAATGAACAAAAACAAATTCAACACTGAGCTCAACTCAGGGATTTAGGACTTCTTTGTACACAAACAACAAATGACTCTAAATTTCTGTAAGTGAGCACTTCTTTACTGAGATAATCCATCCACCTCACAGGTGTGGCCGATCAAGATGATTAGAGAGCAGGATTAATGCAGAGGTCTTTCAGGCTGGCTGCAATAAAAACACAGTTTAAATGATGCAGTTTGATTGTATTGGGAGGTCAGAAAGCTTATCAATATTTTGTGTAACCAGCATTTTCCTTAAGCACTGTAATGCATCTCCTTCACATAGAGCTGATCAGGTGGTGGATTGTGGCCTGTCGAATGTTGGACCAGTCTTCACCGGCTGTGTGAAGTTGCTGGATGTTGGTGCCGTAGCTGCTGATCCAGAGCATCCTAAACATGTTCAATTAGTGCACATTATGACAGTTTGTGCAGAAATTGTTTCTTATGAAACGGGATTATTGCAGCAGCGGTTTGGGTGGCTGGTCTCAGAAGATGTCGGATGTGGAGATCTGGGCTGGTGTGGCGACACGCAGTCTGCAGTGCTGGGGCCAGATGGATGTACTGCCAAATTCTCTGAAATGCTTTTCGAGACGATTTATGGAAGAGGAATGAACACTCAGTTTTATGGGACATTCGCAGTCAGCATGACACTTGCACGCTCCCTCAAAACTTACGACATTTGTAACATTGTGAAACAACTGCACATTTTAGACTGACCTTTTCTTGTATGCAGGCTACCTGTGCAATATTCCTGCTGTCTAATCAGCATCTTGATATGCCACACCTGTGAGCTGGTCGGATTATCTCAACTAAGAAGAAGCGCTCGCTATCAGATTTACACAAATTTGTGAAAAAGATTCTGAGAAATAGGACCTTTGTGTACACAGAAATAGTGTTGGAATTTTTGAGTATGAAACATGAAAAATGGGATCAGAAACAGAAGTGTTGCATGTATATTTTTCTTCAGCGCTGTTATTACTGTTGGTCATTCAGAGTGGCAGATTTCCAGAACCTTACTGCGCAAGTGAAGGGCAATTTCGAGACAAGAATTAACATCAGACAGATTCACATTTCTGGACTGCAGAGTACATAGAGGGACCATTGTACACAGGGACAACATGCAAATGTCACAGTTCTTGCTACTGTCCTCCACCAAAACAGTGCAATGATAGACACAGAATGGTTCCATGGGAATCGATATGGAGATCAGTGATGTTTAAGTGATTTAATGAACTGGTGAATATTGAGTAAACAGCAGGGTTTGATCTGAATCCAGGAGCATCATAATGGCCCGCAGGAGTGGCACTGTGTAAATAAACATGTTTTGGGGGTGCAGTTTGTCTCACTGTGTGTCTGGAACAGCAGCTCCAGTAAATTTCAAGCCTGTGGGAGCTTTTCATGTGAAGAATTTTCATAAAATGCCATTTTTCTGAGGGCAACAGAACAGTCCCAAATATTTCTCCAGTGGACCATGACCAGAATTCACAAGCGATCATGGTGATTTTCTTTTTATTTTTCAGTTTTAAATTATTTCCTCTCTGTCCACCAGAGGGCAGTGGTGTGCCATTTGATGCTCACTGCCCAGGGCGTTTTCCCAGGCCAAGGTGCTCCTGACAGGCCAGTTGCTTTGTGCATGTCACAGCTAAAGGTAATGCCAAGCTGCTTCTCCCTCCCTCTGCTTGCTGCCTGTGTGCAGGACCTCAGGACAAATCTGCCTGAGCATATTTTTGAATGTTGTGATCGTGGGAAACACTGATGGTGATGCATTCATGTTGATGCTCAGGCTGGATTTGTCTCTTGCGTTGACTTCCATTAAATTCCAGTTATTATTCAATTATGAATATTTACACTAGGGTTGCGCAATATGTCACAAATTTATCGTTACCACAACATCATAATTTGCAACACACACATCGTTAAAACAATAAATTGAAGTTTAAAAGAAGTGCATTTATTGAACAAGATTACTGCACATCTTATGTTCGCCTCACATTGTGCTACTTTACACTCAATATTTTATAACTCTTTTTTCATAACTATAACATATCTGCAGCAGACACTTTACACAGTTAAATTTAACAAGCAGTGGTGTACAGTCAGGTTCATACCTGGTGAGGCACTGGGAAATATAAACGGATCCCATCAGAATCTGATTTACAAATGTATGCCCCCAGCGGAGTAGATTAATCACCATTTGATTTGCAGCAGTTAAGGAGTTATGTTTCAGATCTCATATGAGTATTCTGAGTTTTTCTAGAGAGAAAACACTTTATTACCTCATGCATCTATCCATTTTCTATACTGCTTAATAATGCATAGGGCCCCTGGGGGGCTGGAGCCAATCCTAGCTTACGGTGGGCAAAGGCAGGATACACACCCTGTACAGGTCACCAGTCCATCACAGGACAAACATACAGAGAAAAATGACCATAGGGGCAGATTAGAGTCATCAATAGCCTCACATGCATGTTTTTGACCGTGGGAGGAGCCATGCATACACAGAAAGAACATGCAACAGAAATGCCCCACCTTGTGTTTGAACCTATGACCTTCTCACTGTAAGATGAGAGCACTAGCCACTGCCTGCAATCGTTTAGTACAGTGCTACTCAGTGATGGGAAAAACTGTTAAAATGGGGTTACTAAAGGTATTACTTTTTTAGTAACAAGCAATCTAATTACTTTTCCTGGCTTTATAACACCTTTACTGTGACTGACGATAATATGAGGTGTAGTTCCAATTCACTGCTTTCAGCTGAGTCCAGTGAAGCAATAAGTTAAGGAACCATATTGGTTGAAATGTGTCACGTGATGTGACAGAGCTACAGCCATAGAGAAATGTGGGTCAATAGATGTATGTCAATGGAGAAATACCATCAACAAAGGGAATATGATTGGTGTCTTGTCTCATACACAGCAACATTTGAATAATTTAGAATAGTGTAGCATTTCCTGTTCGAAATTTACTCTGTCAAGTGTCCATTCATTTCATTAATCATATATTCAGTTTTATAATAAATAATTTAACATGCATTTTAAAGTTCCATTAAGAGGGGACCCAAGTTCTTTGACATTTTTAAACATGTAATGAATGAAGTAATGAAATACTTACTTCGTCTAGTAGTTAGTTATTTTTGAAATATTTTAACCCAATTACAAATTCAGGTACTTATTTTGAAGAAGTAACTAGAAACTATAACTACGTTTTGAAAGTAATTTACCCAACACTGGCACTACTATATTAATCCTACAGGAAAATCCTTTACAGTTGCTCCACACAGAATAGAATAGGATGTTAATAGAATTGAACAAAATATTAAATGATCAATTAAGTAACAATAGAAATATGGAAAAGCAAAAAAAGTCAACAGATAGATGAATGGGTTTACTGTCAAATCGAAGAAAAACGACATGTTAGACAGAACAGAGTAAAACTCACCGACACACTAGGAAGAAATAATCCAAAAGTTAGGAAAAAGGCTTAAATAAAGTAACAAAAGTCAACGAAAACGGAGCAAAGAACAGGCAGCATCCGCAAACTGTAGCCCTAGATGCACATTCCATTGAAAAAATAATTTATCTACACCTTACCTTCTGAATGAAGTTCATATAAAGAGCCTTCTGGATAAAAGTCCCTTTAATTATTGCCTCCTGTTTCAAATGAAAGTTATTTCTAAAATATAGAATCCTCTGCTGTGTAAAAAGCGGAGGTTGTAAACATGGATGGTCAAGCTCTCTCGCAGTGAAGTTGTAGTGTTAAGAGTCTCCAGACTCTCGAGCGCCCCCTACCGTAAGACTGAACAACTACCTGCCTCATCTTGAGTCTCTTCACTAACACATTAGAAAACATCGGCCAAACTCTAAAAAGCTTATATTCACATTTTCATTAATATTTTGATTTGAGACATACAGAGTTATTAGCACAGATTGAGTGTGCATGCTGACAGATTTTTGAAGGAATGCACAATTAGATAATTATATCAACATATGTTTTGGGCAACAACATACGTATTTGAGGACAGTTAGTCTAACTTTATTCTCAAAATCAGTTGGTGACAATCTCCATGAGTTTCACCAAACTTTAACAATGAACTATTTTAATTGTAAGTCATCTGTTTTGTGTGAAAAAAAAATTGTTTGAACCACTTTCCCTTTTAATGCTACAATTTCAGTTTGTCCCAATGATTCACTTCCTTGGAGTTGACCATTAGAAATGCCGATGTTTTGCAATCTATTGCTTAGTACGCAGCAGTAGAGTCATACACATTTTTATTGTCTACTCTCAAAGAGAATATTTGAGGCATGTCGAATAACCTATTAGAAGATATCTAAAGTTATCTTATTGGTTACACATTTGGTGGAAAGTGTGCAGCCACCGTAGTGGTGTTTTTGGGTATCAGTATCTTTCCGAAGAGCCCATTGCATTAATAAAGTCTCCTACTGACTGTTACCTGCAATATTCCTGCTCACTCACCATTAAGTTTCCAATTCTCCTTGACGTGCAGGAACTGACCAGCCTGAACCTGCATCCATACTGTGGTCCAAAGCTTAGAGACAGATTCTAAACACTAATTTGTAAAAGTGACATGACTCTGCAAAAGACAGACTTGTCAACATGTCTAGACACCAAGCTACAAAGATGATTTTAACAGATAACAGCTGTTTAAGTTTGATCATTAACAGTATAATATTCAATAAAATTTCCTATGCAGTGTTGTTAGCTAAATAATTTTAGTCATTCACTCATAGAAACAAACTGATTTTTATGTTCACAGCTACACGACATGTTTTAAGGAAATACTAATCCATCCATCCATCCATCCATCCATCCATCCATCCATCCATCCATCCATCCATCCATCTATCCATCCATCCATCCATCAATTAATCCATTCATCTCCCATCCTCCCATCCTCATTTTGGTCCCTATGGGGTCGTGGTAGAAGTATAGAGAGCAGAGAAGCCCAGAATATCTCTGTCTCCTACAACTTTCTCCAGCCCCACTCGGGGGATCCAAAGTCATGCCAAAATCAAATTTGATGTGTAATCTCTCTAATCATACAAAGAAATCTAATTCTAAAACTAATGAATCACAGAGAGAAAGATGGGCACACAGTCAAACATACTGTCATTTGAGAAACACCAATCTACCAAATGTGTGGGTGTCTTTTAGCTGAAAAAAACAACCCACAGAAGCACACGAGAACTTGTAAATTCCCCACGGGAAGGCTCCGCAGAATGAAATCGAACCAGAGAACTTCTGACTGTGTGAGGCAGGAGTGTTCACCACAGCATCATATTGGGACCTACTTATTCCTTTGGTGACAAGTCCTTTTGTTTTTCATGTGCTTTATTCGCCCCCCCCCCCCCCCCCCCAAACAAACAAACAAACAAAAAAAAACAACAACAGCAAAAACCTAAACTTTATTCTTGATATTAGAATTGAACCCTGAGGACAGAGTCAGAACTTGCCACTCACTTCACTGTCAATTAAAGAAGACTGTTTATTCCCATTCGTTTAGATTTTATATTTTTCATACAGCCCTTTTAGTGTCACAGCAGATCCAGAGAGCGGTTGGGATAGTAACAGGGACAAATGTAATGTGTGCTGATCCTGATTAAAAAATACAGTTCACAAATAACAGTTTGAGTCCTGGTGGTGACATCTAAAATATCCAAATAATTCTTTGCTTCAAATGAAGCATTTCACAAGGGGGTGGCTAACAAGTGCCAGTCAGTTTGTGCAGTCTCACAGCTTACTGCAGAAAATGTTGTTTTTCAGGAGACCTGTTCCCTGAATTTGTGTCCATCTGGACCTACTAAAGTGTAAAGTGTATTTCCAGAGCAACGCCACTCTCACAACCTGCCGACATCTCCGAGATTTTGCTCCAGCATTTGTCGGAGCTGATCAGCTTCAGAAACTGCCACCCTGCAGTTGAACTCGAGGTTGTTTCCATCGACTGTGGAGAGCTGTAGGGTAAGATGCTGCACAAATGTATCAAATGCAATTATTTAAACATCCAAAGATAATCCCGTTAAGCTCTTTTTTTTTAATGATGATGTTTATCAATTTAATTCACGATATCACACTGAGCCTGTTTATAAATATGTGGTGATTATCCGATTTCTGGACTGATCAGTGGTCGTGTAAACTACTAAATGATAACAATCATTCGATTTGAAAACTGGATTGCACACCTCCCCAAAACTCCCTATTTCTCTCTCTCTCTCTCTCTCTCTCTCTCTCTCTCTCTCTCTCTCTCTCTCTCTCTCTCTCTCTCACTCACTCTAAAAAATACTTCTTCAACATGCATATCTGGACATACAGGTCATTGAAAATAGTTTAAGTTCTTTCCCCACATTGGGGACGCCGCCTTACACTGTTCTCATGTGTCACAGCACCAAACAAGCTGTGCTGCAGGAGCTGACAGCCCTGGTAGGAGATTATTCAGAATAAGCCTTTGAAAAAGAAACTCTCCAAGTATGGAGAATGGTCAGCGACTGGAAGCAATCTAGATAGAAAGTGAGATGTCTCCCAGTGGGAGTTGAATGCAGAGGTTTTTGCAGCATGTTGTCTGATCAGAGTCTTCCTTCTGTAATTTATCCATCTGAGGAACAAGGATGAGGACAGCTATCTTCTGTAAGCAGCTAAAAAAGTCTCCAGACAACCTGGGATGAAAAGAGTAGAGCAATGGAGTGAGAGAAGCTGGCTCTCCGGACGACATCTGATGTTTATCTGAGTCACCTGGAGCTGGACGGACGTATGATGTAGAAAGACCTGAAGTGTCAGAGGATTCCAGGAATATCACTCAGTGAGTTCAGATTGCATCGGCACAGCAGTGTCACTTCTGAGAGAGATGACATGTCCTCTGAACGTAGCAGGGCTTTAAGGACTGAACAGTGAAGGGTTAATCTCCAGCAAGGGACAGAAAGTGAAGCAATCAGAGAACCAAGACTAGAACACATTAAAGAACCAGAGAGAGAGAGGGATCTTGTATCTTAAATCCTCTCTTGTTGAGAGCTGTTATTGTGTCAGCTTGTGTATACATGTACAGATCAGTGCAGCTATTGTTTTCTGATTCAGGTTTGCTTCACGGAAACAAAGTGAGTCTCAACGGCGAGTTCACTAGATCACTTCGAGCAGTGAGGCTTTCTGACATGTTGCTTCAGCCTATAGCCATGAGTTATTGGAATAGGAAAAGCCAAGTTGCCCCAGGTTGTTGGTGTTTGTGTACTTCTGTGTGTGTGCATGCATGCCGGCTGGCAGCTCCCTCGCTGTAAATCCCACACAAGCGATACATCGTACGCTGTCCTGGAAAACTCGCTTAAGTACAGAGCTCCCATGGCGCTCTCTGTCACACTAATATACATGTATCCCCTCTGTCTCTCCCGCTGTGGTAATCCATGTGTTTGAGATTTGTTTAGTTGAAGGGCACGGATAACCTTTTTTTTTATTGTTGAATCACAACACATTGTGCCTTTCACACATGAGATTTATTACTGAACACAAGTTAGTATTACTCAATATGACACAAATGTCAAATGTGTTTGTACTCTGAGAATCTCACCTTTCTCCAAGCACACAGACGCTCACTCTCTCCCTCACCCTGCCTTCAGCATGTCATTACTACTATGAATACCATCAAAACATCATCTCAAGTTTTGCTGCAATGCCATGACGTCCCAGTGTAGATCATTAAGCTCATGCAGATAATGAAGGTTTTATCTAATCGTGTCTGATCTAATCCAACTTGATGTAATATGACATAATATAATCACACACATACACTCACGGAAGAGGAGCAGCATAGACATGGCATTCTAATTTCCTTGCAAATGCAATAGAAACTGCATTTAGGTGGGACATTAGCTTTCAGCACAGATGTATAAACACAGTGTGGGAACTTCTTCCCGTATGGCACAGTCACAATCTAATCTGTTTGGGATATACCCAGATGAGCCAAAACAGCCTGATCAGTCACAGACGAAGTGAATATTTGTCCCATCACAATAGTGCATGTAAAGGCCTGGGGTGTATTAGATGGTAAATGAACAGCTGGTTCTATTAGACAAAATGCTGGATGCAGGAAAAGCAGGCAGGTGTACAGATCCAGAGAAATTTTGCTGTGAGCCAGAAATGATGGGACAGAGCTTTGAAAGAGATATTGGTCTAAGATTAAAGGGATTAGATGTTATTTTCCCTCACTGGAAAAGCATAATGAGAAAGTTGAAACAGTTGGTGATCTGTTTGGTTTCGTGAATCCATTAAAATGTGTCTTTATAATTGTTTGTGAAACTTGGTCGGTGGTGTCGGTATGAAATTCAGAAGCAGTACTGATGCAGATCTCCACAGTACAGACAAAACAGTTTGGTTCATAAACTGAATTATGTTAGACATTTTTACTTTGGAAAGTCTAAATAATTATTTTTGTGTTTGAATAGGGTTAGGGTTAGAAGAAGCTAAGCTGTTTTTGTTAATGAAGTGTTGTTCTAGTGAAGCGTATGCAGGAGGCCAGATGTGTTCTGTATTCACTATAAACTGTCACAACCACAGCTGTACTGACTGTTTTGCAATTCCTCTTTTTTCCTTCTATTTTATTAAATGTGGAAATTGTTTGTTATGCGTTATTGTGATCGTTTTGGTCATTTTCTGCAGGGGTCAGCCAGCCACATGCTGCTGTGGAGCCTCATGTGGCTTTTCACACTCTGTGTAGTTTCACCCTGAAGCTTTCACAAAGTAACATTTATATTAGAGTCTCTATCTGTTTTCATTTGCACACCAGACTTTCTTTCAGAGGGCGTCTCATCTCACAGTTCAAAGTGACAAATGTGACATTTGAATTTAAAAAATGGTTTCAGAGTTGGTAAACTAAAATATTTTTTACAGCTCACCTGCCCACCGTCTGTTGCTGATAAAGGTTGGATTTTCAGACACACAAGCTGAGGGATGTTTTTTCTTATTTTCTGATAATTCAGCCCATTAATCTGGTTTGTAAGTGGCGTAGTGGTGTGTAGCGGTCCTACCTCACAGTCAGAATGTCTAGATCATTTACCTACCTTCTACTGTACAGGAGATGACCAACATGTGAAGTTCAGAACGACAGTGCTCGTCTCACATGAGTTAAAAGTGGGCCGTTAAGTGTTGACATCAAATTAGTGAAAGACGTTGTTCTTCCGTGCGAACATTGCAGAACGTGCTGGAGCTGGTGTTTCTCATCCGCTGGTTTCCATGGTAACGGTTGGCTGGATTCACTCCTTGTTACTGATCACATTAAACGTTAAAAATGAGAAGATGAAAAGGGGCTCGGTTTGAATCGACTGTACAGCACACAGTTAACAATAAAAACCAGGAAGTTACCAAACAGCTGCACACGATGGAAATCCATCGATTTTAGAACTGGAAATCGAGTTGTATTTTATTTTTTTGAAAACTCACTACAGATTCAGCAGAAACATGCATTTCATCCTTGTTTCTGGCAAAATATGAATGTCATTTGAGAAAAAACAGGACAGAAGCTGACAAGTCTCTCCTTTCGTTTTGTTTTTCAGATCAAACAGTAAGAGTGAACTCAGTCTCTGCACCTCCTCTTTGACTTTGGGCCTGTCTATGTATTCATACCCAAGGTTCACCCATAATCTGATGTTCAAGAGCGCAACTGTTAGTGTAAGCATACTGACAACAGCGTGACGCTACAGGTATACAGGAATAAATCAGATCAACATTAACGTTGGATCCATGCCAGAGTGCAGAGGACATCTGCAGGATACCGTGGACAGAAGTTGTCATATTACAAACACTGCAGCCAAACCACAGCTGACAACCTGGCGAGACCATCAGGGGACATCATCCATACCTTTAGCTCCATTATGTCACCTCAAGAAAGTTAAAATAGTCTGACTGAAAATGCAGGGAGTATTATTTCCCTGCCAAAAAAGAAGAAGTTAGAGCAAAATCATCATTTCAGGAGGGATTTGTGCCCAAGGTGAGACAGAGAGCTCTGTAATGATGTAGTGTTGACATTATTTGTTTAGTTCTGTTGGAAAGCTCAAACTAATACTATTGTATTGTTGTTTATTCCCTGCAGCTATTCTTCAGAGTTTAAGTTGTGTAATTCTCCGTCTTAGTGCAGAGAATGATATCATGTGGCTGATGTAGGTCAGTGTTTGTTTCTGGTCAGCTGAGCTCTTGGAAATACAGGAAAGCAAAAGTAGCTGCAAAACAGAAAATGTTTGGTTATTAATCCTTACCCAAAAGCTACTTCTGAGACAATATTATTACCAATGAGCTAAAAAGTTCGCTCAGATAACAACTCGGACAAAAACAAGAAGAGGAAAAAGAATGTTGAATCACAAAAGCAGTCCATAATTTGTCCAGAAACTAAACACTACTCATACAGAAAATCCCTCCACAACAGGTAGATATGCCATATGTTTCGGTCTATATATAGCACAGTATGTGTCGCATCTGTCAGATAATGTGTCATGGACAGAGAAAAACAAGCTTTTATTTTTCCATGCTCACAATGAACTGCACCGTTGATAAACCTCAACCAGCAGTCGCTATTTGGAAGCCATCCACGAATTCGTTCCTTAACCCCTGGATCCAATAGTTTTAACTTGCAATAAGCCTTTTTTCTTTTTATATGCAGTCCCTCACAAGTTAGGCAATCCGAACTCTTTATGCTGCTCTCTGTCTGTTTTCTCCTGTATAGATTTTTCCATATTTTGTCGAAATGCAGCTCTGTAGATTTATTTTTTTTAATAATATTAAACTTATACCAGTACTGTAGCATCTTTCTGCTGTCAGACAGGGACATCTTGTGGTCATAGATCTTCTGTATTAATATGAAGTCACATGACCAGCCAGAAAACGTTCAAAAAAAGGAACTAAATATGGCAATCTCTTCAGCTGATTTAGTTTCATTTCAGTTGGCCTTTCGAATGAAATACCTTAACTGGCTGCTACTCCCCAACTCAAGGTGAAGGAGTAGCAGTTCATGAGCCCCCTTCAAAAATGCTGCGTATACACCCAAAGCAATTTAACAGAATTAAAATCTGAACTTTAAATCTCCAATAATCTACCATTGCCTGAAAATCCATCTCTGTTTTGAGTTTTTTTCCTTGGTGGACTTGTGCTCAGGAACTTCACCCTGAAAGGTAAGGCTACTATATTTGAGCAAGCAACTTTGCTTTCTTCTGAAGTTGTCTTCCATTCTATTATGCAAAATTTATCCATGTAACAATCACAACAATCGGCCCAAACCCTGAAGCAGTGAAGCGACGCCAAACCATTACATTTCCGCCACCGTGCTTCACAGTCGGTTTGAGCTTGTTCTCATGGAAAGCAGCCTTTGTTATGCCAAACATGTCCGCTGTTTCTGAGGCCAACTCTGCCTTTGATTTCTCTGTCCAGAGCACGTAATTTCAAAAAGGCGTTTGTGTTTATTAGCAAACTGGAGCTTGGCTCTCATGTTCTTTTTATACAGCAAAAGGTTTTTCCTGGCTCGTTTGACGTGCAGGGTCACAATGGTGCTAACTTTCTGCTTGTTGTAAAGGACTTGACACCTTATCTCTGCAGCTACTGTGATGGCTATCTTGGTCTACAAGACTCTGTCTCTATTATTCAGTGTTGACTTCTTTCTTGGGTGCACTTTGTAACTACATATTTTTATTCTGATGCTGGATTTTTTTTTTCCTTAATAGTTGCCACAGCTATACATTGCAACCTGTAGCAACATTTGATCAATAAATAACCTTGGCTTCAGAAGTACATTTCCAATCACATAATTATCATCAGGACCATTTTATAAGAATATTTGAGCTCTGCACAAACTGAATTCCGAGGGACTTTCTGATGATAAAATACTTTCAAATTATGAATGGATTTAAGTTCTTCAGAACAAAAGCAAACCAAAGAACCAGTTTTAATTCATGTACTTTTATTGTGTTTGCTGCTAATCTAAAATAAATATTATAGTAATTTACAAAATAAATGAAGACATAAATCATCTTTATGATTAAGTGCTCATGTTTGCATTTAGCAGACTTCTACAGGGTCTTCTGAAAGGACGACATAGACTGTAGCTCCGTTTGTAGATAACTAATGGTGCTTCCTGGAAGCATCATTAGTTACCATTTGATGATCTGCAATGTCTGTGGAAACTATGTTTTCCGTGAGAAAAACACAGATGCTCACTACATTTCAGGTCACATTACATAAGCGTTGCATGAAACAGTTGTACAACCCTGAATAAGAACAGAAAAGGAAAAAAAGACATGAACAGTCAGTACAAAGTAGATAAAAAATGGCTATTTATACAGTAAAATAATACACTGGTATTATTGGTTCTCTAATGTGAAGTGTGATATTAGGCCTTGTTTTGCGATTGGCTCAGATGAAAAAAAAGTCACATTTTTGTCTTTCAAAATCTGATGATACTGTATGTCCATCAAGACACTGGTCATTTAAAAGCAATTTCTAAGCCCAACAGACTCCTGTGAATACGCCCAGGAGAACCAGCACAGCTCCTCTGAATCATCTGCTGCATATAACATGCATGGCTTTTGGTGTTAGGAGTTGCAAAAGTGGATCTGGTAAAGTAAGACTCTGACAATTCCATCAAGAGGATGAATGAACATGATTTCAAAAGGTTATGATTCAAGTTCACACCAGGAGAATTATTAACCCAAAAGGCCATGTGTCATTGTGAAAAGGGGTAAAAATGTCTGAAACAGAGCTTGCTTTTGTTTCTTTTTATTTAATTATACAGCCACCATAATTTCAGATTCTGAGTGACACATAGTTTACTTCTGCTTGAAGAAACTCAACATTATCAGGACTCTGATTTTTTTTTTTTTTTCTGTTCTAACGGGGATAATGAGGATGTGGTGCTTGGCTGCACCGAGGACAGAGCGCCTGCCAGCTGCACAGCGCAAAACTCTTTGTGGCGCCGCAGTTGTCAACAACAGATGTCGCTGATGAGATTCTCAACCATTATATCAGTTTCCAACTGAGCCGCCCCACTTGTTCAGTAAAAACCATTTAGTCTGTCACTGAATGCCCTCTCTGTTTTTTATTTCTGGGACTACAACAGAAGAATATCAGCACAGCAATGATACTCCTGAAGCCTTTTTTCCAGGGTGACATTGTTTTTGTTTAAGCACCAGACTGGAGCACCTTTTCTCTGAATGATGTTACATCTAAACATGAGGTTTCACAGTGTATGGTGCATATATAAAATAGGAAGTTAAAAGAAGCTTAAAACAGGACATGAATACAAAAAAAAAAAAACCTAGCTCTGATGCTTCCTATCAGCTCAGTCTGCTAGAGGCTGTATTGGTTGTCCAGAATAGTTATCATAAGCGGAACATTGATCTTGATTCAGTGCTTTATCCTCTGAGCAATATACTCTCCCGCATCTCTTTCATTACTCTCCTCAAACATGCATATGTGCGGAGCATAGGATAGTTTCCTCACGTTAATAATCATATGCCATTTAATTTCTTGAAACGATATCTACTGAATTTCACCTAATCAAACAATTTTATATATTTATTAAGATAATATATATATATATATATATATATATATATATATATTATATATATATATATATATATATATATATATATATATATATATATATATATATATATATATATATATATATATTTTTTTTTTTTTTTTTTTTTTTTTTTTTAAAAAGGCAAACATTTTAAAACAGGGTTAAAAAGTCCTGGTCCTCGGGTCCAGTCTCTCCCAGTTGCAGCACACCTGATTGCAATGAAGGCTTGATAGTGGCCTTCTTTACAAGCATGATGAAGACATAAACATCAGATTGAGCAGTGCCGAAGCAGGGAGAGAGCTGAAACATGCAGGACTGCGGCCCACGAGGACCAGGTTTGAGTAGCCCTGCAATAAGATCAGTAACTTTTTTTGGGAACTGTAACTCTTTGATTAATATTACTTCTGTGCACCAGGTGGGAGAAGAAAGTCAGAGTTCATCAGTTTCAGCAGTTAGCTCTTTGTTAGTTCGTTGAAAGTTCATACATTGGAGTCAGAGTGAAAGAGGGATTTAGTGTACCATTATAGTATAGAATAGATTTTATTGTGAGTTTATGCAAGTCCGGGACTTACTGAGGAACTGAGAAAGCGTTACTATCTCTCTTTGTGTGAGCAGCACATCAAGCAGTTTTCCATCACTAAACCAGAGAGGGGCAGTTTGTGTCTGCACATCTTCTACTATTATTTTCACTATAAATATTACATATTGCAATTTTACAGTCTATTCTCAGTGGCTGTGCTCTAGAATCCTTAAATGTCAACATAACAGTGGTGTAATATGGAATAGTGTTACCAGTGCAGTGCCGTGCGGGGAGGTCAAAAGTGGCAGTAGTAATGAAAAAAAAACATAACTAGTGAGGTACAGTCGGTCTACCAGTGTGCTGTATTGTTTTACTAGTGAGGACAAAGAGCTGACTAGTACACAGACCTTAACTTGGATGTTTAATAAATGCTCAAATGGCTTTCTACAGTGGAAGCTAAACTCCTCCACGACTGTCTCCCACACTGTTATTGATGTCATAAATCATGTTCACAGGACACAAATTTTGCACGTTGAGTTTTTCAGTGTTACACGTAGCTCATTCTGCACTGCGAGCGACATTAAGCCAAGAAAAACATGTGGAAAAACGGCACGCATTTTGGTGCAGAAGGGGGCTTAAACGACATGCTGTCAGAGACGAGAGGAAATGAACCACAGCCTTCTCTTAAAAATCATTTCAAATGTTCAATATGAAGGAAAGATCATCAAGATTGTCATGCCAGCTGACATGAATGATGAACAAACCTGACATAATGATAGTGGAAAATCTCTGCAGAGCCCATGTTTGTGTTTCCCATCTTCTTGTGCTAAAAAAATAAATAAATAAATAAAATGATATGATATGCATTTTACATCGTAATCACAAAGAGAGTTGCTATTAAGTCATGCACGTTCCATGTGCCATATTGGTTTTATATGCTCAGGTTATGCTTCGGATTTAAAATCTATGATTCATGTATGTGCACCACCTACATTAAAGCAAAAAATATGTGCAGCTCAAAACATTAAAAATGTCATTTGAAAAGCAGCTGAAACACATCTCTTAAGAAGAAGATTGTGGCACAGCAGTCTGTCTCGGATCATTAAAGCTTCAGTGGGTTCATCCTCAGCTGTTGCCCGAATGGGTGCTGTTTCAGTAAACTCTTGTTTATTAAAAGATGGGTGTCTCCATAATCCTGGACTAAGTCGCTCTTTCTGACAGCAACATGAAAGTCATGTCACATGCTACCTTAATGTTCACTGTCACTTTGATGCCAAGAGCTACTTGCTGCCTTATGCATGTCTGTCATTTATCTCGGCTCTTTTATTGCTGCTTCTTTTCATTTTCAGTATTTTATAGTTCAGCTTGTTGATAAAGTTTTATAACTTGACATTGTCGATGAAACACAGGCAAGTTCTTCTTGTCCATGTACTGATTAATGTAATGTTGAATATATGGGTTGGTAACCAGTTTTTGAAGGCTTGGAGCTTTGTAATTTGGTTGAGATCACTGAGCTCAGTCTGTAGTAGTGAGACAAAATTCTAAACTAACTGGGATAATACAGTGTGGACTTTTTAAAAAAAGAACAATGTTAATTAAACTGTCTATAGAGTGTATTGGTGCTGCCTTTTCTCAGTTGAGGAATTAAAAGGGCCTCTTTGTACTATTGCGAAAGTGTAACAAGTGCTTGATTTTTGACATTATATAGGCCGTGCTAGGGGATCAAAAGTGCATGTTTGATTCCAAGTACTCCTCTCGGTGTAGAGGATGCCGTCGTGCAAGTGCTGTGTGTGTTCATGTAGTCATGATACGGTTATCTCAGTGTGATACCATATTCACCACACTGCCTGCGTTCCCTGCTGCTGCACCCCGACTGCTGATATGACATATCAGATGATGTTCTGCTGGAATTAGTTGACATGCCATATGTGTTTGTTGGCCTCAGGAACACGGCTGCCACTGGATTGAAATCTCAAAGTCACCACAGACTTTACATTACCACACTGTTATTTTTTCCTCCGCACGTTTTCTCCTGTTACATAATACAATGATGAATCTGGTATTTCAGTTATTATGAGTATTTCTAGCCTTTGAAGCTTGAAAAAGTGTTGATTGAAGTGAAGATCGTTCTTCTAGTGTTGTACCATATTATCACTCAAGTATAATTACATTTATTCTTTTTTTTTCTTCTTTTTTGCCCTCCCTTAAGGCAAGGATATTTTCAAAAGAAGTCACATTTCTGCCCTTGACTTTAGATGTACCCGTAACACTCTCCCCTTGTTCGTTCATTCTTTAACCACTTCTCTTTTGTCAGTCTAGTTTTTCAGTGTCACTATGACATATCATTGCCTTTTCTTGAAAACACAGCATGGGGCGTGCTCGGAGAAGCCCTTAAATTCTTTCCACCTTTCAGTCTTTGAGGTTGACTTGCTTAGGGGCCCCCGTCCTTTAAATTCAATCTTCTTTTTCAGTAGGTTTGTGTCTGCGTTTCTGAGAGCCGGAGAGATGACTGATGGCAGAGTGAAAGAAAACGAAGGTGTGATAAAGTGAGAATAAAGTAGTATTACCTGATACTGTAGGTGCTACACCAAGCTGATTCTGAAATGTGATGGGAGGCGACACCTTTCTTAAGCAGTAAAAGTCCCCATGAATCACACTGCGCTTTCCCCTTCCCTCCATGTGCCCCACTGTTGTTCTTTATCTACCTCTGTTTTCCCCCCCTTGGGACTGGCGGTGTGGCTCTCCCTCTCTCTCGGTTTGTTTCTCCACTGACATGTACCTGGCTCAGAGCACTATCAGCGTCATAGGATGTGGCGGAGGGAAGCAAAGTGCATTTGTCACCGTTTTCACATTTATACACTCTTCCTGCCACATGCTGTTTTATCTCTTGCTGTGTCTTCATGCCTCTTGTCTCTGCTTCTGTGTCTGGTCCTGCCTTACAGTCGCAGCTCATCACTACAGATGATGTATTGCAGAGCTAATGGGCACATTATGAAATCGCAGTAATAAGGAATATGCTTCAGTTCAGCAGCTTGCACTTTTTTTTTTTTAAAGTGATGCATTCGCTATTTTTGTCTGACAAACTACCAATTATCTGTTTAGATACTTATTAAAATGACATTTCTCTTGTGTGACAGATGGCGAGCCTTTAATTTTTTTTTAAAATTTTGAACAGAAAATGAAATAGATACAAATGTATTTTCTTGCCGATACATTTTTCAATCAGTGAAATGAATGAAATGCGAAGTGTGGTGCGGCAGATTTCAGTAGCCATTGAAGAAACGGATCCAGCAGACATTTTCAGGCCACGTGTAGCGAGCCAGCAGCATTTCAGTAGCATCACATCTTTATGATCAAATTTCTGCAGATAATCTTGAAATGACAAGTATAAGCAAGGATTGTATTTGTATGCTCACTTGCAAAGGGGGAAAACAGATCTAAAATAGAAGCTCCTGCAGCAAGCAGTGAGCAGTGCTGATAATCAGAGCTGACATGCTGCTTCGTGTGTGCAGGGGCAATGGGAAAGCCGCTCTTCAGGGTCCTGTTGTGTAAGTGTGTGTGTCTGTGTTGTTTGTGTGTGTGTAGGGCTATTTTTTTTTTTTTTTTTTTCTGTATGACTGTTTGAGGGCAAAGGAAAGCCTATGACAAGGGAGAGCAGAGAAGAGGGACGTTGATTGATGTGAGGAGATGTGCTCTGTGAGCAGAAATAGGCTCTGACAATCCCAAATTCAGACCTCAGATTTCCCCAGTGAATCAGCAGCAGCAACGATGTGCACCAGTACTGCAATTAGACGGAGTTAAAGTGATTTCAACGCCGGTGTAGCTGGTGAATCAATGGGTTTATTTACATTATTTACATGCATTCTGTGGCTGGTTAAATGATGAAACGGTGTGGGCCAATATACCGCATTCCTGAAGGATAATTGTTGTGTATTTTAATCTCTTGTGCTTCCCTTTATTCTGGCCAATTGTAACTCCACAGCTTGTGATACCTTCGCATTAGCCACTCTTGTTTAATGATTCTGGGGCAAGGACTCCTACAAAACACTATTGAGGCCAAACTGCCTCGACACACTGATTACAATTATAACCCACTTTACGACTGCATCTGAGTGAAAACTCCAGCAAGTTGACCCAGATCCAGTCTGTTAATGCTTGCTATAATTGCCAAGTTAAGGACATACTCTGTGTGTACTCTTAGTTAGATAACAGACAACAGTTTTAAATGGCTCATGAGAATCAGCTGCTCTAGAATACAACCTCCTGTATCTCTACAATCTAAGTGTCATGGCTCGATTTAGTATGTTACTTAACTTGTTTTGTTATTAGTTTTCGTTTTTGTACTGTTTTCTTTATGTCAAGTTCATTAATTTATTTTTTTTTTCTACTCTGGTGTTTCATATTTTGTCATGTCATCTTTCTGTGTTTTTGTCACGCTGGACCGCTGAGAAACCTCCTCTGACAGTGAAAATGTAAGTTTGTGATGTGAGCCTCCTGCCTCCATGAAGTCCACAGTGAGTGGATCGGCTTGCCTTCCTACGTCTGTCCTGTTCTTTTCTCTCTTTCTATCCAGTAACCAAAACCAGAACAGCAAAAAACCACCACCTCTGATCCTGCTTCTGTAGAGACAGGGAGGTTTTCCTTTACAATGTTGCCTGGTCTCCTTACTCCACTAGAATGGTTGGACTTTCCGCTGTGAAAGTGCCTTGAGATAAGTATGCTGGTGCTGTATAAATGGAATTAATTGTCTCTCAAATTAAATGTTATGAAATGATCTTAGGATACCAGTTTTGTAAGATATGGTCATCATGTTCCATCTACATTTAGAATCAGTTTATACAGCATGTAACATCAACCTGCCCAGGGACTGCTGGTGGAAATTAGCATTTTTGCTATAACCTGGTACAAAGCATCTCTCCTTTGTGGTTCATGTTATTTTGTACACTGTCCCTGTATAAATAAAACCATACCATACCATACCATTGATTGTCTTTGTAATTCTGGTCCTTATGTGAATTTTATTCATGTTTATTAGCTTATTCTATGCTTGCCGACTCACGTCGAACAGATTATGTCCTGTTTTTTTGTGTCGTATCATGCAAACGTGTGTTCAATCCAGGTCATGTCAAGTTTAGCTTTAATGTTGTGTATTTGTGTTGAAGTTTTTTTTTTTTTTTTTTAATTGTCTGTGGTGTTTGTCCATGTTGACTATCTACCCTCCCGACTGTCGTGCCGCTCTGCCCTCCATATGTCTCGTCGCCGCTAGATTCTGTCTGTGTATACACGTCTCAGTATTGCCTTGCATCCTTATTAGCCTGTTTAATTTCTGTTATGTAACCTGTCTGAGAACTGTGGTGATTTCTTGTTAGTTATGTCTAGCTTCTTTCTGCAGTCGTTGCTGCACTTTGTGTTTGCATCCCATCATGTCATTAAATGGTAAATTATTTTATAAATGCATTTGATTTTAACAGTTATGATCATAATCACCATTTATTGCAATAACAGTTGAAAAAAAAAACATCAACGTTGTTTCACTCAGTCGTTTGAGGGACGTTGAGAGGCAAAGGTCTCGAAGATCACAACCCAATGCATGTTCATGTACACTACGTAAATATGTAGCTCATATATCACCAACAGTGCATTATTAGTTAAATCTGTTACTCTGCACTTTTTCCAATATTGCTTATGAAGCTGTTACTGCATCCTGAAGTCTCTGCGAGGGTCACTGACCTCTTAAAGACTAAGAGTAATTGCAGAGTATCTTGTTTTATTTGAGGAGTGAGTGTGACTCATATCAGAAAACGTTTAAAAGTGTAGTTGGGACATTGGTAAATCAAGAGTTTTGCAATGCTGCCACTTGAAAACGATAGTCACTTTGCATATGTGCTTTATCATCAGGGTGCCCAAGTCTTGAACATCCCCCTGCATTATGGACGTCAGACTTTGTTCAGCCAAGGGACTTTAATGAGTTGCACAAGGAGCTGGCGGGCAAAATGTGTATGTAAAAGATCTTTATTTTTGTTTGCATGTATGTGATTATGCAGCTGCTTCTGTTATTACTTTGCGGATTGTAGAGTAGTGAGTGGATTCCCTGTTTTGATTTAATTAAAATGCTTTTAGTGCATTCCTTCAAGCTTATTATGGATATTCCTTTGGGGCTGGATGTGTCAGCAGATCAGATGACTCCTTCACTCCCTCCTCCTCCAATGGTATTTTGTGTAACATCCACTTTTTTTTCCTCCAGTGCACGGCCAAACAAACTTCGTACCTCAAAGCAATGCCTTCATGAATAAACTCAAAATGACTCCCTCTGCTCGATTCATTACGCTAGGACACTAACTTACAGCTAACCATTACACAGCTGTACAGAAGCTGTGAGGACACTTTATTTCAATTTTCAAAGGAACATGGTTAAATAAGAGACCTGCTGCTTCAGATTTCTCCCCTGGGTCTCAATGCACAAAACAGCGGTTGCCCCTTATGTGACACTTAATCAGCTGACTTATAATTAAGGAGTGGCACGTCCGAGAAGGCCTGGCAGTGTTTTATCAATCAGCGTCCAGATACCACAGACCCAAACATGACTAATCATTCTGAACATGAACTCCATAATTACACTGATTCCCTGCTGATTTCCCCACATTTTCCTCTGCTTAAATTAGTCATCTAATCAAAAAACATCATGGACACATCTGCATATTGTTGGAGTTTACCAGCATTTGGCAGGTGCAGGTGTTTAGTTTTTGCCAGCCTTCCCTCTAAAAGTATCCATGACTCCTCAGCCAAATGCTTGAGTGGATTGGAAACGAGAGTGTCTGGTCTGGAATGAGTCATCAGAGGGGGTCACGGATAAGACCTGTCTCGAGTCAGAGCTTGCCATCATTTGCTCTGGGTTGGGTTGCTTGTCTAGTGGCTGACGGGGACCATGATGATCGATCCTCTGAGAGCGTATCGATTAGCAGAGACAGAGTTATTGTCTCTACCCACTCTGTCTTTCTCTTGCCCCCTCTCCTTCTCTCCCTCAGGGCAAAAGTGATGGGAAGTCTGCCCTACTTTGTCCATCTATTGATAAAACTCTTTTCTTGAGACATTTATGTCTTTGTATGAATACAGCTGTTTTCTCAGACACCAGAAACTTCGGAGCCATATTGTAGAAGTTATGGCAACGTTAAACTTTCAAAAACTAACCATTCACACACACACCTCTACCACCAGAGCAACATGGATTTTTAGCACTGCATAGACTTGAACAGTTATCTTTAATGTTCATGGACACCTAAAACAGGTTAAAAACTATATAATAAATTGACCTGGCAGCCAGAAATATTGCTCCAGTTTAACAACAATACCTCTATCAAAAGTGTTTGGTAGTGGATGTGAGGAAGCAGCTGTGTGGTAGCAAGAGTTCCAAATTGTCTGCAAAAGGTAACGTAAATGCAAAGTTTACAAGTTTGTCTTTGTGGTTGGAGAACAAAGCCAAAAACTCCCTTATATAAGATCTGATGAAGTAGCACAGATTTATTTTCTAAAATACATTCAAAGAGAAGTTGTCTCTTTCTTACTGGATTTCTCATTGGGAAAACGCCCAGTGTGTTTAGAGTGCAGCTTCTCATTTTAGCAAGTGTTTAGCATCGGCCACCTGCACAGTTAAAAAATAGCAGATGTCTATAGTCAGAGCTCATTCCAGGTGTTGCTAAGTAATGATAGTTTTTCTTGGTAAAAGGCCAAAATGAATTGGCCTCTGGGAGGTTCGAGCTCTCTGGAGTCAGTGCTCAACCACAGTGGTTTTTTTTTTTTTTTTTTTTTGTGAGATAAAATAATCATCACTCAGAAACTCTGCTGTGCGATTATGAAATAGAAATTTGATCAAATTTCCTCTGGGTCTCAGATCAGACCATATACAAGCAAATGTAGTTGTAATGTAAAAAGTAAACTTTATTTTTTTACCTAACAATCGCCCACTGACGTTTCTGACACTCACAACTATTGACAGAATAAAGTTTCCGCTGCATTATACGGAGTGTTTTTCCATCCGTCAGATGTCTCCAGTGATAAATAAAAACAGCAGCAGGTAACATTATAGTTCCCACATGAGTGTTAATACCACATTACAGATATCAATAATGGACCATAAAGTCAGATACACATTCCTAATGGTTCTAAACATGGATTATACTTAATTGATCAAAACATCAGAAAACCATATTGAAACCATAAATACATTATTTAGGAATTATGACTTCAGCAGCATTCCAAGATGGCTGTGCCCTTTAATGTCAATCACCAAAGAAACTCTGTTGAGGGTTGAAGTTACTGCTGTAAAACCAAACAATTCCAACAGGAAAAGGATAGGACAGAGATAATCAAAGAAACTAAATCGGTGCAGATGTGATGGGGGAAAAATCCTCAGACCAACTATTCAGGTTGAGTCAGTTCAGTTGCAGGACTCGAAGGACAGCAGAAGGTTCCAGATATATATATATATATATATATATATATATATATATATATATATATATATATATATATATATATATATCCTCAAATTAGCTTAGTTTTCTGAATTTTTTGTTTTGAGCAAATTATATAAAATCAAACGTTAAGGAAAAATTCCAAAACCGCAGCCAAACCTAGAACCAAATTGATCAAATGCTCATATTATTTGGTTTTACCAATTACCCCATTCAAAAAGCAACTATGTATATGCTGTTTTTTTTACTGTCTCATAGAAAGGGGCTGTAATCATTCTTTGGAACGGTGCCACATAAGCTCAAAAAATTGTGGAGAACACATCACAGAAGATGAATTTAATGGTTGCAGAAAGGCCAAACGATCTACAAGCTGCATAAACTCAAGACATGAACATGTCATGATCAGTTGTCATGGGAATACTAAAAACAGGTGTGAAAGCAACCTGTACTATCTACAGTGCATCTGTGTGCAGTTTAGTCATCATCAAATGTGCCTTCTGGTCCATTTGACCAGGTGTGAAAACATGCTAAGATATTTAATGAAACAATCCTGTATTCAAAATATATTATTTATGAAGAAAGCATGCTGGGAGATTCTTACTCCAGTTCATTTTTCTCTCCTTTCCAGTGTCCAATTTGGTCTTTTTCTGAGTAGCTCTCACATCTGCATTAAATTTACATGAAAAAAATGCATTTACATGTTTCTGTTCTTTTATCTATTAAACAGAAGCCTTTCCAGCACACCTAATCCTTCTTCCTTCTCCTTTTTTCTCGTCTTGTTACCTTTTTCACTCTCATGTTCTGTTAAGCTGCCAACAGTTATTTGCAGCTTGTGAATATCCATCAGCTACAATTATAAATGTTTCTATCTGAAGGATATTCCACGCTGTGCCATTCTGAGTGTATCCACAGTGTACGAATATAAACAGTGAATATATTAACCACAGTTAAATATGACGCATATCCATGTGTACATGGAGCAGCCTATACATATTTATAGTGCATAGTCGATACAGGCTGCAGTGGTAATGGGCTCAACCTGAGGCAGCGTGTGGAGTTTACATTTCCTAATCATTTCTCACATATGAGGTAGATTTCTTCTTATTACAGGCACGTGGAAGGAGGAAACCTATTTAAACATAAACAGGTTTGAAGCAAAAAGAAAAAGTGCTATATGTGTGTTTTCTTTTGTTAGGAGGTCATCTTTCCACATGGGAAGTCTAAAACTATGAAAGTATGCACCGCTACAGACTGCTTCATGCTGAAAAATATTAATTAAGCTTTGCGTTGCTGAGCTATTATACAGGTCCCCGGTATTTCAGGTCGATCGCTTAATGGTGGAGGTGTTTTTGAATTGTAGATTACCAAATTCAGCTGTCTTTGTAGGACAGGTGCAGAATTTATTCATGATCACGGATGTCCAGTGTGACTACAAATATGAATTTAAAAAGTCTAGTCAAGTCTAACAATTATAACTGTTCTGTTTTTTGGGTAATGTGGAATTTCTTTGCACTTTTTGTATACTCGTACCTCAGATCTATTTTTGTCTATCTTTTTTCACTGCAGTGAAAATGTCTAATTTTACTTGATTTAAGATAAATTTACTTAAATTTTATATTTGATCAAGATAAAAAGGCTTGATTTAAGAGAAAATTCTCTGAAATCAAGAAAATTTTTTGCTTGTTCTATTGGCAGATTTTTTTACTCATTTCAAGTAAAAATTTCTTAATTTAAGAAAAAAAATCTGCCAATAGAACAAGCAAAAAATTTTCTTGAAATCAGCGTATTTTCTCTTAAATCAAGCCTTTTTATCTTGAGCAAATATAAAATTTAAGTAAATTTTATCTTAAATCAAGTAAAATTAGACATTTTCACTCAAAACAAGTTGAAAAAACTTGCTCAGATTTGGACTTTTTGCAGTGTTGGCATTGCCTGTGTCTGATCAGGCCCTCAACGTTGGAGTTTTTTTTTTATTAGTATTTGATAGATTATGTAGCAGTCAGTAAATCTGATTGATTTTCAACCTTTGTTAACTTTTCTTCAATCCTTCTTCTCAGGTCAGCCTCTTTTGAATATGAACAGCCAGTGCTTCAAAGAACCCTGTATGAGCTTTGGAAAAAGAAAAAAAAGAAAAATACTCATTCTTTGCTTATATTGTGTGATCCACTGGGTGGTTTTGAATATAGAGCAATAAGATTCAGCAAAAGTTCAAAATCAGTCCATGCTCACTTGTCTTCTCTGCATAATGTGATTGTAAGTGCTGGAGTGGAGCTGAGGGCCCTCTTGTGAGGGATGAAGGTGATATTTGGAAGAGTGAGAGCTGGAAGCAGAGGAAAAGCCTGTTGCGAGGGCTGCACAGTCAGTCGCTGGGTGATAAATTCCTCCTCTGTTTTAGCGCGTTGGAGCCGAGCCCTACAACCGGCACACGTACAGTGGAAGCCCAGATTGATTTGTCTTTGATGCTCTCCAACTTGGCAAACTTCCTGTCAGTGATGAGAATATTAATTATGCCCTTCCTTTGCTTCTTAATGTCGGGCTCCTCTGAGAAAAGTCAACATCTAGGGGGTTTCGTTTTAGTGTCGAGAAAGATTTTTTTTATCCATAATGGTATTGTTCTTCCTCACCTCTAAAACAGAATTCATACTGTTGGTATAATGATGTACAAATCAGTTTGCTGTGTGAACTTAAAGTTGACTTCATGCATGCAGGAAACGACAGGTGCGATGGTATGTACAGTTCATTCGAACTATGAGTCACCTACATGATAGCCAGTGTTGCCTTAAGGCTAAATTTAGCTGATTAGAAGTGACAGAATGGATTCTCTTGAGCAACACTGTGAAGTTTGCATTAATATATGACAGTGCCTCTCTGAACGCCGGGCCCTCGGTTTGGCTGCTGTACAGAGCTGTCACTTTCACACCACATTTGAGGATTAGCTGCTCAGATTTCTTCAAGAAACCTGCAAAATTTCGCAAGTGCACGCAAACATGTCAGATAATGAAATTGTGGCGTTTTGGGGATAAATAGTGATTCTAGATGATTTTAAGTTAATTACTGCTTGAAGACTTTTTCAACTTGCAGAAGACAACCGCCTTTACTTGAATATGTACCTAATTTAGATGGCAGTTTCACAGATTTACACCCATGGAAGCAGAGTGTCTGAATTAACAACTTGTGTCACATTTTCAAAAGCATTGACCTGCTGCAAGAGTTGTTTATTCAAAAGTAGGCTTTCTGTAGTGCGCCAGTTTAATATTGATAAGACTCCTTGTATTTGTGTGTTAACAATGAACAGCATATGTAGTAAAATATACTGTATCTGCAATGGAAAGACTTGTCAATCACATTTTCTGTCATTGATTTAGAGGAATGCCAACTTTAAAATAATGAATGAGATCATCTCTGATTGGTAAGTTATTGTTGTGGGGTTGGGGGTGATTAATTGATTTACATTAATTTATATAGAAATCATGTGCTCAAAAAAACCCTCAAAACACATTGACCTGTTAAAATCACAACATATTTTTTGATTGAATTTTCATTCACCCTTCCTTTTAAACATTTATACATGCTGCAGTTTGAGAGTATAAACACATTAACTGTCAATCAGGTGCTGACAGTCCTAATATTTCCAAAATCTAATGGGTTTGTACCACACAGTGGTTCAGTAGTTATTGTTGTTTCTTTACATAAGAAAATGCCAGCTCTGATTTAGGTTTCAGGCCTCACTGTGTTGAGTTTACGTGGTTTTACTGGATACTCGGGCTTTTCCCAATAGGCATGACTGTCTGTCTCTCTCTCCCCTCCCTTGTGATGGACTGGTGACCTGTTCAGGGCATACGCCACCTTTAACCCAATGTCAACGGAAATTGTCTCCTTCCCCCCCACAACCCTAGGTTGAGAACATTAATATTTTACGAGAAAGGCTACAAGCCAGAAGAATGACTGCAATCTTACAGCAAAGCAGTGTGTGGTGTTTTCTTGTTTTACAATCTTTGCGGGGGCTTAAACCTTGAAGCTCACACTTCTTGAATCTACAGAATGTTGCATGTTTTATAGGATTTAAAGCTGAGGTCACTACACGGTTGAAGCCAGGGGACCGGCTGGGTCGGTGCTCAGTTGTGACGGTTAGCTTCGTCTAAGATGTTAAGGAACTGATCGTGCCAATGAGTCATCCGCACAAGCAATACCATACAAATGACAGAGTGTGTATTTGAACGTGCATGTTGGAGTGCATGTGCGTCTGGCTGTCGGAAAGGCCTCTGAGAGGTGTCCCACAGAGGCTTGATGCTCTGAGGCATGACCAGGTGTCACTGCACCGGGAGCTTGTCTGCACACTGTGCAGAATATTAACAAGGCTGCCCACACACACACACACACACACACACACACACACACACACACACACACACACACACACGTACACGTATGTCACTAATATACTATTACATCATGTTGTGTGTGTGTGTGTGTATACAGACAAACATTTATACAAACAGGTGTGTAGGTCATGCATATTAGTGTTTATATGCAATGTGTATGTGATTTAAGTATGCATGCACACATGCTGCAACAGATCCATAAAAGGTAAGGATTAAGGCAGATTCTCTCTCTCTGTCTCTCTCTCGTCTGTCAAGAGATGAGTTTTTTTTCTTAGCTTTTATCTTTCGCATCCGACCAATGGAAGAGTGGATGAGAATAACTTCAGACTCCGATGAGACAACATCAACTCACGTGAGCACAGAAAGATAAAGAGAATGTACAGAAAATAAAAACAGGTGTGGACATTTTGACACTGCGGTGCAAACCGCATCCACACAAATGTGCCCAGAGATCAGGTGAGGACATTAAGACTCGAGCAATTATGTCCTCTCGAGTCTACACAGTATCTGCGTCTTGTGTGCGAAGTACACTCCTGATGTCTTACAGTATTTTCATCACGACAAAGCGGCATGACTTCATCAGTGCCAGAGGCAGCGAGCCACAGATTACTGTAAGCCCCATGTGTATTGATGTGTGGATATAAGCCCACACACGTGCACGTGTACTCCGTGTGTATTTTACATGTGTCGGTAGATTTCAGTGTAAATCCTGAGTTTGTAGGTTGGAATTACTCAACATCTCCCATTTGTCGAGGGATGGTGGGATTAATGTCCCAGGATTATTTTTCCTCTCGAACCTTGAGAGAGTGTTTGATGTGTAAACGCTGCACATGTACTGTGCCTGGTTTTTTTTCCCCCCAGCTTTTTTTGTTGTTAGATAATTGCATTGATTGCTGAGCTCTGCAGACTTGTTCTACTTTAGAAGCATTTCCTGCATCCAGTCTTGAGCTACAAAGCTGAGAAAAAAAAAATCATTATTGGTTAAGGTGAAACATCTTATTTTTCATTGAATATTTCAATATTGCATAAGTAAGCTTTAATGCATGTCAAACCATACTAATTATTTGCTTTCAAACGGAACAGAGAAGGAAAAAAACTTCATTCATCCCCAAGGGGAAAATGCGAGTCCATCATCTCACAAAAAGCTGATAGCGCTGCCTGATCTGCTGCTGCACCGACCAGCAGATGTGAGTAGGAGAAATCCAACATTCCCATGGATTTAAGGGCTATTCCTGCAATTTCCAACACATAAATCTGGACAGACGTGTGCTTATGGCATTAGAAAAACAATAAGAAAAACAATCTTACAATTTTTTAACTGTATTTGAAACTCCACATGTAAGAAATAAAAAGTGTTTATATAATAATCATTATAAAACGAGTTGTTTATAAATTCTATAGGTTGTATTGTCTGGTTCTGTGCAACATATGTGGGAATTCTGTTGCATAAATGTGCAATAAGTAGATTTTGTACCACATGATGGCAAAGGAAGCAAGTTGCAAACATAATATTGACAGTTTTTCAGATTTGAAGTTGATTTGATCAGTTTGGTCAGAATCCTTCACCTCAGTCACACCTCTGAAACTACATTATCATTTATTTGAAGTGTTTCTGACGATCTGGCTGTGGATTCCCAGACTTTCAGCTCTGCATTAGATCTTCACCCACTTTTGAACGAAGTCCTAACAGTTCATTCAATCTCCAACCAATAACTACAATCAGATTAACTAAACTCCCAAAGGAACAAATAAAAACTAAAATGGTTATTAAAGAATAATAAACACTCTCACAAGAGAAGAGCAGACCTAGAAATTTTCCCTTTATATTTTGAAGGCTCCTGTTTTGGGGTAACCATTTGTCAAAGACAGACTGGGAGGCTTCAAAGTATTGAAAACTCTAGTGTCAACTACAATTCAATAAAACCTTTTTATCCTCAGGATATGAATTAATCAAATGGATTTATATTTAATACTGTTTAATTCACTTAAAATGTGCTTATTAGGCCTTTTTCAGTTTTATGACCATTCAAAGAACAATAAAAATGCTGTAAAACTAAAAACTCTTAAAAAAAAAGGAAGCTGTTTCTTGCCTTCTGTTATCTTGCGAGGCCAATAAAGCTTTCCATACCATCGCTTTCAATGCAGATACTTCCCCAACCAGTCGAATTGCCCCCTCACCCACAGACTTTGTGCTTTTTAAGGCTTTAAATCCAACCAGCTGCTGATTTAGAGCAGAGTAATGACTTCTGACAGAGCCACCTGTTTCACGCTTTGGGAGACGCAGTAAATCTCTCTCATTGTTGTCTTCCGGTGATCGAAAGGACAGATTGAGGGTCCCCGTGCATCTCTATTGATACTTTACCGGGTATAGTCATTTCCTTTTTACGTTGATTCTGTGAGGCAGATGATATGTGAACTGTATTCGGGTTTGCATAAGAGTTAGTATTTCTCCAAAGCATGACTGTAAACAAAGCTTAAAGTCCTCCAGGATTTGAACAGTAAGTCTTTATGTGTAGCAGCTGCTTCTCTTCTCATGATTGTATGTTTATTTTCAATTGATCCAGATGAGGAACTTACAACGCTCACACACATTTACACAATTTTCTCCATCACAGTTTTAATATTTCTTTAAAATCAAAATAAGGCCAGTTGTGTATGTTGTTACTTGACATAGATTTTTTTTTCTGTTATTACTGCTGATTTGGAAGCTCCCATGCAGCTCAGTGTAAATTCCTCACCCTGCTGACCTCGGTGGATTACTGACATGTTGGCATGTTTGTGTTGTGACACTATTTGGCATCGCAACAGAACTCAAACATATCCTTCTTATATTTACCCCTCAGAGGATGTCATGGTTGCTTTTCTCAATCTGCTGTTCGCTACAACCTCACATGAAAGCTGTTATGACAGGAGTCCTACGATTTACAGTTGGTAACTGTCACACCGTTAAAAAAAAAAAAAAAAAACTGCTGGACTGAAGTAGGGATGTTTAAATATGTGTCATGTTTGTGTGTTTGGACAGCGGACGTCATTCTCTGCTCAGCTGAAGATGATTTCATCAACCTGTGGAGGTTCAGTGAGGCTTTATTTTTGGCAGTAGCTTTCAATATAAGATAATAGCTTTTCTAATTGAGCAGCAGATGGGGAGCTTTAACATTACCAGCTGTATAAATGGATCACCCTCAATGTCATGCTGAAAGTCAGATACTGGGCCAAGGGTCAAAGATCGATTTCTAGAGGAACACAACACGGTGGGCGGCTCACAGGGGGATAGCCAACATCAATACACTGTAGGTGTTTTACATCTTTTCATCTGTCCGTTATAAAGATCACTGCTATAATTGAGACTGACTGTTTTAAAGTATCAGGGATTCAAAATAAGTCCCCATCAAAACTGTAAATAAAAAGTGAGGCAAACAGTTAATTGTAGGCAAATTAAAGTCTTGTATATTTATGGCAGCTGTCTGCATTCAGTTATTTGTTCAGCACAGGACAGATGCTAGTTTTATGCTTCCGGATGCTGTTTGAGCACAGCTTTTTGTCTCCGACTGCACTAAGGGTCCCAGCAAACATTTCCTTTTCAAACTTCGACTGGTATCTTTATTCAATTTACATACTTCTCTCCGAACCAAGGCTGCATCAATTTTAGAGCACTTGCAGAAAATCAGTGCACATATTGTTATTTGTTGATCTTAAACCAACGCTGAATATTTGTCAAGGTTAAAAGAGCTATGTTGTTTTCCTTCCTAAGGCTCACCACTTTTAATTTTAAAGCACCTTTTCATTGTTGTACACAAACAGAAGCTTTAAGCATGTATGAAAATTCAGAAATGCTCTGGGAAAGAAACATTTTTTGACCTGTGTCTTGCTCTAACCATGTAGTTTCTCATTTTAATGACCATTTTCTGATTGCAATTCACAACTCTGGACTTCTGGTGGAATAAATGGATTAAACATCAAGTAGAAAATAGCAAAATAATTATTTTTGTTGGAAATATCACAAGTTACATGACCAAACATCTTTGAGAATCAAACCATGATCATAGAAAGCCACATTATGATAAATCAATAAATTAAACTGATTTCTAAGGACAGAACCACAGCAGGGGATACGCTTTATAACGGGGTACCCACTTTGGCAGGACACCAGCATCAATAGCTCTCTAACAAAACATCATCAACACACAGGCAACATGTCTTTCCCATCGGTGTGAGGTGGACAATATGCTTGAAGTTAATTTAATCAAAAATAGTTTTCTTTCAAGCAACAGAAATGACACCAGTCTTGATGTGCAGCTACATTACTCCTGCACATGATATCTGCAGGGAGCATCTGCAAAGATAACGAGAAAAGATCTCGTTAAAATGAGAAAACTATCTCATAATAATGGGAAATTATGTTGTTAAAATGAGGAAATTATATCATTATGCCAAGATACAGCTCAATAAAGTATTTCTTTACTGTGGTAGTTCTGCGACTCCGTAGATTTGAGCCCAAATAAATGAATTATGCCTAAAAGTTGGGCTGCATGCTGCTTTTTCTCCTTGCCATAATGGCTGCCTGCAGCTTTGACAGAATTGCATGTAAATAAAGAGTTGCTTGAATAAATCATTTGTATTTGTAATTATTCCTGATCTTCCAGTTCTTCAATTTCATTATCACAGCTTGAAGTATAACAAGACTATGAAATATTGTTTTTGTCCATTATCCATTTTTTTTTCTCTCCATTCTGAGAATTATTAAGGCACTAATTTAAAAACTTTCATTTTTTTTTTTTTTATTATTTTAATGTTGTGGTTAAGTTTCAAAACAAGATTATATGCCCAGTATATGCACTGATAACATTTTAGAATAGACCAACATGCAACTTTTACACATTCCCTCCTTTAATCAGTAACTTTCTTCAAGAAGAACCAGAAAGAAATGTGAGTGTTACCACATATGATGACCTGCTTGATCAAAGTTTAATGATATTTCATGGCTCGAGCCAAAATTTATTCTGCAGGAGAGGCTGAAAATGGCTCTTTTGATTGTGAAAACATCTTACACTTTACACGCACAAGTGTCACTGCAAACATTTCTGTCATCTTGTCATTCAACACCTCAGTTCTGAAACCCAAAACGTTGCAATAATCTGCATGTGGCGAACGTGTTTGTTGAGATTCAGTGTAGTGAGAAGCTTTAATGGCACATTGATATCTTCAGAGTGACGAAAGCAATTTGATTATTGACCAAGAAAGACCTGATCCTAAGTCCACCTGCATCCACAGACTGTGACACACATACAGCATGTAATGTACATCTTCCATTGTAGTTTCCAAGATGGAGTGTGGCCAATTTTAAAATAGAGATGTGACGCTAATTAAGATTAATTTTGAGATTTAATAACACTGCTTTTTAAAACTGTGTACCTTACTTTGCACCGTGATAATCTATTCATTATCTCACAGAATTGGATAAGGCCTTTAGGATTTCACTTCAAGAGTAGTCAGTGTCATTAAATGACTTCATGGATTTTCCCAAAATAGGTTGCTGATCACAGTTTAGATAAACTGACTGGACTAGATGTTAATATCATTCTATGCTTTACGAAGGCTTGCATTCACAACCGTTTCTCTGCTATCGAGCTATTTTTGAGTGCAGTTCTCATGAATCTTCAGTGTGATAGAAATTACATCACTTTTCCATTATTGAGTATTGATTCATTCTGAATGAATTCATTAAGGATTCATGTAAGACTGGTTTGTAACGTCTCATAGCATGGAGGCCTCAACGAGCTTGGTTGAGGACTGAATACCGTCTTTATGTTTCGCCATAACGGCGACATTGGAAGAAAACTAATAACCTTTACTAAAGTGATGAAAAATCAGAGAGAAACTTTGACCAAGAATTTTGTATTTGCTTACGTTGATACCAACCAGTTGACCAGTCTAAAAGGACATACCATTTCTAAACAGTTAAAAAAATCCCCTGAACTTGAGGAAACTCATCATTGTAGCTGACACTGTATCTTGAGAGATCGTTGTAGTGATGAGCCGTGCAATCCTCTGAGATCGGGCGGGATCCCAGCATCTCTCGATAAATTATGTAAATGTTGCCTTGATTGTGGCTCGCACCACTAGCAGCAACTGCTGTTGACGGTGTATTGCTCTGACACAGACTACATGTTACATGCCGCCTCTGAATATGGTTCTGGTGAAGGTTTTTTTTTTTTTTTTTAATGCTTGCTCACGTGGAATTGTTGAGTTTTTCCTTTGTATAAGTGCCTCAAAATGACTGTGATATATTTAGTGATATATTAATGAAGTTGAATTGAATTGAAATATCTTAATTTTGACAGACCTGTCAAGAAACCATATCTCATATCTCCCAACAGGACTGTTTTAAAAATGCATTCGACATTTTAAAGTCTCCCTGCTGCTGCCTGGTGACTCTGTCACTTCAACTGGCTGTATCACAGTTAAGCATGAATTAAACACTAACTTACTGAGCTAACGTGTATTTTATGTTTATGGAGCTCTTTTTTTAAATGCTTAACTACAATAGAAATAGAATACAATTCAAAAACACTATATAAAGTCTATATTTTAAAAATGTTAAACAAATATCACATTTTTTTAATTTTTAAAACATCAACTAATGCAAGAATTTGTTTTGAATCATATGATTGTGTGAGTCTAATAATACAGATTTTGCCCAGCGCAACACTCACATGTCATTATTCATGACAAATGCGGCAAACATAACCAGAGGGAAGAGAAATTCATCAGAGCCCAGTGTTTGATTAGTGCCAGTGTCACCAATGATCCCCGGTATCGCGGCACCGACGCTCGTTAATAGACAACACAGCTTAATGTGTTACTCTGTGTAGGCATTTGCTTAGCAAATTATAGACATTCATCACTGCTAACATGCATGCTGTCCAGCATTGCGATGCCAGTTGCTGGGAGTGCATGTGTGCTTGTGTGTGAGCGTAATTGCACTGGAGCTCGTGTCTCTGGCCTTCACCCCGGGTGCTGCTGTCGAGGATAGGATGTCACAATCCATTATATCACTCCTAATCTCCTTAAATCTCCCTTCATCCACTTGAGGAAGTGTAGGCGGCAATAATGAAGAAAGAAAATGCCACCTCTGACCAGGAACAAGCCCGAGGCACAGTGATGAGGACTGACGATGGAGAGTTGACCCCAAAAGAGCGGGCTTCTCCTCTCTCACATTCCTTCGTCATTCCGGTAGTTCAGTTTTTGGTGGTGACGTTTATAGCCGGATAGAAATTTGAAAATTCAGGGCAATTGCATGATTGATGTGGTGAGAGTAGCAGGGTTTTGTAAACTGCATAAGACAAACAAGCTGTCAGTATACACAGGTTCTCGATGGAGCACGCCCTCCCTACTCTGCTGATGTAACTGTTAGGTTGGAGGATGAACTCAGGCTCAAAGAAATTAGGACCAAGAGTGTTTTTTTTTTTTTTTTTTTTTAATGGATCTTCTGTAAATTAAGATATTACTCAAACACAAAAGCAATTATTGGAAGAAGCTCAATGTACTGAATGCCAATATGGGTAACGGTAACATGTAAAAATGACCAATTCATGTATTCTCTCCCTACAGCTTAGGCTGAATGTGGACTGCAGCTGATCCCAGCCAAACGAAAACTGTGAATCAAGTAATCCGTGTTTCATTTTGTATATCTCTTCTCTGCTTCACTGTGGTTGGTGATTACAATTTTGATCATCATTATACAAAACACCAACAAAATAAGGGGACATCTTCACTGATGCACAGCATCAGAATCAGTTGAGACATTGATTTTCATGATGAGATATATTCAGACATTCGTTCCTCTGTACGTATATATCTATCTTAAGGTCAGAGGGTGCTGGAGCCGATCACAGCTGAGTGAAAGCAGGTTAGCTGTCCATTGCAGTGCAAACACAGAGACATGCTGGAGAACCACACACACACACATATTCACAAATATGGGAAAGTCAAAGTCAGAAATGATCATAAAATCCTTTTTTGTGTGTAAAAAAAAAAATGTAAACAAATGTTATTTCAACATTAACACGTTCTGAGCGTCACTGTGTGCATGTTACATCTGTGTGACACACTGGTGATTCTTGTCCATTCAGCAGAACAAGTGGAGGCTTCTTTAATGGAATATAAAGCTCTCATCCTCTGCTTTCTGGGACTTCTGGGAGAA
Source organism: Salarias fasciatus (assembly GCF_902148845.1). Classification (NCBI taxonomy): domain Eukaryota; kingdom Metazoa; phylum Chordata; class Actinopteri; order Blenniiformes; family Blenniidae; genus Salarias; species Salarias fasciatus. The sequence goes on along the minus strand of NC_043745.1, from coordinate 14,590,430 downwards.
AAAATGCTCCCTGTTTAACTTTTTTTTTTTTTTACATTGGTAAATCATTATTAACTATCTACACCTCTTCACAGATACACATTCATTATCATTAAGTTTGAAATGCTCAACATGAGTTATTAAAGGAGCTTATAGCAAATTCTTCATATTACTAGAAAACCTTGAAAGTATCACGGGTGGGTGAGGGACTCAAAATGCCAGGCACAGCAGGTTTTGAGACAGAAACTCCTTTGGCTAAGGAACAGGGAACATAGGGAGAAGGCGGAAAGCAGACACAGCATCCCAGACAAACGCAGGATACACAGGCAGAAACACAGATTAACTGGCAACCAGATGCCAAACTGAAGCTCAGCTTATAGTGCAGTCACCAGGTGCAGACAATCAGGCACAGGTGGACGACGTCAGGGCAGAGAGCTTCTGTCACTTCCTGTATTTTTAAGATAAATTATATTTTTATCAGTGGTAAATCCAGAGGCAAGAAATACTTGGTACTTGGTGGTTGAATGTTCATTTTTATTTGCAAAATTTCAGATATCAATTCATCACACGTGTGGATCTGATTGCTGTTCCAGCCTCAATAAGTGCTGCTCTTTGGGTTTAAAATGACTACCCTGGACGTGTCAGTTTAGTTCCACTTGGCAGCACTCATGAGATGATGAGAGGAATTAATTGTGAATGTGGACTTGTCTTTTCAGTGTCACCACAGTGGAGTCAGTCTGTTGGAATTTGACACGTCTGTCGCATTAGCTCTACCTACCCTTAATGACAGTACATCCCCTGCTGGCTGATGGAAACCCGTCATTTACTGTGTGCCGCTTGTCATTTTTTCAGAGCATGTCACCGCTGACACCAGATCCAACAGTCAGTCACACTGCAAATGCAGAAATTTCATTAGTGAGCCACAGGCTCAATTTCCATTGTGGTACACTTTACAGTGATAGATAGTGCCTTAACAGACATTTAGATAAATGGCCATCTTCAAGATTAAAACTTTAATAACTTTTTCTGTCAAAAGTCCACCCTCCCTAGATTTATTTCTCATGAGAGAGATGTTGGCTTGGACAAAACTGTGCTTCACAAATGCAAAATGATAACCTGCTGAAACACTGAGGAGACCTAAACAGTTTAAGGGGCCTCCAATAGTGTAACGATCCTTTGCCAGTTTATAACGAACTTTTTTAAAACAGGAATTGTGATTTGATCCAATGTGTTCATATAACATTATTTATTACATCAGCTGTAATAAAGCATAAAAGCTTGCTGAAATAAAGGGGGACCAAAAGCATTAGTAAGTGTTCTACATGAAAATCTTTCCAGGAAGAGTATTCCGGTACAGCAACCCATAAAACATTCACCTACATTTAATTTATGCATAGTCTTGACAAGAAGAACAACTATTCTCGTGCATTTTGCATGGATGCCTACATGTATCTCTGCAGAGAGATAGCAGGTCAAATCTATAACTCTAATAGCCACATTCATTCATAAAGTTTGTTTTCTCCTTGGAACTCAAATCTGTCACAAAGTTTAAGTCACAAATGAGTCACTGTGCAGCCTGTGTTTGTTAATTGTGAAACAGGGTAAAAGACAAATGTCTTTCTCTAAATGGCAACTAAAGCAGTATTCAAATGAATGCAGTAGCGTGTTAATAAAGGTAAATCTTTTAATGTCTATTCAAACATAATTACTCATCTGTGTTTTCAGTAATACACAAACCACCTGATATGACATTTCCCATTTATTCCCACTTCATTATGTAACATGTACAGAGCGTGTGGGCCATCCCCTGCCATTGTGACAATTCGCCAGCTTCCACTGTTAAACTAATAACATCTCATCTTTTGCTTTGTCAATTTGATTAATTATCATACAGCTCCCCAGGTAAATAAATGCCTGTCACTATTTCAGGCATTTTTATTAACTGAAGTGCTGAGTTTCAATAATGTGTGCACGTATAATGTTTGTATATTAGCATAATCTATTTTTTTTTTCCATTTTAAATGACACACACACACAGGGCATGAAATTAACTACTGTTCAGTACATTTATTTATTGATGAAACTCATTTTTACATGCGGGATGCTGTTGTACATGCAATATTTATTATTTTTTAATTCTTTCACTGTGTTGTTTCACTTTCAGTTCAATACATTTAAATTTGACGGAAGTTTTATCAGGAATTAGTTTCCTGTGAATTTTTAAACGTCTTTCCTGGCTTGGACTGAAACGGTAAACTTACTGGTTACCGTAAATTGTTAGAATGGGAACAATAAATAAGTGATGCAGCTGCTCAGACTGCTGACACCGTGACAGTGATGATATTGGTGATGGCAGCCATGATGATGACTTGCCATAAACTGCTCAGACCTCATCTTTGAGCCGATCCAAGCTGATTGGATACCCAGTCTGACCTAATCCAACCTCTTAACAGGAAATGGATTTTCCATAATGAAATTCCTCTGAAGTAAACCTGAGCAGTGAGACTCATCGACAGGCGTGTCTGAGTGCACTCATGAGGAGGGGGCTCTCTTTTGGCTTCAACAATCTGATCCACCCAGTCATGCTTTGGAAACCGTATCCGTAGCGGTGCTTCAAATGGCCTACTGTTTCCTTGGAAACTGCTTTACCTGCCTGCACTTTTTGGACTTGTTGCCACTCATGATCACAAACAGACTCCCAAACAGATGGTAATTCTCTAGAAACATGGCAGAATCCGGGACTGGTTGCAACCGAATATAAGTGATCCTATAAAAATTGATGGCACCTATCAGGGTGTTTTTAATTCGTTATATTGCTTCCAGATAAAAATTAATTATTTCTGGAAACACCACACAGTCGCCCCCTTGATAATACACATAATTATACGCTGTACACTGTGTAAACAGATACACAAGAGCAGTGAGGAATTTTGGGGGCTTTTTAACATGACTGTTTTTTGGTTTGCTTGTTTGTTTGTTTTGTGCGAGATACAATAGACAATCACAGAAAAAACTGTTCCCCCTTGAGAAAAGTCTAATTCATTTTTTCCACTACTGCCAAACTGCACCTCTGTTTCAAATAAGAGTTGTACTGTAATAGAGAAGACCCCGAGAAGTCATATCCAGTTAAGCATGAGTGTGGTATTTGAAGTTGCTGAATGTGCTCTGAAAAAGGGGGGCATGTGCTGCTCAGAACTGGAGCACGGTGCAGTGCAAGATGAGACAATCATATTCAAATTAACTACAGATTTCTCACTATTTTTCCACTATGATCAGCAGGATCTCTTTTTTGACTTTCATCTCAACCCACTCATCCATATTCAACTTTCCAGAGCAGCTCAGTTTCAAGCACCAGCGATAATGGGCCTGTTTGATGGAGATTTATAGCGATTTCCTTACAAAGAGGAGCGGAAATACGTAGTGAAAAGGTGTCATTGCCTGTTTTTTACTGTGCGCGTAATGTGTATGGATGTGCAGTTGTTTCACATCCATTGATCAAACTGGATCCCAACAGCTGCAGGAGTGGTAATATCAGCTTATCGCAGCATCGTGCCCGTTGTTCAGGGGCTGTTAGTGAGCTGGAGATGCAAGGCTTATCTAACCTCCAAACGACGTGACAGACAGCAGCCTGAGCCAAGGCCAGCTGCTGCAAAACTGTCAAGCCAGTGAAAAGGTTCTGCACCGAATTAATTTTCACTATCCTTCTGCTCCTAACTCTCCGCTCCTTTTTCTGTCTTACTTCATTGCTGCGAGGCCGGCAGAGTGCGATAGTGTTGCAGATCCTGAAAATAATCACTTTAGTGAACTTGAATCCTCTCAAAAATATTAATGTCATGTGTTTTTCATATGTCGTCGTTAATCCAGGGATTAAAAGAGAGGATTTATTTTCATATTTATACTGGGGCTTCAAAAGCTCTGTTTTACCCTCTGATTGCACACTGATGGGAAAATAGTCAGAATTAGAGATTTCAAAGTGTAAGTGATCTCAAACAAGATAAATCACTTTAACAAATCCACCATCATCTGGTGGTTATTTTATGGTTTGACTCTTTTCAGGGTTAGGTTCATGTGGCTTATAAAGCAGCTCTGACCAGTATTTCAGAGTAAGCAGTACAATTAATCATTACGTAACTCTGTGTGCTCAATCGCATGCACAGTTTTTGTTTTCATTCATAATTTGTGGCGGCATGTGGCCTCTCCATGGAGAGGTTGGCAAACGTCCATCCGTAAAGCAGCTCTGTTTATGATCAGCTGATCTGACCTGAAGATCCTGGAGAGGCAGGACCTTGAACAGGTCAGCACTCCACTGTAAACCTCCAGACAGACAGTCACACCTGCACACACTTGGTAATAAACAGTCAGTCTTAGTCCCTCCCGTGCATGTGTTTAGTTAGTGAGGGGAAGCTGGAGCATCTGAAGTAATCCCACACAAACACATTGACAGCATGTAAACTCCTACTTGAATGGACTTTCGTTCTTCCAGACTCTCGCTTTAACATGTTTTTAGATGCAGCTGGAGAATCTTACAACTTTTGTAGTGGGCTTTTGTGTGAAAGTGGCATGTTAAAGGTCACATTAGGCTCTGGAAGTGAGCTCAATAATAAGTTGTTGAGAACTTTTCCCTCCTGGTGCATCAATCAAATTATGTCACTTTTCGGTGAGGATGTGGCAGATGTTGCAGACATGTGGAGCTTTGCATCGACAACATTTGCTATTAGTTCCCTGATAGAGTGTAAATCTAGTAGGTTCATCCATTCCTCTTGTTTGGAGTCCGGATGTTTGTTCTCCACTGTAACAAACTTTTTTTCCCTCTTTAATTGAAGCACTTCATTTTCAGCCTTCCTTTGTGTTGGGCTGTCCCTAGTGGCCTCCTCTAACGCTGATAATAGATGATAATAATGGCTATTAGTATCATTATTGTTTTTGGAAAGAGCCTTTCTGAGCTCAGTGATTCACTGGTCTGCCTAATATCACGCCGTGAAGCGGTGAATCTGCTAGATTATCCCTGTCTCGTTGTTCCTGTTCAGCGCCTTAATTTGTGTTGTGTTAATAACACTGCAGCCTCTCGGGGATGCTGCCAGGGATTTTACTCTTGTTGTGTTCCTCTTCTGTGCAAATGGCATCAAAACCTGAAACCGCATCCACAGCTTCTTCCTGTGTTGTGCACTCATAATATCATGGGGGGAGGGGATAGAGCACACAGGCAGCTGGAAACCAGAGCAGTGATCCTCGGACCATTAATTCATCTTTTCCGATTGGAATATCCTCCCTGAAACAGAGATGCAACATACTTGCCCATTAGGGACATGGAAGAAGTGTTTAGGAGGGTGAGAAGAAAAACAGGAAAGAGAATATTTCTTCTACCAGGGAAGAGTAGTAGACTCCCAGGCTCCCGGGGAAATGTTATCATCCTCAATGGCTTTTTTTGTCTTCTGCAAACATTTCTCTGTTATTAATGATCACTCTCCTCATCTGCTGTACATCTGGAAAAAACACATCTCTTTTGGTGTTTTTTTATGAGCGGCATTGTAAAGCATCGCAAATTAATTTACGTTGCAGCTGCGTTAGCACCGACTTAATCACGCCGCTTTGTCAATGCATTTTTTTTAAATCGAATTCTTTAGAACAGCTTTGCAAAACCCTGCTTCCCTTGAGTTTGCGTTACTCCCTTTTTTTTTTCCTGTCTGCCTCTTTCTCTTTCCATTGTAATTTGTTTTGTTCCCTCTGCGTTCTCGCTGATAGTGTGTCTCTGTGTGCACGTGCATGAATACGTGTGTGTGTGTGTGAGTGTGTGTGTGCGTTATCCACTCAGTTAGGGAAACAAGATGTGGGCGAGTGTCAGCACGGATTACACCCAACCAGTCTCATCACTCTGGCACCCACACACCAGGAAGCTCTGACGTAATCTGAGAAGTCATACAGCCTAAGGATGAGGGCCGGGGTTGTCTTTATTATTATCATAATTTTTACGATCATGCACTTTCCACCTCAGCTCTGTGGATCCCATTGGATCTGTAGAAAGAGAAGAGCCATAATAACACATCATCATGGTATTTGTGTCCTTTACAGACATGTCCGTAAAATTGTAAATATGAGATATGCAATGCAATGATGGACAAATTTACACTTTTATTGCAATTTTCAAGTCATTGCTGAAATAGTATCATGTTAGTACCAAATAATATGAAGCAAGAAGAAACAGCTTTCCATTGATGAAGCTGTACAATAACTGTTAATCTGTCATTTTTTCTAATGCATTGCTCTGGTATGGAAATAAAATGTATCCTATAGTGACATCTCTGCCTTATTTTTCTTTTGTGTTTTATTTCTTCTGAAGTTTGTTGGAAGAGATTAGTGTTCACAGAGAACACTAACATTAGTGTTTTATGTAAATTTATCCAACCACAACAGAGAAATCTGCCTGTCTGTCTGACTCATTGATATAAAATCATTTGAAGTAATCTTGGGCTCACGTTGGGACAGTGGTTGATGTTGTCGCCTCCTGATTACATTTTTTTCCCCCTGGTTTTAGATGACTCTCTGATGGTGTTTTTCTATTTTCGGGAGGTTTAATATTTTCTTTATGTCTGTGTGGATATTGCAGCTTCCTCCCACAATCCGCAGACGTGGATATTTCATTAATCAGTGACTCTGAATATAAGCCCTACTGGTGAATTTAAGGACTCTCACTGGGGAGTGACTAGCCAGACTCCAGCGCCATGCAACCCTAATCTGTACTATGTGGGGTACATCAGATGAAAGGAGATCACTTTAAATCCCTTGTCAGGCGCATATAGATCCGCAGCCTTTCTCCAGAAAGGCCGCAGAGAGCTGTTTAAATCTTGGCATAATGACACCACACACGGAGACAGCAAAGAGAACAGTCTAAATGTCAGAGGTTTAACTCGACAGGGTCCACCTGCCTGTCACCCCCCACACCAGGTTGTAATTATTTGCACCTAATCTGGAATCTCTTGAACTTTCAGGATCTAAGCTGTGATTAACTGTAGACATGCAGTCACATTTTCCACAGAGCTATTATGATTCATTCATATATTTTACCCACGAAACCTGGAAAGTGGGAACAATCTCTCTTCCCACTGGGAGAAAAGCATCCGAACAGTCTTTCACTGCTAGTCAATCTTTCTTCCTCTACTTGCACTAAGAAGTAATTTTTATCCTTTTCATATTGTATGAATAGGACACTCCTTCTCTCTGCTTCAGACATGTTGTAATTGCAATGGTGACAATGATCTCTAGATGTGTTATCAGCTGAAAACAAAGTGCTGTGCAGCAAAAATGCATACATTTAGTGTGAAAATGAATTGTACTTTTTGAACTTTGCTTCATCCCGTCTTGGCTGCTGTAATGATGAAGACAGTGTTACACAACATTTTCACATTTCGGTGAATCGAGGACAACAGCAGAAACATTTCATCCATCCCGGAGAGGACCACGCCTCCAGCCCAGCAGGCACCAGAGGGAGACTGTAGGCTGGAGCAGGCTGCAGGAGAAGAGGAGGCACCGGACCCCAAGGTCCAACACAAGCCACCAGGTCGAGACCAGACAATGCCGACAGCTCTAGGGCCAGCCAGACCCAGGCCCCACCTGGACCTGGAGTGGAGCTTGCCCTGCCCCCAGGCACCTCTTCTGGATGCTGAATAAAACATTCCTGCAGGAAACAGCTATGTTACTTGTGAACACTGTAAACTGGAAAATGGGACCTACCCAACCATTAAGTGTCCCCATTGGACAAACACTGCGTCGACTCTCATTTCCATGTGCGATTTGTAGGAAAACATTGCCTCTGTCAAAAGGCATTGTTAATGCTAATTGGTTTGTGTACGTTGGAAGGCATTTGCATGATTACATGCACACTTGTATCATGCGAGGATGCCGTTAGAGAAGATAATTGATTTTAGATTAACCGGAGATAATTTATTAACCACACCAGCAGCGTCATTTGACATCTATTGCTATGGAGGGTTTAAACAAAGGTGAGGAAAAAAAGCATTAGTATTGATTGGCCTTCTAAGAAGTCAAAGCCACTCTAAGTCGCTGTCTTTGTTTTAATTCCAGCGTGTCGCTTTTAGCGCAGCGCGCTCTTTGCGGTGACCTCTAATAGGTGATGTCATCAGCCGTCGCAGCCTCCGGTGCGAAGGTGCCCCTCTGGGACCGCCCTCTCTCTTCATCCGCAGTGGAGAGGAAGGAGGAATGTCTGCTCCCTGGGCCCTCATTACGCTGCTTTCTTCACATGTGCAGAAGTGGCCAAGCCCATGAGCGATGTCGCTTTTTCTCTCATACGCACATGTGTCTACACAAGCAGTGCTATAAGATGTCATCCACATTATCTAATGTGCACTCGCAAAGTGCCCCCCCCCCCCAAAAAAAAAAAAAACCCAAAAAACTGTAAACAACCGTTTTCCCAAAAACATGTTTTGATGAAGTTATCATTTGAGCTAAGGAACCACATTTAAGTGTGCTTGTGCAGTTATGCTGGTGGGTTAAGATATTCAGTCTGAAGCAGATCAGAGTGCCGACACCGTACAGTGAAGTCTATTCATTCAGCTTGTCTAGATGGCATGTGACTACACTCACACCCAGAGGGTACAGACACAATAAAAGACTGACTGTACAGTGTAGTGCATTTACCATCGGTTCAATAAGTCAAGGGTGGGAATTCACTGTTTGGCTGAGAGTATCCAAGCATGCCTTGAGTGGAATGCAGACAAGTGCAGGTTTTGCCTCCGTTGTTGTGACAAAGAGAAAAATGCTGTCATGAGCACTATGATGTAAAGGTCATTGAAGGAACCAGTATTGAAATTCACAAGGTTCAGTGGTCAGCGCTGCTCTCGAAGAGCAGATGCTCATCGATGTTGAAGAAGTATCAACAAACACGGCAGTTTAAGGCCAAAGTTGAATCAATGAACAGCAGCTTCTATCACATAGCGCCACAGAATGAATGAATTGGCTTTTCTGGTAAAAGTCCAGAATACTTTTTCAGCAGTGAAACTCGCCCTCAGTTAAATTAACGTTTATTGAAATTTCCCGGAAATGTCAGTTTTTAATACATTTCTAATATTTCAAACTGGAAAAAAAAAAACATTGTAGTGACAAGAGACAGTACAGAGTGTTCTTATCACACACACTCCCTAGTTAGGAGGTCAATCTCACATTTGGTGTTTTACCATTAACCTACTGTCAATTGTGGTTTGATTTAGACTTCAAAATTGAATTATGTTGAAGAAAAGATCAAGCTTGAGGTTTCAATAAGTACCTTTAGAATTAGATTTCCTTAGTGATTGCCTTGTCTTCACCTCAGTTGCAAACAAGTTGAGAATATTCCTCTTCACTTTGGTCAGATTTATGAGATGGATTATGACTGGTTAAATATATCATGACATGAAAGTGAAAATATACATTATTGTGAACTTCTGGTGAAGGAATGGGATTTTTGGGGAAACCACATAGTGGTGGCCTAATCAAATCTTTAATAGATGTTTTGAATGAGTTTGGAGGAATTCTTTTCTCTTTCCAAAAACTCACAAACGGCTTCTACATCTGGATTGCAGTACTGTACTTACATAGGTTTACATAAAATAATGATCAGAAAACTTGCATGGACAGTATTGCCAACATTAAATGAAAACCCCGGGCTTGCATAGTGATGTATTTTGAATGATACACTCAATAATAAATACTAACCACAATTATAAATATTAAAGCAGCTCACTCTCATTATTTTACTAGTCTTGTTTTGCAGAGCTGTTCAATAAATAACATAGAAACATCATGTTTTCCACTTGAAAAACACAAATGTGTGATCATCATTCACCATTTTTTTCCTCATTATAGCACTTTCAAGATAATGAGTCATTTCAGTGAACATAACGTCAGTTGTCGTCTTGTTCAATCTGTTATGATTGCCTAAACTGTTGCATGATGGGAAAATGATTTGTCATTATATTCGAAATAACACTGAACTGGATCCAGATGCTCCCACCACTTGTACATGTCTGGTTACAAAGGGCCCACAGGTTTTAAAGTAGCACTTAAAAGTTGAGTGAGAACAGAAGGGAAGAAAAACCTAAATTTACCAAAGAAACCCAGGCTGATTCAGTGGTGCCATCTCCATCTGTTCTCCCCCTCCTTTCTTTAATTTACCTTTTAACGGCTCATAATATCCTGTCTTCTTCCCACAGGCTCTCTCATATAAAACAAACAAAAAACAGTGACTTTATTAAGGCACTTTTATATTTTCTCCAGCACAGATATCACGGTGTCTGCACCATGTCAGTATCGGGCCGTTCTCCGCTCCCAGACTCCAGTGCTGTGTCTTGGCCAGGTGAAGAAAGACAGCTAAGAATGATGCCACAACACGTTGTTTTTGTCTTATTCTGGGTTGTGTTTTTCTTGCTAAGGATGGCATCATCCCTTAAAGGAAAGTCTTCCGCGAAAACAAGCGGCATGGCTATTTGTTTTGGACTAACAATCATCAGTAGTGGAGTGCTTTGGGGCACTCAGAATACTAATGTTGGTTGAAGCTGCAGAAACTTTCAGCTTCCCTAACTCCAAATCTCTAAAAGACTCTGCCTTCTCATAGGGTTATTGTCTTCCTGCAGGAAAAACCCAACGGAGGCTACTTATATAAGTGGTATCCACTAACATACAGCACTGTTAATTTATTCACTACCCCTGTTTAGTGTAATGTAGACAGATGGAAGAACAGACTCTTTATTGGTCGAGGGTTTTCGAGTCGGCCGACACAGCTTGACTCTGAGATCTGCAGGAGCCCCGTTGACACTGTTGCCTCTGAGCAGTGATCCCGGTTCATCATGTTCAGCCTCGTAGGCAAGGAAGCAACAAGCTTGAGGAGAGGACCCGTATGCTTATGTCCAGCTTGTGCCAGCATGTGTGTTCATTAGGCTGTAGGGCTTGCTCTGTAAATCGAGTGATCTTAAGGTTGTTAGTAGTGCAGAGAGGATGGTTGTTGGTGGGGGAAGTGAGGAATGCCTGAGCCAGCGACCACTGCATGGATTATCCTCTTACACCGGGGACCCACTGACCGTCGAAATTTAAAGCTTATGCAGCTTGCGTTGTGAAAAGCTAAAGATTTTTTAAAGTCGGCATGACATTTGAGCCTCCCTTGACTCCAGAAATTTCATGTTTTATTAAATTAGACAACCATGTAGGAAAAACAATATGAGAGGATAAATCCTGTTTTCTGTGAAATCATAGGTTATTACTCTTAACAATGAGGCATAACATCAGTGATCATCTACATAATTATATCATACTATATTATTTTATTATATAGATATTAGATATCAGGACAAAAGCCTTTTTATATTAGAAAAATCCTCTCACCACTGCTTGTATTGGAGCACTGGATAATTATGGGGCATAATTTTGAGGCCAAACATAATTTGGTTAACATCATTGCATGCAAAGACTGGAACGAATATATTTAATGTCCTTTTCAGTGATGGATCTGTAGTGAAAGAGTAGTACTGTGTGTTTCTGAATACCACTGACTTGCAGGTTTCCCCTCATGTCAAGCCAATTAAAATGAAAAGATGAAAAGAGACCTTCGGCAAAAACAGCCTGCGGGGGAAATCAATCAAACTGGATGGCATGGTCAGTTTTACCTGGATTATCCATTTATATATAGGAGACCTTGGTGAGCATGTTGTCCCTCACGTTTAATGTAAAGCGTTCTGCTGAAGCCCACCTTTAAATGCCGACCAGGGGTAAATGCAAATATGAAACAGAATTCAAAATATATTCACTGTGAGGCAGTGTTACACAAGACTGAAGTTCATATTCGGAGTTAGGCTGAATGAGGTAGATAGGAAAGGATGCGAGGATGTTTATACTGCAGGTGTGCCGGGGGGCTGTTGATTCAGTTTACAACTAGACAGTAATATTTTCAATTTAACGCCAAATCATTATGAACCTGGTCAAGAGAGGTGGGTGACAAAATAAAAATGCCTTCTAAAGGCAAATGGCTCAGTCAAACTGCTTGTTTCTTTTCGGGGGGCTTTGAGGAGAAGGCAGAATTTTTGGTGAGCTTATCGTTTTATTTGGCTTCCTCATTCTTACTGCCACTCTATAAAAGATACATCGGTAATGGGTACTCTCAATGTACTTTGCAAAGTTGGGAAGAATATGTGTGTTATGTTTGAATTTCATGTTATACAAGTTATGAGCTGCTCCTGATTTTTTACTCAGTCACCGTTTCCCACCGTGCACTGTGGATGTTTACATATTGTACATATTACATATCCAGTAAAAACCTGAACAATTACAATTGTGAGATTTCAGGTTAAGGAAACTGTGTGTGTCCATTATTTTGACAGAGGTGAAAACGAAATCACATTTTATGACTTCATGCAGAAATCCTGGTAATTTGTGAAATTAAGTGGGGAAAAAAGGATTTGAAACCGCTAGTTGAGGCTATTCGTCAGTAAATTAGATCTACAACCCCTCATGACTCAAGCTGAGTTGTCATGTCTTGTTTTCCACCTGCTGGTCCCACCTGTTCGTTGGGAGGCTGACGTCCATCACCTGATGCCGTCTGAGGCTTCCGTTCAAGTTGTGCCGGGCAGATGTTCAGCCTGTCTTTACAGCTTATGGCTTTGTATAGTTGTCAGGATGATTTACTCTGTTCAACTGAAGAACAGTAGACACACACACACACACACACACACACACACACACACACACACACACACACACACACACACACACACACACACACACACACACCTAAAGTGCATGGGTATTTGGGCAGTTTCTGATAATTGGAACATGTGAGGATAAAAAAAAAGGGTAACACTTTACTTGAAGCCCCTCTTTATAACACATTATAAATAGTTATAAACACTAATACATTATCACAATGCTTTATAACTCACTATACAGCAGTATACAGCATAGGATTAAGGTTAGGGTTAGGGTTAGGGTTAGGGTTTGGTCCTGGCATTGTGATCATCTATGAATGTTTATAACTACAGCTACACATGTTATAATGGCATTATAATGCTTTATGAATGTACTTATAATGTGTTATGCAGGGGGGCTTCAAGTAAAGTGTTACCAAAAAAAGAATAATTCACAAACAGTTATCATAGTAAATATTGAATTGATTTTAAATTGATTACCGTAAACATTGTGGATGATAACTGCAGATTCCTCTAAAACTTGGTGTACACCAGTAAAATGATTCATCAGGAACTGTTGAAGCAGTATGTAGCATGTCACAATCATATGAGCGGTCTTTATTCACTGTAGTTTTCACTTGCAATAAATACAAGTTTTGCTTAGTTTGCATTGCTTGGGTGAAACACCTGAAAGAAAGCCAGTAAGAGTCAGTGTGTCCAGTTTTGAAAAGCATAATGTACAGAGCCTGAACTGAAGAAGAAATCCATTTAAAATACAATTACTGCATGATGTAATTTAAAAGTAATTTGTTACATCTTTGCACTGGTAAGAAAAAAAAAAAGCCTGTTTATGAGCCGGCAATATGTTAAAAAATGGAAATAAAATTGCAGCAGAAATTTATTTCTGTTTGAGATAATGATTACAAATTTCTCTGTTTGAAAACAGGCCTGTTTGTGGCTCCAAGCATCACTGGTTTTAATTAAATAGCAAAGACACTCCAAAACAATTCATCATAATTTAGAGTTTCTTCATTCCTAAGCAAACTTGTGCAGAAGTTGGTCTGGAGTGAGAGCTTCAGCAAACACTTTTACTCTGATTTCCAAACCTCAGAAATGTTCTGTGTTCGAGTTCGTTCTTCCCATTCCTGCAACAATACTGTACAAAAGGGCCTTAAGACAAGGTCTGCAATTAGTATGCTTTAACAAGGATGGGTTGAACATTCAGTGAACTAGCTAATTGCTTTTTTCAGTCTAATAAGAAATGCTTGCATCTCTTGTTTCATCTTTTCAGTCAAATAAGGAAGCTGTTCAAAGGCGAAGTTATGATTACAGGAACACATTCAGATTCAATAAATGTGTTTATCTTCAACTAAAAGAACAGTAAAGTGAAAGTAAATGACAGGATGCATCAGTGTTAGAGGATTATTGGAATTGTTTTAGGTGCTTTGTTTATAAGCTTTGTTTCTGCATCATACTCGAATCTCCTACAGTCACTTGCAGCCCTTGAATACGGGCGTGAATATGTGTGAGCATGTTTGTGTTTATTAAAGAGATGGAGGACGTCCAGAGAAAGGCCATCTGTCACAGTCTCACCTCGCCCTTCTCTCCCTGTTCAAACTCCCGCTGCTTTCCTGCCCACTGATTCCTCCTACTCCTCAGTAACTAGACTAGTATGTCATGGAGTCAAATACTGGAGGCTTTGAGACCCCACCCTCTCTAAATCCCTCCTCCACCCGTCTGATATTTACCGACTTCCCAAAATCACCACTGAAGCGTTCACCTCCACTTCACACTGCGATTTTCCAGCTTCAGGGAAGTGTGAGAGGAGTGAGTTTTGTTTTGTCATCCATTACTCAGCCATGAGCCAAGGCTACACTGAAGACTATTCAAAACTGAAAACTGAACATTCACCATTTCATTACACTGTCCAGGGTTTCTGCATATTCTGTCCTCTTTAGTCAGTTCTGCAAGTTTTTAATGCTTTTCGAATATTTACAGATTAAATGAAGTCTTCCAATACCTTTGATCTCATGCACAGTGGGAAGACTTGCAGAGAATAGCATGTTTGTCTTTGCTCCTCAAGTATTTAACAACCCTGCATTTTGTTACTTATTGATGCTCTGGAACTGTCATATGGGCAGATGTGCTGTTGGGGCTTTACTGTTTTCAAGCAAAGAAACCCAATATTGACCAGTGATTAAAAGGTCTTAGTGGCACAACCTTCTCACATCACCACTGCATGTGCAAATAATGCTACTGTTGTAGCATTATTTTACTCATTTCTCTCGGGACAGAGGTGAATCTGAGTCACACTGTGTGATTTCCTTCAGTTTAGACAGATTGAATCACAGCCAGAAATCGTTCGTCACTTCAGTTCTTAGTCCCAAAACCCCACTTTCGTTTTTACTTGCATGAATTCACTCTAATACAGCAATTCTTTCTTCAAAGCACATGTGACAACATATTTATAGACATAGGGAAGCAAGAATCTTCACAATAGTCTGGAAAAAAATCCAATAATTACCTTGTGAGCAAGCACTGGTGGCAAGAGGACAGAAACAATTTAATTCAGTACTTTATTGTGGAAATGTACTTGTTCTTAAAGGGGGTGGGTTCTGTTTGGCTGATTGGATTGATTAATCTTCCTCTCAAAACACCTACAAAGAAAGAACGCCCTCTTTGAACCATGAACCAGCGTCTGCTCTGCACTGAGGTCAACAGACTGTTTAGGCTCTTTTGTTTAATTTGGTTTTTGATGTACAATGCCACTTTCAAGTGATTCATGTCCTGACATGCTATTTTCCTGTTTTCTTGTCCTTATAGAGATTTGGGTTTTTAGTTTATTTAAAATTAGTCTGTCTTGTCTGTTTCTAGTGCTTGCATCCAGTTTCATTTGTTCTCTTGATTGTATTATTTTTTTTTTTTTATGAGTGTGTGTGTATGAGTGTTTCATGAATTTCTCACAAGCGCAGCACTTTCTCTTTTCAGCTGCTGCCTGTTTTTGTTCCTGACCCTTTCCTCAGTGAGGGGACGTGGGCCTGCGGTCTGCACTCATGTTGTTCAACCATGCCTCTGATTGATCCTGCTGTGTCTCGTTTCCCCTCGACTTGAGGGTGTGTAACTCTCTCTGCCCTTGTGTTCTTGTTGGCTCATCTGTTATATTCCTGCTGTATTTTTGGTGTGTTTCTGTCTCAACCTGTCAGTATTTCTCATCTGCTTGTTAATTTTTTTTTTTTTTTTTGGATTTAGTACCATGTTTCACTCGTTTTGCAATTTATTTGGTTTCTTGTCCTTTTTGGATTTCAGTTTTTTTTTAAGTGTATTGTAATCAGATCTACTTGGAAGTAATCATTTGTCTTTTGTTACTTTCCACACAGTTCTGACACCAGCACTGATGCAGCAAACTTGAACTCTCTCACTCGCCACAGAGTGCGACTGCTTCTACGAGCTCACAGCCAAAAAAAGATTAAAATGATCAAAGCCCCAAACGCACCAAATTGAAACAGTAGTTCACAGCTTTGTAAGGAGATAAATACTGGACTATGACCACATTACCCATTTATTTCCATACTGAACTTTGTTTTTTTTTTTTTTTTTTCCTGCACATAAATGCTGCTGGAACAACAGCTTGAGTCTCTGATGGCTTCATTTATTCATTTCCTGCAGGCACTCGCCAAATGGAGAGCGACACTGAGCAGTTACACTTACTGTCATGCCGAAGTTTACGAAATCCGCATTCGACAGCGCAGCTGGTAATGAAATAATAAGACTACTGGAATCACAGTCTGAAAGAGCCCTGAGGTCAGTAGAATGACCCCCTGAGTCACTGAGGCTTAGCCTTTGTTCCTCCCATTCCTGCAGCAATGATCAAGAGCCTCAAAACAAAGTCTTTAATTAGCTGGCATTTAGTAAGTAATAATTAGTGACTCTAAAAATGCCCGTAGATGTGTGTGTGTGTGTGTGTGTGTGTGTGTGTGTGTCTTTCTCTCTGTGTGTAGTGAAGCTTGAGTTCAGACCTACAAACTTCCTCAGCCTCACCTGATCTCTATACACACACACCTATGGAGCCCTGTATTACCTTATGTTTATAGTACCCCTGCTGATTCACCCTTTGTGTGTGTGCGTGTGTGTGAGTGTGTGAGTGTTATAGTATATGCAAATGCACATTCAGTATGTGACAGTAAGCGCAGCCGCTCAATGGGTTTTCTAAGTCATTGAGTTGAATCATCCTCCACTTTCTATCCCACCTGCCCACATAACAAGCTCACACACATCTTGAGCAGCCATGTTTCTATACGTCAGCTTATTTGTGCCTGTAATTATAGGACGCAGTAAAAGCTACTGGCGGGGAATTGTTCTGTAAATAACCACAGAAAGTGCTGTATTGTCAAAGCAAAGTCAGTGAAGAGATTAATAGCACGAGTACATACTGTAGAACTCCATGATAATTGCTCTCGGGGGAAATTCAACTTCATGTGTGCGTGCGTGCACGTGTGTGTGTGTGTGAGAGAGAGAGGAAAGACAAGCTATGAATACAGCGAGGGCAGCTGAAAGTAAATCAAAGCGGAGCCACATTTATCACTGCGGCTGAAACGTAATTAGCTTGCTGTAGCGAGGGGCAGGCATATTCACCAGTGACAGACATATGCATCGACATTTACAGCTCCATTCCATCCAGAAACAAGAGAGGAGATGACTCTATAGAGCAACGCATCCTTTAACTTCAGGATGTGTAGTATTTGTACATGTTTTCTGTGAGAGATAAAGTACAGCTTGTGTCTTTCTCATTACTTGCAGCAGCACATGTGTTAATTGCAGGAGTTCCACTTACATGTGAGTATTGATATTTGGTGCACACTCAGCTGGTTTTAAGTTGGGAGTGTTGCAAGTTTGGCATGTGGTACAGGAGTATGACTACTATGTAAGTTTGTTTAAGTTTAGTTTCTGCTCTTAATGAACTCACACCCTTGAGTAAAGGCTTCTTCCCAGGTGGGCCGACAGCACAGGTCAGAGGGGCCGCTTCTGCTGCTGTTGTACACGTTGAAAATTGCCGTTGAACCCTCATGCAGTAATCGCAAAACGACCCACTCAGCACACTGTTATCTCCTGAGCGATTGGACTGACCTTTTTAGAAGTGAATGGATGTTCCAGCTTTACGTCTGGGATGCAATGCAGCTGCTGTAACTTTCACTTAAGTCCCATCTGCACTAATGTTAATTGATGGAGCCACGTTTTTATATGCCCAGTGCTTCAAAGTCCATCTACCATCAACAGTGGAATGCAGAAAGTACAGTAGAAACCCTGAAGTGCATTTCTTGAGCACATGGACTGAGAACTACTTTACCTGAAAAGTTGATAACTGATCACATGACTGAATTTGGTTCATTTAAAAAGCACTGTGCATAATTAAATTACAATTAGCCTAAATCAAAGGCTTGATGCTTTTTATAAAGCGTAATTGATTGTCTCCTATTTCCAAAGTAGCCAGTTGGATATCAGTCTGGACCTGTCAGTGCTGCTGGGAGTGCAAATATTTTCACCAAGTGACTTATTTTTGTCATGATTCTTCAAATGACATTTGTCGGGAGAAACAAAATATTGAACCTACAGCGAAGATAACAGCTTATGAGTTGTAATTTGTCAACTTGAGCTGCTTCATCTATATTTTTTAAACGTTTTATATTTTAACAATTTGTACATATTTAGCTGTTTTTGGAGGCTTTATTTGCAGTAGCCATGCTTTCTGTTTATACTGTTTTAGTTTTCTAACCAATTTCGCTGTTTTAATAATTTCATTTGTTTAAATACATTTATTCATTTTCAGTCATATCTGTACCTTTGTGCATTGAAACGTTTTGTCATAGTTTTCAGTTGCTTTTGTTAGTTTACCATAGGTGGCCAATGTCATTTAGTTTTGTTTTTTTTTTTGCTATTTAGCATTTTCATCATAGCTTTTCAGCTTTCAGTTTCTCTTCAGGTCTGAAACAAACAGATAATTCTGCATCATTGACAATAACAGTGAATGAATCTCTATATTGGTGTTTGTTCTTTTGATTTATCCAAGGTTAGTTTTCTGAGAGATGCTATTGGAGACTCAACATTTATCCCTTTCAGCGAAAAGCAGGTGACACTTTTTTCTTTTTTTTTCTTCTTAGTTTTCCATATTTCTGTACCTGGTTATCAACATTGTCCTTTAACATGTTAGTAGGAAGAGATGTATAGGTACACTGTGAAGGAAGGAAGTGCAGTGATTTGAGTATTGTTTTTGACATCCGTCTGACTGTGAATTGAATCAGTTTCTCCTGCTGAGGGGAAGACTGAAGGCAAAGCGATTGAAAAGCAGGAGTTCTGTGAACATGTCGTGAAGGCAGTAACAGTACCATCAAGGACAGATGACTGTCAGTCTCTCCAACCCACTGTTTGGTTTTCTATAGCAAGGCCAAAGCTCAGTGAAGATCAGGTCAATTTGTTCTCTGAGCTTTCAAAAGTCAAATTTCCCAATGTAAAAAGTCTGATAAATTAAATACCTTCTGAATAATTATTTCACTTTTGCTTGAACAAGATAGAAAGATGGTGAAATAACTATATATCTATTAGCAGCTTTGATTGAAGCTATGTATATTCGCAAAGCAAAGTCATACTTTTTTGTTTTAGTGTATTTTTAAACTTCCAATTATCCTATTGAATGATGTCTGAATATTACAGTCTCCTCAATGTTACCCTGGATGTCTGAGCTTGCAGGTGCATGTTCAACACAGATGTGATCCTAAAGATCTGAAATGCAATGAGATATTTAAATTATTTCCTGCATATCTAGCAGATAGTCTCATTCTTATCCATGCTTCCACCACGCAGAGAGGCCACTATTATATTTCTAATACAACCATCCAGGTATGCACACAGAGCGGTCAGGTTGAGGGAAGAATGAACAGAGGAAAGAACAAGTTGGAGAAAAAACAGATATTAAACACGGGGCAGGTTGATGGAGACAGCAAACAGGTCAGAAACACCAGAGACAGGAGAGAGTACCTTTAGGAAGAGAGAAAAACACTCAATAATCTGGATCCATAACACCATCACTAAAGGATAGTTCTGGGTCACCTACGTCTGCCCTGTCTATAAGCCTTATCAAAAATGAAAGTTTTAAGCTTAATCTTAAAAGTCAAAAGGGTAACTCACACTGACAGCTGGTTGCACGGGAGAGGAGCCTGATAGCTGAAGGCTTCTCTCCTGCTTTGCTTCTGCAAACTCAAAGATCCACTCTGGAGGAGTGAAATGCACCACCAGGATAGAATTGCACTACATGGTCTTTTTGTTATGATGGAATTGCTCATCAAGGGTTTTGTTTATCAGAAAAAGGATTTAAAACCCATTTCTCAATTTTACAAGCAGCTAAGTGAAGCTTGAGCAGAAATATGTCTGCAGCAATTTAGATCAACTGAAGGCTTTTTCGAGTGGCAGGGACACACTAATAATAAAGAATTACAGCTGAGACATCACTGTTTTACCACGGCACCTTGAAACGAGACGTTAATAATTCTGACAGTTTTGTGCTTCTAAAAGAAAGTCCTGACATTAAGGCTAACTTTAAAGTCTGTGTGTTTCTGAGGATCGAAAAAAATAACATGTTTTGCTAATGGTGCGATTGTAAGCTTTAACATTACCACACCGTGCCAAGTTCCTTTTTTGAACTTCCGATCTGAAGCCTTCCCCTTCAAAAAAGTTAAGTTATAGCAGAAGGTCATTTTCATTTAATTATTGAATGAATGAATGAATGAATGAATGAATGATTTATATCGGTTATATACATGGTACAAAAAATTTCCAAAGATCATTTCAGAACAAATTAATTACAATAACCGAAAAACGCTGCTACATCCTACTCTAACTTAAAATTCCAAATTTTGTCACAATTTGTCAACTCACATTATAAACACTGATTATATTCTTAGACTTTACAGGATAATTAATCATCACGGGGTAAACAGGATCAAACATACTGCCCATAAGTCAACACTGTGTAGCAACAGGTTCCATTCTAACTCCGACCTGCAGGATGACCTTGTGTCAAATATATTAAATGAAGCTAAGCTAAGCTAAGCTAAGCCAACTCACAGCTCATCTCATCAGCAGCAAAGCTAACCATGAGAGTTAATGAAAACGCATAATAGCTTCATTCATTCTGTGTTTGGATCTGTGACAGGCTTTTTCCCTACAAAAAGAGAATCATTGATATATTTTATTGTAATTAAACATAAAAGTTATCTACAATTTGTAAAACTACATTATATGTGAAAAAAATAGGACGTAAATAATGTTGTTTTTTTTAAATAAAACTAAGAAAAAAAACTACTTATTTGACTGATTTATTATGAACTCGGGCTGTATGTGGCCCCTTGAGTCCTGGAGTTAAACAATATAATCTCCAAATGGTGCCATAAAATGCGACACTGCATTGCTCCAGAGGAGTGACCTTTTGGACACAGCCTACATGCTAGCTTGTTTTTAATGTCCCCAAAGTAGTGGTGGTGGGGGGTGGCTGCTGCATGACAGAGGCATGACATGGATTAAACCTTAACGGACTAATATTTCTATTGCCAACTAGAAAGGCAGCGGGCATTTAGGAGTTTAGCAGACTAATTGTGTTCCTCGAGCCTCAAATCTTTTATAATTCTCCACAGCCTCCACAGGTTTCAGATTAGACTCTTTATCGTGAATCAATTAACCTCATGGGGCGCGGAATCAGTCTGACGCGTAATAGACAAATGCCGTATGAATTACTTGGCTGAAAAGGCCCAAGTTTTTCTCGTTAACTTATTAACATGTTATAGCATATCACAAACAGGACTTTCTGCTTCCCCTTTTCCTCCCATATGCGGTGCAGTTTGAGGGAGCACCGTTCTCAGCAGTAATACTGACTGATGCCACATCAGGCAGCGACAGGCGCTATGGGGCTCCAGCACATTTGGTGGTGCTTTTATCTCCCAGCATGCTTTGTGCTGTTGTTATCTGCCGTCTGCAGCCTGCTGCGGGACTAAACGGTAAACAGGAAGTGCTGTGCTGACACAGCCAGGCCGCTAACACTGTACTATAGACAGCTTTTCCAGTGCTCAGAGCTAATTTTAATGATAATCAGCTATAGGCTTTGTTATTGTTGAAGTGTCAGACATCCACACCTGAGCAACTTTGTGTGTGTGTCAACAACGAAAAGGGTAAACAAAAATGTGAGCACTATTCCTGGTAAATCCTGTGGTGATTATTTTACCTTTCATAAGCTTATTTGCAGAGTATTATGAAATCCTAACCCACTGAATTAAATGGATGCTGTGGTTAATCTTCATGCTCCGTCATGACACCAATTGCATCTGAGTTACTTTTATTAATGCAAGGTTGTTACTAGGGTTGGATTTTCATTTTGTTCTAGGTGAACTATTTGCTTATGTCCTCCTTTTGTGAAAAATATCGTGTGGTCAATGTGAGCGTGTGCGTACGCAGCGAGGTGACTCAGCTGCAAGTAAGAAGTGAGATGACCTCAGGACCGGAGTGGAAATCAACAGGTTGTCCCCTCCAGCAAACTTGTCTCTGTGTGAGACAGAGACAGCAGCGGCTCCGAGCACTGACTGAAGCTGAATCACTCAGCAGCACTACTACCACAGAGGTGAGGGACACTGACCCTCGCTGCTCACAAGTTCTTAGATTTTAGACTGTTTGTCCTCAGCCTGGGGGGCAATTCAGCAGCTGAGCCGCAGCTCCTCATTCATTAGGTCGCGTCAAGTCAAGTTACACGTCAATCTTTGGCATCAAGTCAATTTTATCTGAAGCTGTCTCTGCTGAAGGTGAACATCTCACACCACACAGGGGTTATTGAAATGTCAGAGCGCGGTGTGTCAACAAAGATATTCCAGTTAGGACGTCTGTAATCTACACATGCTGTAGCTGTGATGAACTTGCTTTTGGATCAGTGAAGCTGCTGCAACTCCATGTTCCGCCGCAGCGGGATCAGCAAAATGCATAATGCACTCTATGCAATATTTCAAATTTTTATTCTGTTTATTTGTCTTTGGTTTTCATGGAGGGAGTTTAATGTAACAGTAACACTCATAAAGGCCACTCTGCCTCGTGACTATCAAGCTCAAGTCAGCAGATGGTCAGTGTAAGCCTGAGACAGACCTAAAATTCACAGTTAAAAACAAACAAATCTCCCAGAATTTAATTCACTAAACTCTACCCCCCCGCCCCCCCCCCCCCCCCCCCCCCCCCCCCCCCCCCCTATCTGTCTCAGTCACCCAAAAGCGCCCAAAGCTAAAAAGCTAATGACTACACACAATGCAGCCCAAACCTTGAAAAAATAAAAACAATGCCAATACAAAGCCATAAACACATGGATAAATAACCATATATTAAGTTTGTGTCCTACCTTTAACAGTTAAACCAAAGCAATAACATTATGAGATGCATTTTAACAATCTGTAAACCGTCTTAAAACACCTTTGTATTTGGAGTGTGTCCAAATCCACTGTATATATTTCAACACAACTTGATTCATTCAGAATGAACTGGAAAGAACAGAACATCAATGAACACACAAACAGTTATCTCCACTAACATCTGCTGATAAAAAACTTTTATATCCATCTGTCGTCGGCACATTTTCATCTTTGACAGAGTTTAAAATAGTTCACTCCCCTGATGAGATAAGGTGAATCAGTAAGAAATGGAAATTGCTGACGCAAACGCACAAATCAAATCTTGACGGTCTCTTTTCGATTTCTCACAGGGACTTTCAGTGTTTCACAACAGTAGAATGTAGCTTTTGCGTTGAGAAGTTAGAACTTTCCCACTTAGCTGTTACTAATTGAAGATTTCATGATTGCACTGTAAAGTGTGTTATCATAGCCATTCCACTTACTATGCATTCACACCGGATGCGTCGCAAGCGTCGTGAGCGGCGCTTTTCTATGCAAAGTCTATGTGGACGAGCGTTGTGGACCGGTGGAGGGCGGGGTGGTGCGTCAGGACGTCGACTTTCGAGCGTTTTGAGCGTCGGCGCCCACGACGCGCGTCCCGGCGTCAGGAGCATCGTGAGCGTCGCTTTTTGAGAGTTCGGAAAACTGAACTTTCGACGCGCTGCCGCTGGGCGTCAACCAATCAGAAACGATCCCTCCGGTGCTACGTCACTACGAGTGATCCGAGGACCGATGCGGGCCAGCCAGTGTTGCCAACTTGATGACTTTCTCACTAAATCTGGCGACTTTCCAAAGTCTCTTGGCGACTTTTTTTTTTTTTTTGTCAAAAGCGACTACCGACAAATCTAGCAACCTTTTCTGGTGCTCTGGAGACGTGACAGGACGTCTCGTTGCTGTCATCAATGAGCAGCGGGTGCTGCCGTGAGCCCCTCCCCTGTCCCAAAGCACTCACAAGCGGTCAGTCTCACGCAGCGCTCCCCGCTGCAGTCAGAGCAGACAGGAGCAGACCAGCCAATAGCGACTTTTCTTACTGGGGAGTTGGCAACACTGGGGCCAGCCGGTCGTCAAACTGGGTACGGGAGAGACGAAAGTAGCCCTGGAAGTGACCCTCATCCTCACGCAGCTCCTAGAGCAAATGGTGAAACTCCCCAAATTCAGAACGCCTCTGAATAATGGGATGAACCCACAGACGACGCCCATGTGCCCGACGACGACGACGCTGTCTAGCTTTATTTAACAAATATAGCCAAGCCACTCTCCTGATGCGATCTGCCATAGCTGGAAACAGAAATCAGCCTCCCGCGCGCCAATAAACTGACGCGCGTCAAGACCGTCGCAAGTGTCGTGAGCTTTGTGACCACCTGGTGTCAAGCGTCGTGTTTGAAGCGTCACAAGCGTCAGCTTCGAGGCATCCCAAGCGACGACGACGCCCACGACGCGTCCGGTGTGAACGCACCATTACTCATGATAGGTGTATTGTAAGTAAAAACTGAAGTTCTAGCTCGCATTTCAATCAGACCTTCACCGCATTGGAGGAATTAATGTGTGTTGCTAAGCAGAGTTGCGTCTTGTTCATCCAACTGCGTAACCAACTATTAGTCAGTGAAGCTTCTGGTAAACAAGTGAATTTCTGTTCCCGTCTGTCAACAAGTAACAAATCAACAATACATATATCCAGCCCTGAAAAGGGCTCAAGTGGATTTTCTTTGCCTGCAGGAATTTGCAGACAGACTGGAGTTGCACCTTTAGCACATTTATTATTTGGCTGGATGACCAGGCAGTGAGCAGACCACTGGCGTCAGTTCAGGCTTGCTCCCGAACTGCAACAATCAACAAAACAACGGCGGATTATTCAGAATAACCATCATTCAGTGTCCATAATTTATTTAGCCTTTTGCATTACAGTCTGACAAATCACCTCCAAGTCCACTCTGACGTCTAGTCACAGTTCGTGAGGGTGTAAACAGCTTCAGTAATTGAGACAATGTTACAGCAGGGCCATGGTAAGAGCAGCAAAAACAGTGAGAATGTAGCAGTCAAATATTCCACTTAAAGAAAGTCGAGGTTCTAAAGGTGCTGGCCAGTTTGTCGAGACTTGGACATGCTGTTTTTCAAGGATAAGCTCTCAGCCCATTAAGGTCTTAAGTGTTGAGTCTCACTCACTCTCTGATCTGTTTTACCTGCTGCAGTCCACAGCAACCACTGTAATTAGCTTAGTGAAGCAACACAAAGAAACTGTGGCGAGCCAGCCAGGAGGCCCATATAGTGTTGCAATGTTGTTGTTTTTTTTTGTCATAAAAATACACTGTTGTGCCTGTCCCATGCTGCACAGCATCCCAGTGGCATCATCACTATTTACTGTTTTTGTAGCTTTTACTGATGTCACTGTCCTTTTTTTTTTTTTTTTTTTTAAATACTGTATCATTCACTGCAATCGCAGTGTAGGTTAGTTATTTTTGCTTCCTGACTGACATCAAGCTTTTACAGGTGATGAACAATAAAAACAGTGTAGCCATGCTGAACAAGACAACACTGTCTTTTAAGGGAAATGTTTGGTTTGATAACGCAGATTATTTCACACAGGTTTATTTGTTTGTTTTTTTTGTATATGTGAATAAACATGCAAGTTTTGCTGTACTTTCACCATCAGTGGATTCAGTGGATCATGATCCTGGCATTGAGTTGAGTTGTTAGTTTACACACACACACACACACACACACACAAGGATTTTTTGATTGTAGTATTCCTAAAGACCTAGACGCATCTAGTCACTGTCTGCTAGATGAAAAAACTAAAACACTGAATATAGCTATTCCTTCATCAAGATGGTGTTTCAGTAAAATATGCAATGGACTACAGCATCAAGTACTGAAGTACTTGGTTTCTAATTATATTGCTAAATGGTCAATTATCTGAAGAGATGTGTCAATTACCCCTTTCCCACTGAAACTAGTGGGTCGACCCACACGGGTCTACCCGCTAACAATCGACAATTGACTCCTTTCCCGCTGCCTGCAAACGTGGGGTTCATCACCGGCAGGTGAGCTGCGTGGCTGCATTTTCCCGCGCTGATAGTGTCCCACGTTGATGACATCATCTGCGAGACGGAGCAAAGCAAAAATAAACAATGCATAAGAGCTCAGTCAACGTTACCTGTCGACGAATTTCCTCTTCCCCATGGATCAAGAGAGGCTCTCTGATCTCGCTATCTTGCCAATGCTGGGTCATCTTGATGAAGGATATCTCATCCTGTGTCTAAAAACAACAACAAGCGCGCTAACATAGGCATGTATGCTGACATCGTCACGTAAATTACAGCGTCGACCCGGCTGTGCTATTCACACTCAAGCCGAGCGGAGGTGAGCCGATTTAAACCCTGGCCGCTTGCAGGGTCGATTGACCCGGATCGGAATGCCGTTTAAACACTTTCCCACTGCCATGATGAGCCGATTATTTGCGGGTTTAAACAGGTTTTTTTGGCCAGTGGGAAAGTGGTAAATGTTTGGTTGCACCTTGTGATGTTTGAACAATTTATTTCATAATCACCAAGACTGCTCGCTGGAAAAAAAAGTGTGTTCATCTCCTGGCAGGTTGTGCTTTACTGTATTTAGGGGCTCGTACTAGTCCCTGTTGTGTGTAAAATGTGTCTGGCTGAAGAGGATTTTTATCTGCAATGCAGCAGTTGTGCGAACTGAAGAGCGGACTCTGCCAGGGACTTAAACACCCTCTGATTGATCCATAGGATCTCTCTCAACATAGTGAACCGAAAGACTACTCCACCAATGCTGTAAAGTCCAAACAATTTGACAGGATTCTGTGGTCCTGCGTGACAAAAAAAAAAACAAAAATTGGAAAAGCAACTATCACAAGATTTTTCCCCCACGCACACTGAAAACCACTTTATCTTGACCCAGACAGCCCTGCACTCACTGCTATAATTTCAATGCAGTGTTGACATGGTATTTTTTTCTTCTTCTTTCAGTTGCTTTTTGCCCAGCTGTACTCTTTGTCAACAGTTACACTTTCCTGAAGTTTTACAGCTCTGAACCTGCCATTTCACACATTAATAACAACCCTCTAACATGTTCAGAGTGCATTTTACTTTTTGTGTTTTAATTTTATGAAGGATCGTCACATTTGGAGAAAATCACAGGACGACAGGAAATAATATCTTAACTATACTGTATTTTTTCATTTGAAAAATAAAAGCCCATTTCAAAATCATCAAATATCTTGAAAATATTTAATTGTTAGTATTTTCAGAAATTTAAAATATATATATATTTCACACATCAATTGCATACAACCTCAATTAAAAAATAGAATTTAGCATTATTACTACTTTTCCCATTTGAGTCTTAAAACTTATAATTTAAATAGGGCCAATAGAAACCCTTTTTAATTGTATCTCAGACATCAAGTCATGGATGGCAATGAATTTCCTTCAACTCAAATAGGATAAACTGAGGTTTCATTTATCGGTCCCAAAGGCCAGAGAAACTTTTACCAAAACAACTAGATTTTAAACTAGCACAGTGAGGGTGCGATTTTCTACTCTGAGTTGAATTTTATCCCACATATTAAATATATAACTAAGATTGGTCTTTATCATCTTAAGAATATAGCCACCCGTCCACCCGTTTCTCTCTCAGGCCAGTACAAAGGTGCTAATGCAGCTTTTATCTCCTGTCTGCTAGATTACCCTAATGCCTTGCTCTCTGGTCTTCCCAAAAAAGAAGTTTTCAAATCTCCAGTTATTACAAAACTCAGCCCATGCTTTCAAAGTCACTGCACTGGCCCCCTGTCCACTTCCGGATCAGTTTTAAGGTTCTCTTATTAGTTTTTAAGTCTTAACGGCCTTGCGCCTTCTTATTTAGCTGATCTGTTTTTACCGTATCGACCCTCGCGGGACCTGAGGTCCACTGGCAGCGGCTTACAAAAGCCAGAAACAAGACCCACAGTGAGGCGGCCTTTAGCCACTACGGCCCCGCCTGTGGAACAGCCTGCCGGAGAACCTCAGGACCGCAGACACTGTTGATATTTTTAAAGGGAGGTTAAAAACATACCTTTTTTTTTTTTAACTGGCCTTTAAGATTTTCCTTCCCAATATCATTATTCATTTCATTGTGTTCTTTTACTTTTTAACCTTATCTTACTTGTTTTATGTCAACTTCTTACCATATTTTATAATTTAAAGTTTTTTTTTTTATTGTTGTGTAACTCCAGTGTTTCCTGAGGGGGATCCTTCACACTGGGAGTTTGGTCCAGTTCACTGTGGGGGATCTGTGTGCACGGGTCCTCCTGTCCTGTCTGGCTGGCGGGCTCCCCCCCGGTCTGGCGGTGATGTCAGTGATGAAAGACGGAGTGTGTATTTATGTGTGTGTGGGTGTACATTTGTGTGTGTGATTGTGATGAAGGTGTGGCTATAGTTTTTTCTATTATATACTGATTTTCGTTTTGAAGGCTGTAAAGCATTTTGTGTTGTCATTTAATGTATATGAAAAGTGCTTTATAAATAAAGATTGATTGATTGAAAAAAATGTTTTTCAAAATATAAGAAAAAGTCATGCGGCTTGAATGCAATTTGCATACATTAAATTAATCGCTCAGTCAGGGTCAGTAAACAAAAAAAAAAAAACAAAAAAAAAGATTGCGATCATATGGAGAGCTGCTGAAATTGAGGCCCCCTCCTGACTGACCCCATGAAGTGTTGGATCAAAGCAGATTTGTGAGAAACTGACTAAATGAACCACGCGTGGTAGAAAAGGTGCACAAGGAACGCGAATGAAAGCAGCCTTGTAAAGATTGTTAGGTAAAGACAAATTGTATACTTTATACAACCAGTGGACTCGAGCATCAACTGCTGCCACACAGGAAATGAGCTGAGTGTCACATGTCAGGCATTCTGTTCAACATCAGAGGGATTAATGATCCAGATCAGAGCCCAGTGTAGAGGTTCCATTTTAGATAAAAGGTCAGACAAAAGGAATATGATTTGGAATGCAGGGAATTTCATTTCAATTCACATTCAGTCAGTTCTGTTAATCTCATTCAGTTTCAAATATAAAGCGCTGAAATGCCCATTTCAGGGAACATTTCTAATGAAATGCATATCAAAACACAATGATCCCACATAACAAGCAAAGACGTCAATGAAAAATAAAATTCCTTGCTTTCCAATCGAATCTTTGCTCCACTTGGGGCTCAGACCCCGATACAAATTCCCATTCTCATCAAGAAGGTATTCTAGCAGTCTAAACCTATAGCAGTTTAATTTACCAGAACCCCCCCACCCACCCACCCCCATGACCTGAGTCAGCCCAATTAATCCTTTTCGAAGTGGGAAGTTTTAAGCCTGATCTTGAATGTAGAGACTGTCTCTCAGTGAAGTGTCAGTAATCTCTTACGATTTGAGGAGCCATGAGGTCTGCTGCTGTTCATCCACTGAGTTTTTTTAAGAACAAAGTCGATGAAGCCTACTAGCCTAATCTACTGACATTTTAGATCGTCTCGCGCTTTTATCTGTGGACAAGCTTCGTGAAGATGTTGATTTCCTTCTCTCAGGATGTTTTTGTGCCCACGCTGCCACAGAACTGGTTCGTCTCCACATTACTGAGACTGACGGGCCAAACATCTGGTTTGAATTGAACCCTGTCGAGAATCCATGCGCTGTTGTCCAGATGATGATGAGATAATCCAGACCCACAATACGGATATGCTGAAGGACACTGTCAACGCAACCTGTGCTCCATAAATCCAACAGGCTGATTGCTTCAGTGGCAATTCGGTGCATCACAAAATATATTTATGGTATCAAGTGGAGGAAAGGAGGAAAGTCTGGTCTTCTGTTGTGATCTATTAAATCTGAATGCCCAGTCACCCAGAAAATAAGAACATTTCTACTTGCTTAACTTTGAATTATGCCATCTGAAAACTTAATAATAATATGTTGCATTGGATCAGAGAAAAGAGAACATAAAGAGCATCCTCACTGAGTTGCTTGTAGGTCTGTACTCTTTACTTATGTGTGTGGGGTTTTTTTTTCAAACACTGGAGCAACATGGGAATCAGTGATGACACCAGTCAACCAAAGTAAATATTTCATATAACAAATGGTGCCTGGAAACAAACCCCTCAAATATAATCTATAAATCTTATCTTGAAGACATATTATAGATGTGTGTAAGAAAATGACAAGTAGAATCTGTACCCCTGCATTTCCTGTTTTGTTTTGCTTTTTAACATCCTCCACTGTAGTTTTTGGTTTCTGGTTCACCATGTGCTAATATGATGAAAATGGTAATTCTTCAATTGGATAGCACCGAAGGCAGCCTGAACTGCTGCTGGCTGTGTGTCAACAGCTGTGTGATCCAAACACTCCCTTTGAATGTGTACTCTCTTCTGTACGTAAATGAAAAAATATTTTCCATGGAATTGATGGTCATGTGCCCACAGCTATCTCTTTATGCTTCAATGGAAGGATTTTAACCACTAAAGGGCTATGTAAAGGCCATCTGCTTTCCTACTTATTGCCAACTTCCCTGTTTTTCTGCCTCCAGATGATAAAGCTCTGTAGTGGGAAATAGTTGTCCAATATTTGTGATTTATCTGAGTTAAGATAAAATCACTTGTGTCACAGCTTTTCCAAAGCATGCAAATATGGATTCTGGCACAAGCATCATGGGTCATTTAAAAAACACCACTGCAGGTCAGAAATCAGAGCCAGGCATAAACAAAACTGTAGACGTTGAGAGTATGCCAGAAGGGCAGTTCTCTGTTCTGTTTTATGTAGATCAGTGAGCTTAGCCGACATATTTGCAAATGGAGATAAAGCTTTGCACAGACGTGATAATAAGCAGTAAAGGAATAACAGTGGGAGTTCGGCCAACATGGAAAAGGACAGGCAAATACAGTCCGACTAGGATGCAGCAAGCAAGTAAACTGTATCTATAAGAGGCATTTAGACTGCTTTTCAAGATGTACCGAGCAGATGTATTTTATGACTCAGCCTCTTTCAGACTCTGATCAAAGCATACTGTTGAGAAACATAAAGATTTAGCTTTCAGCCTTGATCTCAGAACAGCAAACAATTCTTGTTCTGAGGGTGCCGCTCTCCTCCCACTGTGGAGAGGGCACAGTGATCCTCCACTGCAGCTGAAAGCCAGACCAACGTGAATACCACTTCACTCTTGATATGTTTCAAGACCGAGATCTTCCATACTCTGACTATGATGGCTGCACAAAGGCCTGTGTAATGGCTACATGTAGCGGGATCTGTTCATTCAGGATAAGTTATGGGAAACATTCATTTGAGTGAAAAAGATTTCAGCAGAGTAATAAAGTGTCCAAATGACTAAAAGCAGACCATATTTGAAGCTGAATTTCTGACTGGTGAACATGTTACATGCAATGTCAGCTAGCATGACATCTGTTTATCAGCAGATTTAAAGGTATTACACAGGATTTTCTTGAAAAGAGAAAGCCAAACGTCTGTTACTCATTTTTTGAACGACGCACATGCGCCAGACCATCCGCCCGGCTCTTCTGCTTCTCCCAGGAAACGCGGAAGCGTGCGAGCGCGATCTCCTCTTCTCCGGACGTACACGGCTCTGTTTACAGTTTCTGCGATCGGCCTCACTCATACATAAAGCTTGTATTCCGAAACAGTTACATTTTTATTATGTCACACTCGCCATCGGTAAGTACTAGCTCAGAAGCTCACCGGCTACATAAACACTCTGAAAGCGCATGCACAAAAGGGAGAAGCTTATTGGGCGCAAGCACGTAGACCCGCCTTACGAAACCAGCTCGTCAGAATGATTGACAAACAGACCCACCAGTTATTTAGATGATCCACCCGGAAATCAAAGCAAACAGAAAATCCTGTGTTACACCTTTAATGTAGAAGGTTTGCCCCAATACTGAATAAATAATCTCTTAGAACAGCAGGTTCGTTAAAGCAGTGGTTCCTAATCCCTCTTTTCTAGAAGCCCACTCCCAACCCCCAGTTTGACTCTAGATGGCAGAAGCACATGCTTTAGGCAGCATTTGCACACAAGATTGGACCCAGGACTGATCCCTGATGAATACCGCACTGGCTGATTTATGAGGATGCACAGTTCTCCAGGAAACAGATTGTCTAACTGCTGGTGTTTCTTTTATGTCAACTTTTCAGGATCAATACTGTCAAATCCAGCACTCTGACTGAGTGAAGGCAGCAGTCGAGTCCATCCACAAAATGTCGTATTTGACACAATGCAGGTTTGTTTCAGTTCACTTGTATTTTGTAATGATTGGACTGAGCAAATACTATCCATAGACATTGCTGTATCTAAAACGTGGACAGAATTTGTACATGGCGCCAAAATAAGGGTTTTATAAAGAGAAGTAACAGTTGCATGAATCAGTTTTGGTGTGCAATATGAGAGCTATGCACATGCTGACAGTGTCCAATAGTGTCAAATGGGTCAGAGGACGAAAGAAGAGTGTATCTTAGTTTTGTTAAAATAGTTCACACATATTAAACTGCAGTTGTCGAAAGCTGGGCGCTATTTCAGATATAAGACATGTATCTAACTTCCCCCATATTAAAACTTGTTTGAGGCTTTTCTTTTCTTCAAATGTTGCTATGTCATCTCCAAGGAACATGTTTGATCTGCAGGCCTTATTATGACAGTGTACGGTTGTAAGGCTGAGAGATGTTGCTCATTAAATGTGTTTACCAGGTCACCGCCATGCATGGAGATCCTGGGTTGTGCTAAATTCAGAATATTTTACAGAAATTTCTGTGTACATTCACTTAAAATAGGCGCATCCTATGTTTATTTCCCTGTCTTTAAATTGAATATGGAAAGATAAAACACAGATAACAAGGGAGGGCCATGGATGTGAAATACCGATCGACAGACAGTTTCACAAGCTTGGAGAGTGAAAGGCTGTTAAGACTGGAGGGGAGTGAGGGATGGAGGTGGAGAAGACCTCAGGAGACTTGGCTCGCTGTCCCTTGGCAGCTGAATGCACAAGAAAGGGTCTCTCTCCGGAGAAGGCATGAAAAGAGAGAGAGAAATACAGATGGAGCCCAGCAATGTGACATTAAGCACCGACTTCCCATAATAAATGCATCAATTGATTTACACATTGAAACTACCCCTAGATCACATCGGCCTTGAATTGAGTCAGATGCTGGAATAAATCACACTGTGGTCTGCCACCCTTGCTTGATCGCCAGAGCCCTGCTCTAATTGGCTGGGAATCTGTTTGGTCAGATTGACTCAGGAGCAGCTGGGGTTGTAAAGCTGGTGTTGCTGTCGTGGCCAGCAGGGGGCGAGCGGGAGCCACATCATGATCTGCACCGCTCTTCTCCTGTCCATCTTCTGTGTGTGTGTGTGTGTGTGTGTGTGTGTGTGTGTGTGTGTGTGTGTGTGTGTGTGTGTGTGTGTGCGTGTGGGGGGGGGGGGGGGGGGGGGGGGGGGGGATTTGCTCGAAGGCCGAACAATTAGAGGCTTTGGCTGCTGTAGGGAGGCAAGATGACACACATCTCAGCTGAGAGAAGAGCAAGATTGACAGGAGGTGAACTCAGAGAAGAGCCCAAAGAAGGATGGGGAGAGGACGTGCATGTGCGTGTGCGTCGGGGTGGGGGGTGTGGGGGGGTGGGGGGTCATTTGAATGCTTAATCACTACCATTGGCAGGGGAGTCAGAGAACTGATATGGACTTTCATGTGACTCTCCACCTGCTATGTTTTCATTTCACTCTGTCCATTTTCATTCATGTCAGTCAACCTGGAATTAAAGCCGCAATTAAGAAAATGTCACACAGGGACACAATGCAGCAGTCCACTTAAATCCAAGTGTCCTACAGTGCCTCACCCAGTGTCTTCTCACCGACTTAAATGCTTTTCTATTCCTGTTGTAAGAAGAAAAAAAATCAACTGAAGACACTGATGGCGTTTTAATTCACCAGAGTGCATCTATGACAAATCAGCAGCGGCGATGAGCAATCATGTCTGACGACGTTTCCACTGAGAGACGCAATTAGATGATGTGTGAGCGCACGTATGTACGGATGCGCCTTGCAGTGCGTTTGCCTGGAGACTCGACTCGACGCACATTATATTAGTGGAAATGTGTCTGCTTGACAGTAAGAGATGAAAGTGCGCTCCCGCGTAAACCCCGCGAGTGAGTGCGTGTGTGCGCGTGCCCCCCCCCCCACCCCCCGACGAACTATTAAAGCTACATCGTCTAAAAATATATAATAAAAATCATCTTGTCGGTGTTTGTCTGCTGCTCACAGTTTAATAACATGTTACATCAGAGTTTTCCATCGGAATGTGGGGATGTAGTGGCTTTTTATCTCCTGACCAATGGGAATGAAGCATATATCATTAAATCCCTCTTCCCTCCTTGCTTGTCTTTTCCCTTGCATTAAGTGTGTGTGTGTGTGTGTGTGTGTGTGTGTGTGTGAGAGAGAGAGAGAGAGAGAGAGAGGGAGCGAGCGAGCGAGAGAGAGAGAGAGAGAGAGAGAGAGAGAGAGAGAGAGAGAGAGAGAGAGAGAGAGAGAGAGAGAGAGAGAGAGAGAGAGAGAGAGAGAGAGAGTTGTAGCCTACATGGGAGGGAGGAACATCTTCCAGCCGGGGAGCAGAGCCTCAGTCTGGGCATCAAGGAGCAGCAG
Source organism: Salarias fasciatus (assembly GCF_902148845.1). Lineage (NCBI taxonomy): Eukaryota > Metazoa > Chordata > Actinopteri > Blenniiformes > Blenniidae > Salarias > Salarias fasciatus. The sequence goes on along the minus strand of NC_043745.1, from coordinate 14,555,653 downwards.
CATCGCTGTCTGCCTCCTTCATCAGAGCTGCTGCCATCACCACCATCACCTCCACCAGCCCCCCGCACCCCGTGTTTCCGGATCAGACACCTCGTGCTGTGGCACTGGCTCCCTGCTGTGTGACCGCGCGCCAGTCAGTCTTTGAAGCGAATCACCAAAACGCAGCAATTCAGAAGGAAAAAAAAAGCACCATTTTTACTTTGTTTTTTTTTTTCACCCCAACGAAAAATCAGTGGTAACGACAGAAGAAGGGAGGGTGTACCGTCGGTGGCACGATGGAGGAGGTGTGCGTGTTCCTCGGCGGAGGCTCGGTTCTGGGATGTGCTGTCTGACGGGCGCGGAGAGATGCTGTGAGCTCCGGTATTAGCAGGCAGCTGCGCACAGAGCCACTTTCTCTCCTCTCCGCTCCCTCCCTCCTCTCCCTCCCTCCCCGTCCCCCAGCACCGCCGCTCTCCCAGCACCGACCATTCGCTCAAACCGGGGATTCGGCTCCACACGGCTCCGCGCTGCTCACTCCCACCGCCGGCGTCCTGCACGGAGATTTGGCACCACCAGGTACGTGCGGCGGCGCGGCCCCGCCGGGGCGCTGGAGACGCGTTTTGCATGGCGTTTGGGGATCTTGTCTGTTTGACTTAATCCCGTGTCTTGTCTTGTTGCTTCCCTCCCCTCCCTCTGTGGCCCTGTCAGTGGATTAATAAAACGTTATTTGAGAATGATGCGGATAGATGGCATCATCTGTCGATGTGTCTGTGGTAGAAAATACATTGAAGAAAAAGGGGGGGAAAAAAACCCCTTCAGGTGTAAATGACACTTAATCTTTGGGTTGTTTATTCACAAAGACCCGTCTAAACGCCGTCGATTTCACAAATGTCCCAATGCTCTCGTTCTCACCTTTCCCCGTGCTGTTATGCATAACACACAACATGAACGCATGTGAGCAATGCTGTTGTTTCACACTGAGCAAATGCGATGAGACTGCTCCTCGTCATGCTGGCCAAAGAAATGGTAATATTTTGATTTATGAGGGGAGACAATCTGTTGTGATGTTGGCTGGTTTCCTAAGGCTGCAGGCAGATATTTCACTGTTGGGAAATAGACTACACAGGTTAGGAGAAGGGAGGACGAATGGAGCTCAGGATGGGCGTGAGGGCAATATGATCTGAGGACGCGCACACACACACACACATACACACACCCTCGGCCCCCACTGGTGTGCTTCGATTCTCTCCCAGAGCGGCAAAATGCACGCTTGAAAGCATTCATGCACGGAGGCATGCGTGGCGCACATGTGTGTGCATGCACGGCTGCACACACAGACGCGCGAGCGTGCACACACCCACATGTGCACTAATCCACACTCGGCCCTTAATCCATAATCATGTGTTCTGGAGACATGACGTAACACGCGAGCGTCCCTCGTTTATATGCATGCGTTTCTGAAGGAATGCACGAAAATATTCAACAGTCTTACCCCCCAGAAAAAACGACAAGGGAGCGAACGGCACCTCACAGCATGGAGTATAATTGCTTGCAGCATAATAACCTCAAATTGGCATACTAGTGTTTTCATCTGGAGAACCGAGGAGTTGTAGCCGCTGTTGTGAGAAATAGGTTAGCATGCCTCCAACTGACACTCATTTTCATTAAGGCAGAGTGGCAGGGATTGAACAGGCTGCAGGGACGTGGGAAGGAGGGTTTCGGAGTGCTTTACTAATCACATGCATTAAGAAAAATTGGGGGAAATGAGTCTCCAGGTAGTGATACCGGAAGGTCTGGGGTAGCATCGCCCCCCCAGGCTTTTTGAGTGGGTGTGGTTGAGGTGCTCCCCAGTTCTCTGGAGGTTTCTACTATGACTCACAAATAGGAGGAGCTGTAATTCAGGACCACAGGAATTCCCAGAATTTGAGTTTGTCACCGTGGCCACTCCTCTCTGAGGGAGCAATGTGATAAAAGAAAAGAACAAAGTGATGTGGAAATAGTGAGAGTGCTGCTCTGCCTAAAACATCATTGACATCCCAGACATGGATACTTGTACAAAGGCCTAATATGTGAGGGTAACCCTAAGTTTATATTGTAAGAGAGATAAACCACAAAAAAGGAATGAAGGTGAAGAATATTTTTCAGCTATAAAGCTGTACTCAGGGTCAGTTATGTGAATACATGTCAGCCTCTGACATGATGATCCTGAGAATGGGGCATTTTTTCCAGTCATATTAACATCAGCAATGACTCTTGGGAGAACAAACAGCTTACCAATGAAGAAATGAGATATAAATAGCACAACAGCTTGTAATTTTGATGACCTTCCTCCATACACATTCACCTTACAATAGTAACTAAAGTATATTTATTATATTGCCATGAGAACCCATTCAAAGACAGATATATGAGGATAATTAAGAATCAATATTATGGCGTTCTTCTGCACATCAGTGGTACAGATTAAGATATCGCTACTGGAGTTGAATGCTTTGCTCAGATGTTGAGAACCTCACAGTTTAAGCTTTACTTCTGCACTGTGAAACACATGGCATGTTGAATGTTAATAATCTAAATGTATTGTGCATCTTTTAATGTATTAGCACAGTAATCGTGACATGTAGTTTAAAGGCTGCATGCGTTTGTGAGCAGATGCTACATCTCTGCATTGATTTATCATAAGCCAATAAATTAACATAATAATTATGAATTACTGTACACGTTTACACAAGATATGTTCATATTGTCTTACAGTATTAGTGTCAGATGATATTCATTTCCCATGTTCTTTGGCGATGTAATTTAGAGAGGGCGAGCGCCATGCAAAAGCAATCTGCAGCAGCATTATTTAATGTTCAGATGATATGTTAGGTCAAACAAACTTAATTAACCCTTCTTGGACAAGTTGCTTTTCTTCATTTAATCCATCCATTTACAGTAAACCTTCAGTACGCATGGAAGGAGCACCTATGAACCTCCAGAACTACGTCTGTCTCACTAACTGCCCCTGCTGGCGAATTTACTCATGATAAACAAATATTGCAGTTTGCATGATTTGCTTCAACACCCAAAGGTCGATCTTTTTCTCCACAAGATCTTCGTCAACCACATTGTTCTTGCTCTGCTGTCATCCTTTAGTCATCATTCAAAGTGGATAACAGCTAATATTCAAGTATTATTAGCAACAGTGAGGCTTCTTTTTCATAACATCTCTGTCAGTCACACACTCAAATATCTGCATGTAAAGTAAGAATGGAAGGTTTTTTTTTTCATATTTATTGCAGTAAAAGCAACACTTTGTAATCTTTATTGTAAATAATCATACCATGAATATGATAGAAATGCAAGGTATCGGTCAGCGCTGACTCGCCTCTTTTATTTGTAGTACTTTCGCTTGCAGGGCTTTCTCACAGAAGCATGCCTTTGCAGATTCTGTGATCAAATTGGGGTAACACACATGAACGACAATAAGGTGATCTAGTTATCTGTCATCCTCTTTCTCCTAATTCTTGCATCATTACACTCTAATGGGACAGTACAGGCGATGCCTCCGGGGCATTTTGCAAGTCATTTGTGCTTCAACCCCAGTTCTTGAAGAGGGTGAATGCTTCATTTGTCAAACCTTAACATGCAGACGTCAAGATGTTGGCTCTGTTGAACAGAAAGGCGCCCCACTAATTGGTGATCAACACTCATTAAACACTAGTAGTCCTTTAGTGTGATTTGTCCAGACAGAGTGCAGCCACAGTGCAGCGCAGCGCTTTATGTAAGTGATGTTCCACTATCTGCTGCAGCAAACAGAGACATACGCAAGCCATGGCTGTGGCTGTTGATCAATTTAGTACATTAAGTACATTGCAAAAAAAAAAAAAAAAGAAAGGCATCTCGAATGCATTAAGGACATTGGTTGAAATTAACCAGCTGCCTTTTTGGGGGACAATTGTGTAATGGACCATTATGGTTGAGTCATTCAACAAGATGCAGTTTGGAAACATCCGTTGGCAAAACAATTTTTCATGATGTGAATATTGTAGATTTAGGATTATAGAGACAGTCTGTTATCTATTACTTTTTGCTTTAGGAAATATGCTTGTAAAGACAAAAATTGCTTTATACAGAAGTAGGTTGAATCAAATTAATCAAATATTCAATAAACATTATTTTAAGGTAGCTCTTAAAAAAATTGGCCATCTCAATATTATCAAGGCATCTATAGTATTTTTTTAAGCAAAACTGACTGTAACAGTGCAGAACAGACAGCCACAGAGTGAGGTATAGTTACAGTTACAGCTCTGCATTCACAGCACATTCCTGTCACCGCTCTGTGCTCAGTCACCTCCTGCTGGGTGTGTATCACCTGCAAGTCTGCAGCTTCTGCAAAGGGCATCAAAAGTTTGTTTGATCAAAAGAAAAAGCAACACTGCCATGAAAATTTGGGAAGGCCCAGCATGGCTGACCCATTCCGTTGGTGGTAGAGCTTCACCTCAGCAGTGCTTTTCAAATAAAACCAGCTCTTCCTGCTTCAGAGCTATAGGTTGCTACGTACTTGTAAATGCTAAATTCAATTCCTTAGCTCCTGAAAACGTCAGAGCAGACTGAAGAGTGTGACACCAATGTTAATCTTATATTATTTCCTCAATTTCTATAGTTATTATAATTGTGTTGGCCATCTGCTATGCTCCCATGTAATTTTGTTTTTTACTTCCCACATTATACAGTACATATTTCAAATGATTATTCTGCTTCCATTAAAATGTAACTCAACTTGAATCAACACCATTATATTTTGACTTCATTTTGCATACTGTTTATAATTTTAATCTCTGACTTATTTCATGCCCACATTTCATTCTGCTCATTATTATATTGTGTTATTCATGTGTGTTAAGAATAAATATGTAAATTTAATATTGTAGCCGGCTTTAGTGTGCTGCTGTGGAAAAACTCACTAATAAAAAATATGATCTGTTTCCAGCTCTGACTTTAAAATCTACACATTTTTTAAAGTAATAATTATATACTAACTAACCTGATTTGAAACTGTATTATTAATTCCTCATCTTAGTTAATTTTAATAACTAGCCCTGCCTCATGAATAGAAAGAGACTACTGAATCAGCAATAAGCGTTATTGCTTTTATCAAACCTAATTAAGTGATGACAGGTTGACATGGAGAATATAAACTCTGTCACTTTGTATCTATAGTCTTAAATCATGTTATCAGAACTATCATCAGTGATGTGAAACATCTTGGTTACATTAAAAATCCAAGCTGAGAGCCACCAATGGTTCAGTCACATGTCTGTTACTTTCATCCATTCTGCCTTCTGTTGTCCAACTTGGGGTTGTGGGGGTTGGCGTGATCATAGATAACCTTCAGTTTATTGTGTTTTTTGTTTGGTCCCGCATGTAACTCTTTAGACATCCTGTAATTCAGTAGCAATTCACCAACTGTCGTTATTTTGTTGTTTTCCTCTGAAGTTTTCAGCAAAACCAGAATTTTCTACAGGGTTGATCAAAAAGCTCCTCACCCTCAATCATCTGCTGATAGTTTATCTCTGTTTTTATGGTATCAACATCATTTTGTAAAATCTGGCTAACCAGGGTTGATTGTTGTTTAGCTCATGTTTTCCATCTGTTTTCAAATTCAGAAAAACACAAAAAGTTAAATTCATTGTTGCAATTTAGGAGCGTATTTATATAATATCCAGTGTCAGTTACTTATGGGGGCAGAGTTTTAGGTCATGACCTGTTGCCAAAGGCAGCTTTCGACTTTATGCCAGTCAGCAAAAAGAGCTGAGTCACGAACCCCCTTCCTATCATATATTATAGCAAGTATCTTCCTCAAGTTGTCAAAACACGCTGTATCTACAGTGACCTGTTTGTTTTTTAAGTGTTAGTTCCAACCATCTAAGCCAGAGGCCTTGAAAGTACTGGCCACGAAGCCCCACCGCCGACACCCTCAAACACAGCTTGAATCCTCAACTCTTCAACAGCACATGGTTTTTCCTGTGCCAAGAAGTCCTTTTGGTTCCTCTAAAATGTTGCACATTGTAAGACTTTATTGTTGATGCCTGTTTGGAGCATAAAATATGCAGGTTTACTTTAAATTTTAAATATCTGTAACCATAATAACTTTTACATCTGTCGTTTTGCACTAAAGCTTTTTTAAGAATCCTTGTTTTTAACTAAAACAATATATCATCAAGTGTTTCAAGAAACTAATCAGTGGTTTTCTGCTGATTTTTTAAATCATATTTTTGTCAGAAAAATTGAAAGGAAAAAAAAATCCTGTTGATAAAAGACCATCAAATTGTACTGCTATCCACCCTTGCAAATAAACAGAAAGTGTAGTAATACTTGCATAACAGTTTTAAAATAAAAAAAAAAAGCTTCAATGACTACTGTTAAAGTAATATGCTGTGATGGCAAAATACATCCAGCTGATTGTGGGAACCAAAATGATTGGTTGCTCGGTCTTTCTTTGGAGGGCAGCAATAAAAGCTAACTGTGAAGCTGTGTTTCACAGCTCATTTGAAGTGAGCATGTCTCTGTGGTCATGAGACTGTAGACACGTCAAGCTCTAAACCCCAGAACTAATGTGGAGCAGCTGTCAGATCCTCCGCACAACAAACATCCTTCTTTCGATTCAGTTGACCAGTTCCACTTTATAGAAAACACACACCTCTCGGAGCCACTTCAAGCTTTCAGGGTTTGACACTACTGATTGCAGCATGATCCGACTCTTTTCCCTTAGTTTACGGTGCAGGTTTTGTTTTCTTTGACTTGCCGCAGGTGCCTAATTATTCCAATTAAACAAATTGTCAAATGTATGACAACATAAGTCATTTAATAAATCACATTTATATGACGTAATATTTGAAACAGCTACATCATCCTAATTGTAGTCAATTTTGAAGAAAGTAAAATCCACCTTGTGTTATTGTAATAAGATTGGGCATTACATCAACATTTTCTTTTCTTCATTAATCTAGGAATTTAATAATCATGTAATCTTGAGTGCACTGTATGGATACTGTAAAGTATGGCAATTCACTTTGGTGCTCCACATGTTCATAACTGTAGACGACTGCAGTACCGAGACAATTCTAATAATTGGCTACTGAACAAGCTAGATACATCAATGCAGCCAGTGAGTCTATTGGCCTTGACCACACACACACACACACACACACACACACACACACACACACACACACACACACACACACACACACACACACACACACACTTTGTCTCGTCCCTCTTATCTAATGTCTTTCTTTCTCATGAAATTAATGTCTGTGTGGGGTGAATGACCTTTGTGATATAACATTTTTTCTTCAAAAAGTATTTTAAGACAATTTTCAATAAGACTTAAAATGAAATAACCAGTTAAGTCTACTGAATGAGAGACTTTGACCTGTTCTGTGAATTCCCTTGTCTTGGTGAATACAATGTAATCATTTCATATGCTGTGTAGGTAGGTTAATGTGCAACTGAATTTTGAAAGAATCCCTCTTTTCTTTCTGTCTTGCAGAGAGATGTTCCTTTTCTGGATGAAGACCACTGGATTCAAGAGTATTTGTGAATCTCCATGCAGAGTGTGATTTTAGAGCTTGTTAGCTGAACTCACACTGTCAAGCACAGGTTGATTGTGCTTGGCTCACTGACGCTGCATTTCCAGCCAACTTCTTCTTTCACTAGATGATAAAAACTGTTCACAGGATTGCCATCCATGGTTTCTGCCCTAATCAAGACTATATCTTCCTACTTTGAAAAGATTTGCAAAGGAATGTTTACAAAGAAATTGGCAAACCCAATAAAGAAGAAAGAGAGAAGCGAAAATAAAGAGCCGAAATTGACCACTGATTTGCAAGCACAGAATCTAACCATATCCACCACACTGAAGACAACCGTAAAAAAGATTTCCAAATGCTCTTCGGCACGTAACATATCGCTTGAAGACGACGACGGAAAGAACGACTGCTCATCCCTGTCACCCACATTCAGTTATCGTGTTGCTATAGCCAATGGACTTCCGAAAAGCTCTCTGTTTTTAAATAATAATGAAAGTATCTTTCCTGAGGTTCTTTCGATTGACAGTAGTTATTCTGACTCTTTGAGTGAGACCAAACCTGTGCGGAGACTGGATGAGCATAAATCACACACTATGCCAGTAAGACGAAACAGGAAGAGCCTCATCAGTTTGGCTCCCTCTGATGGCAGCTCTGAGGGTGAACGAGTGGAACGCTCCAGTCTACACACGCTGAGGCTTGGTGCTCTACGCAAGCTAAGAAAATGGAAAAAGAGTCAGGAATGCGTCTCCTCAGACTCAGAGGTCAGCAACTGGAGAAAAACTCTGGGAATCAGGAGCAAATCCTTGGACCGTGCTGGACGGCAGCAAAAAAGTTCGACTCTGGAGCCTGGCTCCTCCTCCACAGGTTGCATCAGTCAAACCCAGGATGTAATGGAAATGATTTTCAAGGAGCTTCAGGGTATCAGCCAGATAGAGACAGAACTGTCTGAGCTTCGTGGCCACGTAAATGCCCTGAAAAGTTCCATTGATGAGATTTCTAGCAGTGTAGAAGTAGTTCAAAGTGAGATTGAGCAACTTCGTTCTGGATTTGTCCAGTCTAGAAGAGAAACACGCGATATTCATGATTACATTAAACAGATTAGCCACCAAGCTAATAATTCAACCTTGCGTTTCCTGAACGTTCCTGAAGAAAGGTCAGAGAAAACGGAGAGTGTGATATATAAAATACTGAAAGAGAAAATGGGTCTTGCTGATGCCCATAAAAACATTAAAATTGAGCTTGCTCATAGGCTGGGGCAACAAAGAGAATGTTCTAATGCAAAACCCCGGCCTATCATTGTTATTTTTGCAACACCTCAAGATAGAGACATAGTCCTGAAAAAATGTTATAAACTAAAAGGAACAGGCATTACAGTTTCTACTGATAGTTTAACCCATGATGGAAAAGAGAGAAAAGACAAAGCAATGTCATCCTCACAAACCTATGAAAGCATGGATGTAAAGGTCTCAGGAAAAGACAAAGTAGTTGAAAGTGATGACTGGGATTCTATGGACAGTGACAAAGAACTGGACGAATTAAGCAGAAATAAATATGCAATGGTGATTTCCAAGCCAGTTCACAAGAGCAAATCAGAGAAAAGGCGGTCTCATGACCATAGTCGGTCAGGAGACGATGCAGGCTACTCAGGCACAGTTCACTATGCTGATGACTCTTACTATGACCCAGACAAACATGCAAAAGCTTACTACTCTGATTTGACCCCTGGTTGGCTTTCCCAGAGTGACTATTCCACGCCTAAACTCAGCCGTTCCGAGTCTGACTGCTCAAAACTTTGCCAGTCATACTCAGAAGACTTTTCAGAGAGTCAGTATTTTACACGGGCAAATGGCTGCTCCCTGCTCTCTTCCTCAGATCAGGAACTATGGCAAAGAAAACAAGAAGACATGGCTTCTTCTTGGTATGCCAGCCCTAGTCACGCCCTTGGCCATGGGAATCATAATGAGGTTGAGACTACAGAGACTATTGATAGTGGGGTTAGCAATGGGCTTGTATGCATGTCAGGGGACAGAAGTCACTATAGTGGCTCCCAGCTTTCTCTCCAAGGTGATTTATCACCCTGGAAAGACTGGCACCATCTCGAACAAGGTGCCGATTCTGGGTTGGAAGCTTCCATAGAAGTTAGCAGTCCATTTGACCCGTCAACCATCCCAGGTTTTCCTGAAAACATCACTAAATGTCAGGAAGTTGATTTGCAGTTTGAAGGAGATGAGGAATTCATGATGCTTGATAGAGAAGCTTCTCTACCACCTATTACCACCCACATTATTGCTCCTATTACAGAACGGGAATCTGTTATCAAGACATCAACCCGGCACTCCAAAGAGGGGTCTAAGGTTATTACAAAAGAAAGCACGAAAGCATCATCTAAAGATACCCCTAAAGGTACCTCTAAGGTGACCCACAAACAAGCTAAAACATCTCAGAAAGAAGAGGCAACTAAAATATCCCAAAAGGAGACTCCCAAGGTATCTTCTAAAGTTTCACCTAAAGTGACCTCTAAAGCTGCTCCTAAAGAGCAAGCAAAAGAGACTCTAAAACAATCTGTTAAAGAAAACTCTCAAGCTCTCCATAAAGATAGTCCGAAACTTACACTTAAAGACTCCCCAAAACCCACAGTTAAGGAAGTTTCAAAAGTTACATCTAAGGCAGTGTCTAGTGAAACTGTGAAAACTTCCTCTAAAATAACCCCAAAAGATAGTCCAATAATAACTCCCAAAGATAGTCCCAAGGAATCTCCTAAAGAGAGCCCTAAAATAACCCCAATCGACACTCCAGTCTTGACTCCAGTCTTGACTCCAGTGTTGACTCCAGTCTCGACTCCTAAAGAGTCTCCGAAAGAATCTCCTAAAGAATCACCTAAAGCTGTAGTAAAACAACCACCACAGATTGCAACTAAAGAAGTTGCAAAAGCAGCTGCTAAAGAGGTTACCAAAGAAGCATCAAAAGTACTCCCTAAAGAGACTCCAAAAGAAATACCGAAAGTAACATCTAAAGAGACCACTAAAATCCCCTCGAAAGAAGTAGCGACAACTCCACCTAAGGAAGCTGCTAAGGTGGCCCCTAAAGAGAGCCCTGTAGTGACCCCTAAAGAGACCGTTAAAATAGCACCAGCAGAACCCCCTAAAGTAGCTCCAAAAGTAGTCTCTAAAGATGTTTCCAAGGACACTCCCAAAGTAGCCTCTAAAGATGTTTCCAAGGATACTCCCAAAGTGGTTCCTAAAGATGTTTCCAAGGATACTCCCAAAGTGGTTCCTAAAGATGTTTCCAAGGATACTCCCAAAGTGGTTCCTAAAGAAAAATTCCCTGAATTAGATGTGAACCACAGCTTTCACCAGGCTCAGAGTAAGACTACAAGTATGTATCGTAGTCAGAGTGAGATCCGAACAGAAAAAGTTGAGGAGGTTCCAAAGTCTTGGAGCAGTAGACTCAGCATAGATCTCAGCGAAAAATCTTTCGGGTTTGGTTTCGGATCTACTCTGCAGAGAGCAAAGTCAGCTCTAGAGGTTGTCTGGAAAACAGGGTCTCAGCCGACTCCACCTCCTCCTGAAGAGCCAACCAATTCCTCATCCTCATTCATGGGGCGCTTCCGCACCCTTTCCACTTCTGGAAATAACTCCAGTGCTACAGTAGACTCAGATGCCAGCACAGAGCCTGTCTTCCTCAAGGCTGATGAAGAGAAAGCAGCTGAAGAAGCTGTGGAACAACAAGAGGATAGCGAGACACATTATGTTGAAGTGATGGAGCAAGTGTTAGCTAACTTGGAGAATAGAACTAACACCAATGAGACAGAGGAAACAGAGGAGCCTGTTCAGGAGTGTGAAACTTCTCAGGACTATGATGTGTCTGATGATGCTGAGGCCTCTCAAGATGATGCCTTGGAGGATTTTGAGGCTTCTCAAGATTTGGAAGCCCAAGAAGACTATGATGCCACTAAAGAGGCACAGGTTCTGGAGTATGATTGCAGTTTGGATGAGCAGTACGATGAAGAGTACAATGAGGATTATGACGCCCATCTTGCTGAGGACAATGCTGAATATGATGCAATGGTGGAGTATGTAGACATTGAGGAGCCTGACGAGACTGAGGACAACGACGTGACAGAAGAGATGGAAGAAGGCGAGGAAGAGATTTTGGAGATTGAGGAGATAACAGAAGAGGTTGCCGAGGTTTCTGAACAAGTGGAACAGCAGCAGGAGGATGAAAACAAAAATGTTCCAGAGGAAGAAAAGCCCGTGGAGGCACCACCCAAGAAGCGCATTCGACCCACATTCAAAGAAGCAGCGCTGAGGGCCTACAGGAAACAGATGGCTGAACTGGAGCAGCAGATCCTGGCAGGGGGTATGGCTTTTCTTTGCTTATTCTTTGTCACTTAAGCAAAGACTTTGTATTATTTTAAATGTTTTTGGCAGGCTTTTGCAGCAGTCTATCAATTGCAAACAATTTAAACTACTCATCAGATCTAAACACCCATACAATCTTACCTCTATCAGAAGATTTCTCAAAAAGCATCACCTATATATTGTAAAAACTTTAGCTTTCACAAAAGAGCTGAAAATTATTGAAAATGAAAAAATAAATGTTGCATTCATGTTTTGATTTTTGATTGATTAACCCTACATTGGCAGTGATGATCATTTGTGGTTTATTCTGCATTCTACTGTCATTTAAAAGTAGTGAGTGAACATAGTGGAATTCTCTTAATTGTAACCAAGAACAATAGAAAAGGAAGGCAAAAGTAAACAAGCGTTAAAAGTACACAAAAACATATCTGTGAGAATATTTTATGTTCCAAAACAAGTTTCTAAACATCTGTCAGGAGTTTTGTGCTGGTCAAACCTGTTTTCATTTTGTACGGTGGAGAAAAGCCTAGGACTCGAAATTTCTTTGGTTGTATATTTTTGGATTTGTAGGAACCCTAGACTTTGATCTGTGTGAAGGGCATCTTTGAAATGCTCATTTGTTTAGAGTACAAAGACTGAACAGAGGGGATCTCTCTGAGGGTGGATGGTAGTGCTCCCAACTTTGTATTCTCGTTGCACAGTACCGGATTTTCTTTGAGCAGACTTTGGCTCAAGGGATAAGGCTGTCAGACAAGTATTTTTGAAGGATTGTCATTTACCATCAAACTTTAATAGACCCTAAAAGCTTCAGAAGAGCTGACCTTCAAAACTATTATCTGTCCTTCTAAAAAGAAAACATGATTGTGCTCTTTTACTGAGTGTGATTGTGTTGGTAGACTTGTTTTAATAGTATCTATAAACATAAAGACGCCATGTCATGCCTTATTACTGAGTGCTTTGCTCATATTTGCAGGGCTCAACATTAACACCCACCAACCTGCCAAATGTGGGTGGGAAATGGTCTTGCTGTGTAACTCAGCCACTGTTACTAGCCACAATGGTCAACGGCTACTCCACTGACTCTGTTTTTTTTGTAATCTTTACACTGTTAGAACCTGTTCAACCTTTTCACAATACAACTTTGTCACAACAGTCAGGAACTACACATCCTTTGCACACAAGCTCCACACGTGAAGTTTTAACAGATTTCCTGTTAGTGAAAAAAACCAGTCCAGAAACTAAACTGCAGTTCATGGTGTTGTTTTTGTAGGACCACTGCATCCATGTGGACGACAGGACTGGCAACACTCAAGAGTCAGACTTATGCTGTTTTTTAAAATTGCATTAGTCACTTGTGGCATTTTAGTGTGAATCCTGAATACTTTGTAAATAGACCCAAGGTACAGAAAGCATTTGAACGGGAATATGTGAATGTAACTTAATATAACTTCACTGAACGTTTAGGGTGGATCAAAAAAAAAAAAAAAAGAAAAGAAAAAATCGTTCAACAATTCTACCAGTCTTGATATTTTACTATCAAAGTTGTTTTAAATTTTGTTTTGTTAACGTAACTTTAATCAGACAATAGCCTCATTTACTAACAAAAAGTTACTTTTGAAAACCCACTAGCCACAGTCAGTGTTGAGTCCTCCATGTTTGCACTCAATTAAGATCATTTTAGTCAACTGTAATCAGCAGATAAGCTGAATTAGTTTCCCGTGCCAGGATCAACTTTGAACCAAATCAGACGTGAATCATATGATCAACTGTTGTGACAGTGAGCAGCACACCTCACTGCTTAGCCACAATGCTTGACTTGAATGAAAACCCTGCATAGCTGGTGTGTCAAGGCTTACTCAAAGGCAAGTTCGATTCATGGATGAAATGCTGGGGGAAATAAAGGACACAGGGGAATTTCCATGCACACTTTAAATCAGAAATCTCTTGACCTACATATGTGGCTGTAACTGGTGCTCACAGTGATGTAAGTTACCCCAGGAAAACCAGGATATACCTTCTCACTCAAGGGGAGACACATTGATGCAGAAACATTTTGAGTGCATCAGTTTACCAAACTAAGCATAAAATCACTTTCACAGCCTAAACAAATTCAGTCTTTTCTGATTTTTGTAAGTCATGCTTCTTGTGCTTATTCTTATTAGACAAACTGAATTAATCAGACAAATGACACAAGATACACTTAATTAGAAACAAATGTCTTCTATATATTTTAGTGATATTATGCACAAGGGAGTATTGTTCTATTAAAGGCTCAATATAAATTTACAACTTATGATACACTGGAATATTAAGTACAACAGCAGATCATTGAATGCTTTTCAGCTGTTCAATTCCGTTAAAGTTGTCAATATAATTTCACTTAGCTGTTTAGGGAATTCAGTTTTGCTGACAAAACTACAATGTGATTGTTAAAAGCAAGAAAAGCTTTGTTGGTCAACATTTCTTTGCTAAATGTTTTACTCCTTTGAATCTTGTGCATTTGTTTGGACATTTCTATTGTATGTGCAAGCAGAGTGAACAAACCAGATAAAGGACTTGAGTGTTAAGCGAGCAATTCGAAAGGTAGTTCTTCTAATATGCATTTTATCCAAACAAAACCTCAGTGACTGTACAAATTTTGTCAGTCCTTTAAATTGTTTTACTGAACTATTGGAAGAATTAAGAGTCGATCATAGTGACTGACTCACTGATCAAGTTACCTATCGCTGAATCACACACACGTGAAGTGTAACCAATCAGCTGCAGTTTTCAGTGTTTTCTTGTGTCTGTTTTTACACCTTTTTATAATCACTCGGGTCTCTGACCTTATTCCGCTGTGATGCTGGATATTTGATACTGTTGTGTTTCCAGACTTTGTGATCATTGTTAAACTAAGTGTTTGAGATGAGTGTTAGTTTTCTCAGTGAACTGTGCAAATAAATTTTGGAACATTGTTGAACACAAGGAGAAGGCATGAGAGGAAGGAGCTTCTAATGAAAAGCAATGTGATTGTTTGCAGTCTTTAAAAAACAAACAAAAAAAACAAAGATAATAAAGATAATTAAAAGTAGGGAATTGTGAATTGAGTCTGGATTGGTGAAATGGATGAGTGAAGTTTGTAGAAGCAAAACATTTTGGTAATGTAACGATTTATTCATTGAAGAAACAGGAGTCTAGGTATTGTGTGGCTGGACCCTGCACAGTCATAATGGCCTGGCCTTTTCTCCTCATAATGGTCACCAGGCTGCTCACACTCTACTGTAAGGATGCCATCAGCTTCTGTCTCAGTCAGCACACATGGTAGTGTTGGTCACTGTCACTAACAGCTCACCCGAACTGATCCCACAAGTGTTGAATTTGTTTGAGGCCAGGACGACTGGTAGTCCAACCCATCCTCTCCCATTCAGAATTTTGGATGCATTCTCTGACTAACTCCATTCTGTGGATTGGGGATAGTGTTTGATCCCAGACTGTGGAGATATGGGATTGCCAGTGGTTGCAGATTTTCATATCTGTATCTTTTTGCGGTGAGAAGTGCCAGTCAGACCTCTATTGTTAGTGCCTGGAGGCACCAGAAGTTTAAAACAAGAGTCAAGAATTTTTCATTTGAAGGACCGACGTACTCAGCTCTACTGCTTATCATTTACTGTCTGGAAGCATTGTTACAGCAAGGAAATAATTCTCCAATCGCCAATTTCTCTACTTTTTCTCTGTGGTTTATTTCAACTCTCCTGAGATGAAGCCAAAACATTTCTATCACTCCCCTTTTGAGCGTTTGCAGTGTATTTAGTAGCACCAACTCCCAGTGAGTCGGCAAATATAAGATTACAGAATAAAAATTAAACAGAAAGTACTGAAGATTTGTGATATTTGTATTTTATTTTTTTTTTGGACCAAGAGATTGTTCTTACTGTGATGGAAGGAGGCTTCGATTATACTGATATTTGTTTAAATGTTAATATTTCTGATAAATTTAATTGTAAGTACTTACTTGACGCTATAAATAGAGAGTGTCAAATAATGAGTGACGACTGCTCTAAGTGAAGGAGACATCTTGATTGAATCAATTTAATGTCTAGGAAATGGACACCACTTCCTGAATACTGAGAAGACTCTAGTTATAGATGTTATACCAGTGAGTTTGTGGCCTCCGCGATCACACTACAAGTTATATATATGTATATCGCTGCCTATGTTGGCTTGTTTGTGAAGATAAGCTTTCACCATGATAATTCTCTGACTACATCTGCCGCCTTTTGGCTCATCTTTTTGTCAAGTTCTAGAAACCATTAGGTTTGTTCATGCTTCCCTGCTCTGTTGGCATTCAGAACATCGCTTAAAGGTTTTGTTTGGCATGTCAAATAGGTCAACATGAGAAATTCTGTTACTCTCTCTTTTTCTGCAGTTCCATCTTGCTTCATCCATGATTATCTGACATTTTACTGCTTCAGAAATTTGATGGGAATACACTGAACTTGCATACCTTTGTGGCAGCGAGTCCAAACTGAGTGTAGTTCATCATATGACCAATGGAGAAACAACCACAGATGCATGCAGACTCTATAACCCCCCCCCCCTCATTAGCTTTATGCCTTCATGTCTTGACGCTGATGTGTGCTCATCATGCTCGTGCTCTGAAGCGTGCTGGCTGGTCTGTGTGGGAACAGCGTAGGGAGCCTCAGCAGCACTGCCACTCCTGCCAGGCCTGTCTTCAACTGGCTACAGCAGCGTCTGTATTCAGATGCTAATTCACACTCCCAAGGGCATTCTGTAACCAGGTCAGCCTTGCTTGGAATATTTATAGAGGTCTGCCGCTCGTGAAGTTTGCCGATTGCTCCTGGGGGAACCAAGGAGGTAGACCCTCTTTATGCTTAGTGCACCATTTTTCACCAAAGTGGAGATATGAAAAATGCAGATTGCAGGAAATGAAGAGTCTCTGTAGTTGTTTAAGGTGATACCATCTAACTGATTTAGCTTCATTGTTGAGGGTGGTGGAACGGGAAAGCCGCCGCTACAAACTTTACATACTCTTGCAACTTTTAGTAGCAGCTTCAGAGTAAGCATTTCTCAAATCACAAATTCATGAATACTGTTAATTAGCATCTGGATGAAATTCTTCCTTTTGTACGTGGAACAGCACATATTTAAATGTTTTTTTTTTTTTTTATAACCAAAACAGAATACATGTACTTTTTTCTGGAGTAAGTGATGGACAACAATGTCATTCATCCCATTGCAGTGCTCTTGGTTCGTGCCCTCAGGGTCTCTATTTTTGCCCTGAAATATTAAAGTAAATAAAGCCTCTGACATCAGCCTGCCACAGCCTCCAACACTTAGTCATAGTTGGGGGAAAAAAGATGAGCTAAGGGCAACGGTCAGTGGATGTTGCACACATACAGTAGTTGATGTGTTTTCTTCCATAGTGGGAAATGCTGTGGTCATGCGGTATTATCTGAGTCATCGTGGGTACGAGTCGTGTACGAACTGGCTCCATGGGCACACAGGACATTCACATTTCTCCCTGAACTGCCACAACTTAAGCCAGACTCACGGCCACAACATCCTACGATACATATTTGTTAATTGTCTCGTGCAAAATTTGGTTTCCATGAGGTAATTTTTGAGTATATTGGACATGCATTTTTGCTTGGCTGCTGGCCACCATC
Organism: Salarias fasciatus; assembly: GCF_902148845.1. NCBI lineage: Eukaryota > Metazoa > Chordata > Actinopteri > Blenniiformes > Blenniidae > Salarias > Salarias fasciatus. The sequence goes on along the minus strand of NC_043745.1, from coordinate 14,538,067 downwards.
TGTGTATTGCCTCACAGGTCTAGATGATTGACGTATGTCACAAATTAAAATATGGACTGTGCTGCCATCAAGAATGTATCAAGCTGCAGATATTGTACATGCCAAAAACAGCTTTGAAAGAGGTGAAAGGAAGGAATATTAATCATAGCAGAAAAATAATTTTGCAAGACACTGTAAAAAAAGGTTTTTGTGAATTCAGATTATTTTCCAAATAGAAAAATTAAGGAGGTAACTTAAGATGGAATTAAAAATAACAAAAAGGTGAAATTATAGTAGATAAAACAACATTTATAGAGCATTACATTTTATGTGGCGATGCTATTATGTAAAAGGGAAAGAATGTTTGATGATGAAGACAAAACAGGTGAGATTGACATTAAAACAGATAAGATTATAATTTGACAAGGTTGAGCTGAAAATGTGAGATATAGGGCAAAGATTACAACTGAAATGGAAACTACAAATGCAAACAGGTATATTAAAGAGCACTATGGCCCGCACGTAGCAACGGGTATGAATACACTTGTGGTAATTACAAGAAACCAAACTCAGCGAGTTTTGTTGATTTTATGTATAGTTGAACACCTTGCGTCATTGTCACAGTTTAAATGCACCGCTGCTCTCAACTCAGTCTCAGAGTAAAGGAGTGAACAGAACACACCTCAGCACAGGTGGAAAACAGCAGTGAAGAAAGATGTCTAACTCATTCATTGTCAAAGTTGATCTTTCAAATATGACCCTGTTTTCCAGATTTGGTAATAACTCAAGTTTCACAACTCAGAGAGACATCAGTTCCTTTGGGAAAAAGAAAAAAAGGCTGTTGCAATATATTTCAGTGCAAGCTGAGAAACAGTGGATGCATCCTGTCAAGATGTTCCTACCCTAGCTCTTTCTGAGTACAAATAAAAACTTTTCTGCTACATTGTATTCATAAGAACAGCATAACTTATGAGCATAGGGAACATTGTAGGTGCAAGGAGATATGTATAACTCACTGAAAGAGTTAAAAACATATATGTGAGGTCTTCGAAGCTGCTATAAGCTTTCAGTCGGGATTCCAAATGATGTTACCTTAACTTAATGTTACCTTTTTTTTCAAGTTAAAATGCACATGTGAAATTTTCATCACATGCTATTCATACATTTTGAAAAATCTTAACCACTTGGTGTCAAATCCTGCATTGTAGTAAAATGTAACAGCTCCCAAAGCAGTGCTAAGATACCTACATCAATACATATTAAAGGATTATCAATGTAATGTTTTCAATTGTTTCAATTAAATCAAACATTTCCATGTTTCATAGCAAACACTGAGCACGCTGACATGAATCCCACACATTATTACAGAGCTCCCTGCTTTGTTCTGATGTTTTATTTGTGTTGTGCCAAATCACAACATGACTCATTTCAAGACATTTTTCAATATTGAGGTGAAGGCACGGCAATAAAACAGAGCGAGACTCGACAATTCAAGAATTCCCTCTTGAGCAACGGTTGAGAGGAAAACCTCTCTTTAACTGGAAGAGGTCTTTCACTGAGCCAGACTCTGAGGTGGGCGGCCATCTGCCGCAGCAAAAATAAAGAAGGTACAGAAAAAGATGAGCACCAAGAAGCGACATATTGTGTTTAACTCCAGATATTGGGTTAATTTGTGGTCATATTTGACTCCTGAGACTCAAAACTCTGCATTAAAGTCGATGTCGTGTTCTGACCATTAAATCATGTTCCTCCACGTTGCTCTGTAAATAAGCTTCGTGCAAGCAATGTAAATTAAGTTTTGTTATGGTCTGATGCAGCCTATTACATGTACTGCACTGAACACACAAGCGAGAACTAAAATGACAACACAACCTTGAGTTGTTATGACTGAACACAAGCTTAAGCTCATACTAAAATGCCAATTATGGACATCAGCTAAGTGGATAGTAATGTACCCTGATATCTTAAGTTACAGTCCGACACCACAGTGATGATGGAAAGACAGTTAAATGTATATGGAGAATAACGGCTGGCATATTAGAGAAGCACTAAGATAATGGGCATCGATGCTATCTGAGTAATATCTTTTTTTTTTTTTTGTATGCATGTGAAATTTATTCCACGCTACAAAACTGGTTAAAGCTTTTAGGCTGTTCCTTTCAAGAGCACATCAAACAATCCCCTACATTTGGGATTTGTCCATTCACTCTTCTTTCTGTCTGACACCCATACGTGAGCCATGAGCTTCAAAGTGAGGATCGAGGTTTTAAAGGACTGTCGCTGGGCTGAGCTCTGCTTTGTTATCTCAATTTCCTCCGATGTCCTCATGCCCTCTCACGCTCACACTGTCGCACTGTTATCATGGGACACTTTGTCACTGTGCTGAAAGCTGAAAAATATCTTGAAATACAGTGTCTCAGAAACTAGATATCGCCTTGATAATGTGATTTTTGCACTGGTGTGATCTTATTGTATGTGCTGGCCACACGTGTGCAATACGAAAGGTTAGTGGAGTTTTCCATTGCAGCTTTGTGCAAGTTATTAACATGCAGTACTTGATTTCAGTGACGGGCCTTTTCTTCAATAAATTGTGGAGTTGCTTTGCAAATTCTAAAGGAACGTAACTACTAGTAAAAGGAAATTGGGCATTACTTCAAATTTTCTGCTTCCGTTAAGATGCCCTCATAATGTGCACATAGTCGCTTTATGGAGTTGGTTGGTACATTAGTGGATCTGTGGGCAGTGTACGGGTCAGCCAAATGATTGATTCACTCATTAAGCTCAGCTTGTATTACAGCAATTAGTTGGTAGTCAGATGATTGTGCATTCATGTTATTTTGAATTGTTTGAATCAATCAGTTACGATTACAATACAGTATTTTCAGCAGCTCAAGCTCCCACAAGGAGATTTACATTTTCGTTGCAATAGTTAACTTGACATTCCTACATTAATGATCAGTGAATGAATGGCGACAACACCGAGCAGCTACAACATTTCTATCAATTCTGAAATTATAACACTGAGGCAAAATTCATTGCCAAAAATACTTGCGTTTGCTCATGGTCATACATTCAACACTTTGCCATCTACTTATGCACGAGTGTGCACATGCCCTGCCAATTAATGATAGCTTTGTTCTATAGATTTGATGCCCCCTGTGAAATGAGGTCTGATAATAAGGCACTTAAGCTTTTCTCGATGGTTTGGCTTTATCTTGTTCTTGTGCAGCTGCAGATCAGATGGCTCTTCCAGCTTGGCTGGGAGCTGTCCATGGTACCAGTTTGAAGCTCAGCTCTGCTTGAGGTGCAAATCCTCTGAACGTGTTCACTGTTATTTGTTAAAGCTTTGTTTTCCCACATGTTTGAGCAACGCAGGATATTTGTAGTAATATTTTAGCTTAGTGGTATATTTTCATCCTGTCTCTCGTAAATCTCATAAACAGAACAATCTACTATGCATTCAGTGGTGGCTAAAGCATGACGTATAACTAAAAGATCACACACGTGAATAAACAGACATAAATGAAGACAAAAAAGTTGAACAATTTTCAGTGGAGTTTCATATATTTTGTCATCCACATAAAAATTAAATTTGTCACTTTTTATCAGTCGAAACACACAAAGTACTTTTTGTCTTTCCCAGATGTAGGAAACTCATGACATCCCGAGTCCATTGGACTTGTTTGGGAGAAGCTTTCAGTTTTCACATATAAGTATCAAACATTCAGCAATTCAGACTGGAGAGGTTTCGCCTTTGGTGTATCGTGTGTGGAAATAGCACATCTTCTGGTATTCCTCTGAAAACTGCAATCAGAGACAGTAGTTTTGAACATGCATAAAAATATATGATCTGACAGTATGTTGTAACAATTTTCCAAAGAAGACAATTTACACATTTTGTACAGTACACTGTTGACTGGCCACATTTTAATACTAATACCGCTATGAGGACCACTTATCATGAAAAGACACACTCTCATGGTGAACACTAATGGCATTACAAAGCACTTTGGATAAAGGCATCCACCAACTGCTGTGGACTGCACTCTCAATCAATGCCAAGGTCTCAAATTATTGTAGCATTAACAGTTGTCAATTGGTATTTTACTTCTCAACAAGTGCTGATGTTCAATCTGGAAGATGAAACACGACCAAGCAGACATAGTGAAATCAAACAGGGATGTTATATAACAGCGTTTTCTTCTGCGTTGGTGAAGCGGTAACAGCACGTCAGCAGCCAGCGCTCTGTTGTATCATTTTAATCAGTGTGCCAATTTGATCTTTCTCTTGTGAACAGCTGTTTTCTGTTTGTAACACATTAGATCATGATTATGCTGCTATTTATCACCCATGGATCAATAGCACAGTAATTGCACTGCTGCAGTATGGCTTATTTAAAGAGCTCGTCCTCTTGGAGTTCCTCTCTTAAACAGCAACATGATACCGGTGGGTTATGCTTACCTAATGTCCTGTGTCTGCACAGGAGAGTTATAAGTCAGGATTGTTAAGCATCACAGGCAGTGATGTTAAATGCATGCTGAAAATCTCTAGTTGAACCTTTGTGCAAAGACGGAACTTGAGATTACAAACTCTTGTATTCTCGACTTTTTGCTGTTTCTGAAATTCCTGTGATCATGAGCTACGCATTCACCATGTGTGTGGTCCTGTTTGAATTGGTCAATCTTCGATTGTGTCATGAGGTTATATTAGATTTGTGTCATCTTGAGGTGTGTGTGAGGTGAGCCTTTGTAACTCTTCACCCTTCTCTCATTCTCTTCTTCCAGATACCAGTGCTTTGGATACTCAGGTTTTAAGTCACTGTTCATCATTGACTAGTTGGACACTTGTGATTGCATGTGCATGTGTGTGCTTGTGTGGTACGCTTGAGAATCAAGTGTTTGTGTCTTATGTACCTGTATATGTGTGTGTGTTTGTGTGTGTGTGTGTGTGTGTGTGTGTGTGTGTGTGTGTGTGTGTTAAATGGTGGGATAAATGAAAGTATTATGTGGAGGTATGAGAAGAGAACTTGGCATGTGCCTCAGAGCCATCTTGCTGTCACCCTGTGCTGGTTGCCTGTTGTTACCTATTTCGTTGCTGTAATGATTTGTGTTTCAAACAGGATATTTGGTCAGTGAGGAGAGAGCGTTACACAACAGGCAAATCTGCCCCAAAGCACAGAGAGCGGCAAAACTCTCAGTCTTGAGCCCACAAATTACATTGATGTGGAATAATTTGGTCTTTTGCCTGTGGTGTTTCCCTCCCCTCTCTCCGTGCTGTACTCCTCCTCTGCTGTTATTTATCTTATCCCAAACTGACCCTCAGATGTACTGTATTTTCCCACGTACCTTTTGTTGCACTGTATTTTTTGACTGTACACTTCTTCTGTTTGGTGTGGCTGTTGTTTGCTTTGTGTTCAGTTGGATGTGTGTATATGTGTGTGCTTATCGTGTATGTATTGTTTTACGCTGTGTGTCTCTTCTCTCCGCAGCCTCGCAGTCTTTTGGATCCAAAAGTGCTCGGCTTACAGTCTGGAGGGTGAGTGGTGGCTCGCTTCGGATTGCTTCCCAATTAAACAAATCAGAGCTGCTGTGCTGTTTTCTATTTTCATGCTGGGGCACATGTTGCTAAAAATGTCAACTGCACACCGGTTTGCGAGCAGGACGCCCTAATTAACATATCAGAGGCGAGACGGACATCCAAAATGTTTGATGCCTTCACAGCATTCATGGAATTTCTCCTCCAAGCACACATATCTGATGAAATTCTTGTTTTGAAAAGTCTCTTTGAGACACACATGGAGCCAACTGTTTTAGTACACCATATGGGGATGAAACAGTCAATAATCATCTTTAGCCTTCATTACCCCAGAGCATGCCATGATCGTACAGCCATCTGCAGCATGCATCGCACACATACAGGCGGTCGGGGTCCCGGGGATGTGGCAAAGGCCTGCGCAGCTTGTCACGTTGCATATCTTTAGGGTCAAACCACTGATGTCGCTCAGAGACCTGACAGAAAAGCTTGAGGAGCTTTATCTGTGTGGAGACATTGGGGCCTTGATGTCATGTTGAGGTCATTAGAGAGGCTCTGAGTGACAGCTGAGGTGATGCCACGGAGAACCTCCTGGGAAAAAGGAAGACTGGTGGGAAAGCAGTGACGGAGCAGTTGGGCGCACACCAGGGAGTTTGAAAACAGAGAGGGCAGAAAAACTGGAGCTGAAGAGTTCAAGTGTTTTATACTAGCAGCAGCTGATCTCGAAATGGAGTTTTTTTGAGGCTTGCAGTCGCTTGCTTAATATGACTCACTGAATTCCACATTCACTGTACTCTGGTTGGCCATGACTTACTAAGATCCTGTGTGTATGTGCAATGCATTTTGTTGGTGATTAAGAGTAGCATTGGGAGTGAGTTCACATGCAAACAGGATTATATAAACGAGGGTTTTGCGTGCATTGCATCCTGTTTACATGAGAATGGTCCACTGGAAATTACTTCTGTGCTTCTTTGCTTCTATTCCCCATTGAGCGATTGAATGGAGTGCTGATCTCTACAAGCACAAGATAAACTGTGATACAACAGAATTGGAATTGTTCATGTAAGGAGTTATCAAACAAGATGATGTGCTGCAGCAAATAGATCTGTGTTTGGCAGAAAAACATCACCATGGGAGATAATTAGTCACAAAGTCTAAGTCTCAGGTACAGCACGGAAAGTCCTCACAGGAAAGTTGTGTTGAGTTAGTTGAGAAAATGAGCCTCCAAACAACAGAAGCACTTCTACCGAAGGCTGAGCTGGTTTCTCCTTTTCACATGTTAAAAACAGAAGCAGTTGTAAACCGTGTGAACATTTTCATATTGTAAATTGTGATTGTTTTTAATTAATGTTATTAATATTATTGTTGATTTTATTGCGGTGTCTGGCATATACGATCGATTTTCTGCATTCATCTGTAGCGGAGCCAGAGTGGGAGCAAGGGGGCGGTTGCCCCAGGGCCCACAAGGCCATAGGGCCCCGTTTCGTGATGTGTTCACATTTAATCGTAAATAAATTATTATAATAAAATGCGCTTTGTGCGAGAAGGTATATGCATATGAGTGTGGGCTCCAATTTGCCAATTCTTACATTACGACTGTCCATGAATGCATCAGAGCTATAAGCCAGCGCTGATTGGCTGTGCAGCGTGAACGAGTTTTTTTCTTTTGCACTTGATCTGAACTCTTTGGAGGGAAGTTAAACAGTATGCTAAACACTATGCTAGCCACTAGCGGTACTACCCAAAACCTAACATCGGAGCCACTGGTGAGTCAGTGAAACCTTCAAAAATATTATCTTTATCAGAATGCTGTGGTCTGAAACACCTGGCTATTTGAATGTACTTTGTATTGCTCTCAACTATAAGAGACCGCGAGTCTCTTTTTTTCTAATATACGTGAATTCCAAAAGATACAGATAGCTGTGTCTATATCTATCTGAATAGATTGTGTAATTTTGGACCAGCTGTGTTCATTTTATATTTAAGCTGTATCAAAGATGGTACAAATTTCGCCAGTGAGTTTTTCAGCACCATGGACAGCGGACGCTCTGACGGCCCGAACGCACTGGACGCGGAAGCGCCGCGCGCGGTAGCGCCGCGCACTGCGCTTCTGATCGCCTCCCATGTTAACCTATCTAACCGGCCGCACCGAACGCGCAGTGGAGCGCCGCGCGCGCCGCGGCTCGCGCTCTGCAGCGCGCCCGCTCCGCTTCGTTCTATTTTTCACGCGAGCCGCGAGCGCCGGGAGCGCCATGTGTCAAGCTGGATCAAGCAGATCGGACCAGACAGGAAGTCGGAAACAGAAAAGGCAAGAGAATCCGGTCAATTTTCAAAATATAACAAATTAAATAACGATTAGTTACGGACGGTGTTGCTCGTCCGTCTATAATTTGTCACTTGGGTCTAATCACAAGACAGATGGACACACAAACAGACATACGCATGTACGCACCCAAACACACACACACACACACACACACACACACACACACACACACACACACACACACACACACACACACACACACACACACACACAGCGACAGACATTCACGTGATGCAGAAAAAAAGAGGACAGGAGGAGAAAAAGTCCCTCCACAGGTCACCAAAACACACACATCCATACTGGCAGAGCGAGACAGAGGGAACAGGGAACAAACGTGAAAACCGAGAGCTGACGGAGCGAGCCGAGTGCAGCCGATGTGTGACCAGCGCGGAGAGCGCAGCCAGCAGATACGCCTCCAGTGCGAACAGCCAAGCGCCGGCGCGGAGACGCGCGCGGAGCGCGCGGCGCCTCCGCTACGCTTCCGCGTCCAGTGCGTTCCCGGCGTGAGACTGACAGCTGTCAGTCTGCAGTTGTGTGTGTGTGCGTGCATATGTGTATTTGTTCTTCAGAACAAGTTTGTGAACTGGTTTGTGACTTTATTCTGCTTTCTGAGGCATATAGGTTTGCTTGGCTCAATAAAAGTGAGCATTAGTGTGTTATTTGATGGTAGCGTGAGGTATTGTTTGAATGGTAAAATTACTATCATGAGGGCCGATCGAGAATGCTCCGCCCTCTCTGTACTGAGACCCACGCTCCACCTCTGGCATTCATGAAAGCAAACTTGCTGCATGATCCTCAGAGTGTTAGTAGGTCAGCTTGTACATGTTACATCTTTCCACAATTTTAAAACCATTCTGAAAAAGTGTAATTTACATTCACGACAGGCATCACTGTAGTCATACCATGTGGGAATGAATTCAGCATTGAAAACAGGGAAATTCTAAGTGGAATCATGTAGAAGTCCTCTGATTTCCAGCATACGTGGTCACCACCATGCGAGGTGAAGACGACAGGTTATGAAGGAGGTGTGATCCATGGTACTTGCCGGCTGCGTAAATCAAGACCCCCCCTTTTCATCCCAGTAATGTCTCCCCCAGCATGGCATTATTATGATATTAATACACCTTAAATCTGTCTTCTTTTCCAGGGCTGGCAGTATTCTTTATGGTATTGACAGCATGCCAGATTTACGCCGCAAGAGGACAGTGCCTCTTGTCCGAGACCTGGTGAGTCATCTGCCTCAACAAGGTTATGTGTGATTTATGTCAAATCTATCTAAGTGACCCCATGTTATACCACAGTGGTGGAATCCTGCCCCGTGTGAGTATGGACCCGTGCCGAGAGCAATAATATCTTTACTGGCACCCTGATAAAATATAATAGTCGTCCAGAGTGACACTGTTTATTGTAGTTATATAAGATCCTCAATACTGTGATAATAACCTCAAACAATGTGACTGTTAACTTGTTATTAAGACATAACTCAGTTTAGTATATTCATTTACTACACCTGCTACAGAAAAACATTGAGCTAATTGAAAAAGAAATGCCAAGCAAAATAAACATGAGTTTGAAATATTGCATACGCATCCCACCGCGGTAAAATAAAGCTGGTAAGAAACTGATTGGTGATAAATGCAGGCTATTAGAGCACTACTTTATGAGAACGTTACCATGGCTGTAAGTCTGTTGGTTGATTAATTACTGGAGTGAGGGTGTTTTAAGACGTTGCATCACACTGATGCGCCGCCATTTGTTTTTATAGCAACATAATGTGTCACAGAGAGGCCTGTTCCAGTGCAGTCCACTTTAGCACTGTGCCACATGGTTAGTCTTTATGACAGACGACAGTCAGCGGTGATGCCAGTAGCATTCATGTGTGTTTCTAACTGTTTGTGATGTGCTGCACAGTACGTCTGTCCTGTGTATGTCCGTTTCTCATCTTCATGTATTTTAGCCAAATCATTCAATAGCTTTTAAAACAACTCTTTAGAATTAAGTCTCGTAAAAATGTTTAATAGTTTTAGCACAGTTTCTACTCTGAATACAAACAGAATGCATTTTAATGATAAAAGCAGCTTGATGTCGTACACATAGATGCTGATGAATGTTTATATCACGGTGAACAACATGAGTTGATGCTGTATTTGTCCATATCTCTCATGAAATTAATAACCAACAATGTCTTGGTAAGTATGGGTTGTCGTTTTTTATTTGAATTTTTTTGGATTTTGCGTGTATATATTTTCCATTCCTACATAGACCCATAACAGCTATGGGTAATATTTTTCTGTGAGTTGTCAGATTTCAGCCTCGCCGACGCTCGCGGCAGAGCCATTTCTCCACCCCCTTTTTTTTGTTGTTCGGCAGGTGTGAAAACATTTGATTTATAACTTGAAATGTTGACAACTCAGCCCAAAAATATATCCGTGAGACTTCATTGACTTCTGATTTAACTGTGTGGGGCTTTTAAATCATGTAAAAGTGACACTGAGCAAGCCTTTTACACGTGGGATGAAGTCAGTAGTCAGCAAATTAATTGGTCCCCTTTCATGCCTCTCCTTTGTCAATGTCCCCCATTTGCTGTGTGATTGCTTCAGGGCAGCAACAGCGTTTGATTGGAATGGACAGCAGGGTTCCCCCGCATTGCAGCGGGATGCAAAAACATAAGCAACAACTACAACAACAACAAAAAAAAAAAAAAGTTGAAGATTGATTCGCGATGCAAAATAGATAATATCTTGATACAAGGGTTTTATTTGTATTGCCCGCAGCAACCTCAGCAGTGCTGGTGCATGTTGATAAACTTACATCAACACTCACGGTTCATGTAGAGGTCACGTTCCCTCCTACATTTTCCATGGCTTCCATGGATCTTTACCATAGCTGGGCTGTACAGACAAGAGGGTCGTGGTAAAGACTGATCCAATATTGTCAGCTGTCCATGTCTGCATTCCTCTGTTACGTAACTTCCCTCAGTATGGGATATATGTTTATCAAACTCTGCTCACTCACACTCTATGGATTTTAATATAGTCGCTAATCTTTGTAAATGTGTGTGTGTGTGTGTGTGTTCTGGTTTGTGTTTGTGAGGGTGCTTCATGTGGGTGTTTACGTGTGGGCGTTCAAGTAAGTTTGCGGCTGTCTGGGTGGAGGTGTGTGTGTGTGCGTGCGTTTTTGGTTGCGTGTGTGCTTGTGTGTGTGTGTGTGTGTGTGTGTGTGTGTGTGCGTGCGCACGCGTGAGTGGGTGTGTGTGTGTGTGAGAGAGAGAGAGAGAGAGAGTGTATGTATGAGTTGGCATTGTGCAGTACAGCTGGCTTCAACCATACGTGTGTGCGTGCGTGTGTCTCGTGTTTCTCTGTTTGTGTCAAACCAATGTGCAGAGCAGACAGCAGAAAATATGATCAAAGCTTCATCCAACAGAGAACTGAATAGAAATGCCAAGCATGACTGCAGTTTAGTGACTTCCAGTGCATGAGTGGATAAATAATCATGCAACAGCTGTATAAACTCTCTTGGAGAATAGCTGAATCTTTCTAGAGCTTCATGCCCAAAACCAGCAGTCCTGCATGGCAGTTGAGGCACCTATGCGCTCAGTATGGATAATAAATTCAATTCCTCTGCTGTTTGTGCTTTCAGCAGTCACCCTCCCACTCCCTGTCTAATTCACTTTCATTCTTTCTTTCGTTCTCTATTCATGACCTCCTGGAAACAACAGGCTTTGGTAAGTTTACTTTCTCGTTGTCCCTGTGCTGAAGTTATGTTTCTTTTATTCAGGGTTATTGATTGTAATTTAAGACCTATGCCCAAATGGTCTTTTAGTATTGTTCAATTTTGTAACCAGAGGAAATGTGTCCATTTCACAAAAGTGAACCTAAAACCTACAAACATCAAATCATAAACAGAAAATCTATAGAAATCATAGCCACAAAACAATCCCATAATAGAAAGTTGACTTTTAATAACAAGACAACTAATATTCGCTGACAAATTCAAACAGTAATGTTTCTGAACCAGAGACTTACTCGGGAATGGGCAGGTTATTGAGATCTGAATGAGCTGACCTCGTTGCAAAGTGGGATTAAGGTGCCATATCTCTTCATTATCTAGCTTCACTTACCCAAATATCCAAGATGAGGATGAGCAGAACTACAAACCTGGTCATCAATACAGTAACTGAACTCACCCTTTTCCAATCTACCTCTGTACAACAAAAGAAGTGGCGTGTGACCGGCCACTGACATGAAGACATCACAGAGACATCCTTTACCATCTTGGCAGAAAAACAACTTTGCTTTAGCTGCCAAAGGACACAAAATAGGCAGGGAAAGAAAAACAACTTTGCTTTGGGGATCACATTTTTAATTCCTCTCCATTTATTGAACAAGTAGATTCCACTATAGACATGGTGTGTGGTAATTCTGTTTCTGAAATCCATCATTGTGACCTGCATGATTACTTTAACATCACTATTTCAGAAGCGACCCCAGTTGAGCCAAAATAACTTGACAGTAAATATAATATAAATAAAAAAGTTGAATAAAATAGCTAACAGTGTTCAGTTTACTTGTTATAACATATGAGTGTACATGTTGTAGGAATGACCCTCTAGCACATTGCAGATATTCTGCAGTTGCTCTGAACCAAAGTGGGTATCTTTTATAAAGACTTATCTTGCTCTTCCAAGTGTTCATTACACCTTTTTTCAAGAGAGCCAGCTGACCAGCAGGTGATCTTTTTACCCACTGAGCTGTTGCAGTAGCTTATTGTCACAATAAGCTACTACAGCCGTGCACCCTGTAAGGAGTTGATCATTGCTGTAGTATTGAAAACAGGGTGAACTCCACAGCCAAAATCACACTTCATAGTGCAGCTCTCGGGAAACCTCGGGAGAAAATGAGATTTGTGTATACACCAACGTGGAGAGGGAAGATGAGGCACAGCAGGCAGAATTGGAATCCACATATTCACAGGAAACTTGAGGAGCAGGAGGGAAAGGTGTGTGAAGATCTGACAGTGACCAAATGGAAAAGTAGCTACACAGGCAAGATAACTGCATGCAAAATCCAAAATCAAAAAATGAAGGAGTTGACAAACCAGATTATATAAAGAAGAAATAACAAAACTAGACTTAGGACTAGAAGACGGTAAAACATGGCCGACCATAAAACACCAGAACTCTGGGAGTAATGAGGGGATAAAACATCAAGAAAACACATTGAAAAAACATAAATGTGCAAAACAAAGTTTAAATGTCTAAAAACACAAAGACCGTGAAATCTGGGAGTGCTTTATTGCTTCCTGTTGTTCGTTGTAAATCCATTAGATGCCACATAAAAGTGCAGATAGGTAAAATGGCTCAATGAACTTATCTTTTTTTCTGTTCTTCTGTCCGTCAGACCCTCACTGCTCGAAAGGCAGGCATCTCGTTCGCTCTGGTGAACCGGTCCACCCTCAATAACGAGGACCTGGTGAGTACATGGAAGCGATCGTGCTGTTGTGCAGTCTTCGTGTTTGTTGAAAAGTTGTGCAGGAATGAGGGATTCTGGATTCTCTGTCATGGGCAGAACTTGGAGAGACAGGTTGCTTTAATACTGGCAAAATGTTTATAGCTGTGCTGTTTGCTGCTGCCACTGTACTTTAGGGCAGAGAGTCACATTGCCAGGAACACAGAGTTCCAAAAGGAAAATTAGATGGACTGCATTAGTTGAAGGCCTTATTTCTTTGGATACACATACAGCATGCCATCATCTGTCTGTCTGCCCGTCGCTGTGCACGCTGCAGTTTATTAAATTGGTCTTTCTGCTCAGCTGCTCATTCATTCTGCTGTGGCCTTTCTGTCAGATGATTTGGTTGAGTTCAGCAATGAAGCAACGGCCTGCTCCTTTTATTTACACGATGTCCTGCGATTAATAAGAAGCACTGTACATCGAGGGTGACTGAGCCGCGTGGAAAGGGCAGAATGTCTCAGTCGATGGTGTGAGACACTTTTGCGTTGACCTCCAAAGCTCTCTCTGCATTAATTGATTGCAATTCTTCCCTCCCAGAGGGAAGACGGCGTAACAGGAGGCAAAACGGCAGGAGGAAGCAGTTTCTCTGCGACACAAACAAGCAGACGATTTCATATCCGCTGATGTGGGACACGGGGCTGCCTAAGCCTTCAAGATTACTGGACTTAAATGGGCTCTGTACATAATGCACAAAGATTTCATCTTTTCAAGAGACCCTTAATGCAATCTTCGCTGATTTGTTTGTATGTGGACGTCAGTCAGTGGTCTCACACACATGACTCGCTCCTCGTGGTCCACATGCCCAGCTGCCCCGTGGCGGCAGGGTCTTGATTGCTTACTAATAGCTGTGGGTTTGATTAAAGGGGCTTTAGGGATGAACAACTCATATCCTAGATGAGGGAGGAGTGACGTGAATGATGCACTGTGCTAATTGGTTTGCGAGGGGAGATTTTAACGATTGTGCCGCTGTTTTAAGTATGAACTCGAACTTTAAGGATAGATGTCGGACATCCTGATTGCGGCCAAACACGGAACGGTTTAATAGTTGGTCAAACAGAGCTGACGTTCCAGCGAAGCTGTAGATTGTGCGGTCTCGGTAAGTAGGACGAGCAGATGTCAGAGTTTTATCTGCTGCATTAAGTCCAGGAGAGTGCTTCCCTGTGAGTGCTGAGAGAGAGTAAACAACCATATGCCGTTGGAGAGCGAGGACGAGTTGAGGAAAGAGAGGAAAAGGGAAGAGGGAGGGACAATGAGAAAAAGGATGGAAATTAGGAAGGAATGAGAAAAAAACTGGAGGAGAGTATGACCCCTTGGCCCTGAAGTCACTGATCAGGCAGCCATGCTGAACAATCCGCACTCCCTGGAGAGATGCTTGATTCTATTTAAAGTGCTTCCTTCTTCTACAGCCCTTTCACTTTCATGTCCCCGTCATCTCCTTCATCTTTTTGCTCTTTCACCTTTACACATCTTCAGTATGATTAAAAATGTCTTTTCCTCATGACTGATGTGGCGACCTCATCCTCTTGTTGTTGTTCTCTCTTTGCGTCATGTGTCTCGTGCATCTGCTTTTTAGAGCAGAAAGGAACATTATGTGTGGGCCGGCTAACTGCCTATTTGTCTGCTCGATGTTCTTGGCTGCATGTGATCTCAACACCAGAGTCTTTTAAATGTTACTGTCAGCATAAAGTGAGGTCGCGCTTACCTGCTTAGACAAGTCAGGGACTTTTGCAAAGGAAGAAGGAAGCCGCGATCTGACGTGGGTCAGCGACTGTCTGGAAATAAGATGTGATGTGTCGCCATAAGTCAGGTCAGATATCATCAGGCAGGTTGTTTGCAGCAAAATATACAATATTGATTTCTAAATGCTTGTCTGTGATTTCTGTCTAAGCAATTCTGGATGGTTTAGTGAATCTTGCTTTCTGAAATTGGGTTTAAAATGCATAAGGTCACGGACATGGACTCCTTGTTAAGGCTGAGACAGTGGAGCGGTTAACAAAAGATTAGAGGTTTTGAGGGCTGGCGAAGGATGTGGAGGACGGAGCTGTCGATGAAGGGGTTGACAAGGACAATAGGTGGTGAAATTGGAAAGGAGGGGCAAAAGGAGGAGGGCGAGATTAGATCCTTCCCCGTCATGTTGCTCTCAGGCACAGGCTGGCGCTGTCAATCAATTCCGGCACTGTCTTGCACAGAGGCACCAGGGTTACCTCACAGTCTAACACATGCAGCGCTCCGCTCACATCTGATGCACAGGCTGACATACAGTGTCAGGACTGAGAGTGAGAAGACAGCGAGAGGCAGGAAGTGTAAAAAGACAGGGACAGGCAGTGGTAATAAAGTCAGTGCTAAAATATTCTTCATGCAGGAGGAAAGAAATGTAAAGACAGATATGATATACACAGTACCACTTAGAAGAAGAGTGTCGGATTCAATTTAGGGGTCATACATAGCCCAGTTTGATCTGGAGTGGCTCTGACCAGTAAAACGGCAATCTCTACATAAGGCCAATTTTAATTAAAATCTCCAGTCCATAAGCCATGTCATTTGGTGAAATAATTTTCCAATAATTATCATGCATGTGTTTACAATTTTAGGCTCCCAGTGCATTTTGATGTACCTTTCAGTAACAGTAAGTTCATAGATTTTGCTGCTGTATCCCCAACTTTCAGTTTTGGTGTCAATATTTTCCTCTGACTCACAAAAACAATATGAGCAGTTTCCTTTATTGGGAAAAAAAAGTCTTCTTTGCAGTGTTATCCAGGGAGAAGTAATGGACTCTCTGCTGGGCCAGCCTTGGCTCATGGGCCACAGCTTTGATAACTCTGACTTAGACAATTTGGTAAAAAAAAAAAAAAAAAAAAAAGAGGCTGAAGGACTCCATTGGCTCACTGATAAAACCGAGTGATTTCCAAAGTTTAGAGAACATTTAATTCGCTCATCTCCTGCAGGCTGTGCCAGTATTGGATGGGTCTGTGTCAAATTTGGTGAAAAGCAGGCTTCTGAGTGTTGCTGTAGTCAAGCTTGTGTTGCAAGTTGTGGATAAATCTCAGACATCTGCTTCCTCTCATCTCCGCCAGATTATAAGGGAAATCTCTCCGTCTCGCTCCGTGTTTCATTAGAGGTCCTGTAGGGTTCAGCAGCCTCTTCGTTGTGTCAGCGAAGTTTCACAATGTTAGATAGCCTTGTTGTCCTGTCATCTGGCGTCATTTAATCATCTCCACAAGTGTGTGTTGTCGTCTCTGTATGTGTGTGTGTGTGTGTGTGTGTGTGTGTGTGTGTGTGTGTGTGTGTGTGTGTGTGTGTGTGTTGGAGTTGGCCCTGCTGTAGTCTTGATAAAGCACACAGCTACTATTCAGGTGTTGAAGCACATTGTCAACATGCTGGGGGCTGGTGGCAGGGGGAGGGGGAGGGGGGAGGAGAAGTGGAGAACAAGTACCTCCTGAAGATTTATTTAAGCTGCCATACATCTTCGTCTCTTTCTGTCATTCTCTCTCTCTCTCTCTCTCTCTCTCTCTCCCCCCCCCCCCCCCCCCCCCCCCATCTCTCCCCCCTGCTCACTCAATCTGGATAATGCTCACTTTTAAAAACCTTATTTACAGCATCCATTGATTCTGCCTTCAAGAATTGGCAAGTCCTGCCTTTTTTCCAGTCCTTGAGGAAGGCAAGGCTACTGCAGTGAAGCATTCAATTTGAAGATGCTTCGGTTACACAGCGATCAGTCCAGACAGGCCTCCTGTAGACTTTTAGTATTTGGTTTGGAGGGGCTTTAGCCAGTAAACCACTCAATGAGAACAACACCTTTGGGCTAAAGATGCTGTTAATCTAAGCTTAATGAGATGTAAGGCTGATTTACTCTGATACTGCTGACCTCCCCTCTGGCGATAAGGTAATCAGAGAGAGATCAGCAAAACCCCATACAAGTTCTCTTGGAAAATGTACCCCGTTAAACTTGTTTGTCTTAGATCCGTGAAGGATGACAGCTTGGAAATGCTGCAGTATTGCATGACTGCTGTAATTAAATCAAGTTGTTTTGTTATCAAGATCAGCACAGTAAAATATGGTGAATTCAAAATTCAAGTTGCAATTTTTTTTTTAACTCAATCTCCCAAAACTGCCTTTTCTATTAAACTTTCAAACTGTTTTAACCGAAACTTTATCTTATAAAAGCAGGTTGCCGTGTTCCCTTAGCAGGAGCAGGAGTATTTCTTTCTCTGATCGCAAGCTGTATTGACTATTTCTGTGAAGCAATTTAAGAACAAACTTGTTTTTATTAAATTTTGAAGTTGTTATGAAGTCTTATTTTTCTGAGCTTGCGGTGCCATGAGACTATAACGACATCAGCCTCCCTTCTCTGTCTCTCAAATCCTTTTCCATCAGTCTCTTCATATCCTATTATTTGCTCGGGCCTTTCAGTGTTGTGTCTTTCTTACAGAAACTGCACGTCTTCAAGAAGACTCTCCAGGCCCTGATCTACCCGATATCATCCACAACACCCCATAACTTCGAGGTGTGGACGGCAACCGCGCCCACCTACTGTCATGAGTGCGAGGGTCTGCTGTGGGGCATCGCCCGGCAGGGGATGCGCTGCTCCGAGTGTGGCGTCAAATGCCACGAAAAGTGTCAGGACCTGCTCAACGCGGATTGTTTACAAAGTAAGGAAAGTTTTTCATCCTCCCACAGACAGCCTCAGCTGCCATTTTTTATTACATCCATATATTTTTTAATATGAACTGCCACTTGAAGAAACTTACTCACCAGGGAAAGATGCCAGTGTTGACAGTCTCTGTGCATATTGGATTGTTAATATTCGGAAACTGGCGCCACTGACTTATTTCACTGATTTAATGAGATCTGCAGTTGGCTTTGTAATTGTGCTAAGGAAATTGTGGAAAGACTGGAAAAAAAATCTCTTAATCACAGCCACAGATTAGCAAATTAGAAGTCAAGGAATTTACAAAGAAAACTGCTAGAAGAAGCAGAATATGGAGTACAGAAGATAAACTTTCAAATATTTGAAGTCATTACCTAATTAAACACAGCTCCTTTCCTGAACCGAACCCATCCTGAAACAAACTGTCCCCATTACTCAAATTACTGTTGTTAATGGGATGATCAAGATCAACGGTACCTAAGATGTTTGCAAGTTGTCTTTATATGTGTGTGAGTTTTCTCTAGGCACTCCTGTTTTCTCAGGATCATTCAGGTTAAATGGTGACTCTTAATTGCTTGTAAGTGTGAAAGTGTGAAATACTTTAGTTTTTTTTGAAGCGTCTTCTCCCTGTAAAATTAAGATGAAAAAACAAAGCAAAACATGCACATGTGTTTGACTGCTGCCCCTAAAGTGCTCCGAGGTTTGAATGTAAATGTGTGTGTTGGTCTGCGTCTGTGTGTGTCTCTGTGATGAACAGGCTACCTGTCCAGGCTGCACCCTTCCTTTGTCCGAAAGTCAGCTGGGATTAAAACAGGATAAAGTTGTACAGTAGATAGATGGATGGAATTCTTGAGAACTGAATGTGGTGCACAGTTAATGAAAACAAATTAGAATGATCAAATGTTCTACACTGACAGTTGGACACCTATACATAAGTGCCTAACCACCTGATTTCCGCTTTCAAACTAAAAGCTCCGATGATTTTGAACACTGTTAACAACTGAATCTTTCCATTTGAAAATCATTGCAAAAGTGTGGCATCATCCAAAATTAAGCACCTGTGATATTTAATGCATTTCCCCTGATCTGCAGGTGAAATGGCATTGATCCCTCTGAGAGAGAGATAGATTTTTTTTCCCCCCTCCCTGAGATGAAAATGATTCAGCAGAGGAGGGATGGTACACATCCCTTGGCAAATCTCACCATGGATGTGTGTGAGTCAGACTATGAGTACAGTATATCAGATATGTGGGATAAACAGACTCATGCTGTTGTCTGATTAAATATTAATGCTAAACGTATGGCCAACGGATTGGCAAGTCGTGATAGTTCTTGTAATGTGTTTTATTTTCCTTAAACTAATACAGTTAAAATAGATAATGTGCACATGCTTATTCATCACTGTTGCTCTTGTTTAAATTTGCCACCCCCCACATTTCGATTAAAAAAAAAAAAAAAAAAAAAACATCCTCGATTTGCCTTACAGTATGCATACAAGATGTTATGATGGTTTGTGTTACACACATAACTTGTCCTTGTACATTTGCCATGTGGTGTGTCTGAATGACTCTTTCCATCACCGGCCCTCTTTGCGGTCTCCAATCAGTGTTTACAATCAGGCACAGTGCCGTTGTTACAGTGTAGATTAATGGGAACAATGTGACATGGGGGCTTCAGGATGATCCTCGCGGCAATCCTCACACACTCTTAAGTGGATTAGCTACACCCGAGCTCTACTAAAAGTCTGTGTGTTATGACACGTTCATACCAGCCTAACAGTGTTTTATGGTTCAGACTGTGATACATCTTTATCACAGTTCAATCTGCACTCATGAACAAGCTGCAGACTCGTGATTCTCCAATCAGATAAAAAAAGAACAAAACCTGTCATGTGTGCCTCTTTTGTAAAGTAGACTCATAAAACACCCCCACATTCACAGGATCACGAAAGAAGTATTAGCAAGAATTTTAGTTTTCTCATTCTGTACATTCACATTAGGCCTAGATGTTGAATCACCACACACACTGTGCACCTTTCAGTTACACTTAAGGGTGGAATATTTTAGAATGAACAAGGTCAGCTAAGCTGAGTTGATTAAAAAAAATTGACCAGAAAACGGACGATCAATATCTATGACAGATACTCTATTAAAACGGCCAACAGATGTGCAGCCCACCGATCTGAAAGCCTTTTTTTTTTTTTTTTTTTTTCAGGGGCAGTGGAGAAGAGCTCCAAGCACGGGGCAGAAGACAAGACCCAGAACATCATCATGGCGATGAAGGAGCGTATGAAGATAAGAGAGAAGAACCGGCCTGAAGTGTTTGAGGTGATCCAAGAGATGTTCCACATCTCCAAAGAGGACTTCGCCAGCCATCTGAAAACAGCCAAGCAGGCCGTGCTGGACGGGACCTCCAAATGGTCGGCGAAAATCAGCATAACAGGTTAGCCTGATTATATCTGAAAATCCATTCATTACGCCACACATTAAAATCTCAATAGAGAATCCCGCTGTAATCGAAACTGTCAACTATGATGTGGGGTTTTGATTATCTCCCATTTATGCATTAATCATCAGTCAACGGCCGTAATGTACCGATACTGCTCTCTGTGACTCTTGACCTGTGAACTATGACCTTTAAGCCTTTACTCCCATACCAAATCACCTAAAGTGCTATTACTCATCCTAAACGACAAACACTTTTATTCTAATTAGCTTTTATTTGTTATTAACCTCCAGAGCTTGGTCATTAACCTCTGACAATGAAGCACAACCAGCACCGCACATTTATTCTGATATAGAAATGAAAATTGATTGGATGGGGTGGAGAAATAGTTTGTTAATAATACCATCCAAACTTATCACTGCAGACAATCATGAATGATGATTTTCTCTTCGTGAAAAGCCAGTTAACTCCTGTTAACTCCTGAAGTGTCACAGCTTCAGATAAAGCTGAGTACAAGGTGAACAGTAAAAGGCTTCATCAGGTTCACACAATGCTCGCTGCATTTTAAAAGGTGGCACATTAAATGAAACCATACGTGATGCTGAGATGAAAAGACAGTGGCCCACTGCAACTGACAGAGCACTTTGGGTTTGTTCTCCTCCCCAGCTCAGCAGCATGCTAATCTGTTGGCTGGCTCTGTAGAGCGTACCTTGGAAATGAGCCGCCCAGAGCCTCACCTCAAGCTCTCTCGCAGACGCCAATCAAAATGTCAGGCCTGGGAGAGCAGTTTGACATAATAGCACATAACAGCATGTCAGAAAGGAAAAGGATTCCATCATTTTTTTCTTCTTCTTTTCACTCCTTTGTGCTCTTTCTAGTTTCTCAGGTCATGTAATGATTGGGTGCAACTGTGAACATCTTGTATTTTTGGTGTCTCCATGGTGAAACTAATTGGGAGCAGACTTCTTCCTTTTTCTTACCTGACTACTTTTGTCTCTGTTCCCCAGCCTTCTGAGTGAGAAGGAATGGAAGTTAACCCATTTTATTTGTATCTGAATCCAACTTTGGTTACTGCAGTTGTTCATTCATGCTGCTGTTTCACAGCCCAGGCTGAATTTCTCAAGTTTAGAGGTAAATATCATCACTTATTCAACATGAAATAACAGAGAATGCAGTATTTTATCATAGAAATTGTACACTTGTACAAATACCCGCTGTTTAAGGCTCTGAATTGCACATATTTACTAGAAGGTTGTTCTTTACGCTGCTTGCTCAGTATGTATGAGGGTTGTAGTCATGCTGCAGAATTAATTTCACATTCACACCTCTGAGCATTTGCTGAGTTTATGGATTTATTCTCAGTTATGTCTACTAAACTTGCTCCCGGAAGAAGGTCAGAAAGTTGTATCTGTAACCTCACCCTGGACTCCGATCCATCCCCGCGGTGGTGGTGCCAGGTCCAACTCATTTATTGCCCACGTTGCATTTCTCACAGTGTCAATACAGGAGAGAGAAATGGCAACAGAGAGGGGGCCAGACAAATAGAGATGGAGTGAAAAATAATGGGAATTGAGAGGGAGAGGACAGCGAGAGAAGAACAAAATTGAAGGAGGGAAGAAAAACAGAAGGAAAGTAAAGAAGGAGTGAGAGACGTGACAGAGACTCTGGGATACCTCGGCCAATTTTCCACAAGCTTATTGAACGCCCCAGTTTAGAATGTAGGTATCGAGCTGTTTTATATCTACTCACTCATTCATTAGATAAAAACAGACTGCCATTGGATTTTCAGGCTCTCTGACTGTGGTGATGAGGAGTTCTTCTTGTGACGAAGCCGTGCATCGTAACAGACAGTCAACGCAGGGTCTGGAAAGGATGATCGAATTCCAGGTTTTTTTATTGTGTCTTCAGCAGCGTGAAGTGGGCAGGTGTGAGCTGAGGGCAGAAGGAGAGGCAGATGGCTGCTGAGGCTGGACGGAGAGGGCTGCCGGTCGGCGATGAGCACGGCGGAGCGAGGAATAAGTGGAGGCAGGATGATGTGGTGTGAAAGCGGGGAGTGGGGGAGGGCTGGTTAGTGAGGGAGGCCGAGCAGCAAGGCGTGCAGGCAGGTGAAGTCCCCCAAAAGTTGAACGTAGAAAAATAGCGTGTCCAACAAACTTTGAATGCGCAATTCTTCGCAGTCCGGTAGGACAAATTCCACACTGTCGCTGACAGGAAAACCGGGGAAGAGTAGCTGTGGGAGCAGGCTTGATAAAGTGCAGATTGATGAACTGATTGAAAACAGGCACACGGGGGATTGTGCAGCCTGGGAGCCGAGAGGAGGAGGCAGTGCATCACAGTCACAGAGACACACAGGAAAACACGGAGGGAACCGCAATCACAGGAAACACTGAGGACAAAAACAGGCTTCAACGCCAAAGCAAGTACAGTAGATCTTTATCACACCAGAGATGATGTCAATACGTGGACAAATTAATTGCTTCCACTTTTCTTGTTGCTGTTGTTATTGTTGTTTTTTTCAATTCAGTCTTCAATTCAATTCAGTATTTTTTTCTTCACAGAGGCTACATGTGTCCCAATCTGAACCCCAAAACCAACCATTTGTATCTATAAATAACTGAAAAGTATTCAACAGCAAATTATTGTTTTTGAAGTAACATAAATTTTAATGTTATGCCATTCTTAACAGTATCCGTAATTTTTTTTTTTTGTAATCCAAAAATGCGACAAATTATTTTATATTTATTTCACAAATCTGCTGAAAGATCTAAATTTGAGTCTGTCCCAGTGTTTCTTTTAAATGTAATGTTGGCAGAATGTATGTTTTCATGTTCACAATTTCTTTTTCTTAATTTCTTCTTTTTCTTATCACGTCCTCCTTGGTTAATCTTTCCTCTCTCACCTGGTCCACCTCACATCTCCATGGTTGCATGCCGTCAGGAGCGTCTGAAAAGAAAACTAATAAACAGCAACAACAAAACAACAGCTACCAAATGCAGCCCTCCCCATCCTAAAGTGGCGTCCTCCAGAGCTCCATCCTATCTTGTCACATCTCGTTTCTCCAAACAGCACATCACTCAAACACTGACTCCTGATTCACCCTTCCATTAAACCTAAAATCCTTTTGCACATTTTCAAAGCCCTCCATCACTGACCTGTGAACTCTATATGTACTCTTAGATCTACCTCTGCCTTCCTCCTCTCCACTGACTGAGATCTAACTTCAGATCCAGATTTGTTCAGCCCTCGTAATCTCTACTCCCTCCCTAATGCCAAAACCTCTCACACTTCACATCATGCAGCTGTGATGATTTATAGATTGTATACTATCTCGGTGTCTCTCTGTGTTTTGTTTTTTCCCCACTTCAGTGTTTTTTAATGTTGTTTCTTCTGTTCTTTAATTTAGAGATATGCTGATTGGACTTTGATCATACATTTTAGAAATGAGTATTAGCCAACCCTGATACTTCTCTGAGACAATATTTCAATTTATTTGACTTGAAAATTGCTCCTATAGTATACAAAATGACCTGAACTCTTTCTGTTTTTTCACCGATCATCTCCTGGATGTTTATTTCACATGTTCATATGACACCCGGGAAGCTGGTGTGTATGCAGCCCTGCCGGATTCAACTGAAAGTGGCAGAATCAATCCAGTGTGCCGACTCAGCAGTGACGTGGGGCAAACATCAGAGTTTCAGATGTCTGTAGTGGGACCACATCTTATTTTAAATGACCTTGTATGCTGAAGTGATTTTTTTTTTTGTGCCTCTAAAAGCGTTCAAAGAGGATGTTTTTTTTTTTTTTGTTTTTTTCCCAAAAATCGTTATACAGAGAGATTGAAGTGGCTCTCTATGATGTGTTTAGTGAACACGGCAGAAACATCATTGTTCTCGCTCTGCTGTGAGTCGCTGTGCATTTATGAAGTCATCTGCTTGACTCATTGGACAACAGGAGCCTTCTCTTCTTAATATTGTGTCATATGCAGGACGTTTGGCTGGCTAAATAAGCACCGTTAGTGAGCAGCCTGCTTCGTGATTACTTTTAGATGTTGTAGCAAATTAGTTTTATTGAACCAAGGTCTGATGCTTCCGCCTCTTATAACACAGGTATTGCAAGTGGCTATTGGACTGCTTTCAGTCACTCAGCCGTTGTGTTATTGAGTGGCCGTTTAAAGCACTTTATAAATGATGCTCAGTTTATAGCAGCTGTAGTACAAAGATGCCAATCAATTGAAAAACGCTAAAGTTGGGCCCAGTCTGATGTGATCCTATTGATCCAGTCAGAACATCCCTACTTTAATGTTTGTTACTTACAATGACATTGAGAGCATTTCGAAGTCTTTAATACCAATATGAATACTAATAATAATGAAACAACACATTATTATCATTATTATTATCATCACTATTGTTATTATCATTACAGAAAAAGCCCCTGAAACATCACTTTATGATGACTTATGAGTTTTTGTTTGATCATGAATTGAGTACCTCTGTTTTCCTAATAAGTTGTATGTTCTGATGTTATTCCTGTTTGCTGCTTGAACTCTTGCCAAAGTTATGTGATGAAAGCTCAGTGATTGTGCCCATTGAGCATGTGTGAAATCCAGTTTTGTCCCTCCGAGGATCCAGGTAATGTAGAGGTTGAAGACACAAAATAACCTGAAAAATGTTCCTGCATAACTGTGATGAGATTACTGAATTTGAAAAGATATGTTCAAATGGAACTTGATTTCTGTGATGTCTTCTGTTTAACGCAGAGCACTGATTATAGTATTTTACTATGTTGATCGTCTTAAGATAAAGGATATATAAAATATACAGTGCACATCATGGATTTATTCTATTTTGATATTATGTATTATCGTAAGACACATTTGTGTTTTTCTTTTCTTTTCTAGAGTTCCTTTTGGTACTTTTTTGAAGGTTTGCTGAAGTTCACCCACAAGCTGCTTTATAAATCTAATTCAACACAGATTCTGTGCACTAGCAGCAGTGTCAGAGAACTCCTTAGTATTTAAATAACCTGGCTGTATTTTAATTATTTTGTCACATTAGTGATCCTACATCAATTAAATGTGAATCAAATCCAATTTGAAGGTGTTTGCATTGAAATGAGGTGAATTGTTTTGAAATTACAAAACCCTTCATTTTAAATAATTAAAATTGTGTCATAGTGTCCAAATATTTATGGGCCTGACAAGCGTGTTATCTACCAGGCAGTGAAGTGATTTTACTTCTTCAAAACGATCGTCTGTGAAAGCTTGCGCTGAGATACGTTCAGTGAGATTTGATTTGCGATATTCATTCAGTTTCTCTTGACTTGACACTACGGGATGAATCAGAGTGAAAAGAGTTGTGAGGACACGGGGGTTCAGATGACATTGGATGATCTACTAAGTATTTAGTTTGAAGCGTATTGAGCTCCTCGCAGATATATCACTGTCTCAGGCCCCTCCTCTGCTATTACCAAGCATTTGATTTTGAATTCTCGTGGAGCAAGCAGGCTGCGACTCCCCCGAACCTCTATATCCTGCCCACCAACCCCTGTCAGCATTGAACTGAAGGATATATATGTACCCTGAATTATTTAGATTGTCACTGATGCATATTTAATGCAGCAGTGTCCTTTTTCCCTTTTATGGCGCTGTGAAATACTACTGTCTCTCCTTCTGTGCACCTTCCTCTGTGTGTGGAAATAAGATTATCAATCACTGATCTTTCTTTCAAGCCGAGGATTAGCAACATGTAGCACTGGACATTCTTACACAGGAGTGAAATCCACCGTAGGAAATGCTTGAAGAAAAAAACAATCCACGAACACAACCTCTACGGTTTCCTTTCAACTGCCGCACAACAGTTTGGTGGTTATTAATCTCAAAAAGACGCCGGTTTGGTCTTCATGCTATGCTTGTGTAGTGATCCATAAACGTGAATGTTTGTGTGATTGTGTTAGATCTGTTGTGGACTTACACCCCGTGCTGGGTGTACCCTGCCTTTTGCCCAGAGTCGGCTGGGATCAGCTCCAGCTCTCCGTAAACCCAGGTTGCACAAAGCCAGTATCAAAGATGGATGAACTGGCAGCTAAAGAAGTGGACACTGAGGCATGTGTTGGTGAAGTGCAGAACACATGAAGATCTGGGGAAATTCATATAGCGGATGATAATGCAATAAATCAACAGTGTTATGCTAGCTTTGCTCTGTTTTGGTTTTGTTTTTTGCAAATGAATATTGGATACAGTGTACACCAGTCCTCCCTATGTGTGGCTCTAATACATCATGAAATGCTTCTGATGGTGCTGACATGACTCTTGTCCCTTGTCCATGTGTTTTGTCTTCAGTCATGAGTGCACAGGGTTTACAAGCCAAGGACAAAACTGGTTCCAGCGATCCATACGTCACCGTCCAAGTGGGCAAGACCAAACGCAGGACGAAGACCATCTTCGGCAACCTCAACCCGGTTTGGGACGAGAAGTTTTACTTGTGAGTGCAATCTAATAATGGACCCCTGCTTGATCTTTTAATCCATTCTAAGATTAAAACTCATCTGGGTAAGGATATCTTAAGACACTAGTATGTAAATCCCTTTTTTATTCAGAATTCCAATTTAATAGCTCAGTTATAACACAGTGGCTGCAGGGAACAAAAACTGGAATCCATCAGATTAAAGAGTTTAACCAAACCAACCAAATTACTTCCATTCTGTTTTACTGTTTTCATTTTATTTGACCTCTGATTTTTATTTCTTTCGATGTTCTTGTTTGTCAATGTCAAGTTTATTTATATAGCACATTAAAAAAAGGAAAGGCCTAAGGCCAGCCCAAGTGTTTTACAGTACAATAAAACAATATGAAACAGAACAGTAAAACAGTTGCATATATTTTCCTTGTGCGGATGTATTAGGACAAAGAGAGAGTTTGTCTTTGAGTTATTATATATTCACAGGGGAGCCTCAGGTTTCTTTATCTCATTACATTTTGTGTTCTCAATTTGTTTCAATACGGCATCAGCTACAACTTTATAACTGAATTAGCTCTTTGTCAATCAAACCTCCAGCACTGGGAGCCAGTATCGGGAAACTACTGTAAACATTTACTTTATTGCTAATAGACAGTATAGGAAATACGGAAAACCTGTCAGGTTAATGAACCCAGGGGGATGCGTATTATGCTGAGCTCTGTTGTTTTTAAATGCTGGAATTGAAAATAGGAGCCAGGCTGAGAGGAAAAGCTTTTTCTTTGTCCCAGGAGTGACGAATAGTATGCAGCAGTGGATCCTGGGGCTTGTTGGGCAGCCTCATGAGGACCAGATGGATATGTTTTTCCGCATAGTGCCAGAATAATTAGCTAGACCACAGGTATATAAAACTGATTTGTAAATACTCATTATGCAACTGTAGGTGAGTAAGTCAGGCTTTCTCGATGTGTCTGAAAACCAACAGCAAAAACAAACTGGACATAATTTGACCCAAGTCAGGATCAAACCCACTGAGCATCAGTGTCGTATTTACATTACATGTATTATTTTCTTCTTGTTTTTTATTTTAATCCTTGGTGCATATACGGTGCACTTGGGAACAACTGTTAGAGGATCAGGGAAGGTTTGTCACATTGAGCTAAACCAAATGGAGAGCGGCTAATGGATTTTTTTGTTTTGTTTTTATGCTGTCACATGTTGCGTGCTCTGGATGTTTTTGCCCGCTACAGGCTTACACTAAAAGCATTGAAATTGTTTTTTTTTTTTTTTTAAGTATTATTTAGGTCTTTATTTTAATGATCTAAAGCATATGCTGCGAAGGACAGGCGACTGGTCCATTTGGGTGCATCCAAGTCCACTTTCGCTATTTTGACAGAGAATTATCTCTGTGGAAAATCTGGCACATGGTTCAAAAGATTAATTCTTTGTCTCTTGAGGGATGAAAAGATGGAACTGTGAACTCATTTTATTTAATATTTCACCTTCCTGAAGTAAAAGGAAAATGCTTACAGAAGCATTTACTTCTCTATTCAACACAGTTACCATGATGAATTGTATAGAGTTGAAATGTTAATGATATGCAGCATGTGCTGACATGCATAAACTCCCACAGGCCTTCTTTGAAAATGCACATACGGATTCTAATACAAACTTTTCACAACATCACAAGTTAAGCTCCATTTTTGCTAGCAGTTTTTTTTTTTTTTTGAGCTGCTTATCTATACGAGCATTGCGGTATGTGCTCAATGAGTAAGAAGAGAGCTTTGTGTCATAAACCTTAAAACCTTTTTTGTAGCTGGTCAGTTGCTTTTCCTTACCTCAAGATAGCAGGACGTCCCAAATGCACCTAACCACATCTCATTATATGACCGATGCAGCCATGGGCACTCAGGTTTGTGCATTAACTGTTTAAGTGAGTCCGGGCTGAAAGTAGCACATGCACTTTGCTTTGTGCAGAAGGTAAATACCCCAAGCATCCAAGCTGTTTCTGTCCTTTCTCAAAATCTATTTCTCTGAGGTGATGCTTTCACTATTTCTGCTCCAACTATTTCTACTATAACCTTATAATTTCGCTGCGCATATGTGTGTTTATATACCACGAGCGCGTGCTTCCGAAGCTATTTACAGAGATGGCTCCATACCTGTAATGAGACTCCAGTGGTGGCTGTAATAAAACTCTTTCC
This sequence comes from Salarias fasciatus, assembly GCF_902148845.1. Classification (NCBI taxonomy): domain Eukaryota; kingdom Metazoa; phylum Chordata; class Actinopteri; order Blenniiformes; family Blenniidae; genus Salarias; species Salarias fasciatus. The sequence continues at coordinate 14,508,968 of NC_043745.1, read as the reverse complement.
CATTACTACAGGGATGTAGATTAATAGAGCGATACATTACTGTGTGCTTGGCAGAGACCAAAGTACTGGACTGGCACAACAGAAGCAGTCAGAGCTTCCACCAGAAAGGGATTAGTTAAAAAAATACTGCAGATACTGTTGCTCAGGCTGTCACACCCAAGATGTGATTAGAACAAAATGTAATCTGTTGGTTTTAATTCCGGAGCCAAACAGCCTGACCCCATCCAAAGTGCTCTGGCCACCTCTGTTTAATTTTGCTCTGTCATTATTGTGAAACGTCTGTCAGCCGCAACCGGGGGAACAAAGCCATGGACGTTTTACCGTAGAAATTTTCCCCTAAATGGATAATCCCCGCGATAAATGGTGCACAGTCATTCTAGTGAAAGACTCTTCTCTGATCATCATAGCATGCATCAGGAGAGTGGAAAAAAAAAAAGAAAACAGATGCAGAATAAAGGTCACGCAATGTCTTGGGGTAATTCTTCCTGGCAGACAGCAAACTCCTCCTCACAAATATACTCAAGGCATGCAAACTAATTCATACACAACCACATGTGCATACAAACATCCTACATTCTTGTGTCTCAATTTGAATACGAAGCATTTCAGATGTGATCCTTATAGAAGGGTCAGTTCATGTGACTTATATTCATGCTTCACTTGTGCATTAGACTCCCATTCTGCTCTGCTGACTGCCACAAACTGATGAGCTGTCTCTGAATATGTAGTTGCTGCTGTTGCTGTTTATGTTGCCGAGATTGTTTTGACATGGCGTAATCTCCTCTGAACTTGCAGTGAATGTCACAACGCCACGGACCGCATCAAGGTGCGCGTGTGGGACGAGGACGACGACATCAAATCACGAGTGAAACAACATTTCAAGCGAGAGTCCGACGATTTCCTCGGCCAGACCATCATCGAAGTTCGCACTCTGAGCGGAGAGATGGACGTTTGGTACAACCTGGGTACGTCGCTCTTGTGATTACAGAATACTCGTTTAGAAACCACGGTGGTAGCTGCTAACAGACTGCTGACTAATGTGACGGCTGTTTAATCATGGTTACTGAAGTTCTCATATTTTCAAACATAAAGATATTACTCTTAAATTATTAGGATCCAGAGACGTGTGCAGGGCCAATAAGAAGCTTTAACATTTTTTCTCTAAATTATACTTGACACACTTATAGTTTTGCATTATAGCAAAATAAAAGTACTAGGATGAATAATAATTTCTTTTTGTTGGCCACACTATTTGCTGTGATGATTTCCTTGGAAAAAATTGAAATTGTATTAAAAAAATATTGATGTTGGATTGAAACATTTTTGTGTTTTACACAGCAAAAAAAATTCAAAACTTGAATTCTGCAGATTTGCTCATAAGAAAGTGTCACCTAAATTCCCTTTTTTAACATCTAAACACATCATTTTAATTGTTTTTTATTTGCAATATTTCTTTATCAGTTGTAGAGTAAAGTTTAAAAGGAGATGTTAAATACAAGAGAAACTACATTTCGTCCATCAGTCACAACATTGTGATTATTTTTTATTAATTTTGACTGACAGTTTGAAGATATATTATTATGAAAGACACACGAAAAGCGATAATTATTTTCTCTAACAAATTATTGTCTAATAAATAAATGATTGAGACACACCCACAAAGCTGCCAAGGTAAAGCCGTCTCACTGAACTTCTCACATCAGCATCCTCCATTTATTCTGTAACCGCTCAGACTGCCCGTGAGGAAGTGCAGTGTGCACGGTGGCGATGCTGTCCGTGCACTGTGGCGATGCTGTCCGTGCACTGAGCGCCACCCCCCTCCCCTCTAACGCTCTCGCACGCCACTGGTTTCTCCACGCTGCACGCGGCTGAACTGAATGACGGAATAATGCGAGCTCGCACTCCGTTGAAGTATTATGACTGGCGGGTGCTGTCTTTGTTTGTCTCTCCAGCTAAAAGGAAGCAATTTGTGGTAATAGTGACCCCTGCCCACTGCTGATGCTCGGTGCCTTTTTAAATGTCCACAATGAATGTTTAAACAGGCCTTCGCTGGTGTGGGTGTCCACCCCCTCCAGCTGCTCTCCTCTCCAAGCCTCTTCAGCTCCTCTTCAATCTGGGCTTTAGCAGAGCGCAGCGCTCATCTCCGTTGCTTTGTCACGTTGTTATATTTCACTTGTCTGTCTCTTGACCAATGGACTGTAGAGGAGAATTATACTCATTTGACGGAGAGGAGTTGTGTTGTTTATGAGAGCACAGGGGTGGGGTGGGGGTACGGTGGGTTAAAGTCTACTACTAACCGTGTCCCAAACTGTGTATTTTAGTAGCTGTCTGACATGTCTTCATGCACTTCTGGATTTATGTGTTTGTGCTGTTGGGCTGCATGTTTGTTTTTTTGTTGTTGTTTTTTTTTTTTTTTCAATGTGGCAGTGAAGCACGTCAATTCGCCTCGGTACGAATTGTACTACACAAATAAACCTACCTTGCTTTGACATTTGTTTTTTTTTTAAGTATATATTTGCCTTATGTTTACGTTTAATGAATCATCCCCTTTCACAACATCTAAGTGGGATCTGTTGAACTGCTTGGATGGATTTACCCAGATGCGATTTCACTCATGTTTTATAGTATCTGCTGTAATGCTTTTATTGTCCCCTGTCAGTGTTTCGGGTCATTAAATCAATGTATTTTAATTTTTAATCTTTTAGTATTTTATGTGTCTCACTTTTGCAATGTATTGAAGGGCAGACCGCCACTGTGAACACAGCAATGTTGTTCATTGAACTATAGATTATTTCATTAAGGTCCCGTCTCGTCATTGTTCTTCTTTTCAACCATTAAAAGGTTTGATCATCTTCTGTTGTAACATTGATCAAAGTCATAAGTCACGAACAAAACAAACCAGTCCACACAGTTTTTTCCACAGGCTCTGTGTCTGTCTGTGTGTTCAGCTAAATCGAGCTTTGGTTGTGGCTTTCCGGAGCCATTTAATTGGACTATTGTCTTTCTACCAGTATACATAGTCTAATCGATTTATTGTTTAAATCAGGTCACTTCTACAACAATAGATGATGTTGTGCACTCCTTCAGTTTGCCAGTACTGTACTGTTTCTGGTGGATTTATGACCCTCCACAGCCAAACAAAAGTCAATAGCGACAAAACCTGCCTCTACGCATATCTGTCTGGAAGCAAACTCCACCGGTTTTATCGCCCCCTTCTTCTGTTTGGGCTTCGGTTTGCACATATGCCATAACAAACATTGATTTTATTCAAGTTAATATGTTTGCATGAACCTTTAAATCCAGTTATAGTCAGACTGATGCAGTGATTAATTTTGTTTTGTCACATACAACCATAGTAAAAGCTGCTTCAGATAAAGAGTTATGTGATAATCTTGTACATGTTTTGGGGTACAGATGGAAGTGCCTAAAAAGTATTCAAAGAATTGACTTTTCTATTGTACTATAATGCTGTTTACCAGCTGCCACCAGTGTTTAGGATTCATGACTAAGAAGCATAGAGCTTATCACGGCGTTGCTACACACAGTGAATAAACAGCATCATTTCATCTCTACAGAGTCTCTGCAGCAGAACTGTACCTGCTCGTCGCTGAAACTGTATAGAAACTTATTTGTGCTATAAAAATATTCCTAAAACATTTATGCTGACATGTCACACTGTGAGCATTAAACCTGAAAACAAAACTCAGCGCCCTGCTGTCCTGAGTCCTGATGCTGACCTAAAGTACTTTTTATCTTTATTACTTCTGCTCCGTAACACTGAAAACAGCTCAGTTTTGAAAGGTTCAAAAATATTTGTGTCTTCACAAAGATGTTGCTTGCACCCTGGATTTACTCTCCTAATCATTTCAGGTTATGTCCAGTGGCTCATCTAGCCTGGTTTTATGTTACAGATAAGAGGACAGACAAGTCTGCAGTATCTGGCGCCATCAGACTCAAGATCAGCGTGGAGATGAAGGGCGAGGAGAACGTGGTTCCTCCTCATGGCCAGTACACCTGTTTACATGAGGTAACAGCATGTTCTCGTTTCATTCCTCATCAGCCTGTGGAAGCTGAGCATCATGTTTTGCACAGGCCGTTACAGCAGTGATAAGGCCCTTCATTAAGTGGCGTACACTGGGCCCCTTTTCACACGGTTATGACACTGTGCTCCATCACACCCCCCCCCCCCCCCCCCCCCCCCCCCCCCCTCACCTTATCTCTGCTGCCACTCACAGAACCTGTTCCACTACCTGACCGAGGTGAAGAGCAACGGGGTGGTGAAGATCCCGCAGGTGAAAGGGGACGAGGCGTGGAAGGTCTACTTTGACGACGTGTCTCAGGAGATAGTGGATGAGTTCGCCATGAGATACGGAGTGGAGTCCATCTATCAGGCTATGACGTTAGTACCACCCTGATCTATGGCCTTTTACCTCACCAATTTGTCATTGTCTCATTCAGTAGAGTGGAGGAGAGAAGGAGATAAGAGAAGGAAAGCAGGAGGACAAGAGGAGTTGTAAAGATGTCTCCTCAGCAGAATCGGAGCTTGGAGGACTATCGAGCTTCTGTGTGATTGATTCATTCATGGTCAAAAAAAAAAAAAAAAAAAAAAAAAAAAAAGGAAGCCTCCTAACTTGCCGTGGTCACATTGATCACGGATGCACATAAACATCCTCGTTTCCCTCTCTTGCTGTGTCTCTGATCCTCCGTGACCTCTCTCCATCTATAAATGTCTGTCTGTTCGCTCTCTCTCTCTCGCACACACACACAGGCACATGCAAACACACCATTTGAAACATTAAAATCATTAAATATTGATCAAGGTCATGCAATGCCATTTTACACCGTGCATTGCTGAAATAATGGTTACCGCTGCAGAAGTCTGCACCAGGCATGTATGTATGTATCGGTTTTCTGGTCCACTGACGGCTGCAGCTTTATTTTTTTATTTATATAAATAAGACCTTTCACAAAAAGCCTTAAACTGCACTTCACATGCACTGTTTTCCATTAAGATTTCTTTATGTGGCTCGTCGAAGTGCAGCTCTCTTGCCCTTAAAAAAAAACCCCATTTATTATACCTTCAGAAAAATTGTTGTCGGTTAGATGTTGGATAAACTATTGATTGAAAGACAGCATTTACAACATGTGTTAAACATCAAGCTGAGAGGGAACAAGCGGTTGCTGACTGGGATCATTAAGCCTGAGCTTTACACCGATGCCCACTCAGCTGGTTATCAGCGATTGCAGTGGCACTCCTGAGAATCTCTTCACCTTCAACTTAAAGAGTTAAACTTTAAGGGTTAAATCCTTTATAGTGATCTGATCTTTCTGAGAAAAGTCATAGTCATCAATCACCAAAGAGTTGGGAAAAAATAAAGCATCAAATCTTACTTTTTGCAAAGTGTGGCAAATTGTCAGTTAAATCAGACATCATGTTATGTATTGAAAATGAAGAATTTTACCATTAAATAACAGCCAATTTACAAGTGATGTATTTTTTAACATCATAGGAACCTCATTTTGTTTGGCATTTTCACCAGAACTTCTCTAATTATGGTGTTAATAATCTATCAATAATGGCAGCACTCACGGTCTTAAAAGATGCATTTGACGCTAATTTGTTACTCTTGACCTCCCTGTAGGTGTAAATGTCAGTGATTGTCTGTCTCTCTGTGTTTTCCTCTCTAATGAACTGATCAGGGATTCAGTCGGGATTGGCTCGAGACAATTTGTTGCCAATATTGACGCATAAGATGAATGGATGATGGAAATTTTACAACAGTATACATGATGCTTCTTCTTGTTAATCTCCTTAGTTCCACCCACTCAGTTTTCAAGTAACTAAATTGGATACATTATACTTATACGTAGCCAACAAAGAAAAAGAAGCTTTTTTTTTTTTACCATTACAAACTCAAGAATACCTTGCTTCACAACCTTTACCCCGTGATTATAGTGTCTTAAAGAGACTTCTCAATCATCCAGCTTGCAGTAATGAGGTATTGAGCAGCTCTGAAGCACAATCTGAAGCAGTAATTTTAACCAGATCTTTGGGTTACGAATCTCCAGTCATCACCAGGCTGCAGCTATTCTGCCTTTTCTCTAAATTACTAAATCAAACTCTAATTACGCAGCAATTGTTTTAGCAGTTTCTCCATGAAATTGCTCCCCTACCGTAGTTTAACTTCACGATATATTCCACTGCAGCGTCTTTATCTGACCCCCTGCTGGATTTCTTGGGCCAATCTGTTAGTGAGGGTTTGGCATTAACAGCATTCATACCCATAAGTGGAAAAAAATAAAAAAATAAACCAGCTGCTTCACCAACAGCAAGAATGCAGCTTTACTGTGGTTGGCAGATTTTATTGTAGAGGTGTGGAGTTGCTAAGCAACAGGTTGTTGTTTCATTGTGACAGAGTATTGCAGCATATTAAGGATTGCAGGGTTATTTAAGTGCAGGCAAACGAAGCAGTAAGTGGCCTTATTACCAGCTTTGTCAGGTGGAGTGAATGCTCCAGGCCTGCACCTTGTTTAAGCTTAGCGTTTTCATATCTGCTCTTATTATGCTTCATCAGGAATTTATGAAAGGCTCTACCGTTCCGATTTCTTCATCATGGAAACCTTGACTCCCAGTAGCTCCTACCGTGATGACTGCATAAATCACAGCAGATGTGGAGTCTCACTCTCCCTGCCTGAATCCCCCCACTGCCACACAGCGGCTCTCACCATACTCCTCCCTCATGTTCGTTTTTCTTCATCTCACTCCATCACCACTCCCTAACCTCCTCTTCTCCTCCCTCTCCCCCCAGTGCTCCTCCATCTCTTATTTCTCATCATCTCTTTCCCATTTCTCCAAGCCATTTGAAACCATAAAACGATATGCGAGAGTGTTGCATAGTGCGCCTCATCCGCTGGTAAAACCCAAAGCAAGGGCAACACGAGGGGATGCAATGTCTTCCCTCTTGAAAATTGGCTCAGGAGATCCAGCTCTAAAAGCACCGCGGGAATTCAGCGGATGCCATCATCACTCTCTTCGCATCACTCTCTTTGCTCGCCTAACCCCAAGTGCTCCTGGGTAATTTGGAGGCTGAAAGCAGAGTAATTAAATAGGCCTCCCAATGAGAACATGTTTGTGTTTGTGTGCGTGTGCGTGTGCGTGTGCGTGTGCGTGTGTGTGTGCGTGTGTGTGTGTGTGTCTGTGCATGGGCTCCACTCAGGAGGGGGAGTAAATCTGTCGTCATTACTAACTCTGCGCCTTCACAAGGCCACTGAGCAAGATGTTAACTCTTCAAAATGTCTGTCTCCAAGTTATGCAAAGCTCTCCGTCACATATCACTCAGCTTGTATATAGATAATCTTGGAAAAACCTACATAGAATATTCTGAAAGACATTGCAAGACACTTTAAAAATTGGTTTAATTTGCTCAAATACTGAATTATTCATGTGTGATTTTGTACTCAAAATGTCAAAATAGACTGTGTTCCACGGACTTCACACTATGAGATTAAATAAAATCTTATTTTTCTCTTGATCTTAAAAATTTGCCCTGAAACAAATGCTATATTTATAGAGCTCAGCCTGCTTTTTTCTTGCTTTAAGCTCTCAGGCATCTTTACAGTAAAATATGCCCAATTCGTCCAGATGTTTAGTGGCTCTGAGTCATGCCACAGGCTGATAAGGAAGCTCCGGTATGTCTTGTTGTTTGATGCATTGAAGTAAAGCACACAGATTATTGCACTTTAATAAGTGGTGTTCATAAAGAGTCCCTACAATCGATTTTTCATGCTGTATGAATGTGTTTGATGACGGCAGCCAGCTTTCTCTTTAAGTACTGCTGATTTGTATGTAGGAGGCATTCCACATGGCCTGTGAAGAAGCAGGATGAAGTGTTAAAAGGAGCATATGCTCTTCACTCAGGCAGAGATCTCTGCTCAGACCAGGCCTCTCAGGCTCCAGCACTTAATTACTGATGGGTAGCACTGTTGCAGATGTGTTTCAGAGAGAGAGAGAGAGAGAGAGAGAGAGAGAGAGAGAGAGAGAGAAAAGAGAGAGAAAAGAGACAGAGAGAAGGTAAGAGAGAAAGAGAGAAGGGATTGTGGCAGAGCCAAAGAGGCAATATTCTCCTACCGTGTGCGACCCAAAGAGTTAAAAAGGCACTTGGGACAGGAGAAATGGATTTAAGATTTATTCAAATGGGAGGCATCAATTCTGCAAAAAAAAAAAAAAAGAAGAAAAAACTTCCCTCAGTCCTTCCCCTGGGAGAGATGGCTTGTGTAATTTCAGAGCAGACTGATACATGTGGAGTCTCCCCGGTGGAAAACACTTGAATTGGCAAGAGCAAATACTGTGCAGGAGTTTGTCTCTGTGGTATTTGCTACAGAATTAAACAGCAAAGTTTTTAAAAAATTTACATTTTTCCACTTCCATTCCTCTGGGTGTGATTGCATCTCAGTCCCCACAGGATCAACTGATTTACTATCAAACTTGTTTGCTCCATCCATTACTCTGTCGCTTCATGCCATTAATAGTTTGGCTTATACAGCATTGATTTATTGCCTAATTTGTCAAAGATAGTCAATGAAGAATCATTTTATTTTACACTACATGAACAAGGCAGTGGACTATCTACGTGCTAACTCTTCCTAAAGGAGTAATTGTTTGGAACAATAAAATACGTTCTCTCTTCAGCAGTCAGGGGGTGAAAATAATAAAGTACTGCAGCATGTCTGCGCACTTTTTTATTGTGGTTACTGCAGTGCAAAACGATTGATAGCAGCAGGATGGGTGAGATTCTTCAGCGTTTCACTTCAAATAATGTTCATTTAAAGTGTAATTATGCATATACTTCATTCGGCTCAGTTAAGCTTGTGGGATTTTACAATCTTGATCGTTTTCTCTGAAATTATCTTGTTGGTGTGGGGTCTTAAATTGTCCAGCGGTTCTTCATGTGATCGTATTTTGCTCCTTGGAGGGGATATTATGTTTAATTGCACAAAATCTCTGAGCCATTTATAGCGGAATAATGGCTGTTTGTTCTCCTCTGCAGGCATTTCTCTTGTCTGTCCGCCAAGTACATGTGTCCCGGTGTGCCAGCAGTTATGAGCAACCTGCTCGCTAACATCAATGCCTACTTTGCCCACACCACCACCACCACCACAACCACGGCCTCCGCTTCCGACCGATTTGCTGCTTCTAACTTTGGGGTAAGTGCAACTATAACTGTCTTGTTGGGCCAGAGTGATGTCGCAGGAGCGATACTAACAACCACGTGGCAAAGTAATTCTGTCCACTGCAGCAACTTCAGCGATTGAGCAGATAGTTTGATGCAAATTCAAGTCTCTTAAGTACCCAAGCATCTTATCGAGGACTGTTTAAATAACATGTCCAGAAAGCGATTTTCCAAGGGGATCCGCTGTCCCCCTGTTTGACACCCAACCTTTCCCTCCCCAGCACAGTGATTAAACCTACTTCACTGACCACATAAAACACTTAAAATAAAAGTGTTTTATGAGAAAAAAGGCATGAAAAGATTGAAAGTGATTCAGTATTAAGTCTTATATCACTCTCAGCTTATAAAATCTCTACGTGGAAGGCTTGCTTGTCAGACTTCCGAAGGGATTTGACATTGAAAGATTGTGTTGTTAATGAATGATGAGAACAATTAACAATGGAAAGCATTTTCCGAGCTGTGCTGTTAAGATTCTTTCACTCAGTGGAAGTCAGGTGGTCAATGTCTTATATAAAGGTCTGCAACCATTCTCCCTGGTACACTGAGGTGAACTCTGTATTTTGTATTGAAAACCCGACAACGCTACATTTTCTAATGAGCCTCAGTCATTTGCCCGGAGTAAACTGTGCTTTCACAGTCAACATCAACATCTCTGAGTTCTGCCAATGTTTCCCATTTAAACTTTTAATAAGCTAATGTTGTAAGGCATCAAATAATATTTTCAGGCACGAAGCCCGAGCGCGGCACTATATTTTGTTTCAGGAAGTGAAAATGAATCACTGCAGGCGAAGCCGTGCCACAGGTGTTATAAATTTCCAGGCACAATGCTTTTTGTGTGGTGACACTCTCAACTGAATTATTCACTTCTGATCTTGACAGAGGGAGAAATTTGTCAAATTGCTGGACCAGCTGCATAACTCACTGAGGATCGACCTGTCCAAATATCGGGTATGTGAGAAATTTTTATGTGGTTCATCTGTGCAAGTGTGTGTGTGTATGTATATGTTCTTGTTTTTCTCTCTTTGTGAGTGTCAAAATCTGAAAGGCAACTGCTTACGCTATGGTCCACACTTTTTTTTTAATATACTTTTAAGAACTAGGATGTGATTTAATGGTCAGCCATTAATTGTGGATCCTTGCAGAGCTGAAATGCAAGGCGTGATACAGTTCTTGGTATTGCTTTAGGGCTAACGTCAGGGTGAGTTGTGATGCTTGAGTTTCATAAGTTTTGCTCTACAAATACTTGCGTCAGCGTTACACGCAGGTGTCGGATGTGTTTTTCAGTCACCTGATTGAATACAGACTTTTGGGGACTCTCGTCAGTTTGAGGGCAGGTTTTGGAAAGTAGCATTTTTGGCCAGATCTACAGAAACTCTGTTAATATGAAGCCATCAACAGTGTCTCTGTGACGTCTTCCACGGAGGATCGTCTCAACTGACACTGTCAGATTTGAAGTAACACCCACATATTTGACAAAGATAACTTTGCTTCTCCGTTGCTGTGAAACTGGTTTACTTGACAGTCCTGTCGTGACCATTCACGCCTTTTAAAGCAGTTTGTTATTGTAGTAACAGCTCCTCAGCTCCTCAGTCATTCGTTATACAACATGATTTGATTCATTTGATGCACGCCTCCAGGTGGAGTCACCTCTGTTTATATTTCTCTGTCTACTTCCTGTGTGTTTATGGTAAGAAGCTGCGACACAGTTGTGCCTTGTTGTTCATGCCGAATGTGTGCCTTTGAACCGTGCTGACCTGCCCGACGCTCTTCTTTATTTGAGGCACAGTTCAGGCTCTGTGTTTGAAATGCACAGGGGGCGCGTTAATGTCAAGTGTAAATATGGAGACCAAGATGAGGTAAATGTCATGGTAAATGTGCTGATGTCGGGGATGTCAGGAATGACATTTGATAATGTCACTTGGGCCACACTCAAGTTCCCTATTTTCTGACTAACATTAATGGTTTGTATTCCTAAGCAGTTTTCTGTAATCCTTGAAGATGAACAGATAAAAGCGAAGAGGCGTTGCTTGTTTAAAAGCTGAAGTTAAAAATATATTCGCCAGCATACGTGATGGACTGCTTTGAATGACTACTATAATGACTGGATGTGTGAGTAGGGCTGCTCCGTGGTTTGAATCTGATGAGTCTTTATGTTTGCATGTTCTCTCTGTGGAAAATAGCTGTTCCCATTTGCTGCTACTAGAGGTGTCCCTGACTAAGAATTTACAAAGTCGAATCTGATTTGTCCGATCCTGATGATCATCGACTGATACTCAAATCTATCATCTTTTTTTTTTTTTTTTTTTTAGAATCATTTGAATACAGGCTACAGCAGAATGTTGCAGTAATTAAAAAAAAAAAAAAAAAAAAGCGCAGGCAGGTAAAACAAAACTTTTATTTTTTTTCCTACACACAACTGAAACACAGACTGCGACAAAGTGTCGGTAACTTTAAACATCAAACAAATGAAGTAGTTCAAGTGACCATAACCAAACCCACTTCTAACAAACAGGCTGAAGCATGTTATTTATTTAAATCTATAATCTCTGCAGATAAGCTCAAATTTTTTGGCTAAACAATTTCTCACATTATCTGCTCAAATTAAATGAAATAGGCTTAATTGTGCTGTGTCGGGTTGTTTAGCAGCGCAACATCCATGCAAAAACAAACACTAAATTAAATGGAATAAGCCTTTTAGATAAATAAAAAAAATAATTTAATAACCTAAAATATTACAATTAAACGAAATAGAAGTCAGCATTCAAACTGAGAATTGAGTGACAGAAACATCTTTTAATAATTTGGCTACTTACCCGTTTCAGGTGGAAAGCCATGTTAGTTGTTGTGGAGTGATATGAAAGGAGCTGCTGACACAGCTTGCATTTGACTTTTTTTGGATCATCTTTGATTGAAGTTTTTTTTTTTCCAACATTGTGAGCCTTTTAAAGTTAAGCCAAATCACCAACAAGATGCTGCTCTGTGATGGTGCTTTAAGCAAAATCGGATTGTGCCACTCACCATGGTGGTTCATTCACAAACACTAAATAGATAGAATACTGAATAAAAGAACAAGTCAAGTAAATTTTTCCGCACTATATTTGATAGGCTAACATGTATAACAAATAGGCTTTATATCATGTTTATTTGGAAAAAAAAACAAGCAATTCTATGTAAAATCAGTCATTCAGCACCCCCATACAGCTGTAATGGAATGATCCTCGTTTATTAACCACATTTTGCGATGCTTCGACTGCGTGATTGGCCTTCGAGTCAGGCCTCCTCAAACGAATCATTGAATCGTTGAATATCTGAAGACACCCCTAGCTGCTACAAACCTTAACATGCATTTGAAATGATTATGTCCATAGGTGTGATTGTATTGTCTCTAGGCTGTGATGGATAAGCAGTCTGTACAAGACAAACCCTGCCTTTGCCCACAGTCAGCTAGAATTGGTTCCATGGTCCACAACCTTGAATTGGATGAAGTGGTGTCAGAGAGAAGGATGGACTTCAGTGATAATCGTCCAGGTTGCTTTACAGTTTTCTGCAGAGTGCAGAAATTGGTGTAACCAGGTCCATGAATTTCATTATTCAGCCCACGATGTCCAGGAAGCCTTTCGGCATCTTTAGAAATATTGGTCTTCATGGTCTCATAAATAGACAGTGTATTGAGCATCTTGAAATCTGTGTGACTTTACCTTGGGGGCGTCTTGTAAAAGTCCGAGGGGTGAGAGATGCGCTTCCCATTTCGATCAACAGCTTCTGGTTGGTTTGCATGTGGTTATTGTTGATAACATATGTGTTTTAGAAAAAAAGCCACCATTTCAATAAGTTGATGGATTCTTTTCTGCTGTAAATATGCCCGTTATCCCTTGAGATGGTTTTGTTGCACTGTCTAGAATCAGAGATTTGTCCTTAATTCCAACCAGCTCACACTGGAACAGCAGCTTAAATCAATGTGAAGCATCCAGTGAAGACACTGTAAAGCATCACCTGCCCATCAAACACCACGGGAGTAAGCATGTGTTCATAGAAACTGTTACTATTGTTGTTTTATAGAAGCATTTAGTTAAACTTGTGGTAAGTTTTCCACTTAGAATCCTAAATATCAGATTAATCTGCATGATGATGGATTAGGCTTTGTCCACCCCCCTCTTCACACAAATGCTGACAACAATTGTGTCTCCTCTAATAGCAAATACATTGACTTTGCATCTATAAGTGGAGACAGTCACACTTGTATGTCTATTATGACTTTGCTTCATGCTTGACAGTCATTTGTTTGGCGATTGCCTCTGAATGAAAAGCCTTATTCATATTCAGACTTTTCCGGTTCACTCGTCACATCGGTTTGAACCGCTTTCACCATTTTGCAGCATTGGATTGTATTATTATTCTATATGTACTGTATAGTTTTATTCCATGTCCTTCTTCCTTAAAATTCTGTATGCTGTTAATCCAGACATTTTAAATCAAACATGTCAACTCAAGAAATAGAAAAATAAAGAAAATTGATGGTTGATTTCCCAGAGATCTACCACACTGATGCCACCAAAGGTGCTGCTGCATCCTACTCAGACAAATTGAAATCCTGACATACAGTACATAATCTTCCTGAACAATCCCAGGAGAGCTAATCCCGTTAAACGCCGCTCACTCACATGCACAGCCACACGCCTATGTGGCTCACCCTTCATACCTGCATGTACATTGATAATCGTGTTTACCTCCAGGTATATGATACCCACGTGTCTCCGTCTTTCCCCCCACTCTTTGTTTCACACAAACCACTTTCTGAACTCCCAAGTGTGCGGATGTCTGCACGACTCCACACTTCCTCACAGCTGTTGGCATGAGACAGTGAACTGTAGCTGAAAGATGACCCTCTCACATTTGATGTGACACAAAAGACAACGTGTGGTCGAGTGGGAGATTGCTTCGGCCCCTCTGTTCTTCGCCGTAGCGCTCTGTGTGAAACCACGTGTGATTATAGGGACACACCCTGGAAGCAGCACAGACTGCTGTGTGCCTACGGTGAGGAGGAAGAAAAAACAGGAAGGATGAGCTAAAGCAAGTAGATAGAGAAGGAGAGAGGCAGAACGAAGTTGCAAATAGTGAAGGAGGGATAAAGTGGATTTGGAGAGAGAGGTGGATGAAACGAGCAGAGAGACAGAGTTGGAGGAGAAGGGATTTTTAAGGAAAAGAGAGAAGGGTTTGGAGGGACAGCCATGGATTTTGAAACACATGAGAAGAGAAACAGATGAAGAATAAAAGGCATGGTTGGGCAGCAAGAGAAGGAGTGAAACGGTTAAGTGGAGGAGAGATGGCCTCCTTTATTTTCAGATGGCCCAGCTGTCTGCCGCTGACACGTTCGCCCAGAGAAGTCACCGAATATCACATTGCCTTCACCTGCCAGTGCTGCCCTGCTGCTCTCTTGTCAAACCTGCCACAGACCAGTGCTTCTTGCACACACATCCACTTCCACACACGGTTCATACTCCCACTTTCATTCTCTCACTTTCTGAAGCCATCCCACCGAGCCCGCCTGCCACCGCCGGACAGTAATAAGATTCAGATCTGGCTGCTCCGCCCGTTTGCCGTATGGATTTCCCTATAATGACATTCTGAGGGAGATTGAGTTTGCTTTTGTAAAACGGAGGGCTTGAATCAGCATAGCGGGAGCCGAGGTGCAGCTGCCACTCCACATTTTGCTAGATGTGCAATTCTTCCTCTTCAGCTTTACTCGAACAGTCCTGATGCATGGTGGCACCTTGTGTAGCCGGGCTGTCCCAGCTTTGCAAGTCTCTCTGGGGGCGAACATAAAATTTCAGTATTCAGAGCATGCTGTGAGGGATTTAGACTGCTGGCTTATATTGGGCAGTTTGATATAAAGTGATGTTTGTTCAGCGAGCACCGCTGGCTGTTTGGTACTGCTCTGCTAAAATGGCACTCTGTGCAGTGTTGCATCAGTCAGGAGAAACTTACTTAATGCAAACAACCGGTTTGCCGCTTCATGTGGTTCTTCAAGCAGCTTCAGCCAGCGAGATGAATGTGCAGCACACACACAACTGAGGAGATTTCAGGCGGTACGACCCTATAAAGTTCAAGTTGGATCTGCTGAACTAACCATATTTTACACAAATTATTTATTTTATTCATTGGAAATGCTGGTAAAAGTAATTCCATGGCAGATCTGAATTTATTGTGGGTCGGTATGAATCTCACAATCATTGCACCTGTTTCATTTATGACTGATTATTCCCCTTCCCCCAAAAGAATATTGACGGATCCGATGTTTGTGCCAGTGATGTGGAGTTGTTTAAGACTAACTGCAGCTGTCTACAAGCTTAACATCATAGTCACTCATCCTGCTGCTCATATATATGATGACGCATCAAACAGGCAACAAAAATTATACCTGTGGGATCATGCCAGGAACACTGTGTGTAGATGCTAACAAGATTATACCAACAAACCTTTGTCGCAAAAGCATTCAAGTACAGTATGTCATCCTCACACGGTGCATAAAAATATCATTTTACATGCCCCAGAGGAAGAAAATGTTTGGAGAACAAAACCTATATCGATGTTGCTGGAAATATTTAGGGTAATCCTGTTCTTTGCAGAGCAGAACCTGCATAATCCAAGGCTAGCCCTTTGAAATTTCTAACAGACATGATGATAATCCAAGCAGAGGAGACAAGCTGGGATCCTCTTTCACAGAGGGCAGGAGTTAAGTAACCTACATACCAAAAGTGATTTAAAAAAATTGGAAAGGGTACAAAATGTACGTGTTTTTCATAGAACAATAGATGCAAATATATATTGTTCAGAAGATCACTGTCTATTTCTCGGTGTTCCGCCGTTCATCCAGAGGTAGATCACCTCAATTAGTCAGTTAATCCAAACATCCCTGGACCCTGAAATGTTCCAGGTCTTTGGGCATCTTGAGGCACTCCCAGATCAGATGAGAAATACTGTATATTATCATCAGTATGGTCCTTTTCCGCTCTTGAAAACTCATTTTGAAACTGAAAAACTAAATTCTAAAGTATAAAAAAAATTCACTTCTATCCATAAACTATAAATGCATATATATCTAAAATGGCATGTAAACTCTTGTGGGTGCAGTAGTTATGGCTCTTAACACTAGAAATAAAAATCCACAGACGGGTCGGAGATTCTCCGTCTCGGACTGCAGGGTGACCAGTGCACCGTTCCTGTGGCTGCTTGTGGTCCGGCGCTCATCAGAGCATGACTGCTTTTGATCTCTCTTTCCACATGATTACCTGCACTCGCTCTACTTGTTGCTCTGTGCTTGTCCTGCAAGTTTTTGTCTGATGTTTGGTCTCTTTAATCTGCACAGATCAAAATAAAATCTTGACATAGTCTTCTGTTCAGATTGTGACTTAATCCCACGGGGAGACACTCAACACAGTGGTGTAAATTTCAAGAAGAAAAGTTCAATGTTCATGTACATTTTGCACGTCACTTCTTCTTAGTGAATCTGCTGGCTTTTATTGTTTTTGATGATGAGGTATCGCACGCCTAACATAGGCTGTGGCCCAACATAATGTTTGTTGTAGACTTCTATGAAGAAAAAAAAACGAAAAACCTAAAAGCTGATCAGCGTCACTCAAACCTTGTTTCATCTCATAATGGCTTTTCTGTCATCTTTGTGAGGCAGCGCTGATGTTGTCTCTACTTCTGGCTCAGACATTGATTCTTTGGGTTTTTAGTATGCTTGTCTGCTTTGGGCAATAAATCTTCGTTTCCCCTCCTCCTTCCTTTCTTTTTCTTTTTCTGCTGATGAAGTCAGACCCTTTCTTTCCTGTATTTTCAGCATTGTACTAGGGTTAGGCAAAGTTTTCTTCACTATTGTAACTCTGAGTGCAGTGTTTCTGCGGAGCAGGTTGGAGTGGTGCACTTGCTGCAGGATTTAATTAGTGAGTTTTAAGCCCGACTGTGGGCGAATCTCTGTGGTATGTCTGTCAGCAGGAGAAACTCAGGCTGACATACAATGTTTTGTCTTTGCGAATCAACAGTTTTCTTCTTCACAAGTGCCTACTCAAACTTTTATCAGCCACTTTTGAATGCATCTGATTTTTTCCCCCATTCCTTCATTTATAAGTAGTGGGGAATTGATGTGTTTATGTGAACACTTGCCATCTGCAATCAAAACAGGTTGTCAAATATCCAAATAGTTTGGAAGCTGGGATCACAATATTTTGAATATACACATTCATTTGCTGTTACTTCCTTTGCAGCAGCCAAAGTGAGTGTCAACAGGCACTTGACATCACTTGACTTCAATCACCATAATTACACAGCTAGACCACTTTTTGAAGTCAGTGAATTCGCTGTGGGAATTAAAGCGCTCAAAATGCTAAAATATGGAGCATTCTCTATTTAAATGTATGGAATACGATATTAGATGTTATTGTGTGCAATTTAAATGAATCGTTTAATTTCATGAGCAGGCAATGGATCAGACCCTTGTTATCAGTGAAAGGCAGACTGGCAGTAGTGGAAACTGCCCTTTTTTTTCCGAGGGAGCAGTTTCAGTTCATTCTGGGGTGATTTTCCTCTTCCAGATAAAGATGTTAATTCCTCTCGCTTTGCAAAAAAGCAAGAACGCACAGATTATTTTGACATTACTAAGGGGAAATGCCAGAGCTCATGTGGATTACCTTTATTTTTTTCAAAATCACTGCTTACAGTCACACAGTAGTCTCAATTAGAGTTTCCTTTATGAAAGCTACAGTTCTTTTTACCAGAAACCTAAGTCATTGAACATATATATGAAACTATCATTGTGGCACTATGGCGGCATTCAATGGGAACATTCAAGGTTGCAGTGAAGTGACTGTAAAGAGTCCATGCTTCAGAGGAATGAATGGATGATTGCACTTGTGTTCAAAGGCTACATGTTGTATGGGAATGGTTATTGTACGAGCTGCTCGCTGTCAGCAGGGAGGGAAAAATGAAGTGATGGTACCAATGAGCTCCATGCTGTGATGCTGTGAGACTGCTGAAACGAAGAAGAAGAAGAAGAAGAAGAAAAAGAGCTCCTCTGCATGAGGCTGTTGGAGACATTGAGCTCAACCTCCTTTAATCAACAGAATGCAATTCATTTGCTAAAAACAAAATGATGAAATTCTCCCCAAAACTGCATTGTTTATCCAAAAGGGAATGACGCAAACATCATTTTATCTGAGGCAAAGAAGAAAAAAAATAAAAGCATAGCTGCTTCTGGTTTGTTTTTGATGTCAGCAGCCAAATATAGTACAACTGGTCCACATTGCTAATGCAGGATGTGTTTCAAGCCTGTTTGCTTGGAGGCTGTTTCGTTTATTGGGGGACGACACTTTTACCACTAAAATTGAGTTCTATTAATCATGAGTGTTGTGGATGTGCCGGAAGCTGTCTGTAGATTGCTGGCTGTCTGTGTGTAGATTTTTTTGTTGAGCGGTTGTTTTCGGAAAACTTAGCTGCCTCTTTTGTATACTTTACTACTTCTTCGTAAAGTGGGCATCTTGAATTATCGACCAACTCACTCTCCACGCTGCTCATGTCTTAAAGATATCAAGAGAGTTTTGCCTCCGCTGATGGGCCTTGATCTCAGATAGATCTCCCTTGTGGTTGTGCTGTCAAGCCTACAGGCAGCTATAAAGATTTGGCTGGCTTTCTAGAATCTCCGGTGTGCATTTATTGACAGGGTTGAGGAGGGGCAGAAAACAAGCAAAATTTTATTAGAGCAGTGAGAGCGTAGGAGATGTAGGGTAATGTATGGGGCAGCAGTGCCTTTCCTCAGAGCTGTCAGGGCTTTTTTATTCACCCCGTCACGGTGCTCTGCACCATCTGATGGCTTCATGGCCCTGAAATGGAGCTTTTCATCAGCAGAGACCTCCCTTGTCCACTAAACGATTAGACAGACAGTCATTTTGTTATGATTGCTGGACATTGCTCTGTGATCAATTTCATTGTTGCGGCCTTAGCGTGGTGACGTGGCAGGTTGAGGTCCGACATCAAAAGCCTCCTAGAAAAGAGACGTGCTCTTTCTTCATGGCGTTCTCCTCTGTTTCCGCCTCAGGATAATTTCCCCGCTGGAAACCCTGAACGTCTGCAGGATCTGAAGTCTACCGTCGATCTGTTGACCAGCATCACTTTCTTCAGAATGAAGGTAATGTGTGTGTGTGTGTGTGTGTGTGTGTGTGTGTGTGTGTGTGTGTGTGTGTGTGTGTGTGTGTGTGTGTGTGTGTTGCCATGGCAATAAACAGTCTAAATGTTCTTGGGAGGATGACTTTTAACTACAGAGCCTATGAAAGAAGCAAACACTCCATTGAACGGTTACTGATTACTTCTTGCACACTGCTATTGCTCTTCGTTCTTCTCTTTGTCACTGAAGAACCTTGACTGGATGACTTAGACACCTTCACAATGGTCATGGCGAAATCTCCCAACATTCAAACACAAATCCGAAGGCAGATGGATTTTATTCCATCTCTTGCAGCACGGCTTATCATTCAAATCCAGATAGTTAATTACTGCAGGACTCTGCACTGGTTAACACAGGTGAACTGACTTTGTGTAACACAATGTCCTACATTTTACCGTGAACCAGGATGTTTGAAATGCTCCCGGCACTGCTTTGTTCCTCCCCCCATCCATCGTCCTCCCCTCACTGTATAAACTACCTGTCTGTGGCTGTATGAAGGACCGAGCTATATCTGGGATGTAGAACCGAGGCACTGAGGCATAGCTAAGATGGCAGCTGTGAGCAAAGGAATGAAAACTGCCACTTTCAGTTACTAAAGCCTTCACTCTCTGTCATGACCATGCTGAGTGTTACTGTGTATACAGTATGCATCGCTGCTCACATACTGCAGCTACAGCGTTACGATACATTCTTCCTAAATGCCAGTTTGTCCAAGTGCCAATTATAATATACATAATGCATGTAACTAGCTTGCTTTTTCCCCACAAGAAAGAGATGTTTCGGTATAAATGTTTCACACTTGCGAGTTGATATCATTACTTCATTACAAACGAATGCAGACGTTGAACCTGTCCCGACTTGGGTTTATGGGTTAAGTTCAGGTAATTTGTATGCTGTGTATGTGGTTTGATACCATGTAGAGGATGTAACCCTGAAAGCATACCTCTTGAATTTTAATCATGTATGTACTCGTATGTGTGCAGGTACAAGAGCTCCAGAGTCCACCGCGGGCCAGTATGGTGGTGAAGGATTGTTGTAAAGCGTGTCTGGACTCGACATACAAATACATCTTTGACAACTGTCACGAGCTGTACAACCAGCTCCTCGACCAGGTAAGCGTTAAAGAAGCAGTCAGGCCTCTGCTGTCAGGCAGAAACACTTGAAAACAAACTGATACAACATGCTGGCAATGTTGCTCCACACGATATGAATGAATGTCTTTTCCATACATGATGAAAATTCAGGTCTTTCTGCAATGGTGGGTTGTTGCTGCACAGGAGCTGTGTTTTCATTCATTCATGTCAGGATATTTCAGCAGACTAATGTGCCAAGTTGTTTGTGTACCAAGAATCCACAAACCTGGGCACTTACTTTAGAACAACTTGCAGGCAGAATAGCTACATGTTATAAAATCTGAAGCTCCAGCAGCCTGCAGTCCTGTCAAAGGTTCACAAATACTTATCGAATACTGGCCAGTTGGTCACTGAAACCTTTTCCTGTTATTTTAGTATATTGGATGTATATCTATTTTACTTTTATATCTCAAGAGTTTTTTTTTTTTTTTTTTTTTTTTTTAGAAATTTGCTAGTATTCGTAAGTTTTTATGTTTTAAATTTTCATCTTTTTTGTTCTGGTCCCATTGTAATCAATTAGGGTTGAATGACTGTTGAGCTGGAATGAGTCTGACACCCTTCAACTCGACTCATGGGCTGAATAATGCGTATGAACATGGATGCAAATGACACAATGCACAATTTCAGACACAGAGTTAATGTGATTGACCTAATATTTATGTTTGGGAACACATGCGGTGAGATAAATGGCCGCCTTATGATATTTCCAAAACTGATTTCCAACTATTTTGTGAACATCAATAAAGGCCAACAGATGGATGGCGAATATCCCTGTAAAGTCAAAAAATATCTATTAACTTGATGTCTGCATGTGTGGAAACGTAGCTGTTGGCAGCTAATCAAGAAAATGCTATTTGTTAAGCAGATCCATAAACCAACAGACTACAGTTTTATATTTTCAGATGAGGCTGAATTGGACGTGCACATGCACAGGTGCAGTCCGATCACGCGAGCTGAATTTAATGCTTTTAGGAGGTTTTACTGTTTATAGCTCATTTACAGTCTTAACATTAAACTCCATGCCTCTGCACAGTTTCAGCTGAAGGCCAGAGGCCTTATATGTCTGGGGATCTGTCAATAAATCTGTTCTTACATATGTGCATACAGTGGCAAGAAAAAGTAAGGGAACCATATGGAACATTTAAACTGCATAGCAATTAATGTGATCTGATCTATTTCTAAGTCACAGTATACACAAACACATTGCTTCAGTGAAGACAAATCTACAGAATATTCTCAGAACTTTTCTCAACCTGTGAGCTAAAAAAAAACTCCCCAAGTTCAAAAATGAGGTTCACTACAGTATCTTTTGAAAGCCTACCTAATACCGTACCTTATCCATTAGTCTTACCTTTCCCCGTCTGTGTATCACTACAGATGAGTTCAGACAGACTTTATAGTCAACAGTGACTTCGCCCGTTGGTGCAGGAAGTTGTCATTGTAGCATAGATGTGCAGTTAGTGGTTTATTTGTCATCTGGAGGCACATTTCACTAAAGAACACTTTGGTTCAATCATTTGTGGATCCAATAAAAAGTTTTTACGCTGACCATTCCGAACACAGCAACCTCTTTTAAACTTCAATGTTCTTTTGTGTCTTTCATAGCGATTGTGGGGGTTTCTGTGGGATTGAAAACTATTATCCTGCCCACTACATTACAAGAAACAAAGCAACAAAAAGACAGTTTCTGAGAGGAAAGCATGTCTTTAATGAGGGAACACTTTTTATTGACTCATAAAAAGTAAATTAATGTGTGAATTTTTCTCCAATGTTTTCAGTATAACATTTTCTACATTTCTAAATCATGGTCTCATAATTAAACATAGCTACCTCTATAATATTGCATACATTATTCATTTGTCTGAAATGTGTCTGATAATTACTAAGACAAGAATGAGAACTTAATAAATGCTTCATGAATGTGTGACAAAAACTGCAAAAAATAAGCAGTTATAGTATTCATCTTCTTTTAACCCATTTGTGCCCAAATTTTTTTCAGAGTTGTAAGGCATATCATTTTATCAGTTGAGTCCAGTTGAATCAAGTTATGTATTTATTATTTCCATTTTGTTCTTTTTTTTGAAAAAAATTGCATTTTTATGACTGGCAACAATTGTTGCCAGTGGGCACATACCTTGTCACTATGTCAAATGTCACCTATAATGCAGGAATGACAATAACAACAAAATAATAATGTAGTCAGAATAAACAATAACAATAAGATGGAGCCTCAGGTTCTCCCTGCATAAAATTCCAAACAACAAACAACTTGGAATGTTTTTTTTATTCTCATTTTTTTTACACTCAACACCTTAGCAAACAGTTTTTTCTTAGAACGTCTAAAAACACATACTACATAAAATTTCTTGCCATACATTCCATCATCTTTCATACATGTTCTACTCATTGTGGTACTTCTTGAAGCACACCACATGTGGTGGAACATCACACTTTCCACGTGCTAATGATGTGCGCCGCCACAGTTCTTGCATCGTTTCTAGTGATGGGTAAATCAGGCCTCCTGAACCACTTTCCGTGGTTTCCATTTTCTGTGGTCACGAGTCTCTTGGTTTTAAAGTGGAGGCTGAAGGACTGACAATGAAGTGTGCTTTCACACAATTCTTGAACATACAGCACCATCTAGTGGCTTCAGACAGTACGGACAGTGGTTCATGAGGCCTCGTTTGCCTCTCACTAGTTGCACCTGCTGCTGTTGAAGGCCCAGTGGTTGAAACTATCAAACCAGTTATCAGCAATGCCTTTGAAGATCTTCTGCCCTGCCTAATTGGTTTTGTTCCATGGAGGAGGGTCTGGGCTGTCAGCCTCTGGAAGCAGAGGAGATCCTCCTGCCCACTTTTCCAGGACCTAAATGAATGACAAAGCAAGCATGACAGATGTAAGAATGCGCCATGTTTTAGTTCACATTTGATTTTATTGATGAATCATCAATATCATTCTTTCTAAAGCATCATATGTAGAATATTCTGGAAAAAGCAATATCACAGTTTAGTTTTTGATGTTGGTCTGGATATCATCACTGTTGCTCTTGTCGACTGAAGAGCAGTAGCGATGATGAACTCTAGTCAAAGATCACAAACTCGACTGTGATATTGCTAAATAACATCCATCCTACCCCAGGGGTGGGGGTGGGGGGGCCTTGGCTATGAAAAGTACTTGTGTGCCAAGAGAAGTGCACCTCCAACATCATCCAACAGCAACATTTTTTACTTCAGTGAAACACAAGCTAATGTTAGCTAGCAACAAAATGATATATGATAACATATAAAAATCCTAAACACACAGGCCTTGAACACCTGTGAACTTATTTAGCTTGAAAGAGTATTCTAAGAGGACTAAAATGAGACACTGTACATCATTCTACAAATTTAAATAAGTAAATTAGGAGCAATCCTGCAGACAGTGTTTTCCTGTAGTTAGTGACAAGCTATGTGCCCATTGGCAACTTTTGTTGCCGCTCATAAAAATAAGCCCATGAACAAAAAAATATTTATCCTAGGTACAATTTTTGGGTTCAGGGTTACTCTAGAGACTCGAATGATTAAATAATTATAAATATGGCTGTTGGAAAATCATTAGAAATGTTTGAAAATTACCTCTTTCCAGGAAGATTTGCGTCGGCCATGTCTTCAGCCGGAAGGAGCAGGAAGCAGATGATGTCATGTGACAGGAAGCACTTGGAAATGATTTTTTAAAAATGAAAACCTTTGTCTAAGTGGTCTACTAGCATTTAAGTGGGAAAAGTTGCATTAGTACCTTTGAGATTTTTTATTGTGAGTCAAAAATAACAGTGACAAACTTTGGCAACAATTGTTGCCAGTGGGGCAAAACGGGTTAATACCTCTAGGATATACCTGAATAATTATTTCTAATTAAGTGAACTTTTATCTTTAATGCCGCGCCTAATTTATTCACCAGAAAATGACCTTGAAAACACTTATGTTTTCAGCCTGCAAATGTCATTTCCTCACCGACTGTCAGCCGACACCAAGTCTTTGAGCGTATGAGTGAATTTTGTTGAAATGTGACAATACTGTAAAATTTAGTCTTGATATTTCAACTGGCGCTCACCTAATAATAAAATGCACTTATTGTATGTTGCAACTTTGGATAAAATGACAGTTGTGTAAGAAGATGTCCTTTTCAGCAGAGGGCTATTTGAAAAAAAACACGCATTAGGTGCTGCTTATTTGGTGCAAATCACAGACAGTTTTCAAGCTTTTCTTGCTTCGAACTGCTCACATGGATAATGTATGAGAATGAGAGTTCCGGCATTAAAGTAATATTGTCCTTGAATGAAAATATAATTCCATACGGTTCCCTCATGAAAACATTCAACAGAACATCTTCAGTATGCCGCAAGCACCTGCTTTCAATATATGTAGGCATGGATTAAGTTTTCAGTTTATTTAAGAAACGCAGCATTACTAAGTCATCACATGCTTTTCCAAACATGTAAAGATTTCCATGCTCGTTTGCGCTTTGGCCTTGCCGGGGTAGAAAATAATCAGTCAACAGGCAGCTCCGCCTGATTATTTTACGGTTTACTTCCCAAGGAGAATGGCCTCCACACTATGGAAGATAATGTCTTCCTCAGTTGTAATAGGGTGCAATCTGCTCAAAAGTTGAATAATAAGCTTCCTTTGTTTAAACTGCCTGAGGGGCTGTAAGCAATTACCAAACCGGTGAGATAGACACTCGCGCTAATTACATCTTCGTCCACCCCAGTTTCACAGTAGACAACCTCTCTGTCAATGTTTTCTCTACGGAAGAGGAAGAAGACATCAGCTTCACCCCAACGCAAACCTCTCTGTGACTATAAATTATTATGTTCACATGCACTTGGTAGCCTCTTCCACAGCAGAGAGTGCATCTCGGACCCCAATTCTCCAGTTTCTAACAGTGATGGAGTGTAGTGACACAAAGGCTGACACTGTGGCCAGCGAGCGGTGAAATATCCCGGCCACAATGAGGCGTCTTGCATAACACAGCAACAAAGCTGGCTGCTTCTGCCTGGGCGTAAAATGACCGGGAGGGAGGAGGTGGCTGCGGGGAGGGGGGATCCAGCTTAACTGTTTCTTAAATCCTGGCAGTAAAGAGAGGATTTACAGAAGCAAGATGAAGGGGAATCAGAAAGAGAGCAACGAAATCATGGGAAAAGAACAAAAAAAAAAAAAAAAAAAAGAAAATCAACAATAATTTTTTTGTTGTTCATCCATTATGAAGGAATGCAGAGCTGCAAGGATGGTGCATAAAGTATCCATAAAAATATACATATACATTTATGTGTGTGCACATTTGTGTGTGTTATGCAAATAAAGAAGGCGGAAGAATGGAAGCAATTTGGTTTTGAAGAGTCGGTTGGTGATTGTTGACATGCATGCTCTGGCTCTGTGCCTCTCTGCGAGAAGAAGCACGGAGGAGCAGGAAGACTCCCGCACTCACTGGGCAAGCAGTTCAAATTGATTTGATAAGTGTGTCTCTTACTAGCATTATCACATATTCTACAACAATGCCCAAGTGGTGAATTCAGCTGCGTTTGAAGAATATGCTGTTTGATTTCTAAATAGGTGTCATTGAGTCGGATTTTCCTTGCGGACCGTGCGTGAGCACGCGGCCTATTTCTCGTGCATTTTTAAGTGAACCACAGCTGTTTCAGCTCCAGCCACTGCTCATTCTCCCGGGAATTTGATCACATTCTCTTCCAACACCCTTCAATCAGATTTGTGTCAGATTGTGGGAACTGATGAGGAGCCAGTTGTATTTTAATGCTGATTTCTCCCACTCAGGGACGCAGACTGCTAAACAATGAACAGAAGCCACCAGCTCCCCTGCAGAGGAGTTATGCTCTGCTCTCAATACGACTGCCGGTTCCCCCCTCGACACGTGGCCTCAGAAGTAGTGAAAATTCACTGGACTCTTTCCCCTGCACCGTTTTCACCTCTAGCTACCACTGAGAGTGAAGCCCATGGGCGTGTTGTTGACTGTAAAAGACAGCGGGCTATTTAATCACCTCTGAGAATGTATTTGAAGCGACTTGAAGAGAATACTAATGAGCAAAGGGAGACCACACTAGATTTTAGTGGGATGCATACTGTATGTAATTTAGTGGGGTTGACACAACCTTCAGTGTCCTTCATAAATGCATACAGTTATGCATCCACACGCCCACACAAACACAGGCCCACTGATGGCTTTTGTTCACCTCCTGCAGAGACTGTTCTTTTAATATTCAGATGAGCCATTTAGGAGGAAGTGTACTTCCAAATGTAGTTTTATATCTTCTCTTTGTTGTCCTGGGCCTTGCGCACTGTGCTACGTCTTCTTTTTGTTGCTTGTTTCACTCTTTAAGTTTCACAGACTGGGAAACCCGTGTGATTTTCTCACTCGCCAATGCAAATTAAGAATTTACTATCTTTTTGTCATTATGATTCCTGTGATGGATTCTCCATTGGCGTGATCGTGTTTCATGTGTCTTTCACGTAAGATGATAGACTTAACTTTTTGCCGCCCCAAACTCAAAATGATTAAAGCAATGCACCCTGGGTAGACACGATCCACTGTCGCACAATCATCAGTGAGCTCCATCTGCGTTTTCTTGCTCCTCTGAGGTTAAATTTGGAAGCAAATGCAACGTCAGCAAGATGCGCAGCAGAATAACACGCCATGCATCACCATATATTCAAAACAAGAATTAACGTATCAGACACAAGTTCATTATTGTAGGAATTGATCGCTCTGTGAGGATTGTTTTGAGGAGAAATTGAATTGTGTTGTGTTTCCATTTCCCCGGCTCTCCCTTCATCTTCTGTGTGCTGCACCACAGTCAATACACTGGAAGTTGTTAAATAATTAAATTCAATTATTCAGTACCTAATCTCAACATGTTTCATTTCTGACTGATTTTTTTGTTGACGTTGTATTTTTTTGTCATCAGAAATACATTCTACCTCAGTAAGAATTGCACAAACACAAATGAATCTATGTTGCCGCAGCCTTTCATCAGTGGGAAATCTCAACACTCTTGGATTGTATCAGTCACAGTCAGAGTGCAAAAGCACAAGTGGCTTCGTACAGATATCTTGATGCAGTCGGTATGTGGGAGTTTGCGGCACTGCATGAACTCAGCTGTGGTTTCCTGTCTTGCGCGTGGCCTTGCTCATTTTTCTGCGGAGCCCGTCGTGGCAGGCTAAACGACGGGGACAGTCACTTGCTGACTGGAGATCGGCGCGGTCGCACTCAGCGTGGGGCGAACAGATGGTGGAGGCAGTGAGAGGTTCTGGATTCAGCACCTTTCACCTCAGCACAGCAACACAGATTTCTGCACAAGTCAACACACACAAATGTTTTCATATCCAGACACCAGTGACAAGTCTTCTGAGCTGTGATCTGAACAATCTTCCCCCTGAAGTCTTTGATAATGTTGCGTGCTAATTCTGGGAGCAAACTAACAGCGACACAGGTCAAGGCTATCAGGCAGAGGGATTCTCATATTTACTATAGTTTTCAACTGAATGAAAGAAAATCTTGACTTTAAAGAGTTTTTGGTTTAAGTTAGTAATCTTATTTTGTCCTCTCTACGTTTATCATTTCATTCAGTTATGACAAGGTGAATTTTAATAAAAGTGAATAGTTTCACATCCTCACCCCCTCAGGTATTTGAGACGCATAACAAACTGTGTCATCTGTTGGAAAAAAAAAGTGCAAAAATGCTGAAGAGGCTTTTGCTTTGAATTAATCTTAGTTAGCATTAAATGTCCCGTTTTATGCATAATTCACTTTATCATGGTTTTCTAACAGTTATATGTGCCCTCATGGCCCGTGCATCTAGTTTAAGTCTGTCTCACTTGCTTGCTGGCTCCGCCGATTTGCAAATGTGTGCTCATACATGCGATGGGATAATTATAACCTCTGGTATAGAAATTAGGAGAAACATTTGATGTAGTGAAATACTCTGGCTTGAGATACATGACTTACAAGTCCAATTTCAGTTTTGTCCATCTTCTGTCTTGCTTCATTAACTTGTGAATGTGAAGCATGGAAACCGCAAACTACCTCAAATCAAACACTGAGACACAGAGACTTATAGACCGCACCACTGTGAAGTCTAAGTCTATTTAAGCTGAATTATTCATGATTGAAAAGATTTGACAAAGGCAAATACAAACAGGGCTTGAAATATCTCATGTTATATGTATTAAACTTAAGTAATTAGAAGACTCACAGTTTGAATTGATTTAAGTTTTACACAGTAACTTAGTTTTTTGAGATGCACAGAAATGGCGTTCACCACATCTCTCGGTTTACTGAAAGTAAAAACTACACAATCCAGTGGTGCTGAAAACCTCCAGAATGCTGGAGTTGTTGAACATGGACACTTCACAGCTGTATCACTCCATCTTTCACTTCAAATGACTGTAAAAAGCTGTCATAACAGAATATATCAAACAACTAAATATACAAGATTCAAACGACCATAATCTACAGCAAAGTGGAAATATGGTAAAAAAGAAGTGGTTTGTGGAGACAAAGCGAGTAAAGAAAAAAAATCTGTTAATTTTTTGTTCGTGTCAACTGACAAATACTTTAATTGTTGTATGAAAAAAATATATATCCATGGTCTCTGCATTCTGTCTCCCTGTTTGAGAGTTGTCACAGCTTGTTCTTGACTCGCATATCATTCAGAATTGTTTATAGTTTGTTTGTTTTTTTGGGTTTTTTTTCTGTGATCTGACAGCTCCTGTGTGATTGGGCAGGAGTGTGAAGAGAGCCTTATTAATATGCAACATTGAGCTTTTCTTATTTAGTGTGAAATCTCCTGAGCAGAGTCAACTTTGTTCTTGTTCTTGCCAGCTTCGTAGTCCCTTTGGCGCTTATTTCCACCTTCAAGGTTTTTCTGTTTTACTATACATCAGCATGGTTGTAGTTATCCATTCAAACGATTGATTAATGGAATTTATGTTTCTGAAAACTCCCCCATGATAAAATTTGAGTTCATAACATTAGCTGTCATCACACAGAACATGTTTATAGTAATCCTTGAGGATAATGCTCCAGCCTTCACCTCCCCATCCATTTTTCCTTCTCCTCAGAGCCGAAAGCAAGACATTCCCAGAGAAGAGCAGGGTCCGTCGATAAAGAACCTGGACTTCTGGCCGAAACTCATCACTCTCATGGTGTCTGTAATTGATGAGGACCGTACAGCATACACCCCAGTCATTAACCAGTATGTACTTCTTCTTTAATCAATGAATATTCACCCATGTCTCTTTATAAAATGCTTTCCCAGGTTTGTTTTTTTTTTTTTTTTTTTTTTTTGGTAATGAATGAAATTTTCTTCTTTTTTAACTAAAGCCTGCTGTATTATTTGTATCATCTGACTTTTATTGTTGCTTAAATTGTTAAATCTACCAAACACCATGATGAGAACATCCGTAGCACAACGGAGATAAGAAACATCAATTTTCCTGCATATTTCAAAGCAGCTGCATTCAAGGTTCATGTTATTGTTTAATAAATTAACATCAAACATGTTATTTCTTCAGTTTCATCTCAAAATGTTGATGTAAGTTATGAATGTTGATTATGAGAATTTACATATTTGTTCAATAGTGGTCGTATTTGTTTTTTGTTATTCAGCTTCGCTTATTTGCAGCGACTTTCCTCCTCATGATTAACCCTGACGGATAAAAATAGTCACGAAAAATTTGTTCTGGATTAAAAAAAAACAAAGAAAACTTTTTTGTGGGTCAACATTTGAAAAATGTTTTTTTGTTGTTGTTGTTGTTTTCAAATTGTGGAGGGATGAATGAATTATGGGCTGGGACGCCTGCAATGAAGCCGCAAATGCTCCGAACCGCGGCGCTGATGGATTAAAGAGGAAAGCGCTGTTGCCAAATTATATAACAGATTACAGATTTGCGTATATAAAAAAAAGGGCTGCTTTGTGATGATGATTTGTGGGAGACGCAAAATGTTCACTGTTCAGATGATTTGGTTAACATAAAAAAAAAAAACAATCAACCAAAAGGAAAAGAAATGACATAACCTGAAGGAAATGTCATCACATAGGCTTTTCTCTCTCTGCCTCGCCTTTTTCTTTTCTCGTTCCTGCTGCTGATTTACGATGCTTATTAGAACTGTTTATGCCTTGAGCTTTCTCTCCTACACTGTCTAATGATAGATTTGCAATATTCATGCAGAGTGCCTCCACGTTCCTTTGGTCAAGCTCCAGAGTGACAGAAACTAACCAATCCAGGCCTGGACCTGTTGCTTTTGAATATTTGCTTGTGGAGCTAAAAAAAGGTCTTGATTTTCCACTTTTTACTGGAACAAAAGGTAATCATGTTTTGAAAATTCAGACCAATAAACCGATGGAAAGATTTTTTTTTTTTCAACATTGAGAATCATAAAATGAGTGATGCAGTTGTTTTTAAAAGTGTAAAGCATAAGAAGCTTTAGGGATTATCTCCAGAAATCCCCTTCATAGAGACACAATTTTATTCAACACTGAAATGGATGTAACATCTACAGATATACACAGTGGCTATGGAAAATAGGTTCAGTTTTACAAGAAGGGACCTTCGTTGCTTGGTTTGACAGGGAGCAGAAGGAAAACAGTGAATGAGATTTTGACAGTGATCGAGATGAAAGATGGGGAAAATGGTTCTGGGGGCACAAATCCAACCTTCCAGTCTGGGTGTTTGCTCCTCTGCTGCAGAAAAAGATGTGGCGATAGTTGGTGGAAGGGATCAGAAAGCTTCAGCGCAGGCTTGTGAGCACATTCTCATTGGTTTTCCTGTAGAGTCCTGACCGGACAGATCACTACTGATTCAACAAAACTGTTCGACAAATGAGTTTGTTGTGAGAAACGGGGCGGTCCGGAGCAAAACCAAAACATTTCCAGATAAGTTGACCTTTTTCCCACCCGAGGCCCAGTCATCTGTAAACATCCTCCTATCACAGTCTGGAGATAAGGATAATTAAACCATCGACATCCCACGTTGCTGCTTTGACTGAAAATCTATAAACATTTCAAAATCACAGATTACTTGGCAGATAGGTTGCCACCCCGGTCTCCGTCCTTTCCTTTGTCATTTCCTCCTCTGCTCTCTCTCATCTGTAAGCAGCATCTCAATTCCCTCCCAAATTCAACTTGGTTTGGAGATGATGGGGGATTATTAGATTATGAGATTCGCCAACCATGGCCTCTTGCACATCTGTTAAGTCATTTGTTAGAGATTCTGGCTGGGCCGAGCCATCAGGCCGTCCGCTCGAGCGTGTCGCTATCCGGAAGCGAGTCTGATTGGAATCCGTTTCAATTCCGCCAGGTTTCCACAGGAGCTGAACGTGGGCAGGATCAGCGCCGAGATCACGTGGAACCTCTTTGCCCTGGATATGAAGTATGCAATGGAAGGTCAGTGACAATCAGCCGTCATCGCTTTGCACAGGGGTCGCCGTGTGTGTGTGTGTGCGCAAGGACTGAGCAAGAAATGAAGGTGAATGAGCTAAGTCCTGCACATGGTGACCGGTCACTGCTGAATGTAAACCTGTGTTTCTGATATGTATTGATGAGCAGTTGCTGGTTATTTGTTGCTCCCTCGTTCCTGTGTAACCACGCAGGAACACGTTGGAAACGTGGCTGCCTTTCACTTCAGTGTATGTGATTTCTGTTTATTGGCTGGTGTCACAATGTTGTTTATTGGCCGCGTCAGGCTGAGGTCAGCTCTGCTGCCTATCGGGATTATGGTTCCTTGCTTTCACATGATCGATCGCGATAGAAAAACTAGAATTTCCTTTAATCAAGATAAAACATTGATCGAGGGCACAGTCAGTAGCAGATGTAGGATCGGGTTTTTGGTGTCCACGCACGACGGCGACTGCGTGGTTCGGTTGCTTTCACAAGCAATATAAAGCAGGGAAATAAATCTTGCAAAGAAAATGATTTATGGGGTATTTAAGGAGTGAAGTAGTTTACAGGTCAGCATTTGAGTTAAACCTAGTGAGAGAATGGAGGGGAAGCATGTCTATGATTTAGGTCGATGACGAATGGGCAGCTTTTTTAAGCGCTTCCTCTGGTAGGCAGCAGTGCGTTTTGTGAGTCAAATCAATAGATATCTTTTCAAAGATGCATCAATAAATAGGTACACCATACTCTGCTGCTGTTCTTTATGCATTGGTTTTCTATCCTTATTGTGACCTGATAAATACAGGTTATTATATATGGTCATTATGCCACATAATCAGGCTATAAGGAGGATACTGTGCATTTGTGCTGGAGGGAAAAAAGGACTTTTAAATCCAAAAGAAGTAATTAACTATCTGTAATCTAGCATGAATCAAAACAATCAGTCATTTTCATCCTTTGCCACTAATTACTCATGAGAGTACACAGTATTCATCACTTTTTGACAGCTAATTTTAAATGCCACCATGCAAAATATAGTTCACATTTTGTTTTCTTGCAAGTTTTTTCGTGTTTGCTGCAGAATTTGCCAGAGATAACAAAGTCACTGCGATCAAGATGAGCTCTGCGGTCATGAATAACTTGTTTGAATGTAGTCTTTAACTACACTCCGCCAGCGCTCCTCTCCAAAAGCAGTGAATGCCTCCTGGAGGCTGTTTTGAGCTTGGAGCCTGATGGACCAAACATCATGTTGGGTTGTAATCATGTTTCAAGCAAGTAGCAGGTTTTTTAAGACTTTGCTATGCAGGATTCATTCATCACAGTATTAACATGCTGCAGATGTCATTTCAATCTCAGAAACTTATTTGCTACAGTGACAAATATTTTTTATTGGATCTATAGTTACTTAATTTGGGTGCAGAAGACTATATTGCCCAAACTCATAATGTTTTGTTTCTTGGTTTAACTTTGACACCACTTGTTGTCACGCTGTTGTTACTGGGTTTTTGTTGCGTGTGTTATAGTCAAGACTGAACTGCTGAACCACTACAGCAGAGAACAGAATGGTTTGCTTGTCCAACAAGAATAAACCAAGTTAGTAGAAAATTTGGGTTGGTTGACTGAGGTCAAAAAGACTGAAAATGTTGCTCACACGAGAGAGCAGGAGCACCAAAGAGCTTATTGGTAATTTATCCTCATCCACACTGCATATACTGTACCTGCTGCTTTCTCTGTACTAAGCCATCTTGAGTTGCTATAGCAACCAGGTGGTATGTGCAGCCACTGCAAACTGCAGTGTCTTGATACACACACATATATACCTGCATGTGTGTAACACACAGTGATGTAATGTATAGATTCTGTATATGCACTGCTTTTCATTTGAGATTATTCCAAACCTCATCTGTTATTTAGCAGTGAAACTCAATCTGCTCATATGAAAACATGCTGCTGCATCAGCAGCAGGTTTACACATGAACGTTTATTTCTGTGTGAGGAAATGAGCTGGGATTTTAAACACAGTCCCTTATCTTGATCATTCTTTATGATTCCACAGATATTATTTTTATTTACATGTTTGCCAGAATAAATATGGTATCTTTCGTTTGGGTATTTACTGACGGCAGGTTAAATGGTAATAAATCATCTGTTCCTCACTGGGGGTATTGCTGAAGTTATTGAGCCTCAAACTCACATTTTCTCTCATAAATGTTCTGTTAGGTCTTCTTACACCTTAAAGTGAAATGGCATTTTGATTGTAATTTCTGTTTCATCAAACTTCTTTTATATTTCTGTAACGCACAATTTTTTTTAGTTGTTTTCTTTGAAAATATAGTGACCAGTAAAATTATTTTTTCACATTATACAATGCAAAGAAATGTTATTATACATCGTGTACTTCTAATGTCAATATATATTGCATTTCCTAACGCAATAATTTTTATAGCTGAGTTTATTCTGCAGTTCACTTTATTTTGATTCCGGTTTCTCAAACAGGAACACAGAGTCACTGCTTGAGAAACCTTTAGAAAAACAAATCTTTTTTTTAATTCAAACTTTATCTCTTGTTGCAGAGAAGCAAATAAAAAGGTTACTTTTTTCCACAAGAAAACAAAAGGTCAAATAGATATCATGAATTCATGTTGAGTGTTTGCTTATTTGTTTTTGAGTGGCATACCATGATTGCAATATAGAAAAAAGAAAGATTTTATCATTTGAACAGGCACTACGTCTAATTGAAAGCATGTCTTAGTTGTTATAGCATGTCCACAGTTTGTTATAATTTTTTTTATTGTATATTTACAGAGCTTAATTGGGTAAATCCGATGTACTGTACTCAATCTGATAACTACAATACATTGTGATAAGTGGAACATCTATCATAGTTTTCCTGATGCTTCCTGCTGCTTGTTGGAGTGACTCAATACATCGTCATACCTAACGTAAAGTAAGACTAAACAGATTGGTACAAGTTGGAAAACCTTGGTTCGATTACAAGGTTGT
This sequence comes from Salarias fasciatus, assembly GCF_902148845.1. NCBI lineage: Eukaryota > Metazoa > Chordata > Actinopteri > Blenniiformes > Blenniidae > Salarias > Salarias fasciatus. Next base: position 14,473,958 of record NC_043745.1, on the reverse strand, counting down.
CATAGAGATGACATTAAGACTGATGTGTTGTTTCATTCTGCTGATCTGAGGCAATTTGAATTAAAGAGTAATACCTATTGATAGATAGATAGATTTCCAGTGTGGCATTCCAGCTCGCTAAACATGGAACGTGACACGTAAATGTTTAAGCAGATCAATAATCCTACAGAGACGCAAAGAGCAGTTGTGTTGGTGTGTGTGCATCACTGAGTCAGGGCAGCTGGGCATGTGACCACCTAGGGTGTTACTGACTGCTGTCACAGCAGGTTTGCGTAGTGTGTGTATATGTGTGTGTGTGTCTCATTTGCTCGAGGGTGTCCGAGTTACAAAAGGAGACAAGAATCATGGGTGCACTCAGTCACATATACCCTCATTCTCGCTCCTTGAACCTGAACCCTCTTCCCTCCTCTTGTCAGCACGTCACTGGATGCCCACAGCGACGTATGCCACGGCTGTCATGTTCCTCAAAGGAGCACTTTGAATGAATTATTGCTCATTTCTTGTTGGTTCCTGTGGCAGTTACATTTCATTGGGTTGGGTTTGGTGGAGACAGGTTGTTGATTAATCAAAGTAGTTTTTGGCTTGTAAAAATAGGTGAAAATACAATGCATTTATAGATGAAATGCCGACACTGATCTGCTTGTTTTCACCTTGCGTGGAACAGTGACGTGCTATGTTGCATGTGGCATGTTTTCGTTTCCCCAAAATGTAATAAGAAATACATGATCAGAGTGTCCGTATGGCTGTGATGAAGAGGAAAGGGGGAGATGTCTCAGTGCATTTCTACTTTGCATGCAGAGTATGGACAATCTGTGGTGGCGGTGCCCAGACGAACACCCAATACATTCTAATGAACATCTAAACAGTCCCTTATATTAGTCCATTACCATTGTCACATTTCATATCTCAGCCAAGTGAAAATGTACCATGGCAGTATCACATGGACACATTTCCTTTGTCTATTTATACTCCAACAGACTGACTAATATAGAATACCGCCAGACTGTTGTTTGTTTTCTCACACTTTGCATAGTAGAATGTATCAATGCTGCAGAAAGGTGTTCAAGACAATATGATGTTTACATATCACATTTATATATGCAAGATGTGCACACATGCAATGCTCTGTATTGGTATGCACATCTTCCTTCGTGCCCAAACAGCATGTGCTGAAAGTGTGGTACAGCACATAATAAGCGTGCCCAGGTTGCAGCTTGTGTTATCCATCCAGACAAAAGGAAGTAACACAGAGTGACCTCTTTACGTAATGTACATAAAACTGGCAGAGCAGCTAACAGAGACACCCTGAAGGAGGCTCGCCAGAATGTCTTGCTTTTTCGGTCAGTGTGTGTGTGTGTGTGTGTGTGTGTGTGTGTGTGTGTGTGTGCATGCGTGTGCGTGCGCATACGCATGTGCTTGTGCATTACTTAATGAAGTCTTTGATGCATCCTCTTCTTCCTGCTTGGAGGCTCTTTGGTGCTGGTGCAGAAATGGATGCTGCTAAATTTAGCATTTCAGTGAGAATCTCTGAATGTGTGAGAGGGAGCGGGTAGGAGAGACCGAGAGGTAGGAGGGAAGACGGGGGATACAAAAAGACAGAGAGAGAATACAAGAGGTGGAATGTGAAATAATGAATGACTGTATCTAAACTGGCTGCCTCATATATTTATTCACTCAGAGTTTTGCTGTAAACACTTAGGCTGTGTTGGAGGAAATTAAAATTTCAGAATCAAATCCCAGTAGCCGTCATCCGCCTCATTTTCTGTGAAGCTATTTGGTATACTGAGCTTTTAGAGATCCAATGAAACATATTACGGTTCACCTTAAATAGGTTTCTGTCATCATGCAAACACATCTTCAATTCTTAAAATGAAGAGGACTACTTAATAAAAAAAAAGGGAAGAATTTTAAATATTCCCTTGGTAACAAAAGAGTGCTTTAGCAAGAAGTAGATAAGTATTTCCCTTTTTTGGACTTCATAGTAGTTCTGTGATCAAGCTTTACAGTACTCACTGTATAGCTGTTTAATAGCAGGGGTCTCTGGAGCATGTCATTAAATATCCAGCGCTTCAGCGGCCTATTAACTCATCTGCTGTCTCCAAGCGACTTCACTCTACAGAATATTTTAATTGAGTTTCAATTATTGCATCTCGGCACAACTGAGTAGTTTTGTAGTTTTCGTAGTTTTAGTTTTCTGTAGAGAGATGGTGTTTATTGGCGGGGGCGCGGTTATATTTTGTAGCGCCAGTGAAATATGAAAAACCGACCTGCACCTTCACTTCAAGCCTGATCTCTTTGTTCCTCACATAACGCCTTAAAGCTTTTTGTATTAATAGATGTTAGAAAGCACAGAGGTCCTATTTTAGCCATGGGGCAGTGAGTTTAATGCACATGAATATCTTCATCAATGCTTAATAAATCCTCTTCATTTACTACAGTGCTTTCTGCCTGTCCAGTTAAAAAGTAATGTTACATATGGACTTGCTTACAGAACTCCATATATTATATCTGGTGTCACTGTATTTTTCTCATCTAGCCATGTGGAGCTCATATCTCCCCCTTCTGTCAGTGACAGTAACTACAAAAACACACTGGAGGTGCCACGGACAAAAAAAAAAGTTTTTCATGCTATATTGTACTGTTAAATGCCGACATTTTTAACTGGCAGTGATGAGGATAAAACCAGCACTCGATTTTGGAGTTGACTTTAATAGACATTGATTTATGTGAGAGTCCTGCACTGTAGCTTTAATAGAGTGAATGAAAATTATCCGCACTGACACGAGTGGTGTGATGGATTGTGGCTGATCGGTGATCTGTATGGATCACCCGTGGGGATCTGCATGCATGTGATGTGCAAATGAAGTTCAGCCGCTAGTGTCTCAGATATGGCCTCACTACCATTATTAATATGAACGGCAGTCTTTTAAATCGTAATGTGGCTTTGCAGTGGAAAGACACAGACAAAGCAGCTGTGTGAGGGAAGCAGTCGGCTGTAATAAATTGTGAATGATTTATGATCTGTGTAGATTAAACCTCAGCATGTACTTGATCTTCAGATTCATAGCAGATCTGAACTGTGATTTTCTCAAATCTATCTTTACTGCTGCTGTTATTGTAAGGCATTAAATACCTGTCTTCTTATTTCGAAATGTAGGAAATGTACTGAAGAATATCTGTGTGAGTGGCACATGGTTGTATTTTCAACTGACTGCGAGTAAGCATTAGTGACAGTACAGACATGTCCTTTCAAATTGAAATGAAAAGTATTGTATACTGTCGCAGAATTTGTTAATTAGCAAGTAACCCAAGCCCTCAAACTTTAATAAAATTAATCAGTGTCTGAAATGTTAGGCCGCTTTTTAAAACCTTCCATTTTACCGAGTCAAAGCAGACCTTTAACATCAGCGACTCACATGCTTGGTTGTGTCCCGTTTCACTGCATGTTTTTGGAGTCACATCGGCGGTATTTGGTGTCTCTTTTGTCTCTGGAGTTACAGCAGAGCTGTGTCAGTAGGCCCCTCTAATGCAGCTTAGGAGACCCTTTGACAGAACTGGGTCATAAGCCAAGATGAAGGAATTATGTCACAGTGGAAATTACACTGGCCGGTGCTGCCATGTTGGTCCTCCAGTAACTTTGCAGTGCTGAAAGTCTATAGCCGCTGAACAGTAACTGCAGAGTTGAAACGTTGTAGTGAACTGCTGCCACGGTTCATCCTGACATCCCGGCATTTAGATCAATGAAGCAGGGAGTGAGTGAGCCTCCTGTGAGTTGTTCGTCCCTGTGGGCTGCGTCAGACAAGATGAAATCCTCACCGGGGACCTTGAGCCTACTCCTCCCACAGGACGGCCCACACTGTTTACCACCAGCAGGGCACAGAGATACACACACATGCAACAGTGTATCAACGCACACACGTGAACACAGATGTGTTTTATGCATGCAATGGCAGGCAGGCAGGATGATGCTGTTTTGAAAGAATGATTACAATAATGGATCAGACAATCAGAGCATACTTAATAGATCATGCATGTGTTCCACACTGAGTGAAACAGAAAGTAAACGGACTTGGCGTGGTGATTAATCATTATTTTTTCAGACCGTCACACGATCTGTGAAACAGATGTGTTGATTACGACGATCTGTACTGATAGTGTCCCACTAATTGAAGATTCTGATGATATCATCGTGGTGAGATGGTTCCTGCCTCAGTCCTGGGACCAGGACTGTACTGAGTCTGCATGTTCTCCCTTTGTGTTCCTAGTTTCATTCTTTAGTCCACATGAGTTCATGGTAGCAGAAAATAAGCCCACATCCCTGTCCTCTGCGACTTCTTCAAACCCCAAACCACTGCTAGACCAGAGGAGGGCTGTAATGTCCAGGGCTGACCTTTGAGCGTACCTGGTAAACCTTTAATGAGAGGCGAACAACATCACCTCAAGTCACCTTTCAATGTAGAGGACGAGCAGGTCGACTGGGATGATTGAGCTTTTATTTGGTATGTCTTTTTTGTTGTTGTTCACTAACAAAATTGAGGCTGGGAATAGACCAACAGGTAAACACAGAGCTTTACTCCAGAGCTTTCCTCCTTTTTCTCCCCAACAGTCCAGTGATTACTACGGCCGCCCCTCTGAATCTCGATTCCTCCTGCCATCACTCGTAAATAAGACCCAAATATGCTTAATCCCCCTTAAGTTTCGACATATTGTTTCAGTTGTCTTGCTGTCATGTTTGAGGTCTAGTCCCCAGCCTTTTTACGAAACCAATACTGCACTTATTACCAGAACTGAGCAAACTAATGGAGTGCCTGGTCTGGAGTAGTTTCCACATTACAAAGAAGAGCCCAAAAGCTGAAAATGTGTCTCCTTTATTTCCACCACGAAATAGAATTAAACCTGTTTCCGGGCTGACCAGACTGTGGTGTGTTTGCTCTCTCATACTGAGTTACATACTGTGTGTCACATATAGCACAGTACAACAGAAAAAATATGCTGGTTTATGACAGGTTATTTTCATTTTTTTATTGGTTGATTTCCAAAGATTCTCCGTAAACACTATTTTACAGCCTCTTGGCAAATAGACTGTGCTTTCAGTTTTTGCATGTTTTCCAGGTGATCCACTAAGAATGATACCCTGCGTCATTGTGCAGAAACAGAATTCAAATTAGAATTTTGCATGCATTATTGCTTGCATTGGTCATGGAGCGGCTCGATGGAGCAGTGAAACCTCACAATAACAAAATCAAGTATGATACCATAGAGTTCGACACGTTGGAGGAAGAGGTTATGAAACATATCAGCACACTGTGGCGAAACGATCTGAACTGGACAAAAAATTCAATACGGATGATCATTTACCACATAGCCAAAGCTTTGGCAAAAGACACACAACAGAAGAGAGTCAGAGGTGAATGAGAATCTGTCAGCCTAAAGTAGAAGCTTTGAAGTATATTCTACATTTGTGAAAGCAATTGTGCTTTATTGTTTGTGTATTCTATTCTGTGCATCCATCAGTCACAATCCTGAGCACCTCTCTTGAATTGTCAACTTTGGTCCCTAGTTTTCAAATAACTACAGTATCCATTAAACAGGAAATATATTGCAAATAGGAAAATGTTTAAACATTACAGCAAGCTGGTGAATCCACAGAGTCATCCATCATCTTCTGTGCTTTATTCAAGTCAGTGCTGGAACGAATCCAAGCTGGCGATCAGCGAAAGGCAAGATACACTCTAAACAGAGAGCTATCATCACACACACACATACACACACACACACACACACACACACAGAGAGGCATTTTTAATGTCACAGGAAACTTTATACCAGTACAACACAAACACACAGGAAAAACATGCAAACTGTAAACACAGGAACCAGAACCCAGAGTTGAACTGGGAGTATACTCTTTGTGAGCGAGAGTGCTTAACACTGCATCATCGTGTCCGAGTGCTGGTGCGAGCAATGTCATCTGTTAGTTTATCATCCAGTATATGCCGCAGTAATAAGGGTATTTTCCATTTATAAATATATTTATACAATAGCATTTTGGTGGCACATTTCATTTCCGATGAAATTGCCAGTGGGTAATTGTTTTCTGTTTATTGTCTCGCCGTGTGTGGAACAAAATGTTCTCCCTCGTGTACACATCTGCTTTTTGGAAGCGAATTTGGAAAGCTGATGATTGTGAGCAGTGGCTGGAGCGTTAAGTGATGCAGAGAGAAAAGCAATTTCTCATGGAAGTGTGCGAACTGTGTTGATTCAATGCATTTGGGATGTTACTGACACCTGCGCCTGTGGTTCACAATGTGGACGACCCAGAAAACCCAGGGTGAGACCTGGGTGGTCTGGTGTGTACTGGAGAAAAGTGATTACTTTTATAATTTCCTGGTATTGTATGAGGTTCATTTAGGCAGCTGAAAATGAAAGGTTTTTTTGGATTGAAACGCTCCTGTTATCACTTTAAAAAAATCTAACGTGGCAAAGGGAGACAGTCACGGGTCTTTTATTCTTCTTGGACAGTCAAAGATGTCAACTTAAAAAAAATCTGTAACCTCATTTGCATGCATTGCTGTTTCACTTTGCAGCTTTGGATACTTTTGCATCATTCCTGCTTTGCAAAGTACAGAAAGGCCACGTAAATTGATGAGGTATATTCCAAGGTCAGCTGCAGCGCTGCAAGCTGCACCCTTTGTGATGATACAAGAATAGCACACATTAAATTCATGCACATGCTGGCACACATGGTACGTTAAATCCTTTTTTTTTTTTTTTTTTTTTTTTTTCAATGTGTCGGTTCATGTGGCACAACCAGGAGGCCTCTTGTGGCTGAATTAGCATAAATAAGCATAGCGTCATACATAAATATGAATTGACTTACCTTTTTAGATGACAGATGCTGCGTTGGGGAAAAAAATGGCACTTAAACTTGCAAATGAATTTCTGTCACAGCAGTAAGATTCATCAATGAATGATAAATTAATCATATTGAAGTTCACCTGTCAGTGATTAGAGTTTTTTATGGGGATCTTGAGTGTGTTTAAAAACACACAAATTGCTAGTGAATTGCTCGTGAACTTCAAATACAAACATTTTTAAACTATTTACAGATGACTCATTGTGAAATCAGACAGCTTCTGTGTGTATTTTCTGTCGTATTTCTGAAACATTACTCCCCCGGCCTCATTTTCCTTAGATTCGCTCCTTTATTCAAAAGAATCACATTGGACCCAGTGAAAGGAAAATTATTGCTTTCAGGATGTGCAAAGAAGCACATTATGCTCCTCGGTGCCACCGCTCTCTAGAAAGATCATCTTTATCACTCTCAAACTGAAGAGCTTTGAACGACAAATGCTTTCGAGGGCTTCACACTGTTCTAACAACAGGCAGACGCTTCTGGTTTCATACCGCACAGACGAAGATTGAAATAAAAGTCTCATTTGAAAATGCTGGGCTTGCAAAATGAACTGTTCCACCAAGTGAACGTGATGTCTTTGAATCGCCAGTGCTTTTGTTGGTAACGCTGATTAAAGATGATAAGCTTCGTGATCCACAGATCTTATTTTAATGACCCTTAACTTTTCTTGCATGCCCCCACCAGGCCAGGATATCACTTACAGCCAAGAAATACAAACTTTTTTTTTTTTTAAGGAAATTATTGATTTAGATTAAATGAAATATTCATGATCCTTGAAGGACAAACGTTTCCACTTTTATGAACTTTTTTCTTTTTTTCACGATGAGTAAAAACTGAAAGAATGCCCGAACTCCAGTGCTGAAAATGAACAGTCCTTGTAACAAGCTTTAGGATTCTGCATTACATTAAAATGTATGCTGTTAATGCTTTTATCTTTTTATCTTTATAAATCTATTTTTTTTTTTAGTTCTGACCCTAAATACACCAAATCCAACTTCACTTTGGTAAATCCCAGAGAATTTTCCTCGCAGCACCAAACATGTACTGACCTCCCATATGACCGCCATTTTTTCTTCCCCTTCAGGTGACTCTGTGTGCCGTGCGTGCGTGCGTGCGTGCGTGCGTGCGTGAGTGCGTGTCACCTCAGTCATTAAAGTGGCACTGCCACAGTGAATGCCTCTGCTCAGATATTACACATCCTCTGCAGCAGAATGACTGCAGGTCCTCTCTAGTAAAACAATCCCCACTCAATATTCACAGTCTTTAAACCACCTGCTCCTTCCTACAACACCAGACTGAATGGGTGAATCCAGGTGAAACTTCACATCCCTCGGCAATTTCAGCCTTGGAAAATACCTCAGCCGTGAAGGTTAGCTGCTGATGAAAGCAGCGGTATTTTGGAGCGTCGACCTCTCAAAGAAAATAACTGCGCAGCTCCTGAGATTATTGTAGTTTTCATATCAATAATTTGCAGACCATTGCTTCAAATGGTCTCCAACTGTTGCCGCAGGGACTTGAGAAAAGATGTGAAAATCTGGATGAGCAAGTCTGAAAAATGTCATCTTTTTACAATATAAATGATATCTTACATTTTTTATTTGATCTGTTTTACACCAGATTTCTTTTGCAAGAGAGACCTTGTCAGAGCAGGAGCCAGTACAAAAATTACCATTTTAAGACAAAATGAAATAAATGTTTTAAAGTATCTCAATCAAGAGCAGCACTATTAAACCAAGTTTAGATAAATCCATTAAACTCTCTTAAAGCAGATTAATAATAATACCCTTGTTCTCATTGATGAAAATTTGTGTTTCTAGCACAAAATCTCTCTGTAAATCATTGTTCAATTAAGGTTAAGGGTTTAGAAAAACTTATTTTTCTTTTGCCTTTTTCCTATGAAACATCATTCTCAGAACACTTTAGGCAGAACATGTAATTACTGTGATCTTGTGTGAGTTTATTTCTGATTCTCCCTGCCTATAACGTGCTTTCGGCTGTGGTTGCTATGGCACCTCTCTACTTATATTTATCTCCACGCTCGCCAAGACATAATGAAGTCCTTTATATCAGAGACATTTTCTCCGGAGAGACCAGCACTTTCAAAATGACAGTGAAATGTGTTGAAATTACTGCGTTCCGCACAGTTACAAAGTCCCTCTAATGAGCAATGCTTCAATTTAACACATATATTTATAATTATACGTGACAGCATACCTGTGTCATTTTAATGAAGTTTCAGGATAAGTGGAGTTTAAAGGCTGTTCCTACAGCAGCAGCTTGAAAAGAGCCACAGCATCGCTTCTAACGGAAATGTAAAACATGTACAGTATGCCATGGCAGTGTGAATGTATCATTGTACCTGTACTGTGATGCAGTGATAGAGGAAAGGTCACACTTTTATTGAAAAAACACCCGCTTTTTTGGAGTGCTTGGTGCCAATATAAAACCAGCACATTATTGCTAAAAGAAGGAACCAACAGCTTGAAAGACAAACCGAGATCTGGGCGTCGAATTGCTTCTTCGCCAAGAAATGACAGCACCCTGATTTGCATGTGAAGGAAAGCCAGTAAATGAAATAACAGGAGCTTCAGCAGCTTAATGATGATCGGTATTCAATCCACACTGCATATGGCCACATGTTAGATCATGGCAAGGCGGTCAGGAAGCCCCCGATGGCAAAGGTTAGCCTGGCGCTGTTGGGCCCAAACACACAAAAACTGGACAGCCAGGAACTGGAAGAAAATTCTGTGGTCAGAGGAGGATTAGCATCATCTATTTAAAGAGTAAACCAAAGAATTTAGAGGAATTAAAAGCAGTAATTCAAGAAGAATGGGACAAGATTCCCCCTCAACAGTGTGGAAGACTGATGGAGAACATGTCAGCCCGGATTAGAGCTCTGCTTCAGGCTAATGGAAGGAAAACTCAGTACAACGATGATGTGGTGGTTTACTTATTATTTGCTCACTTTTAAACACGTTCTCTATTTCTTGACTTTGATATCAATAATGTTGAGAAACAAACACATTGAAGCTTTCAAGAATTTAGTTTTGTTAGTTTTTATTTGAAACAATGAACAAAACAAGAAAACAAAATGTATTTGTTTGTGTCTGTGTAAGGCAGCCACACCTTTTGCAAAAAATATTTGTTTCACAAATATTTCATATTTGAGGTTGTATAAAATTTATGGATGTCTGAAAACTCGTTTCCACCCCGTATGTTAATTTCATTTGTAAATATAGTTTTTTTGTTTCTTTGTTTGTTTAATTTTTTTTGTTTTTATTTATTTTTGCAATGTATTCAAGGTTTTTATCAGCGATAGAGACACTGATATAGAATTACTCTGTCTTCATTTAGCTGAGATGAAGTCCACACTTGATATGATACTATGTCTCCGATGCAGCTTTCCCACATTCCTCATTTGATCTGTGACAGCTACAAAACCAAGAAGTAAATGCTTTTCTTTTTCATCCTGGCGCAGGGAAGAGAATTGACCTGGCTATTTGCATACTGCATAAAAAGTAGACAAATTTGAAAGAAAGGCTGCGTGAAAAAAGTAATCCAAGACAATGCAAAGTCACAGGCAGCAGCTAAAAGAGAAAGAGACTACAAAGTACACACAGTGGTGACAGGGGTCTGCAATGAAAACACAGCTTTTGCTTGGTGCTGTTTGGAATACTTAATGTGGACTGGCAACGCTGAAAGTGAAATAGGAGATCGAGGTGTTTTTTTTAACTTTTACCTCTGTGGTTGAGAATGTTAAAGCTAGGGTTGGCGATCTGAATTAGATACATTTTTTAAATACTGGTTAAAATGATCTTTATGACCCGATGGGAAGCAATGTTCTTAAAGTAGAGCGGAAAATATCCGCTATCTACAGCAGGAGTAAAACAAGAAAAACAGCAACCGATAGTCTTGCCGGGACACCTTGGCTGTAAACTAATCAAATCCCTTCGTCGTTCGACCTGCCCCCTGCGCGTACATTTCAATGGCGTGCACTGGCCCTGGCCCTGCAACGAAACGTCGTTGCAGAATGGCAGAGAAGAATGTTTGGGGGTTTACTTACCGTTGAGTGCGCCATAACTTGGCGTAGTGCAAATAAAGAAAAACGAAGAAACGAAGCGCTGAGGACAGGTTAGTACTGTAGCAGCGGTGCTCGTGCATGTAAGCGGGTGCGTCCCGTTGGGAGCTCCTCCAATGGGGTGGGAGCTGGGCGGAGCTCGGTGGAGCCTTGGGGAGATGCTACATTCAAACACATGCTAGTTTTCCAAGATCGCCGACCCCAGCTTTAAGTGTGTGCTGCTGAAGTTTATGGTGAAAGTCTGAAAGAGGCTGCTGTCACGGTTCAGTAAACTCTGCTGTTGGTCGTCTGGAGCAGGATGTTTGCCTCAGAACCTGCTCCCGTCTAACAGACAACATTCATTATCTTAAAGGCTAATAGTCGCTTTTTGGGAAACAGCAGTCGGTCACTTTGCTGTGTTGGTCCATCCATCTGTCCATTTTCCATATTCTATCTGAATTTGTGGGTTTATTTTTCTGCTCTATATCCACATTATAGTTGAAGCAGTTCCACAGACACAGTGACTAAAGGCATGGCACACACTGACACACACAAATATACGCATACACACACAGCAGTCCCAATTTAAAGTAATCTTTGATGGAGAAAAGTCTGTTTTATCAGATCTTGAATCAGTAAAACATCTCATTCTCTAATTAGTTTTACCTTTACTTTATCATTTAACACATATTTGTTCTTTCTTTGGTTTTCATGTTTATGAAACAGTATCACAACGTAACCCTCACTTCCAGTTTTGATTCACGATATTTTTTTTCCTTATCTATCCTTCAGTCCTTTTTTTTGTATTGCATAACAGGCATTAAAAGAGGAAAACATGAAAAAACAAAAAGCTAGATAAAATAGACAAAAAGGAAAGACTTGATCTCAGTAAAAAGGGCTCTTGATTTCTGAGAGGGCAAATAGCTGCAAGAAAAAAGGCAAAATTGGTCGGAACGTAACAGCACATTCCCACTTGAGGCTTTTATTTACAGGAAGTGAGTGAAGAAGCCCACTCATCAAAGAAAACAGCAGAAATATCCTTCAGGAGCTACTTCTATCGTTAATGTAGAATACATGTCAGAGCCTGTACTATCTATTTTTATAAGGTTAAAGAGATGTAGTCGATATTTCTTACTTTTACCATAATGTAATTTTTTGCAGTTATTTGAGCTACTAGACAAAAACAAGGTGCATCACAGTGTAATCCTGGTGATCACTCTTACCTTGACACTGGCTCGAGTCTGACTGGGTGGGATTTTTTTTTGTTTTTTGTGTGGAGTTTACATGTTATCCCTGTCTATGTGTGGGTTTTTTTTATTTCACTTTCCTACCACAGCCCAGAAACATGCGTTCAAGGCTGACTGGTGACTCTTAATCACTCATAGACATGAATGTGTCTGTGTGACTGTATTTTTTTTCTGTTGGACTGGTGTCTTATCCCCAAACCATTCCCTCACAGCTCTAAATAGAATAAAAAAAACTTATATAAGACAGATAGATGAACATCAGCACTTGAATAACTTTCCACTCGGTGTCCAGATTTCCATTTATTGAAGTTGACATCAGCAAAGCTGCAGCGCTCAAAGTTTCACTGCAACAGCTGAAATGCTCGTTATGAAAGAAATAAATGAATAAATATGAATGACATGAAAATTGACAGCTGCCGTCTTCCCAGTCACACCCAGGAGAACGTCTCGTCTTATTATCTTCCCTCCTACAAGGCTTCGACGTGCCTCACTCCGTGGACTGTGTGTGCAGACCCTCACAGAGGGACAACGCTCTCTGCTTTGTGTGCAAAGCTAATTTGGGGAATAGTCTTTCATCTATAACCTGTCTTATCTGTGTTGAAAGTGTGTTTTTTGTCTCCACTTTCATGACACAACGCGTTCCCCAGTGATCGCCTGTGCTTTTGTGATATTTCATATTGACCGCATTTCTTCCTTTTTCTCCTCGCGCCATCATCTCAGCTGCAGCCCAACATTGCTTTTAAAGATTTTTTTTCTTTTTCTGTGGAGTTTCTCACATGGTCTTTTCCCTCCTGTCTGAAATCATTTCCCTGGTTTCTTTTTTTTTCTATCCTCACTCGCTCTTTTGCAGCATCCCTATTCTTTTTTATTTTCTCCAGGGGATCTCGTGCAAGTGTTTAATTGTTTTGATATTCTCACAATGAGGTGGACAAATGAGTCAGCAGACATGTCAGCTGACATCAAAGTCTAATCCGTTTTAGCTTTAGTTTGTTTGCAGTCATTCAAAGCTTTTTTTTTTTTTTTTTTTTTTTTTTTTTAACTGTGGTGATGCTCTGCTTTATTTTCCCATTGTCTGATAGCTCAGGGCTGCTCATAATTGAGCCTGTTAAGATGCCAGATTAAAAGCAAACACTGCTGCTCAGGTCTGTTTTATAGGGTTGTGGGAATGTTTGCTTATTAATATTGATCTGTGTGACTTTGGTTCAGTTCTTATCGTATCAGGGGAATGTGTTGAAAAAGACAACGGAAAAAAAAAGGAAACACTGTTTTAGTTTTTTCTTCTTCTTCTGGCTTTTAAACTCATGAATTACCTTTTAACACGTGTGTTTCTTGCTTTTCATTCTCTTTTACAGAACACGAGAAGCACCGCCTATGCAAAAGCACTGAATACATGAATCTCCACTTCAAAGTCAAATGGTTCCATAATGAGTACGTCCGCGAGCTGCCGGCCTTCAAGGGAGTCCCGCCCGAGTATTCACTGTGAGTGTCATGTTATTTACACGGTAACACGTTCACTACATTCACATATACACTAATACTACAATGGAGGAACAACGGCACACGGACTCATGTTAATGGTGGTTTTTATGTTAAATTTCTGTTTAAACTCAGTGGGTTGCAACTCTATAAAGTCATTTTTTAAGCCTTTTTACATCAATGAGGCTGAACTACAAACATCACTACAACACAATGACGTTAAGCAGCAAACGAGCTCCTGTGCATCAACATCTGCTGTCTTTAATGGCTCTAGTTCTGAAGTTTTACTACTACAAAAGCTGGCAGTCACTAGCATGCATGGATTTAAATGAATAGGCTGTTTGATAGATCTAACTTTAGTGTGTGGCTACTACTGATGCTCTGTTTTCCATTTATTCCCAGTTAGACAAAAGCATTTTACATCACGTTATCATGGTGTCCACTACACTCCAACGCATAATGAGCTCATTATCGGTGTTACTGCAGAGCTTCATGAGAATATATCCATTAGGTTCAGGTGTGTTGAACACATATTGATCAGACCCTTCAGTAATTGATTCAGACCCACATGTTTAAGAGGTTTTCATTCTTTAAACTCCAATAATTTTGGATTTGCCTTCATTATTTTGTATTCATCGTACATCCTCTCTTACATTCACAGCAATACAATGCACCTAAAGCAGTTATCAATTTACTAATGCCTTGCACTTGGGTCTTCAGATAAAGGTATGGTCATGCACAACGTATTGCTATCATCAGCAGAGAAATTCTATTGTGCTGTTAACTGACTTACCCAAAAGTTTTAATCCACTTGGGCAGTGTCTCCTTCTACCTATACTTAAATTTCAAAAGGCTTGGGATAATGTGTGGAATGTAAATGAAAAGTTAGATTGCAATGTTTTTCAGATCTTATAAAAACCCATATCTTATTCACAGTAATGTCGTTGAGATGTGCGCTGTAGGCGGTCTTTCATTGTCCTGCTGGATTATGCAAGGCTTTCCCTGAAAGAGATCCTGTCTGGATGGAGACATTTGTTATCTTAACACCTCCATATACTTTTCAGCATTGATAATACCTTTTCAGATGTGGAAGCTGCCCACGCTCTGGGCACTTATGCAACTCCATACCATCCCAGATGCTGACTTTTGATCAATGCACAGGAAGCATTGGCCTGTTTCGTCTTTGTTGTGGAGGACAGCATTCATCTTATCTGACCACAGGGTTAATTTAGCTGTTAGTGGTTGAAATGAAAGGGTTTTTTCTGCTCTAAGAAGGATTGTTTTCTCTGTATGATGCAGCTTCAACTTTATTTTGCAACTGTGTTCACTGTTTGTTTTTTTTTTCAAGGTTCTCAATGACAGATTAAGCATTTTTAAAATACCAGTTTGAGAAGATTACTTTCTCCATACAACCCATCCTATTAAAAATTAACCTTAACTTCAGATCATAGGATCTGAATCTGCCAACCTGAACTTTTCTAAATTCTCCGTGGTCATCAGATTCTGTCAATGTTGGAATTTTTTCAGTTAAATTTAAGGAACACTAAGATCATTCTATAACTTTTTCTAAATAACAAATCAACAAACTTGTATGCATCTTGTGAAAAAAAAATTGCCTTTTTAAAATGGCTCCTTTGTGCTTTGCAGCTGTGGAAGCTGTTTTTTTTTTTTTTTTAAAGATGTGCTGAATTCAAAGTAAGCTAATATTCTTCATCAAATCGGTAAAGTGTTCTCCTGTGTGTTGTATTTTGACTAGATTATATCTTTTTGAGGATCGCAAACTCTCTCATCTGTTTTTGATTGACATTTTACACACTTGACTAAACTTTTGACGTTGTGGTTTTACGCTCCTTTAACTAATGAAAACTTGTTCCATAGCTGATCATACTCTATGGTTTATGGCAGTTTTTCTCCAAACTAATCGCAAACACTAACACTGTACCTTTCTGTGTGTCTTCAAAACTAGGCTAACAACATTGAAGTTCTCAGCACTTTACTTTTCCCAGACAAGATCAGTCAATATTCAACAACATGATTTTTCTTTTTTCCTCAGAAAGATGAAATCATTTGTCACACAGCTTCTGTTTGGCTATTTCACACTCATTACTGCAGATCCTCTCGTGTTTATGGCGCGGTGTCATGCCCTGGAGTCTGTGGAGGGAGTAGTGAAGCTGATGTTATTTCTGACACATGCCTCCAACAGATGCCGCACTTTTGAACCCTGCCATGGACTTTGGCACAGTCCATTACTGAAGGCACTCTTGTTCTTGACTGTCCTCTTTAGTCGCGTAAAATACGGCCTCTCCACTCTTAAACTCAACTCCTACTTGAACTGATCTTTGAAGTTACACCACTAACATTCCTGTTTCGATGGCCGTACCATGAAGAGGCTTTTATCATCAGGAAGCTTTCTGGTGATTCGCTCTTTTCAGACTGACACAAGGTCAAACCAGCCATCTCCTACCTTGCTCATGCCATTGTTATTTGTTTTGTCAATTTGTGTTGAACATATATTGTAACACTGGATTTAAAGAAAAGTGTTATCAATGAGATATTAGCTTTTTCAAGCACAGTTTGACATCCACTATTCTTCTGTGCCATTTTGCATGACTGAGGATAAAAACAGGGAGATCATCTCACGCACATGTTGCTAAGCTGTCATGGAAGCTGGAGAACCAGGCGAGAACTCAGTTTTGCACAGGGAGAACATGCAGTCTCTGAGGGGCCCCCGGTTCTACCTGGACTATGGTGGCCACATTCTGAAAACCCCAAAACAGGAGGGCCTAAAGTAACTCTGTAAACCATACATTTATTCTGCTTCAATGAAAAGCAACAGACAGGTAGCAAAATGTTGAAAAATATATTTCTTTTGTACAAAGTACCTCAAAATCTTAGTTAAACAAAAAGAGAAATACAGGTATTTTTTGTGTATTTTCTGTTTTTGGTTGCTGTTTTTCGCACCAAACTTGGCACACATGCCTTCGAGGTTGCTTTTTAAAAAAATTACCCAGGCCATCTGAAATTTAAGGTGCCTGCCATTTTTTCAACGCGGCCAATATTCTGTCACATAAAATGCCTTTTCAACCACAGACTCTCACTTTAGCCGCAGATTTAGTTGATCTTGGTGTTGAAAAATAGGTTCTCAAGTATCAGGAATCCAAATGTACAATTCTTAGTATGTATTTGGAACTTCTTTATAGCATTATTAGCATAAAAACAGTGCAAAATTTACAAGGAACGCAGTATTTCCAAATTTTTATTAAGAGGAATACATGTACATCTACATGTTTCCATTTATCCGACATATTATAGAGAACTAGCTGTGGACCTTTCAGCAAGAAAAGATCTCCTAAGTATCATTTCTATGTTCAAATAATTGTAGAGTCAAACTAATCCATATCTGTGATTTTGTGACTACATATGTTCAATGTACCCCATAATGAGTATATGTGCCAAATTTGGTGCTTGAATCATGTTTTGAAAGATTCTTTAAAAAAAAAATAAAAAATACTGCTCTATCTCCCTTGCCTGCCCATGCATAACCTGCTGAAGTGTTGATCTTTCCTAACTATATTTGCAATTGATGCATAGATGCCAGCTTTGCAGAGAGTACACATTTCTTCCCATCACTCACAAACATAAAGAAAACAAGGATGCAGAATGTCATGGATGCTGTAGGAATTGCTTCCAGGGACTTTCTATGATGATATAAATTAAGCAAAGTTATACTCAGTAGTTCAATATTTCAGTAATTTTGTCATCTGTTAATTGTTCTTGTATCATCATTGCCTTATTCCAGCATGCTTTGTTTTGTCTTCACTGTGTGGCCCAGTGAGTGAGACAGATCTTACAGTCATGAGAGCTATGAGTATGTGCCAAATAAATCAGAGCTTTAACTGAGTGATCTCTCTACTGCATATACTGATGCCGCTACATTATTAATAGTCTGCAGAACAAGCTGAGCAAAACCCACACATTATAATGAATTTTGTAAAATTCTCACAGGTATAATTTTATGAACAAAAAGGATGTCATGTTTCTGCAGAAGACATATGGTCAACCCTAACCTGGACCTTCTTCCTCTGTGGCAAGAGTTCTAAACACTACAACACTGTGTGACTCCTTTAATCACATAATATGTATAAAAAATATGCAAAAGATTAATCTGGATCTCTGCAATAGTCAATGATGTGTTTTTATAACCTGAGGGAAAGTCATCCTGGAATAAAAGGATTTTACACTTGTACTTATTTTTCAGTTTGGTGGCATTGTGTAATGGTTTGCACTGTGAATATGATGGCTCAGAATAATAGCTTAGATCAGAGTCTGGTGTAAAACTGCCCCTGATCTGTGCCGGCAGTTCATTAAAATAAGACTCTAAACATGTTGGTCACGGGCTGTTTGGGATATGGAGATGAATGTACAGCCTAAAAGCGTGTTTTTGTTCTTTCTTTCATGTATCCTCGTTTTCCAGTGTGCCTGCACAGCCAGGCGCAGCAAAGCAGGAGTAGCTGCAATGTAAACATGTGTAATGCAAACAGGGATTGTCGTGTCCTCTCCCGTCCAGCCAGTCTATCAGAGTAATGACTCTCCCTCCCTGTCTCCGACGCTGCCACTCAAACTAAATTTCCAGCAGGATTGATTCTTCCAGAGGCGTACACATCATGCAAACACACATTCTCACAAGCACAGCATTTTATCTGCCTGTCTCCCCCTCTCTCTCCTGTCCTCTCTTGCCCCACCCACCTTTAATTTTTGGCTCATGTGGCGAATGCCCTCAGTCAAAGTACAAAGCAATGTTGGGGCAACATCCGTAGCTCTGAGGACAAACTCAGGCGCTGTATTAAACAAGCGAATGGCAAAGTGAAACAGACAGAAATGAATTACTATTCTACTAGCAAATGTGTGTCTTTACCCGACTCATCAGTCCCGGCCCCTGCTGTCCTCCACTGTCCTCTGTCTGGGGCCGGGCAGACTCATTTGTCCACAAAGGAAACCTGATATCAATGGCAGCATGAATTACAGCTTTGGTCATATCTAAAGTGAAAGTTTTGAGTATAACATGAACATCTTTTTATTGTTTTCAATAATAAACAATCATTTTAGGATACTGAGACTTAATTTCTGATTGTAATATGTTTGTTTGAGAGATAATAGCATGCTAAAAATAGGCAAAATGTTACTTTGGCCCCTCGATGACAGTATCTCTCTCTTTTTTGAAGGTGGTTCGAGCCGTTTGTCATTCAGTGGCTTGATGAGAACGAAGATGTTGCCATGGATTTCCTCAATGGAGCGCTGGAAAGAGACAAAAAAGATGGAGTGAGTGCATTATTAAATTATACCCCGAAAACGTAACTTTTTACCCAAACAACCACTTAAGGCAGTCTTTTTTTTTTTCCGCAAGGACAGTCTGCACAGCCTGAGTTTACCTCTCAAGGAGAGGATTGTGGAAGGATCAAAAATCTTTCACAGTCAAAAACATTACTCGCCTTGAGACATCACAAGACGGGAATATAAATGAAACTTCAATTAAAAATTGATATAAACAGGAAACAAAACATGATTTCGAGGACAGAGAAAGGCTCAAAAGGATATTAGGCAGTAATGAGAGGAAATATGCAAAAACTTGACTAAGTAAATGCAAAACATTGATGCACCGTCACACATTTGTCTGTCAGGTTTTTATCCAACTTTGACAGTGGTACATTTTTTAATTGAAACTGTCCTAGATGTCTTTTTCAATATGTGGCCCTCAGTTTGGACAGTCCTGCTATAACATCTCATGGGATCAAAGACTGAAACAGAAGACCTGTGTCACCATCTGAAATTTACCGGTGTTTGCATGTCTCAGGAAAAAGACCCCATGAGTTATGGTGCTTTGCCCACGCCGGCTATTAAAACTGCCCAGCTATATCAAAGTGTGCCACTCAATCACTTTAGTACTCTTTTAAAAGTGATGCACTGTGATGGCACAGTCTATACATGTTAATTTTGCTGACAACAAAACAGATAGCAGTTCACCTACTGCTCGCAAGAGCGCTTAAAGCCCACGATTCACAGTTTCCATCCACTCTAGATGACAAGTACTGTATATATAATGTTGATATAGACCCATTCATTCATTCATTCAAGGTTTTCAGTGGTCACAGTTGAAAGTTAACACCCTTATTAATCCTGCCTTTAACTGTTTGGATGAATAATAAAAAGTGACTTTATGACTTTTGTATGAATTTTTTTTAGTATGTGTTCAAGACAAAGCCCGCATAGTTTGTTCCATTTTATTTGTACATTTCAACAGTTATCAGGCATCATTAGCTCTAAGCGGTCATCTAGAATCAAGTTGTATGAATTATGTAGTTATAGTGTAGTCGTGACGTTCAACAAATGTTCCAAACAGAATATTATAAAGTTTTTCAATAGTTCACAATCTGAGATTTTACATCTCTCTCTCTGCCTAACCTAACATCTATCTGTCATCTTGTCGTTCTTGCAACAGTTCCAGCAGACCTCAGAGCACGCCCTCTTCTCCTGCTCAGTCGTGGACGTGTTCACTCAACTAAACCAGAGTTTTGAGATTATCAAGAAGCTGGAGTGCCCGAACCCGCAGGCTCTGGCTCACTTCATGTGCCGCTTTGCGAAGGTCAGCCTCTTTGGAAATACCTCCGAGTGAACCCTGAACGCTTCTGTTGGAAGTAATAACGCTCAGTTAAAGAGGTTGCCATTGATCTAAGCAGATTCCCTGGTGTATGTATTGCGCTTGATATGAAATTGTTAGCGGGTTGCGACTGTTTACTGTTTCGTTTCTGTTGATGCACTGTAAAATGTTACATAAATTGAATTATTAAATAGTCTCTTTCAATCCCTGCAGACTATCAACAAAGTTCTTCTGCAGTATGCTGCAATCATATCCAAGGACTTTCCTTTGTATTTGAGTAAGGAGAACGTGGTAAGTGCCCACCCAGTCTGCAAACGCTCAAAGAAAAGGTTGCATTCAGTGGCTGTGTGTGTGTGTGTGTGTGTGTGTGTGTGCGTGCGTGCGTGCGTGCGTGCGTGCGTGCGTGCGTGCGTGCGTGTGTGCGTGTGTGCGCGTGCAAATATGGTAAGTCGGACGCCAGTGATTCCATGATTGCTCTCTCCATCAGCAGTTGGCATGGAGACTATATGAGAAAACATATTTCATATGGGAGACCAGCCTGCTCTGCTCTGTCTTTGTAATGTACTTAACACAGTGTCTCTATTAACCCAGATGCAATTATTCATCTCACAGCCCGCAGCTGATGGAGGGAAGTCACTGGTATTTTCTGGGCCCTCTGTCCACTGTTTAATGTGACAGATGACTAAACACAGAGCATTGTGAGTGACCTAATTATCAGCACTGGTGTTTGGAGTTGTGCTGAGAGATAACGCACCGTGCACGGTCGGTCGGGGGATGAGGCAGATGTTTCTTTACAGCCATGACAGGCTCATTACAACGGTCCCGGAGAAAATGTGAAACATTCCTTCCCAAGACACAACTGAGGAGACAGCAGATGGATTAAAGGAACATGGATGCAATTACAGTTATATGATGGCTGGGTTACATCAAATTTAACCTGCCTCAAGCTTCCATTTGACGGTCTCACGGAGGGCAAACATGATAAACATCACAGCAACCTCACCAAGTCTGTACACTTTGGTAATGTTTGGTGATTCAGGCAGAATGATAGAGGGTATTTTGTGAGGTTTGCTGGAATAGGAGAGGAACAGCTTCAGTAGAATGATCCTTCCTGCAACATTGCTTCAAAAAGAGGTTTCTCAAAAACTGTTCATTCTTCATTAGGCATTCATGTAGGACATTTTGATACTGTGCAGTCTGAGATAAGCAAACATATGTGACTTTTATACATGATAAAATATTCCATACAGTCCAAAAGTCAAGATATTTCACCAGTTTTAGCTTAAAAAGTCACTAAACTGGAAACATCTGTCACTGATTTTCTGTAAAACTTTATGTACATGTTAATGAGCAGTTATTCTGCCACATGATGTATTATTTGCAAAGCACACTAAACACGATATACTCATTTATTAATGCTAATTTTATTTGTAACTCATATTGCTCAAGCACAATTTTTCAGTTTATTTTATTTTCATGAAAAATGCATTAGGTGAGCAGACTGCAACAGAATTATGCTTTGTCAAAGCAAGATGGCAAAAACATGCCAACAGCAGCATTCATCTCAATGTTGAGCATAAACAATCTTTTATAATGTGTCTGTCAAGTACAATTAGTTAAAAGAAAACACTGTTTAAATTTTCATCATATTCGTTGTTGTTGTTTTTTTTAATAAAATACAGCAAACACAGCCAAATGCTTGTTGACAAGCCCACATTCATGAACATGCAAAAGTGGTAGTCCTTTCGTGCACATTTATCTGTTCTAGACTGAAGAAAATGTATTATTGTTATTATTGTGGTTTTCTTTTTCAAGTGCAAATTTAATTTGACAACCTTGAAGGAGGCAAAGTGTCAGGACCCCCTTGAATCCCTCCAGTCGAGAGTGCTCACCGCTACTCAGTCGTACGGTCCACTGTAGGGAAATGCAGCACTGAAAATTAAATATTCTTTAATATTAATGATATCTTCTGACTAGTGTGCTGCTGAGCATCGCCTCACTCAAAAATTATTGGCGTAATCAATGCAGGATGGTAGGTTTGCTGTGTTGTTCCCTCTGCTGCCTGCGATCTTGCCTGATATTATAGGAGCCTCTGGCATTTAAATGATACTATAAATCCACAGCAGGCGTTAGTGGACCAAACCTGTTATCTTCTATTTTTCCCCCTCTCACAAGCTTGGAATAACTGTGGGAGATCACCAGCGCTATCCAGATTTAGAATATCTTATCACTTCTATTGAAATGTGCTCATAAATCTAGCGGCGAGCGAGGCATTATGTGTTGCCGCAGAGAGACCACTGGCTGCTGTGGGAATACAGAGACACCAATCATCACTCTCCTGTGGGGCACAGAATTACCATTTTAGCACCATGTATTAGCACTGTCAACATTTTGGTGTGCCGTATCCTCGTCAGAAGTTATTTGGGTAGATGATGCACATATTATGTGACTGACTCTGAACATTTTGAAGAATTACAGTAAAAAGCAGCGTGATTAATGTCTGTCATCCTGTAAAACTTGTTGTGGAGCCCGGAATTGATCACATAAACACGCCCTGACGTTCAGCGCAGCCTTTTCTCTCCTTGCATGTCAGGATGTGTCAGGAAATCAAAACGGATGAGTTCTACAGTTCTTAGCCTTTTTTGCATGTTGAGATTTTGTTGTATCGGGATCTGCTGAGTGTCATTTGTCACTGAGTATTAGTTGATATTTCAGGCAAACAAAAAAAGTCCACTGATGCTCATTCTCTCTCTCTCTCTCTCTCTCTCTCTCTAGCCCTGCATCCTTCTCAACAACATTCAGCAGCTTCGTGTCCAGTTGGAGAAGATGTTTGAGTCCATGGGTGGTAAACAGGTCTGTTATCCAAGAACTAGCTGCCTGCCAAGCCTGAACGAAATTTTGAGGCAACTCACTTTCAGTTCTAAAGAGATTTCCATTCCTAAATCTCATAGATTATTTTAATGAAAGAAAAAAAAAATGCACAGCAGCCTTGACTTTTTACTTGAGAGGCAAACCACAAGGTTAGCCAAATGCTGATATCCCCGGGACTTATAGGATTCAGAGTCTTGCTAAAGAGCACTTCAGCAGTCTTAACGTGAATCTTTAAACCTCACTTCTTCTGATCAGCACTCTGCCGCTGTAGAATAAATGCTGTGTCATTCTTATGTAAATGATGGTTTCAAATGACATCTGTGTGAAGTGAAAGTGACTTGACCCCAGCAGCGAGGAGCTGTAATCCCTCTTCACTTCCACACTTAACCAACCAGTAGACTAATCTGACATGTCGCCCCGTTCTTCTAATATGACCCCCTTTCCAGCTACTATCTCTACTACTATTCCTCAGTAACCTCTACCCCATCCTTGTTGCCCCACATCCAACCCGCCCTTCTGTGTATAACATGTGTTGACTTAACATTTTTACTCGATATTAAGTTGAAATCCGTGTGTCACCTTTGACACACAGGTGAATACTCCCCCTGTCGACGTGTCAGTCCGTCAGCCTAACCTGAGAAGCCCCCGGCTTCTTGTGACTTACGTGCATGTTTCTCTCTGTTTCTTCTAACGCTTGTCTGGCCTTTGCGTTTTGTCTCCTGTCGTTGTGTCTTCTGTCCTCCCCCCCCACTCCCCACCTCCGTGTCCTGTTTTGTGCTCTCTCTTCTCTGTCTCCAGGAGGAGGGGGTTGTGTCCTTCTGTAAGGTGTGTGCAATAGGACTCGTCAACACCCCTTCTCACCATTTTACCAAACGATCTGAAAAAAATAAAAGCACGCCCCTCCCCCCTCCCCCCTGTGCCACCCCTCACGCTCCTATGCTTCTCACCCCCCCCAACCCCCTCCAGCAGCATGTGCCACAGAGCATACGGAATCTGAATTACCCATCACCCCTCTGGACAGGCTGCTAAAGCTCACCATCCCCTTCGCTCTGGGGATAGTGGATGAAACCACCCGATCCCATCTTTATTTTTAGCTTGCTATTTTTTTTTTCTGTCTGTCCACTTGTCTCTCCATCGCTAATTTGAAAAGTGTGATATTTATTTTAGTTTTCTGCCCCCCCCTTTCCTGTCTACACCAATGCAAAAAGAGGAGTCGGAGGCTCGCTAAGTTGCTGGTTTCGGTTTTGATCTTCTTCTTCCCTTCCCTGAATAGCAGAAAGGATTGCAGGCAGGATTTCGCACATCGGTTTTTAATGAGCTTCTCTTAAAAAATCTGCCCAGCTGTGCCTTCTGCTGAGGTGCTGCTGTCGCCGCTCTGTTTGCAGGTCCCAGCCAAGACTACTGTGGTCATTAGTATCTGAAAAAAACAATGACAATAGAGGTGTTATCTGCCATTTTAAAAGTCAAGATGTGGATTCCTGCAAATAATTGGCAATCTTAAAGCTCATCCTGAGTCATTTCTCTTAAATGGCAATTATAAAACTGCGTGTGAAAGTTTTATGATAGTTTCCTCACTGCATAGGAGGCTATTCATTACAGAATCATTTCCTATCAGTAATTAACTCCCAGGGAGCTAAGGTAATTATAAAAATCTGGTATGATAGTGTTACCAATAACAGAGATTAACAATAATCTCCCCCATTGCCCATGTGTGGCTTCACCATGAACTGATCTCCTCAGATGACTATCGCCATTTATTTTGCTCTTCTCAGTTTAGAGATGGTCGTTTCTGTTAAACCTTTATTTACTCATGTAAACAAAGGTTAGACTATGTCCTGGTCATTATTTTGGACAGACAGTTCTGTGGACTAAATACCTGCCAGCCAGCAGATACGGCGTTGTTGAAACGGGCAAGGGGAAGCCGAGCTGGACTCCAGATGATAGGCTGTCAGCCAGAGGGAGCGTCTGTGCGCTCCGGAGGACTTTGAATGCCAGTCAGTGTCGAGTGAAACCAGCTACCATGGAGGAGCCAGGTGCCCCATGAATTTCAAACACGATGTCTTGTCTGTATACATTTAATTACCAGAGCAGGAAATGTCTTCTATTTGTAAGGCCTTAAATTGGGGACGGCGATACGCATGTTGATTCTTTATTGGAAACACTTTATGATTTAGGAGCTGTTTTTGCATTTATATATATATATATATATATATATATATATATATATATATATATATATATATATATATACATATATATATATATTTACTATTTGATTTTCAATATCATGTAACATTTCCAGGCAAATCCAGGACCTTATCTGTATCCTGACATTTCGAAGGAAAAAAAAATACCTGAGCTTTTCAAAACCACAAAAACTGCCTCTCAAATCCCAGCGACTACCTTTAAATGAAGGCATTTCTATCAGGACTGCCATTTTCAAGTAGACTTTTGACTGAACTGTCAGAAATCATGCGCCGTCTGAAGGGACTCGTCTCCTCTCAGGGGGTGATGGCTTAGCAGGGGTCCCATGGTTTTATCTAACAGTGGGGTGAACGTCTGTTGCCAGCATTCCTATTGGACAAAGTGTTCTTACAAAACTGAGAATCTCAGTTTCTGCCACTGCCAAGCTGTAGATTAAAGCCAAACCTAAAACCTTCCCCAGGCCAAAAGAGGGACTGATAAAAGACCAAGGCCTCTGGCATTTATTTATTTATTTTTTTACTATCACTTCAAAAGATGTTATCTGTGACTCGAACGGTGAAATAACAACTCAAACCACTATGGGCAATTTTCTGTGTGACAGACAAATTTTGCATGCTGCAATCACTTCCATTGAGGTGACAGCAGTACGGATGTGCGTGCATGTGAACACACATACACGGGTGTCGAAATCTGTCTTGTTTATAATGCCAATGGAGGCATGTCTGCAGAATAACAGTGTCTATAAAAGGTTTAGTTTACACATCCGCTTCCCAGCTGAGCCATCCACCATTAAAATGTGTGAGATGAGCAGCTCCATGGCTAAGCTTATCGGGTCTAATGTGACGATCTGTCATGCATGTGGTCCGGTGCCTCGCCTCACACATCCATCTCAGCACTGAGCCTTAAAAACATGTGTTCTCCACCCCCCATCCAAAACATCAATATTTGGACATTTATACATGGCGAATGTAATTCATAAGCAGCAAGACAAAGGGACGCTCTCATGCATCCTGTTAATGACACAGAAATGCACTCACACACAGTGCACATTATCGCTCATCCACCCATGCATTATTTCAGAATTTGTCCAAATCGGGTGGTGAACAAACCTGCACATCCATCACATGCATAAATACGGTGCTGCAGAAACCCCACACATGCCGTGCACGTGCATAAAAGTACTGTTATTACATTTTGAAACAGTTTTGTTATGTCAGGTCTGGTATAATGTGGAGTTTTGGATACAGAGGACATTGAGGCTATTGTTATGTGGGAGGCTTTAATAATAGTGTCTAAAGATGCAATATGTAATGAGTTTGTATTTTATGTTCCTTTTTTCCCGAAAATTAAAAGGCAGAGGATATCTGCAGATATGGATGTATGTGTAGATGTCGGGAACAGTCTGGCAGCCTGAACTGAAACAGTACGGGACATAGCTGGTTGACAGCCTCCTCTCGCCTCTGTAACCTGTGCAATAATGCACAAAACTGCTCCCGTTTTGAGAACAACAGTAGCGGGCTACTTGTGTGCCGATGCCGTGTCTCATGACTCGGCAAGCAGTCATCATTGCGGCGCTCAGAGGTGAGCTGTCCATTGGTATTCAGAGCTGTGCTCTGCACAGATGGCAGGCGGAGTGAGTGGGGAGGCCACCAGCAAGGCAGGTAACCTCTCTTCTGAGCCTGTCGGCTCCCCCCGTAACACCCCGCACCCTCTTTTGAGGCGTCCTCCGGAGACACAGAGCCATGCTCAGTGCGGACAAGTGTAATGATGTAGTAACTGTGTGTTTCTCACTGACAGCTGGATGCAGAGGCCAGTGATCTGCTAAAGGAGCTGCAGAATAAACTCAACACCGTGCTTGATGAGCTCAGCGGCGTGTTTGGCTCCAGGTGAGGTTTGGGGGAGTCTAAAATAAGTGTGTGTGTGCATGCATGTGTGTATGCGTGCACGTGTGAACGTAATCCTCTATTTATGTGAATATGTCTGCTTACAATCATTTTTAGTTGGGAAATGTTTCCATTCAAGTCTCGCTCCGTCAGCTATGGTGTACAATAAGTCTCCTTAGTTATTGATAGACATATATTCAAAATTTAATTGGTTCAAGCTCTCGCTGTGTGGTGTTCTTTCCGAGCACGGCGAGTTACTCAACATTTCAGCCCGAAGAAAAGACACATCTGCTCCTAACGCCTTACAATAACATAACAGAAACAGCAGGTGTGAGCTGACATTGAGTGCTGCAGTGTACAACGTGTAAAGTGTTTAAAAGGCTGTTCCTGTCCATCACAACAGTTTTAAACCTGTGATCGAGGACTGTGTGAAGCAGATGAACCAGGA
This sequence comes from Salarias fasciatus, assembly GCF_902148845.1. Lineage (NCBI taxonomy): Eukaryota > Metazoa > Chordata > Actinopteri > Blenniiformes > Blenniidae > Salarias > Salarias fasciatus. The sequence continues at coordinate 14,446,200 of NC_043745.1, read as the reverse complement.
GCTGGTCCAGATGAAAGGTCCGATCAAAGGGAACAACCCCGCCCTGGATGCTGAAACTGTCCTTCGGCCTCTGATGGATCTTCTGGATAAGAAGTAGGCACCCTGCGAATGACGTGTAGTAACAGTCCAGCTTTCATGTCCATTGGTCTTCATTTTTTAACTGAAACAAACCATTTCAAGTGTGTATTTCAACTCAAGAGATGAGAGAACACCGCTGTTTTTTGAGACCAGCAGGACTGTTTGGTCCTGAAATTCAAGTTTGTGACTTTATTTATATTTGCGGTGTTCTTGAACAACATTCTTGAAAGAGCTGATATGGTTCAGCAGAGCTTTGGAAGTCAGTCTCAACCATTTGTCAAAGCAACATTGAGGCCAATGGGGTATTACAGGGAATCCTCTTAATGATATGGAAATGCCAAATCCTTCCTCCTGTCTCTGAGACTCTGCTTTCACAATAGGCTAAGATTAAAGCAGAAAGCTCCGGCATTTATTCTATGAATCACAGGTGTTTTTCCTCCTTCTAATCGTATTATTTACGAGGACGTCACCGCTTGGAGCCTGCAGCCAGGTTGGCTCAGCTGGAGAAACGTGTTTCAAGTGTTGACCTGACAAGTGCCTCTCTTTACCGCTTCACAGTTTGATGCTGTTTGCCAAGATCTGTGAGAAGACAGTGCTGAAACGAGTCCTCAAAGAGCTGTGGAAAATCGTGCTGAACACCATCGAGAGAACAATCGTTCTGCCTCCGTTGAGTGACCAGAGCGTGAGTTTGAACAATTATCTGTTTCTTTACCTTTTCTCCGTCTCTTTTCATCCCTCGGCTCGGCCACCTCCCTCCTCTTGTCCACCTGCCTCTCATTTTGTCCATCTGTTCATCTCTCTCCTGCTCCATCATAACACACAGAAAACATGAAATACCAGCCTCACACTGTTAATCCGTCTTCTCTGAGAGATTTTATTGTGTTGCATTGTTGTTCTTGGAATAGTTCAAATGCAGTTACATCATGCTTCATTTTTAACTTGTTATCGCTGATGTTGTATTATTTATTTTATTTTATTAACAGTTGTTGTCCCCTATATGAATGATAGATGGATGGGGTTTCCCTCCCTCCAAAAAAACTAACTATAATTACCAAAATAGCTTATTTTTACTTTAGTTGTTTTTGTGTAAATCTTTTAGATCAGTAGTAATGCTCTGTGCTATTGGTGTGAATATGTCACCATGTGAAATGCGTCTGATTCTCCCTATAGCAAGGAGCCCAGATGATCTTCAGTGCTGCCAAGGACTTGGGACAACTGTCCAAACTGAAGGTAAATATTGAATGAGCTGCAAGAGAATTTAATGCGTCTTATAATTTTTAAAGTCATCCTGTTTGAAACATCGAATTGTTGCTTCCTAAGAGTCTTGGAAAAGCCTTAAAGCGTGAATCAAGCATCCATTATGAGTTCAACAGTATAAATCTGTAATTCAGTCAGACACATCATCATCATCATCATCATCATCATCATCATCATCATCACGTCAGTGATTTTTTTTTTTTAATTTACCTACAATCCTTAACACAGTAAGACTGTTCACAGCATGACAGTCTTACTGTGTTAAGGATTGTAGGTAAATTTAAAAAAAAAAACACTGAGAACGCTACACTATGTTCACTTTTTAAACCTTTTCTAAACACGTGATCTGAAGTCACTCGCTGCTTTTGTAAGTACACATAATATGATAGTAAAGTACGCTGAATGACCCAGAGGGATTATATTTAACCTCTTAATGAGCATGTTTTTAGAAAGTCATTCAGGGTAAGATGAGGAGCGGCATTTGGCATTTGGGTTTCCCCTCAGTCTGCTGAGATTTGCAGAAGAGTAGATTGAGAAATGACAAATGGCCTGTAACTGAGTGGTCGCATGCTTGTCCAAGGTAAATAAAACCAAACAGCTTCAGCCTCTGTCACATTACGTCGCATGTTCTCCTTCTGCCTGAGATACTTCATGTAAATCAGGCTGTTGAAAATGCTCATTCTGCTCTAGAGATCCATATTCTCCTGGGACTTGGTAGTTTTATAGTTAAGAGTCACTCCGATAGCAGTCCAACTTCATAGTCTGTCCGTCCGAAATGTCTGTGTACTCGGTTGTTAATGTTCATAGTGTGTAGTTGTCTGTACATATGTATGTTTTATTACAAAAACAACCACCTATAGATCCAGTGGCCATATGATGACACAGGCGCATAATAAACTATTGAGGAAAGGCTTGAAGCAACAAAAATAAACTCCTATCCTTTGTGAAAAGCCTGCATATGTTAAAGTCTCAATGAGAAGGTGTCGTGCAGTACTGCAATACAAATGCTTCAAATAACGGGAAAATACCTTCGGACCTTGTTATTCACTGGCGTAACACTTTCTGCCCCTGAATTGAAAGCTGCCAGAAACAAAGGAAGTTATGTAAGATTATATAGGCTTTGATGTTTTGCATTACAGCTGATGCGACATAACTGGGCAGGTGTCTAATTGCCGCTTTGACTGGAGGATGTTTAATCCCTGGAGCTCGGCGTAGCGAGGCAGTGGAATGGATCAGTGGAAATGCTGCAGTCTCACTAACAGATATGCTATGACAGTACCTCTGAGAGGTATTTCACTTCTTATACAGTACAAGGGATGCAAACCAAAACTGCCTTTTTACCGGTGTACATATGCGTGTGTGCTCCTCTGTGTGCGTCTTTATCTTGCGTGAGAGATTCTGTCAGATGTCCTTTGAGGCAACATTTGGGTACTGATCATCAGTGCACAGATGGGTGTTTCTCCCTCCCAAAGCATTAAAGTGCTTTATCATCCTCTTGTTATCCCTGATTATGACTGATAGTTGTCGTTGTGTCGTTTCTTCATTCATTCTTTCATGAGGTGATTTTTTTTCAATCAGGTTTTTTTTTGGGGGGGATCGTTTTTGTTTTTGTTGATTTATCTGTAGTATGTGATATCATTGGTTAATTTTATTCATTTGTTTTCCATTAAACTCCACTGCCATTGCTTTGTAACTTTTGTGATGGCGTGGATTTTCTGGAACAGCCAAAGAGCTTTTTAGTGCTGATACGCTACTTTCCTATAACACATAATAAAATCTGTGTGCAGGACCACTTTGCCAACTACGTCCTCTGACCTCCACAAATCCTTTGCCCATCTCCACTGAGCACTTATCCATTAAACCAAATAGGTTACACAAGCTGGTTTGTAGTGTTTTATCAGCAATCCCTTGTGGATTTGATAGTAACATAATTTCTCTGAAAGACCTGTGGATTCAGCAGTGAAAAGAGAAAAATAAAAATCCTTTTTGAAACATTTTTCCAAGTCAACTGCCTCTTATGGAAAGAAAAGCATTCACTGAACCACAGTATTATTGTTTCCTGACTAAATAAAGCAATGAAAATCCACACAACAGCTAAGCATAGATTTTGATTCAAGGCATCAATGCTTTATGTTAGTAAAAGCTGTAAACATATCTCTGGCTCCATAAAAACATAGTTTATTCAGATATCAGTGTGATGGATGTATCTTTGCTTGTGTTTCATGTGCTGATTGCAAAGTGCAGCTTAACAGCTTTCCACCTCATGCATGAATCTTCCAGTACGGTTATGTTGGTTTAATCATGAGATTCAACACCAATGTGCAGTTTAGCTGGGGCAACGGGACGGAAAGTCCTTCCATTTAGATCTGTATGCTGCTGAACCTGCTGAATTATTATTATCTCCATTGGGAAGAGATTGTATCTTGCGCTCACAGTGATGAATGGTTCTTCATTTGCAGGCCATACAGTGCATGTAAAATAAACTTTTTTTTTATATTGTGGGGAAAAAATGCTGCAGCTTGAAAATAGCTTGTAGTTAAATCAAAATGTAAAATGAGAAATGGATTTCCATTCTTGGAATAACGCACGTCACACTATAAAAGTGTGTACCTGTAAGACTGTGTGATCAGGACTGTATGGAATGTTTAGTCAAAACTTTTGGACAATATGGTGAAACCCACATGACTGCAGCCCCCTCTCCCTCTTCCTCTTCCTGAAAAATTTCCAAAAGCAACTATTTTGGGGGAACATTGCACCTTGATTATGATAAACAACTGCAGCCATATTTGCACCAGTGATTTGGTTCCTCCAAAGCCCATTTCATAAAACATTAATGCTGCTCTATCTTTGCCTTGTAAGGGAAACACCTGGGAAATAAAGCAGTGCCACCAGTTATTTACTGTAATCAATTCACAAATCAGGAAAGCTCCAATTACAATTGACAAAAACATTTTTCATGATTAAAATAGATTTTTAGAGTGCCGCTGTGAGACAGCGAGACTTAAATTTATCACTCTGCGCTTTAAATTGCTGCAGCTGGTTCTGTTTTTGTCTGACTCTCAAGTGGCGTGACTCACCTGAGGTCATTATCATTATCCCGGAGAAACAGTTTGAGAATTAAAGCGCCTGAATGTAACCTGTGATGCAGTTTTTCCCGGCGCAGTGTTTCACTTTGTCTGGTGTCTCTCCAGGAGCATGTTATTCGAGAGGAAGCCAGAAGTCTGACACCGCGCCAGTGTGCAGCCATGGACCTTGTGCTTCCCACCATCAAGGTGAGTTAATTTCCTTTTTTTTTTTTTTCCTCTCTTGACAATATTTTTTTGTCAGATGAATGGCTAATTTTGACCTTTAAAAAGCACAACAGATGCACATGGTAGAACTGAGATATGCAAACGACTCAACCGAGCATATTGCGAATCAAAGACAAAATGTGTGTGTGTAGCCAAGAAATCTGTGTTTAGGACAACAGGGGCTTAAGTGTTACTTTATGGCAGTTGCTATTTCCTTCTGTTCTCTTAAACCACCAATTTATGTACAGCCAGCAACTGTTTTGACTAATGTGGACTCTGAAATGTCGGTATAACAGTCCTATCTTTTAAATGTCGTTTTTAGTTCAAACTGACATGTAATCCGCACCATTAAAATAACTTTCAAACTTTACAAATTGCCTTTCAGTAGCATTTTTCAGGGAAGCTTTAATTTCTTGACAGGAAAAATGTACTAAATGAATAAAGAAAGATTATTTCTTATGCAAAAAAAAAAACTTCTAATGAGGGTTTTAATGAGCTGTTCTAAATTCATGCTGTTTTGATCTCTGATATTTCTTGATTAGCTCTAACAAAGACATTTGGTGCATTTGACTTATTAGCACATTCAGCACGCTGGGAAGAAAACATAGTTACAGAACAACAGATTCTTGTTAAGATTAGATTCATTTTAGGAGCATGATTAACATCCCGGATTAATAAAAGCTGCTGGGACCCCTGCAGCAAAAGGACACCGTGAGCCGCGGCATTCAAACCTTTCTGCCACATCAGTGTTTTAGTGGAAGATATTAAGCCTTTTTTAAAACCAAGGCTCAGTTATTCAGGGACAAGAGAAGAGTTATGGGAGGTGCCACCAGGGAACAGTGCATCATAAAGTGCAGAGAAAACTAATTGATTTTGCTGTCACTGTGGAAACTACCTGCAGGTTTAGATCAATCACGTCACTGGAGTTCTTCTCATTAGTATTCTAATGAGAAGAGTCAATTAGCAGAGCTGAGGTGAGGAGAGTCAGCTGATCAGATGAGATTTACCTCCAGTCTAAGCAGACAAATGGGAGAGATGGATTAAAAGTGAAGACTTTTGGTACTTCAACTATAAATGACCTCAAAGGAATTCTGGCTACAGCCAAGTAAATATAAATATAGAAAATTGGCAGAGTTCCACAAGCAAGAACATATTTTAAAGGGCTTGGAATAAAAAAAAGTCAACAGAGTAAATTTACTTAAATATTTACCCAAAAGTGTATTTAAGGAGTACCACACTGACAATACTTCATCCTAACTGAACTGTGAACCTGTTGAAATTAATGGCTAGGATAATGGGAGGATGCAGTGACCCACAGAGGAGCTCCTTTCAACAGATTCCCAGTAATGCTTCATTTGCCTGTGTTTGTTTGAACTCTGACCTGTGTGCCCATTGAAAGAGAATACGGTCGCTGCTCTCACATCAAATTTAGATCTCACCTTTAAAATTGTTTGTATGTTTATTCAGTGCAAAGTGCATCAATACACGTTTTGCTGCGATTAGTCTGCTACGTTTCGGGATCGTCACAGTAGGAACCCGAGTGAAGAATTTAAACAAGCAAAGTCACTTTTCCAGCCTCTGGGCCGCCACTGCCTCTGAAAATAAACAAGAATTTACTAAACAGAAATAAGGGCACAAGAAGAATTAAGAATAAAGGATTATAAGAAAGATTGGGGGGGAAACTGAGGGGTGTAGATATGCTGAAAGCATGGCTGTGTGTCAGATGATTTTGCCAGAAGCAGGTTCATATTTTAAAGATTCAGGTTCTGTCTTCATGCCAGAGGCGTTTCGGTGCGGCAGCCCAGCTGTAACACTGTCAGCATCCCCAACCATGACCTGCCCACATTATTTAATCAGTCATAATATTGTAACAAGGTGATTAGATTTGCTTTTTTATCAAATAAACATGAACTACAGGAAATGGGATTAACAATAACTCGCAATAACCCACAGCAAAATGCATTTACGTGTAGACTCTAAATACCAAAGTTCTTCTATCCAGTATGACATTTCTCTCACAGAGGAAAACAGACGGAGATAGACAGTCACACACATTCACATTCACCCTTGTGGGTATTTTCAACACACCTAATTGACCTGTAATGTGTTTGGAATAAACTGAAGTACTGTAGCTGTAGGAAACCCATAGAGAGAACATGCAAACTCTCCATAAAAAGCCCCCAAACCGACTCAAACCGCAGTCAGGTGAGAAACCGTGCAGCCAAGCATAAATATGTTGAAGAAATACATGGTGTTTCATGTAATTTCCTTTTGAAGGCATACCACTTCCTTTCCAGAGACTCCACCCCATGACTCAGGCCTGCACGCCAGATCATGTACAGATCACGAAAGGCACATGCCGGTCAAATTTTATGACTCACGAGTCGTTGGTGAGGCAGAAAACCGCGTCTCCCATTGTGTTGAGTCACTGCCAAGCACTGACCTGACACAAGTCAAAAAATATTAGCCAGCATCAGCTCTGCTGTGGTGTCAGTCTGTGTCTGAGGAGGCTGGCGTGGCTCAGATATCACCTGGCAGCTCGAATCCAGCGCACGCATCCTGTCGCTGTCGACTGTATTTGCTTTGTTCTCCGCCTCGGAAACTTCAGTGTGTGCAGACTTATTAGGTTGTGTCACGACAACAGACTCCCAGCTGACACCGGGGACACCCTGACAGACCCTCCTTTGTTTTATAATGATCAGGTGTTACGGAAAAGAGCTCACTCTATAGATGCACACAAAAAATAAAAGCTTCTGTTCCTTTCTTTAGATCTGCTCACCGCCACTCTCTCTTCTTACACATGTGGGAGTCGTGAAACCAATTGTTAAGAATGCAAACACTCGCCTTGTCCACCTCTATCAGGCTCACTGACACACAAATGTGCAATAATTATCCAAGCAGGGGGTCTAGATTTAAAGCCATCGTAATTAAACAGCAAAGTAGCTATTACTGTCTCTTGCATGATCCCCTGCTTGGAAAATACATATGCTGGATTTCTAATGCTAGGTTGTTTGGTAGTCAGCTTTAACTTGTTGTTGTGCACACACTTAAGAGGTTCCCTTTTCTTCCTGTGGTTATGAGATGATGTTGTTGTTTTTTTTTTCTCTCTTTTCATGCAGCAATACTTCCATGCCGGAGGAAACGGACTGAAGAAAACCTTCCTCGAAAAGAGTCCTGACATGAAGTCCCTCAAATATGCTCTCAGCCTTTACACTCAACCTACAGATGCCTTGATCAAGAAATATATATGCACCCAAACCTCTCAAGGTAAGGAGCAAGGCTGGGTTACGTTGTTTAGATTGAAAACTATTTTCTGCGTCCATTAGAAGTGTCTGGTTTGGGGAGAGAAAGCCTTTACAGAAGCACCGTGGAAAAGGTTCAAAAGATGTGAAAGAGGGACAGACTGCAGAGCAGCACTTTAACGCTTTTCTGAGGCACCGGTTAGTAAAACTTAACAAACTGTGGTGGTGAAATGGTTCACTCAGAGTGGATTTAATTGCAGCAGTTGTTCACAGTTTATGTCGAACGTGTCGACTCCTTTAGGTAGAAAATGAACAAGAAAGCTTTATGTCCGCCTCTTCAAATCGCTGGCTTCTTCAAGTCCTGACAGTGATGTGTGTGTTGGGAGGATCTCCTGGAGATTCTTCATTTTACTTCGGCTCACTGCAGTAATTGCATTTATCCACTCACTACATGTCATTCATCTCTTACTATAAATAAACAAACAAGTAATCAAAGTATCTGTGGGATCTCCGCAGACATCTTCTTTTCATCACCATGACAAATGTTTAATATATACTGTATGTTGTATCAATCTCAGAATTCCCTTTTAATGCCCTGCGCTCACTCTTCCTCTCCATCAACAGTGACCCACTTTAATATGCTGTTGTCTCATTCATCTTTCTCGATATGGAGCTTTTCCTCCACCTCGCTCTCCGTAACGAGACAGAAATACCTTTAGGTGTCCAGAGATGCTGCAGAAGGAATTCTGCCCAGCGGGGCGTTGAAGCTTTAAGCCCCTGCTCGCCTCGGTGTGCTCAGCCTTGCAGAATGCCTCACAGGCAGGCAGGAGGACGCAGGAAGGCTGTGGGAGAAGGCGAGTCGGCCAGGCGGCCGGCGGCCCGACCGGCACCGCCGCTCTCACTGACTGACAGATGGGCCCAGACGCGCTGTGTTTCGCCGCGTGCTATTTTGAGAATTGCTCGACGTGTTTCTGCCTCGGCCTCCCGCCCCGCGTCTCTCGACCCATTCCGCCCCCAACTCTAATTTCACACCATGTTGTCTCTCTTTATCTGAGGAGGTCTAATGTCCATAAGTGGAAGTAGTGAGGTGGCTGATGTGCATTAGGTCAGTAAACAGAGTGGAGATGTGCTGATGCTTGATGGAGCACAGTGAACACTGTTCCATTAATCACCAACCCCTGTGTGCTCTGACAGTGACACATTTAGACCGCGGCACACACCACTTCCATCCCACTAAAGTGTGTTGGTGGAAGCATATGTGTACCCCTGCTTGTTGGGGAGCTGAGCTACTTTATGCTTCAAGGAAAATGCATATCAACATGACGTCGGTTTAGGCGGGTGATCATCACCCGCCTAAACCGAAGTCATGTTGATCTAAACAGAACATTTGATATTTAGAAATAACTTTGTGATTTGACCTAAATAAAATGTGTTGAGTCTCAATCTTGACAGAGACCACGTTTTATCTGTTCAACTAAAGATAGAGGCAACTAAAGAGGAGATGGCGAGAATCATCAAGAGGAAGCAAACAACAACCCCTCGCCCCCCAAAACAAAATAACTCAGTTTATAAGTTCATCAGGCTTGATATAAATAATTTAAATATGACTTGTAAAGTGTGTAACTTTGAACATATTTACACTTTCTTTCTTTCATTCTGCACTGCTTCGTTGTTTGAGCTCATGAGGTTATAAGCTTCCGTCTGACTATGTGAGCATGCAAATGAGGCAACATCCAAATTGAAGGTGGAAGTTATGCATTAAATAAAAGAGAAATTCCTCTATAATTAATGCGGCTTCCTCACTCTTCCTATCTTTTTGCATATATTTGCATCTAATCTCCTGACCCAACTCTGCCACCTTCGTTTTATCTACTTTGTATTTCCGTTATCTTCATTGTCCATTATTTGTCTGACTGCAGCCGTCTCCCACACTGGCACATTTGCTGTCGAATCGGCATACGTCTGTTTATTAAGACACTAACTAGGTGTGCTGTGCAGGAAAGTTACAGAATCAATTCAGCTGTGGCACCACTTAAACGGATCGCTGAGGGAAATGTGCAGTGGCATGGCTTTGTTAATTTCCCGCAACTCCAGGGTTTAACAGAGCAGTGGCGGCGGCGGCGGCGGTGGCGGTGGCGGGTCCGTTTCGACCCTCCCCCGGCCTCCCAGGGTATCATCACAATAAATCTCGAGGCTTGTTTCTTCATTACCGGCTATAATGGGCACTGCGTGTTCGGCACATATCGATTAGCTATTGGATCTACATGTACCTTCATCAACCACAGTGGCACTTGCCTTCCAGTGTCGAGCGTGCTCGTCCTGCGCTGGGGGTGAAACACAAGGTGGGGCATGAGGGGATCTGAAGAATTTACTTTCACAGTTTGCACAGTGCCGTGTCCAAAGGTCGTTTTACCTTTTGCATTTTTCTTCACCTTTGTCACTGCCTCTTTTGGACTGCATTGTTTTGAGTCACTAGTAAGTTGCGTGCAAGCTGTCAAATCATGTGTTTTGTATTCCCATCGAGTGCGGCGGCTCGATGATTTCATCATGTACGGCAGTGTTTATTTTGTGAAATCCTCCAAACCACCTGCCTTTTCCGTAGGCCTTAAAACCCGACAGATGATTTCATGTTTCTTGTTTTGTTTTTGTTATTTATTTTTTTTCACTGGTTGTTCTTGTTTAGCCTGAAGCTAAAGGAAAGCCTGGCTTTGCTTGTTACCAGGATGCCTTAGAGTTGAATTCAAGTCTTTTCTCCTGCTGTTTTTCTTAGGTTTGGTTTTGCAGCTTTGACACACCGCTAGGTGTTTATACACAGCTTTTTGGATCAATTTCTCGATACCAAGAGAAAAAAAAAAACAATGCTGCACCCACAGTTTTGGATTTTGTCTCTTTTATTTCTGGTTCCTCATGGCTCTCTTTCTCTCCTTGACTTCTTCTCTGCATCTCGCCTCTTCTCTTGGATTTTGTTTTTCCCCTTCAGTATGCCTCTCTAATTCTCCTGTTGCTGTTTTGGTGTGTGTCCAGGTCAGTCATCCAATGGATCGGTGGGGGAGGTGTCGATGCAAGTGAATCTCATCTCTCACCCTGGCACCGGAGAGCACAAAGTCAGCGTGAAGGGTGAGTCTTTTTTTTCCAACACTCAGACGTGTTTTTCCTCATTTCTATTCAAATTTATTCACACCTGCTAATGTTCTCAGACTCAATCTCAGTTGTCCTGATAGAGCTGCCGTTTCCACAGTAATCAGCATGATCCGATGTTGTTAAATGGATAAAATGCACTTGCTAATCTGCACAGTGGTGTAGTGGTTGGCACGTTTACCCATCACTTGTTCGAGTCCCTGCTTGCAAGGCAAGCTCCTTTTCACTGCATAACCTGGTTCCTCTAAAAGTCGATGTTAATTGGTGATTCTGGAAATACCCATAGGTGTTAATGTGAGTGTGTTGGCTCAATAAAGCTTATCGAAGATGGTGAGATGAAACTACATCAAAAAAACAGGCCTGGCTTTGGAAGCTCTTTGGTTTATTTTCTATTCGGTATGAAGCTATAAAAAGTGGCAGCTTAGCCTGGAACCTATGATTTATGAATCTGAGTCATATATATTTTTATTGCCTGTATTTTTATCATAAAGCTAACATTGCAGCGTGGGATTCTGTATGTAAGTGCCGTTCTGCGGGCGGGTTCCAGTGCTGACTGAGTGCTCTTAACAGCTATCAGAAGAATTGCATTCCAGTTTTATTCAGTCATTCATGTTTCCTAAAGGATGGAGATTAATGTTGATTATGATTTGACTTGCTTGTAGTAACAATACTTAATCTGCCATCAAATCAGATGTTCCCCCCCAAAAAAAATAAAACTGATAGTCTCACAACCTGCCTAGTTTAGAAATAAATGGCAGCACAGCGATCTTAGCACCTCCAGTTTCTCTACTTGGTGTTAAGTTTTAGTCAGCACATTTGAGCCTAAGTATGGAGGACATTTAGAGAGAAAAAAATGCCAAACAGTGTTGTGAAAAGTCACATTTTAATCCATTAATATGACCATATAAACTGGATTTACTGCGAGTAACCAGATAGTAGTAAAAATGATTAAAGAAACCCAGGGTTACCTGTTGCAGTCCTTGGTTGGATTCCTGACATCAAGTCTGAAAATATTAGCAGATGTGAATAGATTTTGTGCACACTTTACAAAAATATTTGACCTCGTTTTGTTGTATATGGCAATGTGAAGTGACTTATTGTTACTGGTCTCGACTTTTCCTTTCATTTAACATAAACTTACACTCAACTTCTCTACAATTACAAAACAAGAAATGTTTTGTGACTCTCCTCTGCTGTTGGTTTCCTTTGTTGCCTGACTCACATTTCACCTTTGTAATTTCCATTTTTTTTTTTTACTTCTTTTCATACCTCTACAGATATAAATAAATTTGATTATTGAGTATACTTGCACAAAGAGCAACATTATGCTATGTACATTATTTCTTGAAAATCTCACTCCAAAAATAAGACAGTGACCTGATTTTTAGTCTGCATGTTAGGTTAATGCTCATATTAAGTTCAAATGTTTAAATATGCATGCATATTTTCGCAGGTCCAAGAAAAGGCAAAGGCATATCTCACTCTGCCCCAGATTACCTGAGTATCAATATACAGAACTACTTGTCCAACCCATTTAATTTGCTTGTTCTCTCATTTCTACGTCTGAGTGCACGTCTAATTTCTCCAACACCCAGTTTTTGGGCTAAGTTCATTCCCGTCCTTGTTCGGCCCATTAAGACCTAAAGCAAGATGAATGTAGTTACGCCCCCAAAGCCAGATGTTCTGTGAATGTGTCTGTATGATGCCATTTCAGGAATACATGTGGGAAAAGGTGAAATCGTGTCACATTGAGCTCTGAAGTGAGAAGCACTCGCTCGCTGCAGCCTTAAAAGGATAGAACCAAATGGTGCCTCAATTCTAATTGGTTTAAATAGGCATGACTGTTTTAACCTCGTGTCTATTATTGCATATTTTTGGATTTGTCATTTCAGTAACAACAATTTGACACAGTTAAAAACACCAACCACATAGTAGCAGTGATATTAGCACCACCACACACACAAACAAACGCACAAACACAGCGGCTGGAATCAGAAGCTCTAGCACCTTGACAGCATGAGTGCAGGTTTGGTTACAATGGTGATCATATATACATGTTGTTGTTTTTTTTTTCAAAATACATCCTCACAGGTTGAGAAACGTAAAGCAAAATGTTTCATTTATGTTCACATTTTCCAGAATTACAACTTTTGCTTATCACTGAGCAAAGGGTGAAATTTAAAATTGAGCTGTTGCGATGGCGCGCCGCTGTCGCATTCCAGCTCGGCAAACCTGCTGTATCAATCAGTATCTCTTGTCTCCTTCATGGTGGATTTATCCTTTGCACATGTTTTGAATGTCAGAGCAGGATGGTGTGTCTGGCAGGAAATCCTTGCAGTTTGATTTGCAGGGACGAACACCCTAAGATGTTTACCATTAATGTTCCAGATAAGTGGAAATGGCCCTGCTATCAGGCTCCGTTGTCCCTGTTCAGACTTTAATCTCTGTCCCAGTGTAATACAACATTTTCTACATTTATCTGGTTATCTATAGGAATAAGATAAATGCCAGTCTAAAATGGAAACCAGAGCTAGGAATACAACGTTTTTTTTTTCCTGGAAGGATCTTGCTGGACATTGGTCTGTATGTTTTTCTTCTAAACTGTGCTAACGATTGATTTCCTGTGTGATCCACAGTGGTCGGCGTGAACAACCTCATCTGGCAGACCAACGCCATGTTCCGTCCATTCGTAGAGGTCAATGCCATCGGCCCACACCTGGCTGACAAGAAGCGCAAATTCAGCACCAAGACCAAGAATAACAACTGGTCACCAAAGTACAATGAAACATTCCAGTAGTAAGTATCCTTTGAACAAAAACAATAGAAAACTCGGTGCTTGCTTGAGGCATCGAGTGTGGCATGTACGACTTTTATAATTTTGTGTTTCACATGTTCTTAGGATTCAACTTGCAACTCTGAGGTCAGGAACTGAAAAAAAATTTGACAATTAGGACTCACCATTCTGTCTGCAGACGTTTGAGTGTTTCGTTTTTTTTTTTTTTTAAGAAAACAATGTATTAAGCAATATTTCAGCTTTGCACATTCACACAGTAGAGGAGAATCCGGTGACTGCTTTAGCAGTCTGATCCCTTCTCCAACACTGTGCTTGTTCCAGCTATGCCAAGTCACAGAGGCAACAGTGAGCTTAACGTGAGTTGCTACGGCATCAGAGTAAAGCCGTCGGCATGTATGCTCACTTCTCGCGTTGTCATTTGAATTTTAAACGCTTGTTAAGTTCTCAGAGAAAATTAGGGAACAGCCTTTAAAAACTGGCTTACAATGATTGCTAATTTGAATAAAAACATCAACTTCACTCACAAAACATGCTTTTATTGGCTCATTACAGCCACACATGCAAGTAATGAATGTTTGCAGGGAGTAAATACCAACTGAAAACAAACCGAGGGTCCCTTAGAAAAGACAGGATGCTGCTTGAGTCTGAACAAGAATACAACAACCACATTAAAGTCAGATTTTTTTTTTTTTTTTTTTTAAGACTTCTTTGACTGCACCATTAATTGGAATTCTCCCTTCTTATTGTCGGTGGCGGTTGTTTGCGGTCTCTGACTTTAACCTCCCCGCTCTCTCCTTGTCTCTCCTCCCAGTGTTCTGAGTAATGAACACGGGCCGGAGGCCTACGAGCTGCACGTCTCGGTAAAGGACTACTGCTTTGCCCGCGAGGACCGCATCATCGGCATGACGGTCATCCAGCTCCGAGAGCTGGCGGACAAGGGCAGCTGCTCCGCCTGCTACCCGCTGGTGAAGAGCATCTCCATGGACGAAACCGGCCTCACCATCATGAGGATACTCTCTCAAAGGACCCACGACGAGGTGGCCAAAGAGTTTGTGCGTCTCAAGACCGACACGCGCTCGGCGGAGGAAGTGTCATAATGCGCGGTGAAAAATGCAGTATGAGGAGAAAAAAAAAACAAAAACAAGTTGTGTTGTCTTAAAGCGAGAGAGAGAGAGAGAGAGAGAGAGAGAGAGAACAGCGGAAGGGACAGAGAGCGGTGGAAGCAAGGTGGGAAACAGCAGGAGAGGAAGAGATTGTCCAAAGAGAAGCAGAGGAGGCCCAAATGAGGCGAGGCAGCAAAAGAGGGAGAGAGAGAGTGAGTTGTGTTTGTTTGTTTGTTTTTGTGCATGTGCGTAAAACATCTGTTGGAATGTTCATTTTAAAACTACAGTATGTACAAGTGTTTACTTACCGTATGCTTACTATTAAGTACTATATTCTACAAGTTATGTTAATGAGACATGATACCTTTTGTACAACATTTAGTCTTTTTGAACAGAGATTTGTTCCAATAAAGTGCCAAACCAGTGGAAAAAAAAAAGAACAAAATCAACGTATATGAATTATGGTGAACTTAGTATGTTTGAAATTTGCTCGATTATTTTGTCCGGTGTAAGTCATTTTCTGACCGTGTGGCGTTCTGATTGTTGCAGAGTTGTTCATTTTGCACCCCTCGTTTTTTGGCTTCACGTTCTTCCACACAGCACTGTTGTGCATGTCCTCTTCTCGGTCATGTCTCTCCCATGATTCCACAGTGACCGCCGAGCAGGGTCCTGTCCCCTTGCCTTCAAACAGTTTGTATTTTAAGTCCGACCTGAAAATAGACCATGTTTTTTTAAATGGCGATGACTGCTATGTAAACCTTCATAGGTGTTTGTAATTTTATAACCATGACAACAATGACGACAGCCTCCAGTGCTAACAGTCTTAGCAGAAAGGGTGGAAATGTTTACTTTTTCTTTGGGCTTTTCGTTGTTTCGTTTTGGCCATCGGCTTCCAGCCTTTCTGAATGACCACTGTGAACATGAGCTTTGGAAGGCAAGCTTACATGACATTGCTGACAGTTTGATATTATTGTTTCATATTTTTCCGATAACTTTGTTCCTGATAAACTGCCAAAGTTATATAAAATATTTGTACAAAAGCAATTCATTACATGTATGAAGATATATATGTACATGTGATCTATTACTTTTTCAATGCTTAATATTTGATTGTTGATAGGGTGGTACTAAGATTTTATTTTTTTTATTTCCTCTGAAGCTGTTAACCAATATGAAAGTTGCACATGTTACTTTACACATTAGTTATATCAGCTTCTGTCACTGGAATTATTTTTCTTCATAAAGGAAAGAGTCTAACATTTGGTAAATATGCAACATTCCTATGTATTGCACTGATGGCGAATTGTATGTCATGTAAATATATTTAGTGAGATATTGTACAAAAGTCTACTTTTCTTCTATGTGCATAAAGTATGTGCAAATGTCGTAAAACATCCGGGTCATTTTCAACAATTGTCCAACAAGCTTCCCTTTAACTCTGAAGGATTTATCTTTTTCCTCAATTTTCACAGCTTCAGGTCAATTCTGATGTTATTCAGACTCAGGTCATTCCTTTTCATTTTGTGAATAATAGTTTTCAGAGCTTTCCTCTTGCTTGTGGCCCAATCTGGCTGTGTCTGACTGCTCTTTGAGCCATACATGAGATTTTCGGAGTGTAAACATTGATGATTTAAAGGTAAAGTCTTGTTGCTGGTGTTGAGAGAATAGGTTGCTGTGCCTGAAGACCACAGTTTGATTTGTCATGGCCAGAGAAACAGATACATAGCTTAACTGATGCAGATTGGGAACATTAGTTTCTCAAATCAAAGGCTGCTACTTTGCTCCAGGAGAAACACTGACCTGTCGTAGAACTGGGTTCAATTTACAGTCTCTTCAGCTGTCCTAGTTTATCATTTGCTCTCTTATAAAAAATAATTGCCCACTTCAGATTTCTGTAGAATTGTAGTCTGTGAACAAAGACGTCCTGATAGTAATGTGGGATTCTTTTCTAGATTAAAATAACACAATAATGTGTGATTTCATAAAGCAGTGTCGGCTAAAAACACTAGATGTAATATTTTCATCAACTTCTCTGTTTTTGCTGAATCCTTCCTGTTGGGTCATAACACATTTATGCTGAGTGACTTTTGCTGAATTAGGTTACAGAGGAGATTTCGCCTGTCTTGAATAATGAAGGTTCTTCGATTGTGAGCACTGTGACCTGAATAATCCAGCTATTGTTGAAAACTTTTCCAGGAAAACTCAAACGCAGTGTGCAGTGTACAGGTAGCTTCACTCAGCAGTACGGACTGTTGAGCCCATATTGTGCCATATCACAGTAGATGAAGCTCCTGCCACTGGGTCTCTCCTCATTCAGCTTGCTCAAGCTGCACACAGAAGACTGAACCAGTTTAAATGCATGATCTGATTCCTGGAGTCATCAGATTTTTCAAGTGGTCATTGAAGCATTATAAAGCGATCTGCAGGGATCTGATGATGAGCAACTGAGTGAACAAACCTGTTTCACTTCAATGCTCTCACGTTGTCATGCACACTGCATGTTTAACTTTTGATGTGATAGATATTGAAGGAAATATAAGTGCTGTCGTCACATTGTGTGCGGAAGACAGGAAACCAAACAAACAAACCAAACAATGGAGGTTCTTTTGGAATGATGACAAGACAATTTAAAGTCGGATGAAATGAAATGCATCAACAGCTATCATGACTACCACAGGCTTTCTCTGGGATCAGATTACTGGGCATTATTTCATTAGTCCTAATATCACCAACACGTTCTGATAGAAATTTGACAATCATTCGAAACATCTGGGTTTTTTTTTTTAGTTATTCCATTTCTAAAATGCACTTAAAAGTATCAGATGTAATTATTTCAAGAATTTGTTCATTCCACGTTATTAGTTCTCTACGGTGACGTGATGACCAGAAACACACCAGCAGTTACCACCGATCACCAAGAGTGGCACCAAAGAGAACTATGAGCTTCTCACATTAGAGCATGTAAAGGAAATACAGCTGTGTTGGTAAACACATGCCAGGACATAATCACTGAAATCAATGAAAGAGTTTAATTCTGGAAGTTGGACTGGTTTGACATCGCTTGCCTTCACGTTGTTTTGAATGGTGAGAATTGATGCCTAATAAAGCACAGCTGGCAGACAGTCGCAGTAATGATTCTCTACATCACATAAATAGCATCCCTTTCCTGACTGAGGCTTACAGCATGCTGGCAAGTTGTGGTTATCTCTGACAGATGCTTGTTTCCCGGAGCTGCCAAACTGCTCACTCACCCTGTTTTACATTTATTCAAAGCGGTGAGACAAACAAGACGGATTGTTGTTTGAAGATCCATTCAATAAAACCTGAAGATTATCACACACACTCACCTCTTCAGTGAGTGTTTCACATCAAAGAGGTTCAATAATTTCCTCTGAAGACATGGATCACCCTCCTACACGGAAACGTGACAGGCGACAGGCTAACTGACCACTTCCCTCCTCTGCCTCCATCTTCCTGTCATGTGGTGCTGTGGTGAGCAGACAACACAGACTATATGTGTAAGTTACCATGTGCAAATGTGTCATGGTTGTAGATGCTAACATGTTAATATTGTGTGAACAATTCTGATCTGGTTCCTTGTTTTATTTCTGAGACAAGAAAAAATTTACTTTAAAATAACAAATGATGTTCATCTATGACAAACTTTCACAAGTTATCACACTCATGCTGCCTGCCCATTATTTTATGATTGAACCAATACAAGAAGTCTCTGTTCCTTGGAAATATGCTGTCTGTGTTGAACTGTCTATTCTTTTTGAATCATTCACATTTAGCTGTTCACCGGAACCCTCAAACTGCCATCAGCGCGGATGTGACTGTCTGTGTGTGAGGGCACTTTTGCTTAAAGTTCATTATAAAGGCCACTAAAATCACTGAAATGACAAACATGAGGCAGGATTTACTGCATAAAGGTTGATGTAGGCATATCTATGTTACATTATTGAGGTTTGAGAGGTAAACTTCCACATTCAGAGGAAGTTCTTTGTTTTTAGAGTGATTTCCCAGGTGCCATATATGATTTCCCCCTATGGAAACTGAACACGTCATACTTTTCATATCAAGCACACAGTTGAAAATATCACCATTTTACCCATGTAAAGGAAACACCTACAGATCCTCCCACAAGATTCTCTAATCCTTTTCCAAAAACAAGAACACTTTGCCTCTTCTTCTTTCTGTTTTTTTTTTTTTTTCTAAATGTAATTCACGGTGCGTGAGATGAGTGTTTCCAGATCAGTTATGCTCTACTTCCTGCCAGTCTTCCAACACCCACAAGAAAATGCTGCACAAATTTCCCAGACACATGTCACCTGCCAAAGCTATAACACCACCTCCTTACATTTTGATATGGACCATGTGGGATGCTGTGTTGTGACACAGATCACACTCAGACGCTCAAAGAGACACTGATCTAAAAAGAAATAACAACTACCAAAAACAATAGTTTGGTTATCTTTCAAGGCCGATAAAATCCTGCTGCTGATTATTCTTGCAATGACCTGCCCAGGTAAAGTTAGTACAAGCATCTCACTCTTTCTTTATCTTCTGTTTACATCTTTAGCGAAGTTCTGGGAAAGAGGTGAGGTGAAAGGAAGAAGATGAGAACCAAGAGAATGACACAACAGATGTGAGAGATCAATAAACACAGCAGGAATGTCTTCATGACTGTCATGGTTTCAGATCGGGACCATTTCAATTTATATTTAGGAGAGCTGTAATAACTTTCCTTGGTGGTGTAGCGGAAAGCACACAGGGAAATTATTCCTGGTTTGACTCCAGGATTGAACCTTTGAGTGTATCTTCGTCTCGTGTTTCTAAGGTTTTCTCCCACAGTCATCAGGAAGTTAATGTCTCCGACTTTCAGTGGTCGGGTGACAAGTGCAGCATTGACCAACCTTTTGAAACATCAGCTGGAACTTGCTCCAGCGCCCCGATAACCTGTGGATGGATAAAGCCGTGTAGAAGATGGTTGGTGACCTTTGGAGAGGAACCCACATGAGTTTTATTGTTGACTGACATTAACTGATTGGTGAAGGGTCTTTCTGTGGGAAGTTTGCATGTTCTTCCAGAGCACACATTGCTGTCTTTTGTCTTCTCTGATTTTGTCCAAACATTCATGTTAGAATACTCGGTGAGTCGAAATGACCCCTCATTGTGAAAAATGTGCGTGATTTCTTCTTCTTTTGTTTTTTTTCTTCTGTTTTTGCCCCTTGATGGACTGGGCTCGGATGGATGGATGGATGGATGGATGGATGGTTCATTCATCGTCTTTTCCTGTACGCTGTAGATAAGTTAAAGATCACTGAGTAGAATTGGTTAAACATCGGAGGCAATTTTCATCAAACACAAAAGCCTGTGCCGGTAACAGAGCCTCTTTAAATAATGCAGCTCGCTGTGTGACGCACAGTCTGAAACATTGCAGAAAATTGCATCATTACTTTTAGAAAGTGAGAAAAAAAAAAGAATCCAGGATGTTCCTGTCTTACATTTCACCTGAAAGTACATCTTCGTTTCAAAATATATTTGAAGGTTTTATTTTTCTGAGCTAGTTATGCAAGTCACGTCAGTTTGTTTTGTCACTGTGCAATCAGAGAAACTGGAAAAGGAAAAAAAAAAACAACTTCACACATGGGAGCAAAAAATATACCAGGGAGAGGAAAACAGTCACAGCTCTTGTGTGAGCTTCCAGACAGAGGAAAATCTGAGGAAAACACTAACCTGACCGCTCCTCCTGCAGACCTGCCAAGATACAAAATGACATTGTCTCGCACAACCTTGACCTCTCATTTGCATCCCGTCAACTCCTGCGGGACTTTTCCTCACTGTGCAGCTCGCTTCGAAGGACAAGCGCACGGCAGGACAATTACGATCTCTGTGAACGACATCCAGATGATGGAATTTATAGTAAAATAGTGACTCTTGTTGTCTTAAGCCACAGAAAATACGCCGTCAGTAAGATCCAGGGAGAAGCTAATCGAGCACGTGACAGGGGGGATAAAATAAAGGCCAGGCTCAGCAAGAGGAGGGTCCATTATCTGGATGTTATGGACCACAAGAACATGTCCATCTGTGTGCTAATGCAAAGCAGCCAGCTGTTATGTATGAGCAACAGCCTGACAGGCATGAAGCATCCAACCTGGACCTGTGTGTGTGTGTGTGTGTGTGTCCTTCATAACAGAGGGCTGTTTATTCTTCTGGGGGAAGATTGATGGAAGCTCCCTCACAGGGAGGATTAGCAGCTCACAGCATGTTCTTTCCCCCCCAACTTTCTCTTTCTGTGTGTGTGTGGGGTGGGTGTGTTTCCACATTGACTGCTTATCAACTGTTTTGTAAACTGTACATTCACAAGTTTGACATGTGATTTAGAAGATAGCCATAACAACTGCATTATGCATTGGAAATAGAAGGGATACAGCAGTGAATTCAGGGACCTTACTCCGTTCTAAACTGCACATTATTATAATGCAAATGTGTAAAATGCAATGCCTGATATCAATACCCCTGTATTGATTAAGATGTAGTTAAATAGAGGATTGAGGCAACTGAGTTCTGCAGATAAACACTCCAGTTAAATATTTATCAGTCTGTTTTGCATTAATGCAAACTAAGCTGGATATACAGTAATATTACCAAAGGCGTGCATTTAAATAATTTATTTACCACTAGAGTTGTTTTCGCTCTCCTGTTGCTCGCTTTCATAAGACCCCAGGATAAATATGTGGTGACTGTATTTTATTAGTAGCTCTGGGCCACAGTGTTTGTTGTGGGTGATGTATACCTGGAGGGGAAGCTGAAAAATACTTCACCTGTTACCCATTATGTGTTTTATGTGTGTGACTATGTTCTTACAATTGTCAGATCTACGAGAATGACTGTGGGAAGAGGTGGAAATCTGTCACACTACTGAAAATGACAGATGGGAAACAGAACTTACTAAGGAAACAGTTCTTTTTATAGCCCATCCAAGCAGCCTGTACTCACATTAGTCATGTGACCAACATAGGGATCAAAATACATCTGCATGGTGTGTATGTGCATATCCAATGGCACACGGATGTTACTTAATGGTTCTAGTAGGTCACTGTCGTCATATTACTCCTGTTTGTAATTTTTCTTTGAAAAAGCTACTAACTCATAATTGAAACAGCAGGTAGTAGTGTGGTCAGGTTTAATAATGACAAATTTGCTATTTTCATGTGTGTTTAAGCAGTAAACCATTGAACACATGCAGGACTGTGGCCTTCTGGGACCAGGAAAGCCCACCTCTGGTCGAATGGCTGAATCACTTGTTAATTTCTGATAAAGTTACATCAGTTAATTGGAAGTCAAATAGTGGTACACACACACACACACACACACACACACACACACACACACACACACTATTCTGTTTTTTTTTAGTTAATCAGTCATTATTATAATCTAGTATTTTCACCTGGAGGAAGTTCACTGCAAGTGGTCCCGAGAGGGCGATGCAGTTTCCAGCAGCCATGCAGAACTCAGCGTAGCACCTGTTCCTGTGAGGAACAGATTAATGAACTCATGGCGGAGACATGAAGCAGCAACACAAAAGCTGAAATGAAGTATAAATATGGAGATATATGTTTATCGAGGGCTGTCACCGTATTATAGGTGCCGTGGAGAGCTGTGTGAGAAATGTATTGCTTGATCGTTGACTTCTTCGGGGATAAGGCATTTCTCCTGTAGCAACCAGTCAGTGCAACTTTATAAATAACGAACTTTGTGTCGGGCAGATGTTTCTGCCCGGGAGAAAGAAACCATTTTGCGTGAAAGTTAAAGGTTGTTATAGTTTTGGAGCAACAAATGCACAAAATTGCAAGCCATTGTCTCGGACTCACTTCATTCAAGCGTTAAAGGTTGTCGACACGTCTCTCATCTAAATCCAGTCGAAGCACCTCAGGGGCTTCAAACAGAGGCTTAGCCTCTGCATCGACATTAAAGTGAGGTTAAACATCACTAACGGCGAGCACAGGAAGCAGAACACTGACAACTTGCAAAAACGGTTTTCATCTACAAAAAACTAACAAACTCAAAAAATCTTGAGTGTCAGGACTAAACAAACCCAGAAACACACTCAGGCTAGCAGCAGTTCAGAAAACACTGGCAGAAGTCAGCAGCACAGCACAGTCTCTGACGTTGAGTAATTAATTCATTATTTCATATTACTAATTGGCACATCACTGTCAGAACTAGTGGTGACCCAGTAACATGTTTCCTAATAAGGTTTTATTTCTAACATCTTCAAGACCAAAAAAAAGCACAGTCAGTGTTTAAAACAATTTTTTCCTTAAAATATAATACCGATATTTGATCCTGTGTTGGGTAGAGATTCTATATTATTTCATTAGAAATTAACTTAAACTTGATTTTGTTTTTATCTGTAGCTATCAAATGTACAAATGCTTGAAAATGCATCTGACCATTGATTTTTTTTTTGCAGGCTTTATAATGCTTTTTTTCTTTTTTTAACCTCGGTAAGCTGTTCCACTACAAAGCCATCGCTGCGCATCTAAGTGGAATTTGTGGAGCCACAAGAATTCACTACATGACGCTGAGACTATATTACAATTGAAGTTAATATCTGACAGAGAATTTATCACAAAGAGAACTCCCTGTCCCAATTGAGAGGAGCTGACCAAATATGCCGAATACAGATGAGGATGACTACGGAACATCTACAAATGCTTTGTCTAAGTTATGAAGATTTAGAACTTGTTTTTTGGGATTGGATTGAAGGCCATCGTACTGACAAAATCCTTTCAATGTCACAAAATTTGTTTTTCCTTCCTTCCGATATCAACGAGCGGAAAGTTTGGACCAGAGATCAGACCAGGTGGGGTCAATATCGAAGAGCCAGTGGTCAGTGTTTCTTCATCAGAATACAGACATTCGTTGTGTGTGACAGTGGAACATAAACATCTGGATTGACTGTAGATACAATTATAGTGATTTTAATTGTTGTTCCTGAAATTAAACTTTCAATAAAGTCAAGTTTAGCTCTCTCTCTCTCTCTCTCTCACACACACACACACACACACACACACACACACTCAGACACAGACACACACACACACATACACACACACAGACAAACAAACACACTTTTGCCTTTCTATCCTCGTGGGGACCTTCCATTCATGTCTAACTCCTAACCCTGACCCTTATCCTAACCCTAACCCACACCTAAAGAAATGTTTTTGCACTTTTACTTTTTTCAGTAACAACAACATGGTCAAGAAAACACTGTTTCCTCTCATCTGGACCCAAAAAATGTCCCCACGAGGCACATCTTGCTGGAATTTCCTATCCTTGTGGGGACATTTGGTCCCCACAAGGATTGAAAAACGTGTACACACACACACACACACACACACACACACACACACACACACACACACACACACACACACAGAGAGTCCAGTGTAAGTGTGAGAAGTCATGCAGGACTCCGTTCCACTTTGTCTCCCCACGGCTTTCCCCTTCCCTCTCCATCACTGCAGCCTGGTGCTTCTCCTTCTCTCCTCTCTCTGCTTTAATAAATCATCAGGAGCATTTCTCCTGGGAGGGTGTTTATGTGTATGTGTGAGCATGTGAACTCTATACGGTCTGTACTGTAAGTACCATAATGCTGTGTGACCTGCATGTGGATTTATTCTCGCTGTATTGTGTCTCTGTGAATCTCTGCATATACAGTATACATCATCTCCTTAAACATGTGTTTTTGTCCGTGTCCTGTGGGTGCACACTTGCTCTGCCCTTTCTCCCTAACCAATCTGGCACAGTGTAATTACAGCTCTATGTGTCTCAGTGGGAACGGGCAGCCTGCTCCTCCTCCTGCCATTAAACCGAAGAAAAATGAGCCACGGTGGGGAAGCAAGAAGCAGCCATTAAGGCGCTGGGGTGGACATAACACTTGTTGAACACAAAGTGAGGATCCACCATTGTAGCACAAAAAGAGGGAATCATACGGTCATTAGAGAGATTGCAGCGACGACCTCTGCAGCATACACAGGACAACGACTCTGCCGATTTGACCCTGATGGATGACGCGCTGAATTGAATCATGACACTGAGCAGCCAACCGTTATCCTGCCGATGGCTCCAACAACACTGTAATTGCTTCTGTTGATTTACAGTTTTATAGAAAACACACATGACGACAAGGGAAGGGTGAAATATAATTTATTTCCTGCAGCGCGACAGTCATCTGGGTGTAGTTTTCAGTCGACTGCACACAATTTCATTTTTCGGCTTTTGATTAAAAGGAAGTGTCTGGATCTGGAATCTGGTCACCAGAACACTCTGTGGAAAGTATATCAATTTGATTTGACAAATCATTACATTTAAAAGCCTGGAGCTGGTCTATCTCTATCAAAATGCTGTCAGAGAATACGCTGGCCACTGGAGGCAGCACAATGGGGGCCCTGAATCAAGTATTTGGTCTCAAGCTCTATTTGAAAGTCAAATAAATCCTCTCCCTGCTTTTGTCTTCTTCTCACACTCCAATCACTGGCCGGGATGGAAGATGTTGCTCTGGACCACTAGAACACAGTAAAACAACAACAGAGGGATTTTTTCAAGCCCTCGCTCGTAAATCACCTGCATGTTTTCAAAGAGAGAACAAAGGACGCGGTGAGCACGGCCAGCGTCTACCCCACTCCATCTTTATCTCATGGGAGTTCATTGAACAAGTCGCACCAAAAGCCAAGTCCTCTGTACATTGCGGAGCAATTTTCTCTCTGCTGCAGCCAGTTAGCGCAGAATTTATTCAAGCCCGATCGTTTGTTTTCCAAGACCAGAGTGAGCCTGATTCTGACAATACAAGCTCTCTAAATGCACATTTGATTCAGGGGTGTTCTCGGCTGCTGCATATGTGCAGAGGCACAACATCACCGTCACTGATGAAGCTCGTGTATAACTCCAACCTCCTCCCATTCAATGTGGACAATAATCTATGCATAATGATGCTTGGAAGACAGCGAGAGATCAGTGCACTGCAGGTAGTGTTCCTGTAAAAAGGAGGGATTGAGGGAGGAGAGTCTTCCAGCAAGGCCATCTGTTCATTTGTAATTACAGCTCTGGGCCACATTGGGATCGCGCGCCGCTCAGTCTAAATGTGGGAAAACCCTCCAACAACCTATAGCCTGTCTGAGAGGTAAATGCTGGATCTGCCTCCTGCACCAGCGGCTTACACAGTTTCAGCTCAAGTGAGCTGTTAATGCTGCTCCAGTCAGCTGGATCTGAGCAGGAAGAAAATCTGAAAGGTGAAGAGAATCATCGAACGGGGGTGTGTGATTTATAATTTTGAAGTCAAGCAATAAGGTCATTACAAAATGACTGATGGGCTTTTGTTTCCTCCCGACAATCTTTATGACAAATAGGTTATTTACAATTGTTTCTACCCACCAGCCTGCCCATGATGTTAATAATGCCAGATGAAATTCTGTCTGACACTTGGGTTGTCCAATATGCTAAATGAATGTTTCAATGCAGCTTGCCCATGCTGCCTCACAAACCCACCGACAGTGTGACACGGCTTCATAAAGTAAAGCATAATCTCATACGCGAGCACTCAACCATAGCTGCCGCACACTGACAGTTTAGCTATTAATCTAAATCACCAGAATACCGCCACCTTTCAAAATGTATAAACACTCTATATGCCAGCCATCCGGTTTCACAATGACACACTATGGGATACGTGTAGGGTTAAGTGTATATTTATGTATGTGTGGGTGACTGCGTGTTTCTGCATCCTGACACTGATGGGGGATTAAGGAACATTCTCAGGCTTGAAAATATCAGCAGAGGCAATTTAAAAATAAAAGATGAGCAGCTACCTTGTGGTTACATCTCCCGCTCTGACCATCAGTCAGCAGGCGGGGGTGTGTGCTTCCCTGTTGGAAGGCCATGGCGTTTCAGTTTCAACATTAGGTCACCGCAGTCTGCCCCTGGTACTGTCCAGACTGCGGAGGATAGAGGAAAGCCCTGCAGCAGATGGTCAGAGAGAGGGGTTTCATCACTTCCCACCAAACCGCTAAGTGTTTGTGGTTCGCTAAACGGGCATGTGGCAATACAGCATCCCTGGTTATTCATTGTGCACTGCACAGCATGTCCAGTTTTATGTCATAATCTGAATGGATTTGGAAGATGAGTGCAGCACAATGAGTAAAGCACAATGATTCAGAAGAACGAGACACACACTCATAACACTACACCATTAGCAGGCAGCAGTTTGTCTCTGGTGATACATCTGAAAGTAAAGTAGCTATGATGTGGTTTGAGGAAATATACTGTGAGAGTATAAACAAGGCAATATTTTGCTGTTAGAATTTTTTTTTTTTTTTTTTTGAAGAAACTGATTTTGAAAAATGTGAAGGAAACACTAGCTGGTATATTTTTGTCGCAATCTAAAACATTGAAATGTGCTCTTTATATCACAGACTCTCTCAAACATCTAACATTAACATCAAATATTCAATTATAAATTTTGTGCACTCAGACAAAGGAAGCCATCATCAGACATCCATCCATCCATCTATCCATCCATCCATCCGTCAGAGCCATACAGATCTGTGTCACAGATCATGGTGAACCTAAAAGCAGATCCCACCACAACAGTTCAAGTTTTCACTGAGTATATTAGCGTTCTCACAGAAGCAGAGGTGTCCATATGGAGATCCAAGAGAAACAGGCAAAAGACAACCAAGAGACGCCCAGGACAAAACAGTGACTGGAACTTATCAGAAACAATGTCCAGATGGAAAGCGAAAACGTCACATGTGATGTGGTTGAAACAGACTGTACCAAGGCTAGTATGCCAGTCTCATTCACCCATCAAAATAGAGGGTTAGTACTGTATACTGTCCAAGTTCAGAATCCATTTCATCATCATGTACAATGATTGTGAATGATGTAACTTCCTAAAGCTTATTTTGCTGAATAACCTTTAACATAAAACAGTGATATGCATCTGTTCCAATCAGCTGTATGATTTTTAGTGGTGTGTATTCTTGTTCATGTGTACAGAGCTATGCAGTGTCCTAGATACAAAGTAAGGACTATCATTTTTTCTGCCTCTAATGGTTTCCACATCAATATTGCACATATTATAGCATATACATGTAGTATAAATATTCTATGTGAACTAGTAAATTGTTTTTTTTATAAAACACCCCCCTGACACCTCCTTGACTTTCTCTTGTATCTTTAGAAGTATGCTTACAAGATTATAAAATAATTCAGTGTTTAATTTAAAGGTGCATTAAGGAGTTTGCACGTTTTATGCAAAACAGCGCCCCCTGCAGGCCTTGGGCGTAATTCAGCTTAGTGAAAAACTCGTCCCTGCGGCTCGCGTGCACGGAAGAGGGGGACTCCGTCTTCGCTCGTTTAGAAGCGCTCAAGTAAGATTTAAGTTTCTTTTACCTGGTGGAGTCTGTGCTGGAGTTGTGGCAGTGCTAGAAGCCAGTCTGTTCTGACTTTCTGGAAGTTCCTGCTCAGTTGTTGCTCACTAAGCATCTGGCGGAGTAATGGCGGACATAACGAAACCTACCCAGCCGGAGCGCGCATTACATCATTCCTTTCAAATTCTCCCCAAAAAAATGCTGGTGCCGGACCGGCACTGCAACTTTCAAGTGACAATTTAGCGCTGTTAGAGGTACTTGTAATGAATATGTCAGGGCACATTGTACACATCATTAAAAATGTGTAACATATTTATGGTGGAAAATAAGTATTTTTAAGGTTGTAAAACTCCTTAATGCACCTTTAATGTAAATATAAATTTGTGATTTTTTTTTTTTTTTTTTGTCCAATGTTCTTCTTGAGATAACCTTCTGTGGATATGAGGGTTTCCTCAGGTAGACATCTCTATTATTCATTTTGGCGTCACAACTCGCAGACGTGATTCACATTACACCGTCTGAAGAATGGGTACTGGCTGCATCAAATGACTCGGTGATTTGTGGTACCTTGTATTTCAGGCTTAAACGGGCGCGTGGCTCATTCATCTCTATAAGGGGCTGAGATCTTGCAGGTACGCAGGCCATGTTATGAAGCTCCTCTCCTTGGATGATGCATCATCGTCAGCAGGCTGCTGCTTTATGTACTCATCTTTGTTTCCGCATCTGACAGGACCCCTCACACACCCCGGGCCATCAGAAAGCCAGACGAGGACCAGGCTGCTGTAAGACAACACCAAAGTCACAGTGGGGCTCACTAACCAGCGCTCATGAAGAGGAGAGGAGCTGTGGAGACAGGTCAGTAAACAAATGCTCTGATGATGGATTTAAATGGCATATACAGAGAATAAAAAAATAAAGAAAGAGAAAATATAAAGAATATCACATAGTTATGAGAAGTTGTCTGAATAATACTAGAAAAATAGCCCGGAATATTATCAGAGGTGTCCCATAGCACTGTTTTTGTTTTTCTTTCTTTTTTTCCTTCTGTGAATAATAAGAAAAGACTGAAACTTTAATAAAGTGTGAACAGAAAAAGATTAGGAATAAAAACCCCAATAACGCCTCCTGAGCCAAGATAGGTTTTACCCTACATTTGTTGGGAGCTTCTCATGATTCAGCAAAACTCGATTTGTAATAAACTTTGTTTATCAGCCACTTATCAGTCCCAACACCTTGAACTTGTGTGCACTGCACGTTAGAAACGGATCGAATTGACCTGTCCAGGAGAGGGACTAAAGTTAGATAGTTAAATTACTTGTTTAGCACGGACAGCAGTTTGCGCATCCAGCAACTACAGTGCTGAAATATTGACTGGTGTTTTATTCAGAAGAATCCAATGTGAAGAAATTAACACATTTATGTAGGTTGTCCTTCAATAAATGAGAGATGTATGGTAAATTATGCAGTTATTTGTGAGACAGTTAAAGCTAGGTTAGACGATGTTGTCCAAAAGCACTTTTTCTCATACTGAGTGAAATGCTCCCTGCCCCCTGGGAGAAGTCAATACATTATGTGGACGGAAAAAGGTGCGGAAAAAATCTGACAACTGCAGCGGCCACAGGACAGTAAAAACTCCGACCAATCGTAAGGCGCGGACCGCTCTTAAGAAACCAATCAAATCCCTTCGCTGTTCTACCAGCCCCCTGCGCGTACATTTCAATGGCGTGCACTGGCCCTGGTTCAGAACGCGCGCGTTGCCAAGGCGCTCTCGGCGCTCGCGGCTCGCATAAAAAATAGAACGAAGCGGAGCGGGCGCGCTGCGCTCCTATGCACGTTGTGTGCGGGCAGTCAGAAAGGTTAATAACATTTGAGGCGATCACAAACTCCGTGCGCGTGGCGCTTCCGTGCGCGTGGCGCTTCCGTGCGCGCGGTGCTTCCGCATCCCGTGTGTTCGCTCCCAACGGGAGCTCCTCCAATGGGGTGGGAGCTGGGCGGAGCCTTGGGGAGATGCTACATTCGTGCTACATGCTAGTTTTCCAAGATCACTGACCCTAGCTTTAAACCTAACGAGGTTCTTCAAATTGACTGGATTTACTTTAAAGGGATACTTCAACATTTTGTCAAATTGGCCCATTTAGCGCAATTCCTTAGTCATTTCGAACAGCATACTTATTGTTATTTGTGAGGGCGAGCTGTTGTTTATTAAGAGATGAGTCAAGGAGGTTTTCGGGACGGACACAATGGAAGTGGGCGGTATTTTTGCTTCCCCTCGTCAAACTCATCAAATACACAATCCAACAACCCCAAAACACTTTGGTGGACACGTTATAATCAGCACATTCACTACGCTGTGGAACACCAACAAATAATACTGTAGTGTTACGACACTGAAGCAAATACTGGGAACTACTTTTTCTTTTGAAATCCCTACGCCCAGACGCCATGTTTAGTAAGTAGTTCCGTCTTAGCAATCTTCACATGAACAACTCAATCTCGTAATTTTGCATTAATATTTCACAGCGTAGTGAATGTGCGGATTAAAACGTGTCCACCAAAGTGTTTTTGGGTTGTTGGATTGTTTATTTGATGAGTTTGACGAGGGGAAGCAAAAATAACGCCCACTTCCATTGTGTCCGTCCCGAAAACCTCCTCGACTCACCTCTGAATAAACAACAGCTCGCCCTCACAAAAAACAGTAAGTATGCTGTTCGAAATGACTAAGGAATTGCGCTAAATGGGCCAATTTGACAAAATGTTGAAGTATCCCTTTAATATTGTCATTGCAAAAAATAAAATTAAATTAAAAGTTAAAAGTAATTCTCTTTTTATGTCTCTGTATCTTTAATCAATCTGACTTCAACTTTTAATATCTGTCAGTTTTCATAAAGGGTATTTCTGAGGTATCAAGAAGCTTAGGTGACATTTGCTGAATATTGTCTGTGGTCCTGGGGATCATCATAATGAAGAGTTCATGGGTTCACAGCTCCGATTCTCTGCTTTTAAATACTTTTGGAAAAAAGTAGATGATACAAAGTCAGTTATGAGAAGTACACATTCAATTGTATCATAGGTGACAGGCTGAATGTGAGAGTCTACAGGTGCAAGTCTACTGCCTCAGTGTTCATTAGTTGAAGCAGTTGTCATCCATTTTGAACTTCCTGCAGGGTCTCTATCACTCTGCTTTATTCTCGTCCTTGTGGTCAGCTAACATAGTCTTAATTTTTATGGTTCAGTTAAAAAGTCACAAGGGAGCTTCACCCACAGCTTCCTCTTCTCGCTTTTCTTAGGTTGATACCGTACATCGTGCAGCTCACTGTGTAAAGTAAATCCAGCAAGTCTATCAATATCTAAACAGTGAAGGCCATAAAGGGAGTGAGCTACTCTCAATCTTACTGTTAAGAGTATGTCGGAGACATAAAAATTTGCGAAGCTGCAATCAAAGTTTAAGTGATGCAAATAAATATGAAAATGAATGCTGGCTCAGTGCAACAGGGCTCGATTCGATATGGGGGCGTGTTCCGTCGACTCGAATGTTTTGATGCGTCGTCAATGACGGCGTGACTGATGGCTTATTTTTGTTTGTTCCAGCCGGTCATGTGACGCCACATCAGAGTGTCATAGGACATATTAGTTTTCATTAAAGTGGGGCCTTTTACTTCAGCACGGCAATAAAATGCTTTGGAATGAGGCCATGATGAGGTGAAAAAGATTAACTGGAAGGAAGACAGCAGTAATATCTCACACTTATGTTGTGTTTGCAGAACTGGCTATTGATTATCCACTATGGCTATAGGTAATGAACTGATTCAACAGTACGAAGTGCTCCAGGTCAAAAGAAGGCCTACGGTGATTTATTTTTACAAGCTTCTAATGTGTTTATATATTTCTTTTTAGGGTCACTGAGATGGCAAGCAGTGCAAATAGTGTATGAAAGGTGTGGAGACAAAATTCTGGATGAGTAGCCAATTAAAAAGAACATCTACAGTGAGTTATCACTGCAAGGCTGTGATTGTGTTTGAAACTTTGTTTCAAACTTTTCACATGGCAAAAACAAATGAGATTGAATGAAGAAGTTAAGGTAACAAAGACACAATCTAAAGACAACAAAAAAGTTTTGTAATGGCTGCGCATTGATACAGAGTCTGAGCTTACACGAAAACGTTTCAGGTGAAAACATATCGTTTTTGTGTTCTTGTTTCAGAAAAGTGTCTCGTTTACACGGCAACATTTTGAAAACACTGTCCGTTCACATGGAAATGGAAGAAATGCTGGAAAAAATGTAGTTAGCATGTAGGGATACTGCAAAGTAGAGAAAAATATGATAAATACAAAAACAATCGCGAGAAAAATGTCTATCTGTATGGACAGGTGACCATGCTGAACTGTTATTATGAATAAGTCTCGGCTATAAACGCACCAGGAGAATACGGACTGGAAGTCATGCCACTCGGAGGACACCACTGTTATTGTCAGTTGACTCGTCCAGATGAACTATTTTCTATGCTGTGTTTCACATGTACATTAGCAGCATTTCACAAAAGTGTGTGTGTGTGTGTGTGTGTGTGTGTGTGTGTGTGTGTGTGTGTGTGTGTGTGTGTGTGTGTGTGTGTGTGTGTGTTTTCCCTCATTTACATGCAGCGTATCAGGGAGTTTCTGAAAAGTTGCACCTTGAGTGCTGGTTCTAAAAAGTTGTGGTTTCAGTGTTTCTGAGCACCGTTGTTGTAAATAGATTCACCAAAAATTCCACACACTTTTAACAAAAAAGGTTCTGAAATTTACTGAAGGTACACATTGCCTTTTTAAGGCAACTTGACTCTTTTGAAGGGTGCAGTGTTGGCCCATGTCTGTGAACACATTAGAATTGTTATCATTGTGATAGTATATTTGTTAGCATGGATAAACTTACTGGCGAGGATACAGATCATGATTGGACGAAAGTTCTGACCCTGAACTAATTGCTTGCTATCTTAAAGAAAACTGAAATCTGGCTGGATTTTATATAAAATACTATGAATTTCATTTCCTGAGGCTGAAAACAGAAAGGAAACATAACCTTCAGCAGTGTTCAAATCAGTTAGATGAATGAAATAAGGAGAATATACAAGTATTTGTCCTCAAATTTAGGGAGTAAATTTAGAATGCAGTCAGAGAAAGAATTTCAGATACTGTACCTTGAAAGCCATTTGTACATGTACTAAATTCAAACACTTCTTTACTTGCTTCTGATGTGGAGTTTGTATGTTCCCCCTGCACCCTGATACTTTTGTTTTCCCTCCACGATCCAAAAACATCTATTTGTTTTTAATTGGTGAATCTGAATTGCTTCTTTGCGTGTACCTTTTCCCCACACATTACCAGCTGGAATGAACTCTAACTTGGTTAAAGTGCTTCATAGGTTTCAACCAATGGATGAATACTTTGATTTGTCATCTGCTCCTTCTATAGCAGTGCAGATCAATAGCCACAGACATTTTAGTGCTTCGAAAACCAGGAGAATACAGATTAAAATATCTATTATGAATAATGATAATGTTGAATGTTCAACCTGGGAGCAGATGTGATTGTTTGTTAGGTTCAGCAGACAGATAAAGATTTCGCTCAGATTGAGATTCATTACCATAAAAGACTTGTGTAATTTGTCCTCTGGAGCCGGATTTCTCTTACAAGTCATTAGGAATACACCTTTGGTAATCTTCCAAGTCACGGACTACTGGTCCCCGCTGCCTACAAATGGGCTGCACTGCCAATAAACACATACATGGCAAAGAAAATGACTTTACATGACAGAGCCTTGGAGGATCAGCACAGAGGAGAGAGAGTCAATCCCGTATCGATCGCCCTCCTCCCCTAGAGGCCCTGAAAACAGTCTTTGGCCAAGGGGCAGTCGGGCTCTTGGTGGGAATCGCAGAGATTGGCTCGTTGTGGCCATGCAGTGAAGAATGGAAGCCCAACCTGAGATTAGAAACTTGGATAAGAGAAAGTGAAAGTGTTTGTGCTTATTGAATTGTACTGACCGGCTGTGGATAAGTGATCCCAATCCCCTGTGAGGGATTGGATTCATGGTGCAGCTGTTAAAAACTCATCTGTCCACAGTCTCTCCGTATGGCTGGTTGTGGAGTGGTGGAGCACCTCTAATAACCTTTATGGTGCTCTCCGGTGCCCAAGGAGGCGCCTGCATAATCATCTGAGATCAGGCAGAGGGCTGAAATCATAAATCAGCCGGGCTTGCTCCGGCTGGGACAGTGTCCTCGTGGCATCGCAGCTCAAGTCATCTGTTTGGCTGGGAGTCGTCTCTGTTAATGTCCCATCCTGAAAAATAAGTCTCAGATGAGTTGCAAAATGATTACAGACTTTCAATAAGTCATTGTGTCCCTACTGTGTCAACCAAAGTCAAGCAATGTCAGAGAAAAATCATCAGAGGACTCTTTCCATCCGCCTCGATGAGTCGGAACTGACACACAGAGCTCTGTCAAGGTTCAGTCATTACAATATCTGAAAGTCGTTTTAATTCACTTCTCTTTGAATGACAGCCTGCCGTGTCCACTACAGACGTATTGTCCGTGCCAATTCCAGGTTTCTGCAACGGAATCTCATTGAATGATGCCACCTCTCGATAGCAGGTACCGGTGAGCTTCACGTCTTTTCAGCTGTGCTTGATCTCGCATGGAGGGATGGTCAAAGCCTTCACCCTGGACAAACCCTCCAGGAGATTCCATTCAAGCCAGAACAATTGCAGCTGCGAAGCTTCCTTTTTACAGGAGAAATTACCTAAGCATCATGATTCATACAGCGAGGGCGAGTTAGAAGCATAAAAGCTGAAGGCTGCAGAAATTTTACGGGCTGGGAAGTTGCATGCTACTGGAAAATATTAGTCCGAGGAGAGTCAGGTTTTGTACTGCGGCGATTTTTCATGTAGAGATTTTTTGAAAAAAAAAAAATGCAGTTGTTTTACCGGTACATGACACATGAGAGTTTTATTTCTTGATTGTGAGTTTCTCTTCTGTAGAAAAAAGCATGATTTCAAACAAGATGTTCACTGGACCAAACTATGAGGTAAACTAAGAAAAAAAAGCAGAGAAAGGTGGTGCTGTCAGTGCTTGAAATGCCCTGATGTGAATTAAGTGGATTTAGTGCATGCCAAATGCTTTTGTCCTGGCACACCGTTAACTTACGATGGACATTAACAACATGCCTGACACTGTTGCCCTGGAAGATTTGTTGAAAACAAGGTGTAGGGTATTTCTCCAGGGTGCTGGGCTGGAGCCAAACCAAGGCTTTATAATATAAAGAGAAAATGAGGGTCAAGCTCAGGCCATCCCTGCATCAGGAATCTGTGGGATTGCTGGCAGATGAAAGCCGATGAATGGAAAACCACTGCCAAGGAGCATGATTCAAATCACCCAGCCTTGGTGAGGCATTTTTTGTTTGTTTTAATTGCTTTGCATTGCAGATGCTGTCCAACCGACCTAACAACAAACTCTTCTCTGCATCAGAATGAAACAATGAAAGTAAAATAACTTCCAAATGAATACATATGCAGGTTTAGATTTACTTAGATCTCCTAACTGTGAAATCTAGGCAGTGTTGCAAAAGAAATGCAGAGCAGGCAATGCATCTAAAATATGTCATTAACCTCTGTCACTTCTGCCTATGCTGCTTTTTTTCCCACAAAGTACCAGATGTTCCTTGTAGTTGTAAGATGTCTTCTCATCTCTGTAAAGGGTATTGTAAATCCCACTATTAGAACACTTTGGTGTCTCGTTCTTCTATTACAACACAGCTTTTTGTCTGTTAAAGCGCACGGTAATGGAGTTCAGGTCTGCTGTTGAGATGAGTGAAACACTCCAATGGTGGTTGGAGAGAGCCAAACAATGAAAGGTATGTCATCCTGATGGCCATGTAGAGAGCTCTCAGTGTTACCCTTCTAGAGTAGAGGGGATTCACGTGGTCTCTGTCCATGAACGATAAGCCTGCAGTCAGCAAGGCTACATCACCCACCACCCTGATGGTCTCCTGAAATAATGGTGAAAACCAGATTAGATATCCACACTGTAGATCACAGTGAGGCGTCTGTTTTTTCTACAGCACTTTGTGTCTCGTGCATCAACATATGTATGAGATGCATGCAGTTTTGCCCCTTTTCAGTCATGTTGGCTGATTGATGCAATGACACACAGAGGTTGCCAAGTGATGAGACTTCCCACCGCCATTATTCCTTCCACTATCTCCCCACTTTAGCCGCATGTGTGAATAATGTGCCTCTAATAATAATGGGGCAGATAACACTGCAATTCCACCACACGTTTTACAGACACATGGCCTTAAAAGCACCTCATGGGAATTTACTGTAAATACACCCAGCGATAAACAAACAACACATAAATTGTTGAGCCTTTAGGCAATTTTTCGTGCCTGCTCTGTGACGCCTTTGGGTCACTGCTGGTTCAGTGCAGCTTCAATGTAAATGTTAAGGTTTGCTGTGTAATTGTAGTGCCTGCTGTAGCTTGAGAAAGAGCAGTCAGCTAATGCTATGAATGTTGTAACTGGCTGCACATGGGTGATGTGAGATTTTCAGTACACACACTCAGAGTTGTGTAATACAGCTGGCTGTATTTTGGAAACGAATCCAGTCTGTCATCATGTAAAAGCATAAAAAAAAGTCAAAGTCAAGGACTCTGTTGATTCAAATGTAGTATTTTGACCCAGAAGACTGCTGTTCATGCACGTTCAGCAAACTAGACACTGACACTCATATATGATGCACTGTATTGTTAGGTTTTGTGGAACAGTCATTTAAAAAAAAAAAAAAAAAAAAAAAAAAAAACCAGAAGCAAGATGCTCGTGGTGTAAGGCTGGAGAGGAATTCATAGGCGACAGGAGGTTTTCCCACTAATGACAGAAAAAGCACAAGAAAGACTGCATTAAGCTGTGAGGCTGCACTGACAAAATGAAGTCTTTCAGCCATTTAAAACTCTTTCTGAATTCACAGCGTAGTATTCTAATTTGAAGATTTTTTTTTAAAGGTCGCACAAACCAAAGTTTTCCTGACTTTAATTAGCACATCCTACCTCCTCAAACTATATATTATTATTGTTGTTTTTATTATTTCTCATCAATTTTTATGACTCCTAGTGATAGAGGAGTTGCACAAGCAAGACGAAGTGAGCAGTGGAGGTAGAGGCCAAGAGAGTAGCTATCAACACCATGCCTCCCCACCCCCAGGACCCGTGCAAACAGACCATAGCGTTTCTACAGGAGGGAGAGAAACAGACACCAAACTCTTGCCCTCCTGAGCTCAGACAACTACAGGGAGCCAAAGACTGGGAAATGCGTGTAGACTTGGACCACCGTCTCTGATTTCCATCTGAGATTGCAACAACCAACCTATGACCAGATTTGGTCTTCTGGTCAAAATCCCGAAGCTGCAGCAAGAGGTTGGAAGGCTGAGGTGCGGCCAGTGGAAATGGGCTGCAGAGGCTTTGCAGGCCATTCCATCATAAAACGCCTCAAAGACGTTGGTATTAGTGGGCCGATACAGAGGAAAACCATCAAAGCCCTGGCCAGCTCAGCAGAAAGAAGCAGTCACTGGCTGTGGATGAAGAGGAGGGATCCTGTCTGGACCCCAAGGTGACAGACGAAGAAACCAACCAGTCGACACACACCCAGGTCTGATCAGCCTGTGGTGGGCCTTCCTGAACACAGAGTGTATTGGGATAAATGGCCGAAACACTCAATGAAGTTGAGATACACAACTGAAGATGTGTCAAGGATTGGCCTCAGTCTGTTACCACGATCGAAAGCAACTAGCTGTAAGATCAAGTCCTATTCATTTAATTTACTGTGTTTTTTTATTTTAAATGTAACTTCTCTCGAATGTCAAAGTGTCTAGAAGTGGCAGCTTTCTGTTGCACCAGTTGAGATAAGAAAGAAAATGATATGAGGGAGGCAGGGAGCAACAAACCAATAAGTTGACATCAAACGACAAGGTGATCCACTCACTGCAGACAAATCTCAAACTTCCAGTCCTGCTGTCAGAGATCCTGCAGGAACTTAAACTTAATGCAGCTTCAGTAGTCCAAGTACACCAAACATGCAGTAATTACGACATTTATAAATCAGGGAAATATTTACTGTATGTGTAATACAAGAAGGCATTTTGTCATTTTGCATACATATATATGTATATATATATATATGTATATATGTATATATATATATATATATATATATATATATATATATATATATATATATATATATATATATATATATATATATATATATATATATGTGTGTGTGTGTGTGTGTATATATATATATATATATATATATATATCATTGATTATCTCCCTCAATTCAAATCCAGACTCAAAACTCGTAAACTCATTTGTTTCAATCTGCATATCATCTGTAACCTCTCTCGGTCTTTTTAGTTTGCTGTGTTATATTGTCTGTTGGTGTATTTATTTGTAATGTGTTTTTAATCTCTATTGAAAAGCGTCCTTGAGTGCCCAGAAAGGCGCTTTGAACAAAAAAGGAAGAATACAATTTTAGGTGTGTGTCTGTTACAGTTCCAAAAAAGGTGACATGATGAGTAATTGCTCCTAAAGATGTCTTTCATCCACAGTGAGGCATACGCAACATTGCAAATGT
Source organism: Salarias fasciatus (assembly GCF_902148845.1). NCBI lineage: Eukaryota > Metazoa > Chordata > Actinopteri > Blenniiformes > Blenniidae > Salarias > Salarias fasciatus. The sequence goes on along the minus strand of NC_043745.1, from coordinate 14,407,200 downwards.
TGGAAGTAAGATGTTTTTTACTATTTTCAGAAAAGTTCACACTGAGACACATTTGACAATGAGGTCTTTTTGTTACCATCAAGAAGAGGAAATGTGTGTCAGCTCTGGTTCCCTCTGCAGCTTGAGAAAAAAAAGTGTTCTTTTTCCAAGAGTATTTCTCTGGGACTGGGCTCTCCAGACGCTCACTGCTTTGGTAATCAAACAAAACTGACCTGTTCTGTTAGGCCTTGGCTTTCGGATGTCCTGGCAACATAGTGCTGAATAGAGGCAGAGTCTTCCAAAGAGACAGACCGAGTGAAGAAGACCGCAATGCAGAAAACAACACAAACCAGGACGCAAAATGTAATTTGAAAAAAGAAAAAAAAAAAAGCCTTTTGAAATTATGATATTTTTGGAGAGTTTATTGAAGCGTTTCCAGGTTTAATTTGACCTTGACAGTATTTGCAAGATTGCACTTCAATACTATTTAATGGAGGTATTTTACTATTGAGTAGGTCTCTAGAGCACACTCCCAACAGTTGATTGAATTTAAACTAAACCATCGGTGCTTTTACCAATTCAACATATTTCATCCCTCTCTTTTTTCTGTGTGTGTGTGTGTGTGTGTGTGTGTGTGTGTGTGTGTGTGTGTGTGACTGTGTGTTTTTATGAATGGAAACACAAGTTGAGCTAAAAGATGTCTGGAGAGGGACAGTAATGAACATATTTGAACATTTCATTCTGTTGTTAGCTCAATGGCTGCAGACAAGGATTTTTTATCAAGAACTCAGTGAAACAATAATTAAACAAAATGCAATTTTCTTGTGTTTACTAAAGTTTTTCAAACAAACGTGCATCAAATGAGTCACTCAAAAAGTAAGTATATTTCTCAACATAAGACACATCTACACTAAAATGAATGAAAACTAATCAAATAGTTGCATTATGGGATACATTTTTAACTTTGGACATTTGATATGTTTCTAAAACAATTCTGCATTTCTTGTTACACAGGAATGTGAAAAACAGCATGGTGATGTACACGCACACACCTTCACGCATAATTAAACTTTTCATGACTTACAAAATTCTGCACATCATAAAAAGTATGTTACATTTGAATATTGCATTTGAACATTTTAAGACAAAATAAAATAATAATAAATAATAAAATAAAAGAAACCTCCACTTTTTCAATCAACACAATTTTGAAACAGTTTGGTATATTCCACTGGGAAATACATTTTTTCATTCTTCTATGCAAACGCCCATGACAACCCACCTATAGTGTATGTTTGAAATAAAGTGTGACACGCGGAGTTGTCTACGGGAGCCGACTGTAGCTCCTGCAGCAGTTTGAGCTTCTGTCACAGCTGGATCAGATCACACTGGCCAGCCTTCCCTCTCCACCTCCGCCAATGAGCCTTGTCCACCCGCGACCCAGTCGCTGATCTTCCAGCCATCACAGTTTGACCCCTGTCACACTCACTCAAATCCTCACACTTGCACTTTTTTTCTTCTTCTGTTAACACATGAAATATTAAAATACTAACAAGCAGCACCTGCCGGTGGTCATAATGTTACGACTGATGAGCATATTTGTTCAGCACCTTGTTTGCTTGTCCGTTGAGTGTTTGGGACAAAAATATGAAACAATGTAGACATAAAAAAATATTTTCTCAGAATAAAGACAATCGGAGTCTCTTTTCAAATGAAGACAACAGGAGATGATTACAGTGAGGGTGTAGCTGGCAGAAAACAGTGGCAACTAAAAATTGGTCGTGTTTGAGGCAATGATGTCTTACAAAAAAGCATTTTAAATCAGAATTGAAGATGTCTCTTTACCACTGATATTTTCATAAATAGTGTTTCATTCTCTCTCTACATTTCTCAAATACTTTCATTTTTGCAGTTGATGAAAATATCTATATTTTATGATGGATCTGCATTAAAATATTTTTTCCAGACAATAAGAAAAATTTGCTTTTCAGTCGTGAAATAATTTAGAGCCTTGCTGCAGCTCTGAATAATTATTCAGTATTTACCAGCTGGAAACATATTTTTGTAAAATGTCTGTTCTCTTCATCTCTGTGTAAAATAAAGCAGCTGCAGAAGGTTCCCTGATGAAGGAACAACATACAACTGGATAACATGCTGATTTAGTGTGTGGCGCATGTATGAAAAGACCAAAACAAGCAGGCTAAAAGCCAAATAGTTCTTTTCAAAACTAATTCAACCACATTTGCTGCACTAGCAAAGCGTCATCGCAGGGGTGAAGATGGTTTAACTACAACAACAGCCTTTGTAAGACGAGCACAAATTCTTTTCAACGCCGCTCTCAATGCTCTTTCGGATGTGACGTTAATGGTGGGCTCGCCTTGCTGCTGCGCTCGCCTTTTGCCGCGAGAAGCTGGCAGCGACTCGCGAGTGAATCTAGATAACGGCCGAGTGCAGCGTGATGTGTGGCGCGCAACGCTTACACACACTTGGAGAGCGGGAAAAGTGGGTCACCCAGCCCACTGAGATTCAGCCTGTACCATTCACTGATGTGGAAATAAGTCTCCAGCGCTGGGCCCAGCTAGCAAAAGGCCGCGCTACCAAACACCGCCAGAGTCAGCAGCCAGCTTTGTACCGCACAAAGGTCCGCAAAGAATGAATAATTCGAGCCACAGATTCATTTGTTAGGCAGAACTATTGTCATTGTTATGCAAATTCTCCACACTTGTTAAGAGGATAATGTGTGTTGTGGTGACAAGCGGCGGAAATCGCACCACTCCACACCGCACAAATAACTGACTTAAAAGAGAACTTTTTTTCTACACGATTCGACTTATTATTTATTCAAAATACATACAAAAAAAATGTATAATATGAAATTTTGGGGACACGGTTTGGAGACAGTTTTCTTGGCAAATGCCAAACCTTCACATCCTGCATCTTAGGTTCCAGCCTGGTTCCTGAAAAGGTTTTATGTGCAAACTTTAAACCTTCAAAGGTAATTACAGCTCAGGTAAACAAACTTATGTATAGAACATATAATATATGACTGTTGGTATCATTATTTTATAAATATGCCTGCGTACATAATCTGGTGATAGTGTGTGAACGATCTTAGCTTCACATTCTCTTTTTAGTTCTTTGTTTTTTCCCCTCAAAATGTCCTTTAAGGTCATTATTTTTATTTCAAATAAGCATTTGTTAATTAAAAGACTTACCTACTTAACTAAACATTATATTCTAAAACTGATACAAAACAGATCGTTCATGTTGCCTGCGTCTTTTTTAGAGTAACTGTTCCGTATCCAGGTGTGGGTTATTAACTCTTCATTTCCTATTTATTCCCAAGGAGCAGATACAATTTGAAGAGCATGAAGTTACTTTTATTGAGACGCCATGTAAATGACAATTTGATCTTAACTAGTCCAGGACAAACAATTCTGAAGTTTTTCATTCCATTGCTGTGCAACAAATTCACATAAATCAAGAAATTAACATGATATTTCTTTTAAAAAGACTGTGAAAGTGTTTTATATTAAAGTTGGTGATACTGGGTTTTCTGCAGCATTTAACATCTACTATCCACAAACTCTTAAGCCTTCATTTGTTTTTCTTTGATGGTCAATGAAAAAGCTGTGTGACCAACACTGAGAAAAGGTTTAAGTTTAAGTGAAAACTGAACACTTTCATTGCATTTTGGACGTCCGTTTACAAGACAACGGTGCCACTGAAAACAAAAACTTTTGAGAACTCTCCGACTCAAAACAGGGACAAACTTATCTCGAGTGCAACTGTTGTGCATGTGCACCGCTTTAACAGTCCTTTGAGGTTCAGGTAAAAGGACAATAACAATCATGGTGGACTCCAGAAGGTCATGACTCCCAGTCCGTCCTCTCCTGGAACTTGGTATAGCTGAAGGCTCATATGAATGCGGCTTTACTTTCATGAAAGTAAGCGTCTTCTTGGTTATTTTAACACTTTGCAAACCTGAGGAGACTCTCTTGTGGATCCGTTTGAGCCCCCAAGCCACATGTTTGACACCCTTTGCCTAGACTTTTTTCTAGACACATGTGTGATACTAGAGTGAGGTCAACTATTTTAACAAAAGAATCTAAATAGCTTCCACTAAAGGTGAAGCAATCTACTCTTGTGCATCAAAACAAACCCATCAGAGAAGCCACAGAAATACAGGGGAAGAAAGAAAGGACATCAAAAACTGGTGGGTTTGCAAATGTCCAAACACCTGGAAGAACACGAGAAGATGAAGCTGGGTAAATGAGAGAAGAATCCTCTATGGCCAGAGTCTTTAAAAATTAGTCACAACAGTTTGACCTGCTGACAAAACCTGACCTGAAGTGTGACTCTCAAAAACACTAATAAGTCCACATCTAAGAGCTTGTGTAGTATCTTATATTATTACTAAATGTGTTTTTTTTTCATACAGCACCAAGAATACGTTGTCATATTTGTTTGTAACAGGTATGCAGAAAAAGGAAACCCCTTTTAGATTTTCTTACCAACAGAGTCAGTGACAGAATATGGTCGATAGTCAACAACAGACACTTAAAAATTGGGTCCTTTTGAAGTTTATGCATGAAAATTGCTTACTCACATGTTTATTTTCATTTTGTGTGGAGACGCTGGTTTCCTTTGCTGTATAGATTATTAGTTTCTCCAAAATGTGGAGCGTGGGCTGACTAAATAGCGTCAGTATTTTCTATATTTGAACCACATCCTCATTCATCAGTGGTTGGGTGGGGAGTTGTACTGGTGGTATCATGGTATTAAAGATTTAGCGCCACAGTGTTGTCAGTTGCTCACACCTGCCTGTTCGTATGACTCCTGGTGTAATCTATGCAGAGATTTGAGCTCCTGCAGCTCGGACATCAGGTCAGAGTTGGATATAATGTAAGGGCGAGCGAAACCCTTGTCGGATGACTGATGGCCAGGTGCCAGCACCACTCTCAGCAATTCCTCACTGGCAGGCATCACGCAGCCTTTAATCTGCATGCGCGGCTCGAAGCTGGAAGTTTTCATGGCCGCGGTTGGCTCACGACTACGGCTGGAGCGAGTCTCTAGTTGGCCAGCTGCAAATCCACTGAGACACGATTGCTGTCAGTTCATTACCAGATTCAAGGCATCCCCCAGCGAGAGCATCTCACGCGTTCTAGACCTACATGGTTTTGACAAAGGAGGAACAAAACACTGAAGAATCTGGATTGGAAAAAAAATAAATAAATAACAACCTGAAATCATTTTAACTACATAATAAATCTCTCGCATCCAATTTCAGCACTTGTCTTTAAAAGGGAGTCAAGGATGTAATATTTCTACGCTTCAAAGAGGAGTGTAACATGTTGCCTCAGGTTGTAGAGTAGAAAATTGGTATACAATGTGTTTTAAAGCCGTTCCCTCTCCGGGGTCCAATTGTGGCCAGTCAACAGTGAATGGAGGGAGGCACAGGCATCCCAGAGGAGGCAGGAGGCTGGGGCAAAGAGACCACAGTCATTACTGACAGCTCCCTGCCTCCCTCTGCCAGCCAGGCCCCCATCAGCTCACCTTTTACAACTACTTTATAGAGTATATTAAAGCTTATTGCAAAACTCACGGGACCAAGTATAATTCCAGATATGGAGTCCAAATAATGCAAATGACTTCCTCCACCCTCCATCCTCCTACCTCCCAAGTCCCCCTCTCCCTGACTTCATTTATTTATCATCCATCTCATCCTCCTTCATTTTCTGTCTCTTCAGGGGGCCTGTGTTGAGTTTGGGGGATTTTGACTGACAGGATGTAACCTGCAGTATAGGGCTGACATTGAGAAAGTGCCTTATCTGTGAGTAGTGGTAATTATTGCAGTAATTTCAGACAGTATGCGGCAAAAGAGAGTACAGAGATTATCATAGATTATAACTGGAGACAATAACTGGAACATGAATGGAGACTGCCCTCATTTTTCACTCCATGCAAAGGAGAACTCTCACATCCCGCCCAGCAGAAGGTGAATATCGTGCAGACAGGGTGAACGCCTGCGAATTTATATTGGCTTCCCCCCCTGTTGTTCGCTTGCTTTATTTAGTAGTGAACGGTTAGAAGGGTAACATACATGACATTCAGCGAAGGTCACACAGCAGACCTGAGCTCGTACTGTCACCGCCACACGTCAGACGCCACACCGACACACCGAGAGCTTTTTTATGAGAATGTAAAGTGCGGATGGGGAGGGAAAAAAAAAAGGAAACGCTGACATGCTTTTAGTTTAAGAGGCAAAGATGTAACAACGAATAAACAGGGCAATCACAATAGATTCAGAGAGATTTTACAATGTATGAAGAGACTTTAGGATGCTTATTTGTCTTGTTTTGTTTCTATGATTTTAATGTAATTTTTATGTGTTGCTTTCTCTTAGAGAAGCACTTTAAATTACCTTGTGTATAAATGGTGCCAGACAAAAAAACTTGCCTTGCCCTCTGTGGTGAAGATGATAAAAATATTAAAATCTCAGCAGTTACCAAGGTAACATCAATTGAAAACAAGTCATTTCAGGAGTTTTTTTAACAGGTGGGAGGTTTGTGTATTCTAAGGACAGATCCTTTTATAAAGCACAAACTTTTTGTGTTTGTTATGACTGGTTAAACAAATCTATCTTAGAATTTCAAGGAGTCTCCATTACACTTAGTATAAAAGAGCTTTTAAGAAAAAATGTTTTAAGAAACTCATCAATCATTTCATCATCTTATTTAGTTTTTATTTGTCTGTAATTTCTCCTGATGTTGGGGAAACACTTTCTCCTTTATCTTCTCCCAATGCTGCACCTCCTCGACGCTCTTACAGCGAAGAAAGACTCCTCCTACACTTTGAAAGCCTCTCGTATGAATGAGTCGGGATCCATTCATGTTCTCCTCGTATGGAAACATTTTCATGGTTAAAATTCAGGTCCTGAGCTTGTCTCTCTTTATAGTCCTTTATTTGCTGTGGCCAGCTCTTACTACCGTCCCCTCTTTCTACAAACAGAAAAATCAATTTGCAAATACCTGCCAGCCCAGGAGGTCTTCTCTTGTACGCTTTGAAGCATCGGGGAGCACATGCAGTTCAGCACTGAACCAGGCGGGCTGGCGAGCGAAGGTGGGAATTTTTGTAGTAGTGTAGAAGCTGCAGGAAGAGGCAGAATGAATGGGCTGATTCAAGAACTTCACACGGTTATTTCCCCACAGGCAGTCAGCTCTACCTCATTAGTACAGCCCTCACCTGACTCGCCTGCCTCCCCGATGAAATATGAGGCATTGTGAAGTAGCCCAGAGACCATGCCGCCGCTGAAGGACAGGAACACAATATACACACTAACAACAGACATTACATATTCAGACAGGTGCACGGAGGAGAGCAACAAAGTCTGAGACGCAGCCGCGCCTGCATGCCTGCGTCTGCCGTTAGGTGTTTGATATTGTCTGGTTGCGTGAGGGTCATTGCATATTTGTCTGAAGAGTCTGGTCCCCTGATTAACAGCGATGAGTGGCTGGAGATAGTGAACCCCTCCGCCGCTCGGCGAAGGCTTTTATCAAACTCTTCAGGGGATTCTGCCATGCCACGTCGCCTCACTGCTCCTGCCTTAGCTCTCGTGGCCTCATCTCACCCCGTTATCTCTCCCACCTCCCCTCTCTGCCCTGCTTCGGCCTGCCTGTGCGTTCTCAGTGTCATCTGGCCATCCACGGGCAGATGTACATATACAAACAAATATCGAGGCATGGATCTCATGTTAACTGTGTGTTTTTGTAACATATTTACTCTTGTCCATTTACCACCTTTATCAGATGAAAATGTAACACAGTATTGGAGTAATGCAATGTGTTGCATATATTAGCACTTATTCATTTATAGGAAAGCCAGGAGTGAGGTGAGAGCAGCATCCAGGCTGCAGTCTCTCCTAATGGGAGTGGCACCAGGTTAGTGGATATCTGGGAAGGACCGCACTGCCACCCAGCGTTCACTCTGAGAATGGCAACAGTGAGGATGACTAATTACAGCCCTGAGGCTCTGTTGGAGATAAAAGGGTGGGGCACCGGAGAAAAGAGGGTTGTTGTTACCTCGTTATATCCAGTGTCCAAAGCTAAACTGGAGGACACTTGTCACAACGCGGAGTCTTATTGTAATCCTGAGTGTATAACCACATAATTCTACTGGATAATCCTGGCACTACACCTCCTGTTTTTAAATGTACCTACAGGCGGTGTCTGTCATGTTAGTACTTTTACATATTTTACATAGAAAGGTACAGAAAACTCACGTGAAGTGCAGCATATAACACAGCAGTCAGCGACATTACTGAAAGTTAACCATTTGTTCTGATTTTGAGAGATGTTCACAAGGTTTAAATTGGAAAAATTGCAAAAGAAAACATGTAACCAATTTAAACATGATATTAAGTGATCACAAATGTGAAAAGACCTAATACAGATCCGTTCTCTATTAAGAATCATCCGTTCATCTTCTATTCTGCTCTATTCAACTGCTGTTGAAGGAGAGAATACACCCAGGGCAGCTTGCGAGTTTGTCACAGGAAACACCAATACACACACTCACATTCACACATTTGAAGAAATTAGTCACCAGTTACCCTCATATGACTAGTTTTGAACTGTGAGAGAAAGCCAAAGTACCCAAAGAAAACCCACCCACAAACAGGCGGATGGGACATTTAAGCTGCAGGGATAAGCTCTAAAAATGATCTTTGTGCGTCAAGAGTGACCACGACACCACCGCACAAGCCAGACTGAGTCTGTGAATGTGTTGAGTGAGCCTCAGTGCTGTTGGCCAAAATGCTGACAATGTGTCTGATTAATGCTCTTTACTGACTCCAGCATAGCGAGGTATTTGTGGAATGAAGTTGTGATTGCAGCTGTGTCATTAAATATATTCACTCTGGCATGATTCAGATCTACTCTGATTAAATATCAATGAATTATACAAATTGCAAAGTCCAAACACAGCCAACTAACAGACGAGAGCTTTAGTTTTAAAAGTTGAGATGAACTGTTTTTGTACTTCAACTGTTTTACTTTTGCATCATTATTCAGTAAATCATCTGCAAAGCTCATTTCCTATCTTCCAGAGTTAGGAAGATGAAATAAATTGTAATCTACTAATGCAAACCACAACACATTATGTTGTCACTTAACATAAAAGTCAAAGTGATCGGAGTTTGACGAGAAAATAATCTAAGTATAAGCACAAGTTCGGGAAGGTAAATGCCAGAAAAATAAATCATGCAGAGAATGAAACTGACTTGAAATCAAGAGAAAGAAAAGCAATGATCTCTGTCTCTGCATGCGAGATAGAGAAGAATCACACTGAGCAACGTCCTTCTTTTCTTATGATGTTTATTTACAGAAGAGAAGTTTTCACAGTTGCTGTGAGTTTTTTGACATTTTCACATATGGTAACACAGTGGAAATAGTTCTACAAACCACAAGTACTACCTATTGTGTGAACAAGCAATATTTCTATCACAAATCATGGCCGCGGTCGCCATGACTAACACTGAGTAATCCATCTGCTGTTTTACAGACTAAGAAAATTGCACTTCTAGAAATGTAAAGATGACAGTCCAAAGTTGCTCATGGCCCAAGAGGAAGTGCTAATCTATTAAGTGCCCCGACAGTTGGCTCCTACATTAGTGTCTGTGATGAATGAGGTCTTGCTTGGCACACATACTGTAGATTGCAAAGGTGTCTGAGTAGCTGCAGAGCATCGCTGGTGGCACATGACCACAGAGTCTGAGTCTGTGCTTACACATTCTGAGAAGCAGAACTGAGCTGGTGCACACAAAACTAGAGAAGACGTACCATTTCAGAAAAAAAAAAAAAAAAAAACACAGAGAAGAAAAATATCAGTGTAACATCACTGGACGAAGCAGCTCACCATAAAGCACCAGAATGTACAGAGAGAAGTCTGAGAGACCGAAATACACTGAGTGATTTGTACAAAACAATAAATCTTCTGTGCATAAGAGATTGATGTTTGCTAACAAATGTCACGTAACTGAGTTGCTGGCATGATCGTCTACAATGTTCTGCTGAGATGGGGCACCTGAGTAGAGAAGAGACCATTATTTCTATTGGTGGCTGTCTGCACTGAGAGGTAAGTCCTGCCTGGAGAGGGTGTCCCTTTAGCCCTTCTCCCGAGTAGATCAAACACTGATCCATTCAGCCAAAGGTTCTCATACGCGTTTTAGGAAAGCTTAAGTCACAGCTACCACTGCAGATTGACAAAGTCAGCTTTGATTTCTTTCTATAAACCCTCCTCCCCTCATTTGTTTACCCCGTCAGCATTGACCAGACCGTCCACGTCACTGTGATGAGCAAAGAAACTCACGCTGAGGTAAAAATGAAATGTCAGTCCCGTCCTCTGTGAAAACCTTGGCTCACAAAACCACAGATGCTCTCGTCACTAAATGTGCTGTCTCAAGAAACTGATCAGAAACATGAGGTAAGCAGTTAAAAAAAAACACAAGTTACAGAGGATGAAAAAAATGCAATTATCATGTCTTTTTAAAAAAAGAGTAACAATAATATTCCTCCAAAATAGTTGAGTGTTCCAGCGAAAAAAAAAAAAAGTGTAAAGTGAAAGACAAGAGTTACATATTGAAGAGAAAGTGGTTATAACTGTAAATAGAGCTCCGATAAGAAGAGCACACGCCTCTAATGCTGGAGGCAGGTTTAATGCTGTTCTTATTTTAGATCATCTAGGAACTCCAAACGCTAACAACCCACTACTGCATCAAGACTCAAACCATGGTAAAAACAAAAAGATTTGAATGAAACACCAGTGGGGCAAAAAAGAACATGGAAGTTCATCCAAATGAGATTTTGGCAGCTACACCATCATGAAATCACAGATGTGAAAGTGTTTTCTTTCCAAACGCTGGTATGGCAAACACCCACTCATTTTCAAATCTGAAAAAGACACTTTTTTCATTTATCTGACAGAAGAACACTATAACTACTACATAAGTATCTTTAGACGCAATGAGAGCGAGAGGACAGCTGCAGGGGTGAGGCATGTCTCCAGCAACTTTACTATCCAAAAACTTTGAAAGGATTCATTTTTGTAAGTGCTACTAACAGCTTGCTCGCAGTGCTACTTCAATTCAGTCCGGGCGGGGTTTGAAAACGCCGCTGCGTGGGTTTCAGTGTCAGTAGGAGCCGTAGGAACTGAACCCGAGGCCGAGTGAAGCCTGTCAGAGCAGCAGAACGCCGTCAGGAGGGGGTTTAAGCACTTCTCCTCTTCAGGCAGAACAGATAATCATGGCTGACCTGGACTTAAAGAGGTATGTCAGTGATATCAAACTGGAATGCTTTTGAAAATGCTTCTCTACAAGATTGAGGACACACGCTTTTTTTTTTTTTTCTTTGTTTAGTTTTTTTCTCAAGAATGACGATAAACATTATCCATAACAGAATTGGTAAGCAACCAGGGTCAAAAAATATACACTCATTGTTTTGGATATTTGCTTTAGCTTATATGAAGTTCAAATATAGACTCAAATCACAGGGCAGAGGGCTGCGACTGCATCGCTCTCCATACATTCAACTTGTCGCCGGGGTAGATGATCCATATCACAGCAGGTATTTCACTTCAACAGTGACGGAAACCTGCTGCGACTTCACTCACTGCAGCTCGGCAGCAAATAAACCATGCTTGCCATTTCAGATTGATGAAACGAGTAATGCAGCAGTGCTTCTTTTCAGCGTGAGCTTTTCCTGCACCGTTTAAGTGTGGCTTTCCAAGATGCCTTGTTTTTTGTAACGGGCCTCTTAGAATGAAATTTGCGAGGGTACATCAATATTTTGGAAATACAGAAAAATGTCCAAGACTGAGCTACATTATAACATTTGACCCACGTTTTATCAGATCAAGTTCATTTCTGTCCATTGATTTCCTGCTGATGCAGTGAAAAGTCAGTTTGTTCTTGATGTTAGGCAAAAAAATAAAATAAAACATGCATTTTTGTTCAGAAAATTTGGGACAGTAGAAGCTTTAAAGTAAACACCAAAATGATGGAAAGAAACACACGCACGCACGCACGCACAGTCACGCACACACTCACGTCATGAGTACATGAGTACGTCATGTACATTTCTCCTGCTGATGTGTTTGAGTTGAGCTGGTGAGATTTGTTTTACTTCTGTATAGACACAGTTACAAACATGGGCAGGAGAGAAGGGATTTACCCACTTCTTTTTCACTGCTGGATGACTGGAAGAAAAACCACCTGAGAGAAGATGAAAGAAAATAAACTACAGGGCCAGATGATGCTCGGATCGATTATCATGAGGTGATTCCAACTCCCACCATCTGATGTAAGACATAATGTCAGTTTACACCAAAGTCAAGGTTGCCCTTTTCTTTTTTTTTAACCACTGAAATTATATTATCAGCCTATTAATAGTAGTTTTGATGTGAAGCACCTAGAGGTACAAAAGCTCTTGTAGGTTAAATCGCAGTTCTGCCACGAAGTGCATGTCCTCACCCACCGGATGTGTTTGACATGACGGGAGCTGCGTGACGCCGGCAGTTCATTATCAAGGATGCATCCTTGGTTGCATTCAATTCTTGGTTGCTGCTTTAAAGTATTGCCTCAGTGTCTGCATTTAAAAAAAAATCCAGGAGACTTCAGGCTTCGTGTCGGCATGCTTAAGGTAGATACAAACTGCAATAACAGAGAAATGAGTTTGTTTGCTCTGTGTGACAGAACAAGACCAACGTTTGCTCTGGCCAGGATATTTCATACTTTACTAGAGACTCAAGCACTGATCTGGTTCTGCTTTTCTGCATAAACCTCGCCAAATTCAAATTTCCGACCAGTCACTCAACACTTGCGAAAAAAGGGGTTCTGTGCAGATAAAGTTTCAAGAACAAGCTGTGGGAACTCTTCGTTCAGTTATGATGACCAAGAGAGAAAAATCTATCTATATATTGTTAGACTGAAAACTGACTGCAACAGAGGGGAAGATGCCTGTTTGGCAATAATACAAGAGCATCTCAAACAGAAATAGGATTTCCTAAAGATGCACTCTGCAATGAATTGTAGTTACAGTGGACTTCATTAGCCTTGTGTAAGAGCCGAATATCCACATGTGCAGAAGTGAAATCTGCAAATACGGTAATGTCAATCTCACAGCCATCATTTCATCTGTGCTCGGATGTAAACCTGGAACCTGTATGAGAGAACAGGTTGGTTGGCCAAGTATTCCTGTAATGTGAAAACATTACAAGAAGTGAATTAACAAATTTTGAACTTTCCAAAGTTTTCCATGAATGAATAAGCCTCAACAACACAAGATGACCTGCACAGTACTTCACTATCTCATGTGAGTGTTTTGTTTCCTGAATGCCGTAAGACTCTTAATTCTGCCAAGGATGCATCCTGGAGAGTGTTGGTAGTAGCTGGTCAGCGAGCTGGGAAGATAATCTCACTCTGTCAGTCACACCTGACTGCTGTTTACTTTCATTTAATCCCATGCACAGCAGATATCACCAAACTGAAACCGATGAATTCATAAAAAATAAGATTTCCAGATGAGCAAGAATGTAAACTGACTGTTAAGACTTTTTAGCAAATAAAATAGTGATTCCACATACTTTTTTAATACAGTACATGTGACTCCATTTTATTTTTTCCTTTCCTCCTCTTCCCTCTGCCTTTCGGAAACACTCTCACTGAGTAATTAAATAAAAGGCAAGGGTGAGCTACCGCTACGCTTTCCAGCTCTCTGACCCCTCAAAGGTCAAAACTGTCAAGACAACATGAAATCATCTCAGGCCGGATTCCTTTTCTCTCTCGTACATTTTGCAGTATGCTACAGTGTGTGTCTGTCGAAAAGCAAAGAACCAAACTGCAGATCCAGCTACTTTCTGCGCTGCTGGAGCAGGATTTCCAGACGATAAACGCAGGTGCTTCACATCAAAACTGCCAGTTGGGGATGTTTTGAGTATGTCGTAGGGAAGAATAATAATATGCTGAGGACAAACTCTATCGATTTCAAAGGAAGCTGCAATGCTCTATAAAATACACAACTTCCTGTTTGATATAATGTAAGAACATACAGTCAGTGTCGGACGATTATTTCTGTCACTACTAAAAGGCTGTAAAATCTGACCAGTTAAGAAAGAGATCTTAAAAACACGCTAGTTAGGTAAAACTAATAAAACTACACTGGAAACCGTCCTGAAAAGAAATGAGGTAGTGTTGTTGATACGGAGTAGGGATGCACCATGTTTTCTTCTTCAACAGCTTAAACCAATGACCGACTCACTCTGCTTTACACAACAAATTATAAATCCAGGACACTTGCTGTCCTGCATACGGCATTGTTTGAGCTCAATCTGTGTGAGGTTTCCTGTCAGGTTTTCTGACGAGATCCTGGGAATTTTTTTTTTTTTTTTTTTTTAATGAAGGTGGGATCAGAAAAGGTTAAGAAGAACCAAGTCGAATTGATCTCAAATTAAAATCCTGGAAAACACTTAAGATAAAGGTATGAGTTCACTAAATTAAAAGATCAACTCTACCAAATTGCACATGATCTTGGCCTGGGTGTGACCGCTGGTGCATCCCTAACTGGGAGCTGAACAGAAGAGGGATTGACAAGATGGATTCCTGCAACATCTCCGTCTGTTCCCCCACCAACATAATCAAACCAAAATTAACATGTAAATAATCTGGTTTCCAAATGAGATATCCCCCATCTTTTCAACAAAACATAAGACTGTTTACTCTCCAACTGAGTGTCCCTGGTTCACAAAAAAAAAAAAAAAATTACACCACCTGGATATGTGGCATTTTGGAAAAGAATACTTCACTTCATGTACCAAATCTGTATACACCATACTTTTTTTTTTCTTTTTTTTTTTTTACATTTTGACTGTTTTTAATCCTTCATGTTGACATGTTTTGTACTTGTACTGAATATAACAATCTTTAGAAATATACAGAGGTTATAAATGCACCTAGAATAATTAGGCACCTGAGACCCCCACACTCCAGTCAGGATATGTGTGTGAATTTGTTTCTGCTCGACTGTCTGGATTTGTGTGAGATATGAAGGAATTAGTGTGTGTGTGTGTGTGTGTGTGTGTGTGTGTGTGTGTGTGTGTGTGTGTGACCCTGAGACAGCAGGAGGCTGAAGAGAGACACAGGTGTTCTGCACTCTCTTGAGTGTGCAGATACTATTTAAGGCTGATTCCTCAGGTGCCACGGTGAAGTAGCATCCGCACAACGGAGCCCAGGGAGACCCCCACCCCCCCCTTTTGCTCTTGATCCTCCCATCGTCGATGATAACCGTCCAAGCGCTCACTTATTCAGGGAACGGAGTCGTGTGCGACACAGTGGAAACAGCCTACTCCAGTCCACGTCCATATGCTTGGATAAGTTAAATCTTTTTTTTTTCTCTCTCTCCTATACAGACAGGAAAGATACCCAAAGGAAAAAAAAAAAAAAAAAAAAAAACGATTTGCAATGCTTGAAATTTGCAGACCCAGGAACAGTATTCTACCACTAAAAATATACTGTATATGTATACTGTGTATACACACACACACACGTATTAAACAAATGGGTTTAAAGTATAAAACTTCGCAAAGAAGTGAAAGAAATCCAAAAATGAGATGCATAAAATAATCCTTCAGGATTCTTCAAGAAAAGAAACGCAGTCTGATGTCTCTATGGAAGGGTGAATCCCCACATGCTGAGGCTATGGACACAGATAGCTGTGTGCTGCTGAGGTAGAGTGGACAAAGCCGGAGCTGACGAAGGGGGCGGGGGCCAGCCCGGCAGAGATGGCCTTCCCTGAAGCCGCGGGGCAGAGTCTGGAGTCCCCGTTTTCCAAATGCTCCGGCCTGAGCACCGACCTCACGTTCTTCGGCGAGTGGAAGCCATTGGTCAGCCCATTGTACTGCTGCGCCTCTGTGTCTGCGGTCGGCTGGTGTCCCGGGCCTTCTGTGTCCCCGTTGTAATTAGCCACCAACTTTATGGAGGGGAGACTGCAGGGGCTCTGAGCCAGGGATAGTTTTTCTAGAGGTTCCTCCTCTCTTGGCAGGCTTGGCTCGCTCATAGGGGAATCTCTGTCCTCTGATAATGAAGGTCCTCTGGTGGTGTTACTCTCGCTGTCACTGCCCTCCTCCTCCTCCTCCTCCTCCTCCTCCTCCTCCTCTTCCTCCTCTTTCTCCCGCTCAGGGTCTGACAGTTCAGAATGGACAATGACTTCTGCCTCAACCTGGTTACTGCACAGCGACGCGCACAGACGATCTTCTGAGCTCTGCAACAGAACAATGTCGTGACAGCTTTAACATTCTGAAAACAAGTGCGGAAAAGTTTGGTTTTGCTATTTTCCCAAATTTTAGCGAGTCCAACTAACTATTTCAGTGTCTGCAACAGGATTTATGAATCCATTGAGAAGATAATTAGCTGTGGCATATTAGCTGATTTCAAAAATAACCTAGGACCAACTATAGCTTAGTCCCTCAAAGCAACATTTCATATAAATCATCAACAGGAAAATAAGCTGATGTTTCGCTTTGACATTCAACTTTAGCTCCAGCAGTTTAGCAAACTGTCAATTAAAAATGTAATTTGACAATGTGATGCCAAAGCCCTTTGGTTGAGACTGATTATTCACTAAACAGATAATATTAGACAGTGTATTTGATTCCTTCGTTTACCATGTTGTTATCAGTAATTAACATGTTGAGGGCTCCATTAATGAGAGCTGGGGAGTCTTCTGTTATGGTGTCTCTGTATCTGGTGATTCTGTTGGCCCAGTTGTGACTTACAGAGCCGTTCCAAGCAGCCTGCAAAAAGAACAAGACAAGAGAGGCATCATTACGGGAACTGTTATCAACCTATCAACATGGGGAAAAAAAAATATCCAAGGCCCATCTGGAAATGTGTTTCTCTCTTTGCAGATTTTGACCTTGGGTTCAGGTGCAGGGGCATCTTCCCCTTCTCCTGGATTAGCACTTGCCATCAGACTCTGTTCCTCTGGGACGTCTGCTGGCAGCTGACAGGGCTCCTGGCTGCCCGGGGGCATCAGCGTTTCCAGCTCGTGGCTGTCGCTGCACTCCGGCATGTCTGAGGGAACGGGGCAGCCTCCTCTCCTGTACTGAGGAGTCACAACTGTGGAGTCCAGGCCTCCTGATATCTCCCTATTGGAAGCAACAACGAGAGGAGCGACAGTGTGTTTTCCTTTTGTTTATAGACAAGAAGCTCCTTCAGGTGAAGGAGATGAATGTGCTGATGAGGTGTGGGGTTACCTGGATTTGCTGTTACGAAAGCTGAAACACATGCAGAGGAGGATGCATATCAGTCCCAGACACACACCGACTATGATACCTGTCACTGCGTGGATGTCCAGCTCTGGTGGAAAACAAGACAAGACAGAAAATAATGAGAACAAATAAACACGGCAGACGATACAGACGAGACACTGTTGCCAATTCCAAATAATGCCAAACTGGTTTTGAAATGTGATATATCACCAGAGTTTCATTCACTGTTCGCTGGGATACGCTTGAGTTGCCCATGAGCCTCGTTTGTATTAGAAAGACAGGACTTAATTCAAAGTACATAAACTTCTCGATAAAGTCTCGATTAAATGCCTTGAGATAGGTAAACACAAATAAAACAAAAACAAATGTCCATGTTCTTAAATATACTGAAAAAGGCAAAAATGTGTTGATGCACAATGTTTTTTTGATGCATGTTGAACTATTTTTCTTATGAAGTTATGTTTGTTAGCATGGATCGTG
The DNA here is from genome assembly GCF_902148845.1 of Salarias fasciatus. NCBI lineage: Eukaryota > Metazoa > Chordata > Actinopteri > Blenniiformes > Blenniidae > Salarias > Salarias fasciatus. Next base: position 14,389,422 of record NC_043745.1, on the reverse strand, counting down.
GGTGTAACGACACCATAGTTTAAAGTCAGGAAATGAATAATTTCCTAAATAAAAACCCAATTAATCACCGTTTGTACTTAAAATGCATTGCCATGTTTTGTTTTGTTTTGTTTTTATTGTTGAAACAAATTCAATTTATCAACTTCTTCACCTTCAGCTGATTACTGTTCAGCTGTTTCCACTTTAAATTGCCACCATGAGGGTTGAAATACAAAACAAGACAGTTTCAAGATTGTAAGGTAAGATAGTTCACATATTTGTTCAAATGTATGAGTGTGAAAGGCTGTCAGAGGAAGAAATAATCAAAAATAGATGAAAAATGTATTTTGGTCATGTAAATACTTTTTTACTTGCCACCTCCGAAAAGCCATAGGAAATAGTGTATTATCTTTATCTTTTCTAGATCCTGAAAATACAAATAAATATATGAATATGTCTGATTTGAAATACCAAGTCTCAGGTCTCATGTCTGAGGACATATAATTTTATTATTGCACTGCATGTTGCAAAGCCACAAAACGAAACATCGTCCTCCTGAGAGCAGAGCTTCATAGATATTAATTTATGCTGGGTGTTTTTGGCAGCCCGGATTAGGAGTGGAGAACAAACTGATGGCACGAGCCATCAGTCAGCCACCAGTCACCTCGGCGCCATTCACAGGTTGCTCTCTTTCTTCACTATGCGACACTGACAGCCCACTAGAAGAAAACAAACCTGCTCCTCTGTCTTTTTTTAATCAGTTTTGGGGGGTTTTTCAAACTATATTCCACAGCTTCTTTTTCTTACTAGTTGCAAAAAAATATTTAACTATACACGTCCAACATAATCAGACACTTTCTCTGTAAAATTCTCTGCAAATATTTTATATTTTCCTTTGAAAAATCTTCATTTTTGATCTTATCTCATCTTTTTCCAGTGGATGAACTACTTTGTGGTGTGAGTACTATAAATAATTGATAGCACGCACTTAAAATCTCTCTTCGGAGAGCTGAGTAACATGTCAGAAGCTGAATAGCAGGGACCTAATGGCTCGGTGTTTGAAGACAAAATGTGCATTTAGTAATTACAGGTAAAGCCGAAGTGCTGACTGATAGGTTAAAAAGCCGCGTAATGAGTTTATAACCTTAAGCATAAACTGACACCAGAGTAAAGAAAATACTTTTAACAGAATAATGTGTAATGTACACAGAGCAGTAATTCAAAGATTTCTCCTGGGGGTCACAGATATGACCACCTCTTTGAAATCCGCACTTTATTTTTATCGTCAACATGCAGAATAGTAGAATAGAAATAATAATGGTCTGCAGAGCTGCGTTGTTCCTGCTGGTGGGGATCTCACACACATGTCAATTAAGGGAGTTGTGATTACACAAGCAAGTAAAAAGCATTTTGCATTAAAAACTGAGGAAAAGGACACAGACGGAGATGATATGCGTCAATTGATCATTTTAATATAGATTTTTTTTCTCAGTTTTCTTGGTCTGCATAGTGGTGAAGTGCTGAGCACTTTTGCGTTATAGCAAGAATGTCGTGACCCACGACAAGATGATGGATGAAAGTTTCTCGCTGATAAACAGACCAAAACAAAATAAAAAAGATTTTTCTGTGTGCAGTTCTACTTTCACGGAAATCAGCTTCACAGATGTCTCAGTGTCAACTGAAGTCTCATTTCTTTTTTAGTCAACCGTTTCAGAACTTTGTACTGTTCAGTACAAACTTCGCCTGCGGGCTTGTTCGTACTCACGCTCTGCGCTTTCTAATTCCATCAACAATCTTCACACTGTCTTCAGACTAATCACAGGCCATAGCGGCGATATATTTGATCAGTGCTTAAAGTCTGTGGTTTAATGTAATGGCTGCTGTCACGCTTTTGTGACCACAAACAGCCAGAGGTCATTTTCTGACAGTGTCAGAAATGTGGGACCACTGAAACAAGCAGCTGCTAACAGCCAACAGAGATGCAGCAGAAAACAATGTGATGATCAAAGCTACAGCAGCGCAGCACCAGAACAATAGTTTGTCAATTTCCAAAGAGGTTTTTTCCTGGCACACAAACGCCACGGGAACAAAAGCGCAATTGTTGGTTCACTTCACTTATCTGTCTCCTTGAAGGCATTTGTAAGATTAACAGGAAAATGTTTTCATTCTTAAGTAAATCATAACGGTTTTAACCTTGAATTCAGTGGAAATCATGCAATATAGTTCCTTCAGTACACAAGTTTATCAAATACAAACTGCACAGTCAAGCAGGAGCTAAAGTCCATCTGCTAAAAGTAAATAATCATCAGTAATACTATGTTTCACTGTCAGTTCACTGACTTCATAACTAATTTACTTAAATCATCCGTACTTGGAACATACCATATTTCTGGAGGAAGGTGTGGACGTCCTTTATAGCTGAATACGGCCCGGGCCCCACCTCGGTCGCTGCTCCGAGCTTAAAAAAGTAGTGAGTGTCGCTGGACAAACCCTGGACCTCCACACTGGTGATGCTCCCTGTGAGCAACAGCAAGGCAGAAAAACGCTGGAGAAACAATGTCTACTCTGACAAGTATGTTATTCCTATTTTTAGAAAAGATGTGAGACATCTATTCCTTTTTCATGCTTGGACATCCTGTCAGTGACTCACCATCCTGAGAGAGGTTTTTCCACGAGTGCTCGGGCTCACTGAGGTTGCCGCTGTACAAGATCTTGTAGCTGATGATGATGCCGTTGGGCTCCAGCGGAGGGCGCCAGCTCACCAGCACCGAGGAGGAGTCCAGCGCACTCAGCTGCAGCTCCTCTGGAGGTGTGGAGGGCCCTGAGAGGGGAAACGAGGACAGGGTCAGTAATTAGAGCCCCGAAATGAGGCCTCGCAGCTGGGGAATGTATATTGTCTTTGTGGGGGGGGGGGTTTGACATGTGTGACAACCATCTGTGTCCTCGTGCCCCTGCCACCTGGGTAACAGGGGCGAGCGGGGCAATGGGGGGAATGGGCCAGGGCTCAGGTGATGATACATGGTAGTGCAGTGCAGCGTGGAGTGTGAGCGGGGTGACTGGTAGTAATAATATCATTAAAAGCAGCCCACTCAACACCCACCGCCCTCGGCCGAGTGACAGGACAGAGCTGCTGGCCAACGGGAGCGGCGCTGCCCACGCCTGAGTCTTTTATTGCAGCCAGTTATCAGCCATTGTTGCCAACAGCAAAAAATTCCCACGTTCACTGGAGGCTGTCCAGCCAGCAGAGATCCGCACATGATGAGTGAGCACACATTCAGAGGTGTGCACGAACACACTCACACACACACACACCTTCATGTGCACATGCTGCAGCATCTGGAGGTTTTCAGGAAGAAGAGATAAAACACTCTATCTCACTCACATAAGAAGGAGATTTAAAAAAAAGTAACATAATCAGTCTGTTGACTGAGGGTAATGACATTAACCATCTCACGATATGAACGGGCTGGTCAAGGTCAATGTTTTCTTCAGAGAGATCATGAGGGATGCAAGTGACAAATTTGAAGATCACTCAAGAAAATCTGCTTTTCTTTTACAGTTATAATAAAATAAATGATGAGTACTGAGAGTGAAAAGGTCAAACACTGAGGTTGAGTGCATTTATAAGGGAGTCTTCAGACTGCAGGTGGCTGTGATCACTGGATTTAAGATAAATTTGCAGATGAAGTGGGCCTGTCATAGACTTTCAGCTGGAGAAAATGTCACTGCTGCTGCACTAAATGTCCTCACTTCACAGGATTGTAAGTGTTGCATGTTGGTAGTATCTTGTTTTATCAGAAGACAGAAACTTAAAACTTGATGAACAGTGATGAGAAGGGCCAGTATATACCAGCAACACGAATATTTTTGTCCGGTAATAATAATCTGGAAGAGGTTGAAACACTTAACAGGATTTGTTTCCTGAATGAATTGAGAAGGAAAGTTAAGCTCTTACTTACAGACCAATTCGATCTCCTGTATTCTTATTTATCTTTAGAGGACACTACACATCCACACCTGCTAACTGTCAACAGTAAATACGCTTTTTTGCTCAAGATTCAAGCTGAAGGGAGATGCAAAGGGTGTGAAACGAAGGTGTGATCAGTCAGTCAGCAGCTTCAACAGAGGGACGGAGAGACTCGAAGCGCATCCTTGGCGTCAATTCTTGAGTCAAAAGAGCTCACACCTACTACTCGTATGCTGCAGAATTTCTGCTACTCTGAGAGGAAGCGCGTAAAGGCAAGCGGGGAAATCTTCAGGCGCGGTGAGACTCACGGTCAGGCAGAGTGGACTCCTCCACGGTGCCGCTGAAGGGTCCCACCACGTCCACCCCGTTGGACTGCACCGCCAGCTCGTAGCGGGTGAACGGCCTCAGAGATCCCAGCAGAACCTCCTGTGCAGAACTGCAGCATGCAAAAAATGTCAAGAGCCACACATGATCGATGCTTGTTTTATTTCCTTACATGATGGATGTAAGATCAATGCAGTGACATTATTGCTGGGTAGTGGTTGGTCCTTTTAATATGAAGGATATTGACAATTCTCTTTAATTGCAAGACCAATCGTAGCGGTCGCCACTGGGGAACATCTTCTGGCTACACAAAGCCTTCTCCACTACACCAACTATCCCCATGGCACCCTTCCTCCTCTTCTCCTGCACAGCAGCTCCGTCTCCAACATCTTTCCTCCAGTTTATGTCTTATCTCTTCTCAGCACGCGTCCAAACCAGCTCAATGCAGCTAACGCTGTCCGTTCAGGTCACTCTCCACAAAAACTTCAGTCTCTACATGTCGGGCATCTGCTCGCTTTATCAATTGCAGAATATATTCTATATAAATTGAGTTATTCAGCTACTTTTGCTCACACATTTAAGTTAAAATAGTTTATTCAAGGATATTCAGTAATAAAACCAAGACAGAAGGTATTTTGAGAAGGTTCTCAAAGCTATAAAGTCCTCATCTCCCAGACCATAAGGAACTTTTCAAATACAGGTAATTCATGGGTTTTTCATGTAATGTTAGGATACGGTCATTTCAGGGACACTGAAACAGATATATATTCTAAATATCTATCAAATACTGTTATACATAGTTTATTTGAAATTTAAAAAAGAAAACAAAATCAAATGTACATTGACTAAAATTACAAACTAGGCCTTTTCTTAAAATTAGCAGTAACGTGTTCAATAAGTTCTTGTGATAGATTGACTCAGTCACAGGTTGGGCCTCTGGTAGTGAGGATGAAATTTCTGCAGCTCTGCTCAGTTCCTCACTGTTGCCTTAGAGAGAAATTCCATTGGTTTATATGTCAGCGAGATGAGCACAATAAAAATAAGAGCAGCAGGAATATAACACACTGGGTATTTTCTTTATGAAAAGCAGCATGACATTTCACGGTGAGTTAATAGATGCAAAATTATGAATTCATTCCTCCAACTTCTATATCTTTATAATCCTAGTTAAGGTCGCCGTGGCAGATGCATCACAGACAGAAGTAATCTTATTTCATCCTAAACTCTTAAATTGGCTTATAAACCCAAATAAGGATCTAATTAGTTTAGAAATGAAGTTAATTCTGTTCAGAGCCCCCATCCCTCATATTCCAGACATGATTACATTACTCTTATTTAGCCTGGCGCTCTGACCTGGTGTAATAGGTGACCAGGGACGCGTTGGTAGTTCCTGCCGGGCTGCAGCGTACTGTGTAGTTGATTATTCGCACGTTGCTGAAGCGCGGCTTCTCCCAGCGCAGCCAGATGGATGTTGAGCTGTTGGCCTTAGCCTGAATGCTGCTTGGGGGCAGCGGGATCGGGCGGAGAGGCGGCGGCGACGCTTTAACACAAAGTTACACGTTACTCCAAGGTGGAAAAACGAAATATACCAGTCATTTCTTCGTATTTATCACAGAATAAAAGTGACCAGCATTATTACATCCACATATATGATTCATATATCAAATATGGGCATGTCTTACGTTTTTCTGTGGATCTGTCTGTCCTTCCCTTCCAGACTGCAGCTGCTCCCTCTGTCTGCTTGTTAAATGCCCAAACCCTCACCTCATACTGCCGGTCATGGGCTGGCACAAACACAAAGAGACAGAAGAAGACAGAATTTATTCTCCTGCTGAGGTGAATGATAGCTTTCTTCACAGGGTACACTCATGTCCTGAAAACCTAAAATGGAAAAAAAAATTTGAAAAACAAAAAAACAAAACCAAAAAAAACTAAAACCTATAACCTGACAGACAGCTAAAAGAAAATTTGAAATATTGTAATTAATCTAAAAGGTGCTCAATTCTGTTATAAATTAACATAGTGTGCCAAGGGCAGAGAAAAGGCTGTGTTTTATTAGATTCAGTTAAAACAAACACTGGTTATGAGGATTTTTCCTTCATTTATAATGTTCTTTATTTGAGACATTAAAAGGATTGAAACGTCACACTGAAAGGTTTTTTTTTTTTTGATCAGCAGCGTACCCAGCCCCGTGAGCAGGTGATATCTGGCTTTCTTCCGGAGCCGGATGGTGTGGGTCTGCGCCGTCCTTTGTCTGTTGGTTGAATCGTCGGCCTCCACCTCTCGGCAGGACAGCTTGTACCCAGAGGCCAGTGTGTGATTGGGCGACGGCTGCCATGTCACATTGAGCGTGTTCTCTCTGGCTCTAACTTTGAGCTCGGTGGGAGCAAAGATCACTGAAAAAGGTTGTGAGGCGAAAGAAAGCCGCAATATTAGATTGACACGAACCCTTCAAGTTCTTTGGAAAAACGCCATGACTTAAAAAAACCGAGTAGCTGGCTTAACTTTCATATATTTAGGTGTACAGTATCTATACAACAATGTACAAACAAGTGTGATGCAATGTCTGCACGGATGTCGCAGTTACTGTGATCTATCGTTAAAATAAAGCCACAGCGCTTCACTGGGAAACAAACTAGTAAGTAAATACCATCATGTAAATATGTGCTGCAGATCACTGTCAGTGCAGAGCAGCTGTAGAACCAAACGTCCTGCTCCATTCAAAAAGCAGGCAACACTGAAGATAGTAAGTAAAATTTAGATAATGGTAACAAATAATAACAAATAATATGCAGCACTTTGCAGAAATTATGGCGACAAAGTGCTTTGCAATAAAAAAAAAACCCCTGCACAATTAAGGGTTTAAAACTATTTAAATAAATAATATTCACTATGTCACAAATATGAAAAACAACAGAGTTAAACAAAACTCAGCTTCAAATATTAGGTGGTAAACAGAGTCTCAAGCAGTTAAAAGTTACAAATAATTAGTGAATAGGAAGGAACCTGAGCACTGAAAGCAAGTAATAAAATCTTAAGATCAACTCAAAAGCTCTCAGTCGAGTGCAGGAAGGACAGATGCCACCTGGTTACTTCTTCTAGAGTGGTGGTAAACACGATAAAATCAATTCTGTCATTATTCCAGCTCTCAAAACATCCAGAGCTTTCTTTCTAGTTCATGGCCACCAAAAGCGCCAGATATTTTTGTGCTTTCGGTTTGAAGTTGGCACCTTCTGTTTCTTCTTTCTTGGAGGGTGGAGGACAGCCGCTACATAAACTCAATACAAAATCTTGCTATTCGTTTACTTCTCTGTGGCACAATGCACAATCACTTTCAGCCTCCATAATGACACTTGAATAAAAGTGGATAAAAGAAAGAAAGAAAAAAAAGGGTTTCAGACAAAGAGAAAGTGGCCTCAGTGAGGTGTCTTTCTTACCCATGGTGTGCTCGCTGTGGTCGTAGTGGGCCAGTGTGTGGTGCCGGGCCCACTCAGAGGGAACTCCGAAGCCGACCACTGTTCCGGCCGCGATCCTCAGTCGGTAGGCCTGGTTGGGCTGCAGCTCTTTCAGCGTGAACTGGGTCTCGTTCCCCCCGACCTCCACCGAGAACACAGTGTCCACTGCAGGAACACACACAGCCCACACGTCTGTACAAACCCACTAATCGAGCGCCTGATCTTTCTCAGCGCTGCTGAAGGGAAAACACAAAACTGTATGTTTCCTAGAAACTGATGAGTCAGGAAACAGTTTGGATCTGAGATGTGCTGTTTGTGCAGTAATTCATGGATATTTTTCTGCCTCTCTGGAACAACCTGAGGCCCCGTTGAGAAGGAGCTTAATATCTTTGTGCATTTTGGACACGGGGGTAATCTGAATAAGTTATTGTTCTCTGTCTGTACTCGTGGTTTTTTTTTTTATTGCAAAATTAACTTAACCCTATCACACCAGGTTCAGAGCCTCTGCATTTCGAAATGTAGAAAAACAACGTAGAACTGTTAACCTTTTTTTCAAGCAAGTGACCATTTGGTAACTTGCACATCTCTTTATATTTCTTTATGAAATTAACAATGAAAATCTGAAGGCAATATCACAATAGATGGGAAAAAATAGTTCTAGAAAAGAGGTTCATGGTGGAATAGTGTTAAACACTTCTGCCTTATAACGAGAACATCTTGGGTTTGGGTTGGAGTTTACATGTTCTCCATGTAACCGCGATGTAATGATGCATGTTAGTGTCCTCAAAATCCTTCAGCAAATGTGTTGGACTGCAGTTTACACACCTTTTAGCGAGAGCCCTGTAAAAGGTTGACATTACAGTGGGCCAACTGCGCTCTCTTTATGTGGAAAATATTGCACGATGGAAGGAATGTCTGAAAGCAATGTTGCTTGGCATGAACAACAACAGGGGCGCATGCTCAAGTACAGTCGAGTAGATTGTTGATATTTATTCCATCAGTCTTATTTATGAAAATATTATGAAATACCACTAATGTTTATGGGGTCAAACTGGAGTGTGTCTCTTCAGGTGTGTCATTGTCAGCAGGGGTGACCCACCATGATCCACGGCGCTGTATTCAATGCGATACCGGGTAACAGCTCCTCGGCTGTGCTGAGAGGACAATGGATGCCACATCAGCCTGATGTCTGTGGGAGACGTGCTGGCTATAGACAGCTGAGGAGGCGCGCTCGGCACTGCAGGAAGAAATGAAAGCACTTAGTAAGGTATCTGATGATTCAAGGTCTACCCTATAGATCTGCACAGTCAGTAGACAGTAACCGTATAGAATGTCTACAGCTCAATCATAGCCGGTGAAACTTTCCCGAAGAATTACCTAAGCACTGCAGCACTCATGGGGTGGTTCTTGAATAAAAATGCAATATAAAATGTCAATCAGGTTTTTAAAGAGCAGCTGGAGGCAGAAATGCTCACTTAAGTCTCCAGTGAGACACGGAAACTGCTTTTCAAATGACAACACTGATAGTGAGGATTCATGAGCTCTTAAAAGTCCAAAGGAGTTACAAGGTCGCCCAGCTAATAATGTTTGCGATGTGAGTCAGTAAAACATCCCAGGCTGGATCTACTTTGAATTATTAGTATAAATACTTACCGTCCTCCAGCATCTCTACAGTGACGGGCAGAGACGGGCTGCTGGCGCCCATGGGAGAGTAGGCCACCACGTGGAACGTGTAGGCCGTGTGAGGGAGAAGCTCTTTGACCAGGTACTCTGTGGTGTCGTTGTTCATCGCGAACTGATACTCCACATTGTCGGAGCCTGAAAAGGAGAATCATTAAGAATCAACAATTGAGAATTCCTTGTAAATACGTACCATTTTTCGCATTGATTTCTGGAAGGAATCACACCTGCCGCACGCAGGCAGTGAACGGAGTAGCCAATGATCTGGTCGGAGTTGTACTCAGGTTTGTCCCAGGTGAGCAGGGCAGTCGTGCTGGAGTGAGGAGCGGCAGACAGGTGGCGAGGCGGGCTGGGCAGGCCTTCCCTCACAATGACCGTCAGCTTGGCCGTGGCGCAGGCGGTGCCGAGCCCGTTGTCTGCGATGCACTGGTAGTAGCCGGCGTCCTCCAGAGCCAGCTGGTTAATGAGCAGGACTCCGGGGCTCTGGGTCTTCACCCGCCTGAAGGACCTGATAGGCTGGCCGTTCTTCAGCCAGTGCAGCACCGGGGACGGTTCCCCCGAGCTGTTGCACAGAAACCTGGCAGTGTTTCCCCGGGAGAGGGACACCGTCTCTGGAGGCTGAAGGATTACTGGAGGAGCTGAGACAAATTTAAAGGAAAGCTCTGAGTTGTGGATAAAGAAACTCGTGAACTTACTGAATATATACATAGACATAGATATAGATAGACAGGTAGCTTTCCAGTTTTGTGGTATGGCTGCTATTTTGCAATTCAATGCCATATTCTTTTTCGCGATCAAGGTGTCTTACTTTTGTCATCCTGCTAAGCGTGGCTCGTCTTTAGAATGCAAAAAAATCGTATTCATTAAAAGTGACTGGGTCCACCAGCTCATCCTGTCCATCGTTAAAACCGCACTTGAAACAGTGCCATGCCACACTGGCAGGTGTATGTTCGGGAATAACATTTTCTGAGGCTGTGTGTGATGTTTGAATTATTCATTTTTCACTCCCTCTCTAACTCTCATCCTCCTCCTCCACCTCGTCCGACAGAGGTCTTCTGGTTTCCTCCCTGGTCGGAGCTGCTACTGAGCTGATCAAATGTGATATTTTAATTGATATTTTTTTAGAGAGTTTAACCCAATCGTTACAGGACTTCAAATCTTTGTCAATGAATGTCACTTTAATATTGACAGAAAGCTTCATCATATGCATGAGGATTTGAGGAAAAGCCAAACTCCCTTAATGAAAAATCCCAGTAGAGGCACGGCAGGAAAACCAATGAACAAATGATGCTGCAGTTTCTAGTCTGCTTCATAAGCCCTACAAACTATGAAAACACTGAGAAATACTTATTTCTGACACCAGCAGATTTAGAAGTAACCTTCACGACTAACTTAATTTATTTAGCACTCAATTAAGCTGAAACTGGAGACGACTCTAAATGAAGCTGCTGTCAGAAGTAATTAATCCATCATATGCTTTGCTCCGTAATCCTCATTACCGAACATGGCACGGTGCTTACCAGGCACATGCAGCTCAGCAGCAGCAGTGACAAACTCTCTGGTCTTGGGTTTGTTGGCCCGGCAGACGTAGACGCCAGCGTGGTGGCGCCTCGTGTCCCTGATCACCAGGTTCGTTGCGAGGACGACCACATCAGTGGAAATGGGCTTCCCGTCTGATCAGAAGACAAAGAGCAACAAGGAGCAGACCCACATCATTTAGACGAATGAAAGGAAAATAAAAAGGGTGGGCTTCATACAAGTGGAGATCATTTCTGAGGCTTTCAGTTGCCTGAGAAACAGGAAAGCAGGGTGGCAGTGCTTCAAACAGCCGAGGATTCAGCCTGTAATCACACCAGCTGACCAACAGGTGGCTCTGTGACATTTCAGTCTGGGTTCACCGAGACCTCTGCATTGGCAAACTCCTGGGCTGTGTGTGAAATCATTCACTATTCACTATATAGACCCCTATTTAGTTTGTCCGCCATTTTGTTGAGCGTGGATTCTCTATGGAAGTTAATCATTACGAATGTGACAAAGCATGGATTTGGAAGAGAGTAAATGAGGCACGGCTCCCAAACAAGCAGGAGCTCATCCTTTGAAGTTCACCTTACAATGCATGGAGCAGTGCAGCCTGCGGGATCTACAAAGACGTTAGGAATTCTGTCTATAGAGGAATGTAAAGTGACTGACAGGATCATTTCAGATGCAGCACCAGACTCCTAACGCTGACAAATCAAACAAGAAAAAAAACACACACACAAAAAAAAAAAAAAAGCAAAAGGAAAGAAAAAAACTGCGGAGAGGTTTCAGGCTCTAGGAAGGAATCCCATGACTTCATTCCCACTGAGACTTCACAAGTGTGCGTGGGCGTGCACATGTGTTTATGTGTCAAAGCTGTGGAGGTGTGAAGAAATCAGTGTGACAAATGATCTTCTGTACAGCGTGACTCAATCCACAACAGAGAATTCGGGAGGGGACGACTATCATCAGCGAAATAACTTCATAGCTGCAGGTACCGCGCATCTGATCCTGACATGAGGGTGTTTGTTCTCCGTGCATGAGAGGCAGACAGGGAGCGAGACACAGATAATGAAAGTGTGACAGATGCAATAAAATAGGAAAGCAAATAGGCGGAGAAGAAAGGAGAGAGAGAGGGAGAGAGAGGGAGAGAAAACATTTGTGAGTGTTACCTTGTCTGCTCCATGACACCAGTGGTTTGGGCTGGCCTTGCGCCATGCACTCCATCACGGTGGGATGGCCAAGCACGACCGTGGCATTCTGAGGCGGCGCTACAATCACAACTGTGTTCAGGGCTTCAGTGGAGCCTGTAATAACAACAAAAGAAGAGTATACTTTAGCTTCATGGCCCAGCAGACATTAGTTAAGGCAGTGCAGTGCCCACGGGACGGGAGCGATCCAAACACTTTATTATTCGCAAGTGAGTGTAACACGATGTCAATTTATTAATCAGTTCAGACAAAGAAAAAAAAAAGATTTCTGACAAGCCTTTTTGTATTTTCCCATGGGCTGTTGCCACAGTAATTTTTAAACATATTCTCCAAACAGAAAACAGGCAGCCAGCATTTTGTGCAGACCTCACGTGTCAAATTATAATTTCCACATATTGCAAAATCTGCACAGTGTATCCAAGTTGCAGTTCAGCTGAGGGATAAAAAAAATGATCCTTCACCAGCTTTTCAGGACGCATTCAAGGAAACTGTTGGTGATTCACATGCAAAAAAACTTCACCATCAAAAGTAACTTGATGCAACTTGATGAGAAAGTGTTAAAGGTTAGGGCATTCGCTTGGAAACAGATTGAAATCGCTCAGAACACAAGTGGCAGTTTAAGTCCGAGAGGATCCTTTACTCATAAACTGCAGACATACAGTACAAAGCTGGAAACAAACCACAGACCACATGTCTTCCAGAGAAAAGGTGGTCAGGCTGAGCAATGTATTTGAGTGACAAAGACACCTGATAACACAGCAGGGGTTTGGGTCGGAGAGAAGAAACTGCTTTAATATGCGAAAGACATGCCATCAAGTCAATTGATAGGACGGCCTCGGTTAGTAAACTGATGAATACGTCTTTTCTTCAGGGAGAAGGGATGTTATTCAAAGTACCGTATACTGTTTATATAGCGAAGAGACTTCTTTTTTTCCTTTAAGTGTGTATCAGTCCCTACGGTACAGCTGGTGAGACTGGGCCATTGTTTCTTTAAATTCTGCACAGCCCTTGGCAGCTCATAATACTAATGATCCCAGAGTGGAGGCCCAGCATTCTGCAAACACATTATAAATTAATCACTGCGATTACATACAGCAAACCTTAGTTATGCATAAGGCTTAAAGTGGGTCAGTCTGTCTTGGAGAGGACGGCACAGCAGGGTTCATTTTCATCAGGGTGCTGTGTGGATGTGGTGGGTGGGGGAGCAACGTCAAGTAAAAAAAAAAAAATTAATAAACAGGGTAAAAGAAAGCAATAAAAACTAGAAATAGTGAGCTTAGCAAGGTCTTCGTATTTTCTACATCCTCTCAAAATTAAGTATGTGAACTGGTGAACCCAGCATCACCCTCTCTCAGAGCTTGGCTGCGGGTGTTGAGGTGCTCGATTCAAACAGGTGAAAGCGAGTGAAGTGATGGCATTAGATCTGACATCTGTTTCATGTAATGACTTGAGTTGAGTTCCAACTGAACAATGGCGGTGGTGCATTAGATCTCTTGCAAATAATATCCCAGCGACAATGAACTGATGCCGCATTGCATGTGAAAGATGGAACTTAGTAAGTTTCTTAACTGCGGTGCCTTTTTCATATAAATGCAATTTAAAGTATGAGAGGAGTGACAAACCTGAAGTAAAACGGATTTCAGGTTTATATGAAAAATCAACAAATGAACAACATTCTTGATTTGAAAGAACTTTTTGTCAATGTGGCCTGACCTTGCTTTACATGCTCTGGCCTCCTCTGTCTATCTTCTGCTTGCCGTCTCTTCTGTCTTTCAGTTAAAAGACACACAGCCTGTGATTTCAAAAGGACCCATAGATTTCCATAGAGCAGCCAATTAAAGCTGACTGATCTCTACCTTGCAAGTGACAGAGGCACGAAATATGACACGGCTTTAATGTAGGCAGCCTGACAGTGAACTCACATCTCACAGTGGCATTCAATGATTCACCGCCCACCAACGCAAGAATTTTACATCACCCTGGGATGGTGCTTTCAGGCAGGAGGGTGAGCGCTCAGAAACACCACTACTGTTTGAAACATGTGAAGGACACAACCAGATAATGGTTAGCACTCTTGCCCCACAGTGAGGAGCCGTCTGCACTGATGTCAGGCTTGAATGACTTTTTTTTTCTTTTTTAATCATACTGTATTAATCCCCCTGGGGACATTTCTTCACCGAATTGACCCATCGGTAGGCAGCCGTACAGCGCAGCACTCGGGGAGAGTTGGTGGGGGCTGAGGGTTTTTGCTCAGAGAACTTTTCTCCTTGTATGCTTCCTTTCCTTCCACTGTTCAAAGACATGCAGCATCCCTGTGTTTGAATCTGTCTAAGTCCTGTGAGGGACTGGTGACCCATTGAGGGTGTGTCCTGCCTTTTCAGACTTTCAGCGAGGTTTGCCTCTCCAACTCTAATTTGAATAGAGCAGGTATGGAAACGGTTTAAGAATGGATGGTGTCATCTTTTACAACACTTGATTTATCAAGATAAAGGTTGTTGGAGGGACTATACAATACAGTATTAGTTAAACATCTAAAACTGTTTATTGCAATTGAAATATGACAGACATAAAGACATTGCTACTTTTCTTTTCTTTTAAAGGCCATCTTCTTTAATCTCATTGCTTCAGAAACAGACCAGTTTGTTGACATTGCTATTTGAGTGCTTTTGGTTTGGTGCTTTGGTTTGGTGTTGTTTTTTATTGTTTTCTCTATAAAAGTGTCCAGAAATGACTGTGTTGTGAATGGCGCTATATAAATAAAGCTGAACTGAATTGAAATTATGATATGTTGCACTAATGAAGCAAAATGAGAGCAGCTGCCAAAACAACCTTGTGTGGTGGGGGTCCATCATATTTCCTAGATATGTTAACATGCAGGGCATGAATACATGCATAAAAATAACATTTCTTGCAATTCCATCAGAGATTCATCTTGCAAATGTTGATCTCACCATGATACTGACATTTATGCTGCAACATGAAACCATGAAGTCAATGATGCCAGGTGGCAATCAGCAACATACACAAAATTAACAATGATCAATAATTTACCCCTTCCCACTATAAAGTGAAGAGTGATGCCTTCAAAAGTATTTTAATGAAAAGCAAAAATCTGGGATTTATCATACATAATGTCAGTTATTTTTGAATTACAAAAAAAACAAGAAAAAACTTAATCGAAACGAGATGAGTTTAATTAACTGACAGGAAAAGAAACAAAGCACATTGCCAGCTTCTTGTGGAAAACTAATTTGAAAGTATAAACCAATGCCAAAACCCCTATAGTCAATAAACTGTGAGAATAAAAGTTTCTTTATAAAGTGAAAGAAATTAATTCTGAAGGTCAAGCGAGGCAAATTTGCAGCAACTCATATACACAACATGATCTTAAAGTGCTTTTCATAATACCAGTCCTGTGCTTTGAATAAGATAAATTGTGTCGTATCAGACATCCATTTAAATAAGCGCGAAGGTTTCAAACTATTCATAATGTAAAGAATTCTATGATAAACAAGATTTTAGACACAATGACGTGTTCCCACATCCATTAGCCACATCGCATATGACCACCGCCACGGTTTTGTCATGTCGTGCTCGTGCTACATGTGATTTAGCTTGATCATATGACCCTGATGCTGTTGTCTGTCTGACTGTATCTAATGGGAATGAATAAAGGGAAAGAGTCTTGATGTCTCGTCTATTTACTGCGTCTGTATAATTAGAGCGCGGTCGAGCAACTTTGATCATAAAAAGTTCATCCCTGGGGCCAAATTGCCAACAAGGATTTATGATAATTGCGGCAACTAACTCCATTGAAAGTATTAATGGTAGTCTTTTTGCTTGCCTATGAATGTCTCCCATTTTAATCAACATGCATTCATGCTTTTATCACATCAAGAATTATCAGTAATTTAAAAAAAAAAATGCAGTTAATACTTGGTTCAAATTGGCTTGAAATGACTGTCATCCTGCAATTATTTGTTAAACCAATAATTTTATGATTTTTGGGAATTGTTTTGTGAAGTATGTGGCCAGTGTGTCACGATTTTTTTTTTATGTATGGATAGGCTGATTTTGCTACAGCTGTGCGAACTGTAATATTGGAGGAACTAAGAAAACGCATAACATAAAGATGCGCCCACAACCAGAACAGAGCCTCGCTGCCTCCCTTTATGCATGCACTATAGTGCAATCCATTATGGAGTTTAAAGCCTGTGCCACTCAAACATGCTTCACTTTAATGTCTGACCTTCACAATGATGGAGGTGCAGTTTGACATGAGAAGGCTGTTTTCAAATTCATCTGCTGGAGGTGAAAAGTTTCTCTGTGATCACCTTGAGACGTGTACCATCATTGTTTTGTGTCGTTACATGAAATATGGAAGCGGATGGTGGCTACGAATACAGATGCAGTCTGCACAGCCATAATGTGAAGATTTGAAAATATAGCCAGGGTTTGCATATTCACAGTTTAAAAGTTGACTTTTCTTTTTAAAGTAAGGAACACTGTAGCAAGTATTATAGCAATCAGTCTACAAAATACAAAAGACACTCATACACAACACAGCATATGAAAAAGCAGCCACTCTTGCAGGTGAAACATCTTGTCCTCAAACACGCTTCACACTGTAGCGACTGCTTGCAGAGGAGACTGGCTGCCTGTCCAAACACAACAACAGACCTCACCTGCGGTGACAGTGAGCCGGGCTTCATGACTGACGTCTTTTCTGGCAGAATTGGTTGCAGCACAGCGGTAGACCCCCTCATCCTGCTTGGTCACCTCCAGAATGTGGAGAACACCGTTAGGAAGCGAAATGAACCTGTTGCACACGAGGCAGAGAAATAAACAGTCAGAGAAAAAAGGGAAGAGAAAACAGAGTGTATACGCTGTTTAGCGTCCTGCAGTGAAAATCGTCAGGCTCGACGTCTCTTCAGGGATCCTGCTGCATCCTCACAAGACTCCATCCCGTTTATTCAGGAGAGAAGATTTTTGTGAACTGTCATTAAAGACAAGACTGTAACTCTGCAGCCTTTGGATGCTATGCATAGCATTTGCATTTTAAGTGTTTAAGGTTTTGTTGATTTCCACCATATCTGCTTCGATCTTACATATCACTTCCTTTTCTTTTGTATGGAGGTCATGTTCCAGACATATTACTCTTGGCCTGCGAGCCAGACTCCCCCTGGGCACAGGCAATGTAATGCCATCTCGCCTCTTATCGCCTTTATCACAGCCTATTAATCCAGCCAACATATGACTGGTTGCCCGTTCAGGAGGGAGTAAAGCGAAAGAAAGTGGGGGGAATGCGGGGAAAATAAGCTGGTGAGAATGAGGACAGGCAGTGGACGGGAAAAACAAAGAAGAGAGATAATGAGAGAAAGACAGCAAGCCCTAAATGAAGAGAAAGTAGAGAACGAAAGCAACAGAAATAGAGATGGAAGGGAGATAATAGCGAAGAGACTGAGTGAGAGACAGCAGAGGGTCTAATAGAGAGAAAAGGCAACATTAAAGCGGGCGAAAGCGCAGGGAGAGAAAAGCCACTGATGTATCAGCCATCCGTTGGCTGATTTTTTGTGAGAGGCCATTAGCAGCGCCTGAGGTGGGAGAACCACATCCCACCAATAAGACCTTATAAGCAGCAAGCTGTTTGCAGGTCATGCAGGGCTGTAGCAGCCATTAACACTTCGCCCTGCACAATAAGGCTGGAAACAAATTCCAGGGCCATCCGAGCCACACTGAAATGTCAATATAGTTAAGTGGCTCGCTAAATGAGAATATTTGCGACCAGAGAACTGACAGAGAGATCTGTGGAGGATGTGGCCATGGGCTTATGCGTCTGAAATATGTCTTTGGGTTACTTCCAAGAGCACAGGGGGCTGATAGTGAGATGTCCATTTAAAACTCAAGGTGAAATTTTAGTGCTTTTTATACTGCTATTACAGAAATCCTGAATTCTACTTTAAAAAATAGCTCTACACTAGATTTACTATGAAGTCTAAACAAAACCAAAAACATGTGCTGGGATGCTACAGCATGGAAGGTTTTAAAAGTTCCTGACTGATTTTCAATCACACGCAGTTCTGAAGTACCTTGACAGGCAGTTTCCAGACTTGTATCAATTCTTATTAAGTAAATTAAAAATCCTTTCACTGATACTGTCATTTGGGCAATTAGACAAGACAAAGTAGGCACTGGTTTTAAAAATTTGGCACATTATTGAAAACACAAATGCTTTTTTTTTTTTTTTACTTCACACAGTGAGCTAAATCAGTTTAATAAACAACATTTCTCTGGTGTGCCATGTGCTTCAATTTGTGGAAATCAGCATGTAAATTTCTTTAAATGGACTGCAAACCGAGAGTGGCACAATATCTCTTATTGACAAATGAAGTGGATGACTACAGCTGTGTTAGCTTTTATGCATGACAGGGAGACTGATCAAGTATAGATGCAGATCTGAGAAAAGCACATTAGGACCCACAAGTGAAAATTGTCTTTTAAACAGAGCAAAAAGCTTCAGCATCGTTTTCCCACAGGTGACACTGCAACTGCACCACAGTAATTAAACACCCTCAGAGTTGTAAGTTGTGCACTTCAGGGGTGGCTGAAGCGACAATAACAAGGCAAAGGACAGGAGGGACACACAGAGCGGGGTTACCTTGTCTCCTCAGGGACAGCGATTTGGTCCTTTTCCCAAGTAATGACAGGTGTGGGCACGCCCTCAATCTGGCACTCAAAGCGAGCTGCTCCCCCGATGGGCACTGTTTGAGGTGATGGCTCCTGATGAAACTGAGACAGACCTGTCAGCACATAAATGATGGTGATCAATGGGTTATTCGTCCATGTCAAACTGGTGCTTGACACTAAAACTATCACAAAATCTGCTTGTGCAATGAGGCCTGTGTTTGATCTGGTACCTTTACGGCTCCATCAGGTATGATGGATGAATCATCACACGTAGTGTGACACTCTTTAAGTGGTGGTGTTATTATTATTATTATTATTATTATTATTATTATTATTATTATTCTCATCCTGGTCCTGTACTAGCTCACAGTTTAACTCCATTTACATTCCACACGGATTGCATTTCAATGCATACCCAATAGACCTAATTACATAAGTTGCAAAACCAATGTGGTTAAGGAAAAACAGACTGCAGACCAATTACGAGCACAGGATTTAATACAGTGCAAATAGAAATGACCTCACCAGTCATCTCATTCACAGCATTTGTTTAAACAACCTAATTATGCGCAAGTGGTTTTCTTCAGAAGACCATACTGAGATGAGGATGGCACTTAGGCAGAATGTGTTTTACAGACTTCTGATTTGTTCACTCATAATAATAAACACTCAATGTTTATCAAAAGGTGTAATATTAATTCATTTAATTTATTTAAAACCTTGATCCCACTAATGAAAACAACCTTGAAAGTCCTGATTAGAGAATATTTGGGGATACAGTCAGACTTGGTTGAATTATTTCTCTCTTCAGGTCAACTCTTGGCATGGGTCCAATTCCTCCCAGGTTTCATACATACTTGGGAAAGCAACTAAGTAAGCATCACTGATCACCAGGGGGCAGCATGGAGCACTGTCTGAGGGCCTCTGACCTCTGACCCCAACAGGCTGTTGGTGGAGAGAACAAAACAGGCAGGCTGGCCAAGCCACCCCGCCTGTAGCCTTGACTGAAAAGTAGAGAGTGGGGGTGGATCAAAGGAGGAAGCAGAGAAAGAAGACAGAGAAGGCAACCAAAGGCGGGGAAAATCACGACAGTATCTGAAAACGCAGAGATTTTCCATCCCAATGGCAAAACTAAGCTGGGCAACCGACCGCGCTAAAGACTGAAAGTTTGAGAAACAGATACATTATTCCCATTTACTTTTTTTGCACAGTCAAGTGGTACAAACACGAGTGAAGCAAAGACATGCATATGTCTAAAGGGAAATCAGTAAGTCATATATGACTTTTAACAAAGACCTAATTCCTAAATTTTAGAGCAACGAATGAAAACACTTTGTTCTCTGACTGAAAGCTGTGTGAGAGTACAAACAGGATTTCAACTTCTATACTTTTTTTTTTATCTCATTATAGAAACTTTTTATTTATGTTATTTTCATCTAAAATGACAAATACATTACTGTGAAAGCTTTCCAAGAAATCCTCTAAGCACCAATGCCCGCTACATCCAAGTTGGGATTGTGGAGGCTGGAGTCGATCCCAGCTGACATTTGGCAAATGGTAAAATACACAACGGAGTTTACAGTCAATCACAAAGACAAATTCTATCACAAAGCTGTACTCACACCTACGGGCGATTTGGAGCCAATTTAGAAAACAAGCAAGGAATAAGGGAGAAAAGCAAAGCAGCTAAAGAAAACCCACAAAGCATGAAGAGAACATGCAACCTTCACTCAGAACGGCAGCAACTTAGCGGCCACAGCCTTAACTCCTACAGCGGGGGGGGGGGGCAATGGCTGATATTTTTTATTTCTAAATGAAATATAATCCCCTGCTGTTCAATTGTTAAAACAACTGTTGTGATAACAACTACAACTCAATGCTTTAATCAATATGTTGGATAAAAAAAAAATCCCATTGTGGCATAACTATAACACCAGCTGGGAAGTTAAGCGAATAAAAAAACAGGTTCCTTTTTTTAGAACGTGAATGTATGGGCCTAATTTACTGGTAATCCCCAAATTATTACCGAGAAATTAAACTCATCCCCTCAAATGTCAGCACTGTAATTACACTTGAAGCAAATTAAGGGAATCACTGAAGTTAATAAATTATCTGAGAAAAATTCATGTCTATGCACAGTTTAGTGAACTGATAAGTGAAAACTAAACTTTGATTTATTGGTGATGCAAAATCACATTCATCAAATGTACCAACACCCTGCTTACTATAAAGATATGTATCATTAAAGTATGCTCGCTTAGTTGTCAAGGTTTTCTAGAAGATTAACCGATCATGAAAACAGTTTACTTCAGAAAAATCAATCCCACGGATCCTCTCGCGACAAAGAATGTCAAAAGAGCAACTTCAGTCCAATTAACAGTTGCCAAATAATTCAGTCTTGCTTAAAGTGGTGGAACAAATATCCAGTTGATGCAACAACTAGAAACATCATCCATAGATCACCTGCTCTGAGCAATTCAGTCGATATGCTGCTTAATCAACACAAAGGGTGGAAGGAAAGAACACCCAGCACACCCGTAACAAAACTGGACAGTACATCTAATATACACGAGGAATACAGAGGAAAGCTGCACTGGACTTTCAGCTTCATGATAACAATAATAGTTAATTAAAAACAGACACAACTGTTATACGTACATTATAGTTAGTTGCATCATAACAACTGAAACAATTTGTTTAAGTTTTAAATCCCATGCAGTTTGAGAAACTTTGATCTGATTGTTTCCATAGTAACGACAAGAAAAGTTTTGATAACATCTTGATTAGAGTTACACAGGAAAAACACTTAGATCTGGGAAAGCATCTAACTTCTGTCTGTAATACCTTCAACATGCACGTTACTTGATTTATCTATGTTCCTCACTTTAATGAAATTTGCATTTAGACATAGAAGCATCCTTTCCCAGGCTTTGTCGTGAATTTTTCGATGAAAAGAGCATGCAAACATGCAGATTTTCAAGCTATCCCAATATTCATTTTGTCTTTATATGTTGTCCAAACTGCTGCGAGTTTGAGGAGACATTAACCCGAACCCTTATCATGCCATCTGTTGGTCATGGCAACAAACTGGCTGTCTGTGTTTTTTCTAGTGAGTTGAGGGACCAAAGTTCCTGAATGAGCCTATCAGAGGACACACACACACACACACACACACACACACACACACACACACACACACACACACACACGCTCAGCTGCAGCAGCAGAAAGCATTTGAATCATTTCAGAAACACCAAATGTCACACAGCAAGTTTCACAAGAGGTGTTGATGATTGACCCCTGCAACTTCCAGCCATTACACAGCGGGACACCCTCAAGCAAACATACAACCTGTACCACTGCCAGCCTGCTTGACAGGATGCCAGCTCCCTGAGTGTGTAAGCGGTGTGCACATGTGTAAATTGAAGTGAATGTGTACCAAGTTTCGTGTATCTCCTTGTTTGCTCAAGCGTGTGCCTTGATGCCCGCGATTACAGTTCTGGATCACTGTGTGCATCTATGTCCACTGGTGTGTGTGTGTGTGTGTGTGTGTGTGTGTGTGTGTGTGTGTGTGTGTGTGTGTGTGTGTGTGTGTGTCTTCATGGAGAGGGTGCCAACATGTGAGCGCTGGATAACAGCTGATAAGTGAGAGTGAGCATTAGCAGACGTTAATGCGCCGAGGGGCTGCGTGTGTTCAGAGAGGACACTTTGCCCCACGCTGTGATGGAACAATGGTGACTAGCCAGGCTTCCACCTCCGCTCTGTCAAAGCATAATCATATTAGTCTTTTCCCAGGACTCCGTCAGTGTCCCGAGGCCGTATGAAATTCCACGGCGGATCCCTTCAACCCCATGCAGATCGCATTCTCAGATGTTCCAAGGCTGACCCGAGTTTGTGATGACACATTGGGCCAATTTTCATTGTTACAACTCCAAACTAAAGGTGACATACCAAACCACAGGGTCAAAAATATGCCCAATTGTTTCCTAGCAACTGCTCTATGCGGGGAGAGTTTCAGACAGCTCCTCGGGCTCTATCTAAAGTTTTAACCCTTTAATGTGCTGAATTAAAAAGTCTCCATTGAGCTTCACTTTTCTCTTCCATTTTCTCTTTGTGGTTCTCTCCTGCCCTTGACTTTACCCCGACTCTTTCGCTGCCTTTGTCCGTCTATTTATCTATGCCCCACTCTTTGGCCCCACAGCTATCAGATTGCACCCCCCCCCCCCCCCCCCCTTCCCTTTTTGCAAGTAGATAATTCCACCCCGTGACCCCTTTGCTACCCAGCTTTCAGGCTGAGTAACACTGTGAAAACTCATCAAGCATGCCCTCAGCCTCGACACATATTTATAATAGCTGCAGGAAAAAATATGTGCTATTCCATCGGTTTTGACATGTCTGCAGGAATGCCCTTCAACATTGACAAAATGAAGCCATTTAAAGTAATTCTGTAAAGCCTTTTACTATGTAAAAGGGTTCAATGGGGACGATCCCTTAGAATGTTAGATGTTTTTGAATTAACATTTCTTGACTTGAAAGGCTATTCTCCCCATTCTCTATCATTTTCTGAAGTGGCACGGGTTACAAAGAGTTTTGTGAAAATATATATCAATTTGCATTAAAATAAGAACTTACTAAAACATTATGTAACTCTCATGTGAGGCAGAAGAAACACTGAAAAAAAAAACACATCTAAAATCTTGAAGTAAACAGTTGCACATGTCAATGAAAGCCGTGTTCATGGTTGGAGCATCAGCTGTTTGATTCAAATGCTTTGCAAAAGCTCACAGGAATTAGAAATATTGACATTCACCTTAGCAGCCTCATAATAAGAAAGGTTAATTGGACTAATTAACATCGAAAGCTGCTTTTTTAAACCACCCTCATCATCATTTATCCATGAATGTAACTCTGTACGCCGCCTCTGTCATTTTGCCTGAGGAGAAACTGCAGAGTTTGTCGCTACGATTCTTTTCTTGAAAACTGCATTTACAGAAGAAGGAGCGGATCTCTCTCACTGTCTCTGCGATACACGTGCATGCTGTTTGTTGAGGCCACACGCATCATATATTGCGACAGGGAAAATGGAGCAGGTGGCTTTCGTAATGTGTTTTCACAGATGTGATCCCTGCTACATTTGCTCTTCAGTCTCATTCCTGCTAGAAACACAGTAGGAAATGAGGACGTCCGCTCAATGTCAATGTTGAGGCAGTTTGGCTCCTCCGGCCTCCTTCACACCGGCCACATCTATCTCATAGCTCTTTACCGCTGATTTAATTCACAAACCACACACACCCATGCATTCACCGGTACACACACTCAAACTGAAGGTCATTCTTAATGATCTCAAGAAGCCTTTCCTTTCACAATCACCGCAAACTCTCTTCAGCTTCTTCTGCCTTCTCACCATTCATCCAGCCTCCCCCCTCCCTCCCCTTTATTCCTTATCGTCCCTCAAACAAGAGATCCTCATAAATAGGCATGTGACAGCTGACAAAAGAAGAGGAATCCACTGTGGATACTGTCTCATTTTACACAAAGCTAATGACTAAATAAAGACTCCCACTTAGGAGTGAGCGAAAGAGGCCTCCTCACAGGGCCGATTACAGAGCTGCTGCCTTTCCTCTCATCCCTCATAACCCCTCTTCCTGTTCACTTTCATTCATTTCCACTCAGTCTTCCTTTCTTTCTCAGAGCCAAAATGTTATTTAAGAGCTGACCTGCTCCCGGGACCCTTGTTAGGGGCAACAGTATCTTAGTTCATCACCATCTACTTAGGGAATTATGTGTGTGTGAATTGTACCTAAAAGAATGCTATAAATGGAAAAATAAATCAAAACAAGACTCTATATTGACAGTAGTGCTGCACATGTTGACCAAACCAATGTATCAGACATGAAAATCATAATTACAAAATCACAACTTTGGGCATCAATTTGGCATTTGAGCATTTCTCCTTCAGTGCTGTACTGAAGGTATATCCAGCTAGGTATATCATGCTACCTATTCTTCAAGTGATAACAGCAGGAAAAAGTCTGTGTCTTCAAATGTGTTCCACACCAGAGGAAAAACAAATCCTAAACATGCAGCCAGTGCCTGTTAAAACCCATCTTCAGCATAAACAACACAAGGTCCTGATCCTGAAAGTGATGGTGTGGTCTCAATGGAGCCCCGATCTTAACATAATCCTGTTTGTTTGGGTTTTGTTAGAGAGAAAGGAGACTTTCAGATTACCACATCCACAGAAGATCTGTCCATGCTTTGCTCTCCAAAATGCATTAAAACGACCTCCATTTACATCACTTCAAAAACTGTATGGAGGTGTGCTGAGAATAACTGATGCTGCATTGATGTTTCTCCTGATAGTTCACTTTGAAAGGTAAATATAAACCAATAACATGTCAGTTTTGAAAGCTGTTTTTCAACATCACTCCACCAATCCATCCATTCACACACCGGCCTAAATCCTACTGACGGCATTACGTATTGCAATACTGTACAGAATGGATGTGTGTGATGAATTCAAACAGAAAACTTTGCAGTTGGTTTATTTTGGCTCCAATAGTGTGTTCTGTAAAGTTTGGGAGATAATAATAATAATAATAATAATAATAATAATAATAATAATAATAATAATAATAATAATAATAATAATAATTTTGAGTTTTTTTCCCCAATGTAAAAAAACTAACTGTTGTTTTTTAGGGATGACATGTCACTCAGTTTGATTTCTCTTGGGTTGGACATGTGAAATTCTAATAATAGTCTTTATTTAAAACTAAGGACTACAAATATTTGCTTTACGTTTTCACAAATTTTTGCTTTTTTAAATAAAAAGCACCGTTTGAAAACAAACCTGACCACATGAAATCTCTTCAGTCTGGTATACCACTCATAGTCCAGGGCAGTTTTATCGAATTTACTGAAATTCTTTTCAAAAGTTGAACTTTTAAATAATCAATTGTGATATTTAATTTACTGGTTATCAGCTTTAGCTGATGACATGTATAGTTCTGTTTAACTATATATTTTTACAGTTGCACTATTATTATGAGTCTATATGAAATACAACTCACTTACAACATCTTACAGATTTAATCACTCCACTCATATTGGGCCCGCAGGCTTGCAAAAAGCTTTAAATCTGACCACTTACTTGCTTGGAGCACGTTTACAGTCCGGCTGGTGAGCGCTCCGAGGGCGCTGGCGGTCACGCAGCTGTATCCCCCCTCCGCGCCTCGGGGAGCCTGGCCATCTTTAACGGAGGGCAGCAGAAGGAGGGATCCGTTGGTCAAATACTGCACGTGGTCAACCCCCTCGAGAGGCAGCGGCTGTCCATCCTTCAGCCAGGTGACATTGAATGGCGTGTCGGTGGCCCCCAAGTTGCAGTCCAGCAAGAGGGGCGAACCTGGCTCCAACACTACATGGCTGGGCCCGGCACCGCAGCTCAGCTCCACTGAAACAGG
Organism: Salarias fasciatus; assembly: GCF_902148845.1. Lineage (NCBI taxonomy): Eukaryota > Metazoa > Chordata > Actinopteri > Blenniiformes > Blenniidae > Salarias > Salarias fasciatus. The sequence continues at coordinate 14,363,138 of NC_043745.1, read as the reverse complement.
CTTTTCTGTGTCAAACAGACAGAAACACAGCATGTAGTCTACCTGGAAGTCTGTGTTGATCAGGGTTTAGGTTTATTTAAAAACAACATGTCTGTTTTAGCTGTCACAACATGCAGGGAAACCTCTTGTCACTCATGAAAAATTGCACTGTTCAGCCTCATTGTTACAATGCCGCATGAAGACCATTTGAAAAAGCTGCTGTTTCGGTCCACTTTCAGTGCCAATTTGTCATTTTATAGCATGACTTCAATATAGTCAATAGAGTTGGCAGCGCAGATGGATAGGGGTGGTGCGAGGGGAGGCCAAACTAAGACGAGGAGGTGGAGCTCTGAAAATGAACAGGGAGCAACGGCATGGAGCGATTTGTATGTCAGCAGCAGGACATTAAAGTCAGTGAAAGAGGGGAAATCCTGGAGCGAGAGCTTGATGAGGTCGTGTGAAGTGACGATGTGAGCTGAAAAACTGCAGGCGATGTAATTGTTTATTGATGGGGAATTTTATTTCAGCGTTTAGGCTTGGGAACTTTTCAAACTCAGATGTATTGGATTGTAATGGAAGGTAAATATAATAAACGTGTTCTTATCTAAACCACAGTTGAATTTAGTTAAACCTGAAACCAAAAAAGATATGTTAACCAAAGCAACATTTAATACCAATTAATGATATAGAAAAAGGAGTTTGGAGTTGGAACAAATACAATAAGACATTAAGTTTTAGAGAGACTGAAGATTTTAATTAGGAGTCATTGACAGGACACATAATGACATGTAGAAAGTAAGGGCCGGTGTCTTCCTGCACTGCTTGCAGTCGACCACAAAAGGTATCATAAGCATGATCTATTGTTAATGCTCGTAATAGCAGGTATTCATACATTATGCATTAACATCTGTTTTGTAATATGTATGAGATGAGAGAAAATTAATTTCCTTCTACATGGACAGTAAATTTTCACCACCCTCTACTGTAGATCAGAGCAAACTACTTGAAAAGTGCTGTAAAACAGAACGTAATGATCGTCTGAAGCATTTATATGTCTCCATTTAAGTGAGGGGCTGCAGATCAGAGAAGCAGGGTCAGGAGCTTCTGTATAATGAGTGTGTTGCCAGCTTTGTCCTTAACAAAGTCTGTACACAGCGTTTACCTCAGTTATGCCTGGGCTGTGATATAACACAGTAATTGCTACATTGGTGATGTGGATTTTTGTGCATGCACACCTTCTACCATTGACGAAAAATAAAACAAATATCACCACTGCCACACTCTAGTGTACCCAGTTCATCTTTGTCAGGGAATTGTTACTATTTTCAGAAGCTATTTGACATTTTCTTGGTATAATAAATAACTCGGATTGACTTTTCTGTCTACAGCACCTTCACATTCGTAAATAGCAAATTGGCACCTTTAAGCTTTGAGTGAGGAGCCTGATGTGGCGTTAAAATCATTTTTCATATTTAACATTGATTCACTTGGCAGAAACAATTTCACACAACTACTGCAGGGCTCAGTTGAAGTACCATGTAAGTGTGAGAAGATGTATTTTTTTTGTTTTGTTTTTGTTTGAAGAGAGAGCTAATACTGTTTGACCTCTGCTATTGGCAACCCTGACAGCTGATTTATGTGTGGCGCTTCGAGGCCATTACTGCTCAACACATTTATAGCGGCTGAGAAAAGTGCAGCTCGGCAGCAGTCACTCCTTCTGACAGGTAAAAATTACACGTGTTCACCTCAAAGTTATTCAATATAGAAACCATTGTTTGAAATTATTTATGCAAAACATTTGAACAAATTCAATAGGGGTGCACAAATACCACTTTTCTTTAAAACTAGCCCTCGCACTAACCTTTAGTTACTTACCGATACGGGCTACTAAATATTATAAAGCCTAATTCACACTCCATATGAAAACAGTGTGTGAAGGCTATGTGTAATCGCGAAAAACTTCTGAAAAGCCCTGCATTGATGCTACACACACCTCCAACAGCCTCTGTGTCAACGCCACAAGCTCCAAAAGCCTTACAGCCTGCAGTATGTACAGGACATTGTGTGGCCTCGCTATCTACATGCTGAACCGTGCATGCTGTAGACTGCAGAGCGAGGCAGCATGCTCGCTGTTAATGGGTGTATCAGTCATATTACAATCATGTTTTGCAGGTCCCTCTCTCATTGGCAGAACAAAGTTTACAGTGTGCTTTATGTTTGTCATCTCATTAACATTAAAGACTACAAAGTGTGGCCATTGCTCATGCTCTCTTGCGTAATAATGAAAACGAGTATCAGATACTTTGCATGGTATCGGACCTGATGCCCAAAATCAGTGCATCCTTACAAATTCACAATACTGCTGGTTCTTTTCAATAAATCTTAATCATTAATCATTTAACTTTTATATGGTACCATATCCATAGCCAACATCCATTTGTGGTCTGAGCAGCAGAGCTGAATTTGTGGGTTGCACCCTTGAAGAATGTCCTCAATCTTGTTTGCCAGCGCCAAACAGCTTTTCTTTGCTGCTGCTATTGTTTCTTGTTTTGAGCTTCTGGTACCACTGGGTGAAGGATTGCTGTCAGCATGCCACATTTGAGTGATGTTGATAAGGTTGATAGGGTAACGGCAGCTCAGTGAAACTAAGTTGTGGAATTCTCTGGCGTGTGTCCTCGTACCATCTCCAAACTAAAAGTCAAGTTTTATATGATGGGGGATGTCAAAGACAAGCCACAAAGTGGGGGAGCCATGAGGAGGGCACTCCAAAAACACTATTTCTTCATCCTGTAGTCGGTCGTCTGTCCCTCTATGTGACTGGCGATCTGTCCAGGGCGTACCCTGCCCTTGCCCATAGTTAGCTGGGACTGGCTCTCTTAGCCCCGCTACACTGACCAGGATAAGTGACACAGAAGATGGATGGATGGACTATAAGGCTTACAACTCTCTGCCCAGACCATCTGAAACAGGCCACATTCAGCCAATCTCTGCTATCATAGATCTGCTAGGAGGCTTACCATGACTGCCCTTTACATCCAGGCCTGTTTGCACTGAGTGAATGTTATCTTCAGCAGTGAGACCAGATTCTGCGTGCGGCACGTGGACAGTAGGTTCAAAGTGCTGCCTCAACAGAGTAACATCTCTTGCTGAAGTCAGTGTGATGTGCAGCATCACCAAAATAAGTTCATCAATACTGCAGGCAATCTCAGTACAGTCAGACATCAACATCCACTGCCCAACCCATATCAACTGTGCAGTGTCAGTACTCCATGTTTTCTTCCTGTTTGCTATATGTTTATTTTTGCATCTGTCACAGTCCAGAGTTTTGGGAATGAAAAGGATGAAATGGCCCCGCAGCAACTTAAACCTCCACCCATCAAACGCTTGTGGGATCAACTTGGATGTGTTGACAAACCAGCAATGCAACCCGATTGGATGACTTGCAACAAATGGTGAATGAAGAACATATTTCTATGCATGTCGCCCGTATTCTCAGACCTGCTGCTCTTCAAACGCATGCAGGTTTCTTCCCAAGTTATCATCATGACAAAGAAGAACTTTCCAGCTTCCAAAAGTTGGCTTTCCAACTATGAAGTACTTGATGCTAAGTTTTCAATAATAAGCTCAAAGTCGCCTGCATATGAACAGCAAAAAAAATAAATCATTACCAACAATCAAATTATTCCATCAAAATGAAGCTTTTGGAATAAAGTTTGAGAACAAAAAGCAACAGGACTATGTCAGCTTCCAAGCTACTGGCTCTGTTCATTTTCTACATTTATTGTGACCAAAACTGTGATCCTTTGAAAAAAAAATCCATCTGTGTCTTGATCTGTGTACAACCTACATATCTTCTCTCAAGCTGGCAGACACAGCTCACCTAAGTTTGAACAGAAAATCTATCTTTGCACTTTCCAGCTTACAGTTAACACAATTAAATCATCTGTCCATGAGCCAGTAATTCCGCAGCTGTAAAAGGTTAAAGTTGTGTCTTTACTGCTTTCCAGCAAAGCCAGGAAAGGTTAATGGTTCTTCCCATCTTTCATCTGAAGTGCTGCCAACATCAGTTCAGTCCCTGCGTTGATTTCTGCAACATCTTCCTCTTGATCATAATTAAAACAATAGAATCACACTTAATAAATGATCAATAGCAGGAAAACATGAAAATGAATGCAAAAAGGAAAAATAAAAAAATATCCAAAATGTCAAATTTAAAACTTCATATAATTTCTTTTACAATGTATCCATAGCACTGTAGCAATATGTAGCCAGTGTAGCCTTAACTGTATTATATCTGTCTGTCTGTCTGTCTATTGCTTCCTACACAATGCATCATGTGACTGTATAACTAATGATTTGAAATAATGTTTAATGAATCAAGTCTGTTACTGAGACCTCCTTCTATAAGAATATCGCTTCAAAGGTCATTGATTACCCTCTTCATAAATGAATCCATCATGATGGGATCTGATCACCATTCTTGTAGTTCACATTTGTCTTCAACTCTGCCCTCATGTCAAATAAAGACATTAAAACAATCAAGTCAAGTTTTTCATGGTTTGAATATAATAAATTAAGTGTGCGTCACTTCAAAGGTCTTTTACATGAAGTCATTTCAGGATTTCATGCATACCTGCACATGTAATGTAATTCAAGAGTCCCCTCTATAGGTCATTTGATGGGTTGTAACTCAGGTTTGCAATTCTGCTTAAAAACAGTATTTTTTTTCTTATATACACACACTCACACGCAGAAGCAAGCCTCTTTCAGCTTCTTTTTCTCTGTCATTGGATTAATTAAGTTAATGGGAGGTGGAATTTTTTTCCTTGATTAAATGAGGCTTGACCCCCCACCATCACATCCTGATGAAGAGTCTGGATAATGCTGAGAAAGGCTGCTGCGCAGCGCTCTGGTTCTCTCACACATCTGCCATGGAGACAGCATAAATATGCATGCACAACACATGCAACCAGAACTCGCACAAAGCCTGACGCACACAAGTGCTGCATGTAAAGAAAATCAAAACAAGCATGCAGCCACGTTGAAACAGACACGCTTGTGCATGTGCGCGTCAACACACACACTCACAGATCAGCTCCACGCTCCTCGCTTCCCTTCTCCCATTTCAACTAATTAGGTCTCATTAAGTCATTAAAATGTTAGCAGCTATTTCCTAACTGCTGGCAATGGTTTCACTTGGTGAGAGGTAGGGATGAATCTGAGTTAGATATGGAAACCATTAGGCCCAAAACCTGGAGTTGAGTTGTGGAGTAAGAAACATGAAACAGAAAACTACAAAGATCCAGAGCAGCGTTTAATATGAGCTAAACACATATTTCAAGAGGGGAGCAATACATCTGGGAATAAAACACTCAGCATGCACACACATTTGAACCAGAACCTTGATATTCCCTCAGTTTGTGGCTCTTGTGAGGCTCTTACACACAGTCAAACACACACAAACACACTCAGACACACAAACATCAACATATACACATATACACATATACACATATACACACATATACAAACACATACAAGAACATGAACATGAATATAAACATTTATAGTTGCAAGCGCCTGCATACACAATCACTCATACACTACACATGCAAACTCATACAAACACATATTGAAACATAAATATGGATCAACACACATGCATAAGCGCGCGCGCGCGCACACACACACACACACACACACACACACACACACACACACACACACACACACACACACACACAGTAACTGTCAGTGCCTCATGAGGACACAATGCGGTAAAGAGGGGGATCTGTAAAGTGGCCATTTTGCCATTTTACTGTACAAGTGGGAGCTGCTGGAAAGGACAGGGTGCACTCTGGGATATCGTAGCGGCTGTGCGGTCTCGCTGAGCTGTAGTGAATGGATTGTGATGGCACTGAGCCAAGAGGTTCATAGCTTACTCTAAGTAGAGGGAGGACAGTGGTTTACAAAAAGGAGAGTGGATGAAACGGAGACCAGGCATCAACCAGGAAACAATAAAACAGCGAGGACAGCAATAAAGAGGCAAACATGTCACCCATAAATGATGCAGTGCCTCTTTTGACACTTTTGACACCTTATGTGGATTTCTAATAGTCTCCTAAATGCACCAATAACTTTAATTTGGATAATGGAAGGATTCTCTGGTGGGATGAACTCAAAGCCAGACGTTTAATGTACCTCTCGACAACTACTAAAGGTGGATAAAAAGAGAAATGGATAGACTAACAGCTGAGCTGTAGTGCTATTCACAGGCAGAAAAGAGAGGCTGATAGTAAAACAGACGCTGACAAAAGAAGCAGACTTTATCTGCTGCTCAGTGAGAGAGAAACACAGGGGACGGGGGGGAAATGGAGATGTTAGGAGGGCACTGCTCTTGATACTGTCAACGCTTATGCCACTAGTCCATCTCTGTTAATGGATCACCTATTCACAAAACGTTTGGGGGAACAGAAGGAGAAAGAGGAGGAGAGTGACCCGGCACAGCGAATATTTCACCCAGCCCGGCTCACTGTCAACAGAGACTGGTCGCCCAATGACCCCGAGGCCACAGCTCAGGTTTCCAAAGTGAAGCTACACAATACCCAGAGCCTTTCAGTAACTTATAGATACCAACAAAGAGAGCGGATTAAAACGCTCTAAAAAGCAGTGCTTTGTGGTCAATTAAAAATACTGACGCTTCCCAGCGATGCACTGTGTCACTGTAGTGTTGTGAAGAAAGAAAATGTGTCCTCTCTTTGGAGATGCAATTCATAAATAAAAAATACTTCACAAAAAGCAATCGCTTTGCCATCACATATCAAAGCAAGACTGCCTCTTGTTTGAGTCCATATTTGGGGGCATGCTGTGTAGAGTTTGCATGTTCTCTCTGTGCAGAAATGGATTCTCTCCAAATATTCTGGTTTCCTCCAACACTACAAAAATGATGTGTTTAAAGGTTTAAAGGTAACTAAAATACAAGAAGGTGTGACGTGTCTCCATGTATTTCTCCTCTTGTGGACTTGTGACTCTTGTAGTCTCTTTTCACCCAAATTCAGTTGGTATCTACTTCAGCAATTCTCGAGAATAATAATAATAATAATAAATACCTTTTAATAATAATAATAATACCTTTAATTTGTAATGCACTTTACATTTGAATATCTCAAAGTGCAACAATAAAAAAAAAAAAAAAAAAAAAAAGACAAAACAATAGATGTTTAAGAACTATCAATAGATCAAAAACAACACAGCAAAGATTAGAATGGAAACAGGAAAGTCTTTAGCCCTTTCTTAAAAGAGTCCAAGGTTTGTGGGGCTCTGAGATGTACGGGAAGATTGTTCCATAGGAAGAGTATAATATCTCAAACCAACCAAAAAAGAATCCAGAAGAAAAATCCAAATGTGCAGTAGTTCATGATGAAAGCCCAAAAACTCTTTGTGCATCCCCAACTGCTATTCATAAACACTGGCACGACCGGAATACTGATATTCACAAGTGCCAATGGGCGAAAGCAGGTCACAAGCTTAAACAGGTGGAAGACGTGTTGTCAGAAAAGAAAAGATGATAAGACGAAACAATGAGGGATGTCCAGGATTTCCACATGAAACAGAAGACTGGACCAGTGCCGATAAGATTAGGGCAGCCTTGAGACGCCACTGAAAGGAAGCGGCGAAATGTGATTAAAGTGGCTTTTGTGAAGACGGACCACTAAAGCACACAAAAGCAGTGATAACCAGATTCCCTTGTACATCTGTTAAATTGACACAGCAGCAGTAGATAATTGCTATGATTTGTTCCTGTGTGTGTGCGCGCGCGTGTGTGTGTGTGTGTGTGTGTGTGTGTGTGTGTGTGTGTGTGTGTGTGTGTGTGTGTGTGTGTGTGTGAGTGTGTGTGTGAGCACATTACAATCCTCCCCAAAAAAATCTCACTGGTGACTTTTTTTTCCCCTCCTTGTTACATAAATAGAAACAGGATAAAGTGAAATATAATAAAACACCTTCACCACTAACACGTGCCTGTGGCCAAAAACTACCCAGCATGAGAGTAAATCAATATTTTGAAGCCACAGTTGTGATCATCTGAGAGGAGAAGCAGCAGACGGGGCCTCTCGGGTTTCGGTGTATAAGTGGAAATGTCTGTGCAATAACAAGACATAGCAAACCTCACACACTAACGGATCTCACTTCAGTCTAAATATCTAGAATTCCATCTTGTATGGCCTTATCTCCAGTATTGCTTTGTGTATTGGGGTCTTTTAGTGAAAGCGTAAAGCCCTGCCTGAAACAAAATCCATTAACCTTGTTTTGCGAGCCTTGGACGGCAAATTATAAGACTGTTGACTACTTACACAACACTACAATACAGAGGCCACATCATTTCACTGAACTCAGAGTGAGGCCGCAAGTCACTCAACAATGTGAACAGCTGCTGCGTCGAGAGCGAACTCTTCCAGCTGTGTTTCCTCCCACGACTATACACCACAGTTCTTCTCACACCCAGTTATTGGCACAAACACACTGTCACTTTCACGGTCCGAGAGCCAATGTAATAAATCAAAGATATGAGGGAACGTTATACATATATGTCTCAGCGTTAAGTATTATTATGCTGGCGGTTTCACTTTCAACTGCACCACATGCACAATTTTTTGTAATCAAATACAAATAAAAACTAAAAATGATTAAAATTGTTGGTTTTAGCATTTTTTGCTTAAAAAGAACTAGAAAAAAAAGTTTTATCTTACACTTGTTCTCATATATCGCTCTCAAATTAAGCCATCAAGTCAGCCTGTTTCTTTAGTCACGTTGTACTTTGCTCCAGTAAAGTTCTGCTGTGGAACATGAAATCTCAAGTAATTTAGAGGGTAATAAATAATGCATGTGACATTTATAAGTTAATTTCAAAGAGATCATACAGCGACCCTCTTCTCACAGGCAGTGTGGTTTGAAAAAAAAATATATACAAAAAAAAAAAAATGAGTGTGTGTGTTGCGGTGAGACAAACAGGAAAGCCTGATGGAAAACAAGGGATTGAGAATGGGAGCGAGGGAGGGGGCGTGAGGTGGGCGTATCGGTGGAGTCCCTCATGCCTCCTGCTCTATGTACAGTGCTCATTCATCCCATTCTGGCCTCGTCCAATCACAGAGGCGCTCTCCTTCATGCGGGGCCTCCCAGCAGCATGGGGCCTCCACATGGCCATGTCAAGTGCCAGACTTACTTGTATGAGTCAACAGAGCCCGCAGTAAAACCAACACGGGGGCAACACAGGAGATTCAACGCCGACCTCAGCTCGTCCCCTCGACACTACAGCCAAGTGAAATGACGACACTGATCTCTGAGGTGTAACTCGTTACTGGAAAATTAACTTTGCATACATAAAAATAGGAGATCACAGCTTGAAAACACTTTTCTTTTTTGTTTCTCTTTAACTTGATGCTCCTTTTTGGTTAAAGCGCATGTACATAATAACAATCAGGGTTGAGCATCTCACAAATGTCAAGATGATGAATGAGACTGTTGGGTGACACTTTCTGGTACATGCACTGCGGAAAGACAGAACGCAGCAAGCAAGCTTTGTACATCATGTTCACGTGCGCCTCCTAGTAAATACATTTTTTATGACAGAAGTGGGAGATGTGCCGTGATCTTTGAATAATATACGGCGTTTGGATGAGAACGAAAGGGCAGGCGAGCTCTGTATGAATGCACAAACTACGGTTCAAGAGATTCACAAATGTGTGCGCTCATTGATGCAGGAACGTGAGTGCGGGCCAACTTTGAATTCGTGGAAGCACACCTGTCGGCGCCGCAGCGTATATTCATCAGTATACCTCAACAGATCAGCCTCCTACACGGCCGCCTTCGGCATACCTCCTCCGCTTTCATGTGACCGAGCAGACAGCAGAGAGGAATGGGAGGAATGTGGATGCAGGTTGGTTGACCAAGTGAGAGCAGACAGGCCACTGAATCTCTCCCCACACACACACACACACACACACACACACACACGCATACACACACACAGACATATAGTAGTCACACCATGGCATCCATTTGTAGGCGGACTGCACGAGCAGCGGCACAACGCTGCTCTTCTTAATAAACTGAGCAGCACCTCCAGTGCAGCTCAGGAAAGGGTCAAATCCCATATCTATTACACTGCATGGCAAAAAACCTGTGACCTGATAAGCACACAGGATGAAATAACAATCCATTTCAGTTGCATCATGGTAATAGTCGTACCTTATTGATCCATCTGGGATCAAAGTATTAACTGATAGCAGCATTACTGAAGGATTGGAGCATTTTCATTTGAAAATAAAGGATAGAAGGATGAAGGATTTCATTGTAATTTGGTGGAAAAATGTGATGAATGGAAGAACTTCTGGTCTGTTACAGTACATTCTGACTCAACTCAAGTACAAAGAAAATATGTTCTCGTTTCAGACAGAGATAAAATGATGGAGACATGACAAAAATCAAATATAGAAAACATCAAAATTCCAACTGAGCAGCACCAAAATCACAGTAAATAGTTCTTTTGAGATACGCTTTATTATATCAACAAAAACAACACTGTTGGCCTCCAGAGTGGAATGACTCTCAATCCACATTGTCCCGGAATAGCTGAGAGTTATCGTGACAGTAATTCAACTTCATCGGATTTTCTAGACTTCCCATCTCACCAACAGCCTGTTTTTTGTAAACTAAATTAAACCAGGATCATGCCTTAATGACCTCCCTTCCTTTTTTTTTTTTTTTTTTAGGGAGAATAGTTCAAAATACCTTCAGCCTTCAGCAGCTGGACATGAAAACACCCAATAAGCACAACCATCAGCTGAAGCTCAACTGTCCAACAGTAGCAATGAGAGGTTTTTGTCGGAAGGGTGTTTAAATTCTCATTAGCTCACAAGGTCTTATTTTCAGATATTTTTAAGAGGTCATGCTGAGAAAAAGCACATAGAAAATAAATTGAGCACAACACTTTGAGCAACTCAAGAGAGCAAATCATTTTAATTCATCGCAGACAAAATCAAGCTCAAGGCTTCCTCTCCTTTCATGCAAACACTTGTGCGCTTAAGATTGCTTCCCTGGCAGCATGAATAGGCTCACACACACACACACACACACACACACACACACACACACACACACACCGAGCAGCATAAAAATCAACATATTCACTGCACAAATATACCCAGCTGAAACCCAGCCCAGGGCATCTTTAAATAATATGCATCCTAATTTAGCCTGGGCTCTCAGGGGAGGGGATCAAGATGCACACACAAATTGCAGCTGACACACCCACGCTCACACACACACGGAGGCAGGCAGGCACACCGGTGTACAGCATGTACCTCAGCATACGTGCACATGCACGTACTTCATTTACCTCTAATGTGTGATTAGCTAGTCTCAACAGGCACTTCAGTCCAGGAAGCTGTTCTTTTAAGTCCGACAAGTTCCCTCTCTATACGTTCGCAGAAATATGGACAGAATGAGATAAGTTTGAGTCCAGGGTTCAAGCAGTCGCCCACAACCACAACATGAGTCATTACAAGTGCCGCATCATTTACAACTAAATTACAAAAGCTTTCTCCACAGAGGCATTCGAGTGATGAGCTGAGAAGGATGAAGTAAAAAAAAAAAAACATTTAGTTTTTTTTTTCCTTTTCACGGTTTAGGCTCTTCAAAGAAAGCCGATGACATGTGTGATATTCACAGAGGCATTTTTTCGGGTGTTGCCAGAGCAGTGACATAAATGAGCAGTAACAGTGAAGCTCTACAGGCAGCATACATCTGTCAACAGAGCCACGGTTAATATTCTGGAGCTGCCGTCTGGTGTAGACACAACAAACCGGAGCTGAACATTCTCTATTAGTGACGACTGCAGAGTTCAGGGCAACACATAACAGACAACTTGGGAGGATAAAGGAGGAGACCACCATTGACTCTCAACAATAGAAAGGATTGAAATAAGGGAAATGTCATTTGGGTTTTGGAGCTTATAACCCATACCAATACTTGATCCGAACTCTCTGTCTAACGCCAGTCTAAAACTGCAGACCGAAGGCAGTGGAGTGGCAGAAACACTGGTGAATGTATGCGGACAAATGCAGCAGAACATCAGACAGAGACAGCGGGCTAAAGGAAAAAGGAAATAAAAACTGAGCTTTGAAGGAAGCTTTAAAGCCTCTTTCAAAATGCTCCTGGCTCCATGTGCCATTCTTCGCACCAGCCTACAGTAACACAAGGTTGTTTGTTTGTTTGCTACCAGCCTGGTATGAAATATTCTATGAAAGATGATAGAAATGCATAGCTGGGGGACGAAAACAGAGGAACAAACCAAGCCAGAGACAGTCTGACATTTTCAGTGATTGGCACACCAACTCAAGGCTAACAAGACAAGAAGGAATACGCTTGAAAATAAGGTAAAAAAACAAACAAACAAACAAAAGAAACAAACTATAATGGCTGCAGATGTTTCTTTCTTCTGTACTGTACACACATGAATTGACTTATTGTTGTTCACAGTTTTATTGTTACTTTCTAGCACCGAAGATGATACAAATCTCTGACTTTGCTTTTTGCTGAAGTTCGTTTATGTATTCAGCTGAATTGCTCAACAATCAAGTCAATTATTTATGAAAACTGGTTTGGTTTTTTCAGCGTTACTTCAGTGGTTTTTGACACCAACTTCAAACAAGGAGGCACCAACAACATAAGAACCATTGAATTTTTGAAGCATTAAATATGACTTGAGAAGAAAGTGTTGTCACAATTCATGCAATGTAATGCAGTAATGTCATCCAACCCTACAGCTCATATCTGTGGTGCGACCTCAGTCGGAGTGACACATTGTGCTGCAAGCTGACTTTTATGCAGAGGAGATAATTAACATGTACATTTAAGCTGCATTTACTGTCTTTATATGACGCAGTGCCAAGCAAGTTACTTTTCCCCTCTGTGCAAATCCACATCGTGATATTTAAGGCAGAGGATGGACTTTATACCGCAGTACCCTGGTACAGTGGGAGGAATGAATGGCTGACTAAATAAAAAAAACACCACCGCCATGCCTGACACTGCACGGGGTCACCTTCACAATTGTATTGTTAGTTAAATTTTCTCGGCTGCTGTATAAAACATTAAGCTGCACACACGTCTGACCTGAGAATATTGAAGTAAAAGTGTTGAACTGTTTTTTTTTTTTTTTTATTGTAGATATGTTTTGTTTTTTTTGTTTTTTTTTACCAGAGCTACATTCAGGCATTAAAATCCCAAATCGCTGAGATATCCACGATCTATTTTAAAAGAACAGATTATTACTTGGACTGATCACACACAGGTAGTCTGCACTGATTTCAAAGCGAGCTAAAAATAAAACACCAACAGTGTGTTGATGCCAAAGGGCTGGCAGCAGCCTTCAAAGGCATGTCAAGAGATTGTGAGTAAATGCTGCTCAATTAAACATGTTCATTTTGGATAACATTAATATATCTGAAAAGAGGAACGGTGTGCTCATATCTGAAAAAAATAACCATGACTTTATTAGTGATTTAACACAGTGTGAGCAGTACAATATGGTAAATGTTTCCTGTGATCTCAATCATTCTCTATAAGGAAACATTAAGCAAACATACAGTTATGATTCTCATCAAGGGAGATGAATAGAGAAGCAGGAAAGCATGAGAACTTCAATCGCTTCATGATCAACTCCAACTTATCAAGTACAGTTATAACAAGTGCCAATGCTTTAGCAAAAGGTCATGACCACTATGCGATAATGCTTTCTGAAGTATATTTATTAATCCTAGGTAACTTACTACAGTTACAGAATTAATGATTCACTGATGATGACTGAAATTTCCATGAGCTTGTTGCTCATTACTTTTCTCATTTGTAAAAAATGTTGGAGAGCTGCTGTCTGTTTCTGTCCCACTCTCTGAGGAGACCGTTAACATTAGCCACCCTCCACATTGTGCAGTTTGCATGAGTCTATCTGTACCAGAGCCGTCTTTATGTTGGCAATTCATCTCAGCTGCTTGACTTCTTGTCATAGACATTCATTCGCTCATCTGCTTCCTGCAAAAAATGGATCTTACGGCAAGACTGATGAAAATTGCATGCCTCTTGAGGGAGCACTTACAAAGTATTGGACCTTGATCGTGACTGTTTAACTCAAACACAGCAAAATTACATGTGCCACATAATATGACTTCCCACCAGATGACGTAATTTTAGATTAACTCAATGATTGAATCTCTATGAGATTGACCCACACGCCACTGAAAGCTCAACTAATGTGTCGCAGCTAAGAGCATACTATTCCAACCTCCTAAACGATAGGGTCAGTCGAAAGCAACACTCCAGTAATACAGCTACGTACTTTTTTCAAAAAATTACTTTGTTTATGTTTAAGTGAACATATGTTTAAATCTATTGCAGTGACTTGTGACTTTATTCAAGCAGTAGTTTTTAGCAACACAATATGAGAATCTTGTTTCTTCATCTGATTTCACTTGAAAACGTGAGCAAAAACTTCAAAACGGAAGGAAATTACTGGGGATCAGTCAAAAATGCTGACACTTAAGTCACTGTGATTTCAAAAACAAATTACAATATATTTCCCTCATAAGTTGGTAAAGACCGAAATTAGAGTTAAAAATGACTGAAATTTAGACACATAGGTATTCCAGATCCTGAGTGTGACATTGCTGCATGTTTTCAAAGCCCCTGTGACTCCAACACACCACAGTTTAATGAATGTGTCATTCTGAACCTGCGCTGAGAGCCTGATAACAAAGCAAGGACACAGCGAAGACATGCAGGACAGGAGTTCCCTCCTCTGATTTACAGTCATCCAATGGCCAGAAACACTGCTTCGGATGAGTGATACACTGGCACCTCACCATCCATCTTCTTTCCCGCTCAGCCATAAGTTCACAGCAGTAATTTGTAGAGCGAAGAAACCCAAACACTCCTGGACCCCACAACTTCCTCACAGAACAACCAAGACCTTCCGTCTCTTCGGTGGATTCTGGGCTTGACCTCGGGGCCTGGTAAACCTCTCCCTGAAGATGAGCTGGCGATACCTTAATCAGATGCCCGAGCCACCTCAACTGGTCTCTCGTTGTGGAGTAATAGTGGCTTGACTTCGAGCATCTCCCATATGGTGAAGCTTTGTGACAAGAGTGAGGTCCAGCACCATACAGAGAAAACTGTCTCGTCTGTGATCTCCTTCTTTTGTTCAAGACCCATGAATCTAGATGAAGGTGCGGATGAAGAATGACCAATGAACAGATAGGTCTCAATTTTCATCCAACAATCTGGTATCGACTGTATTACTGTTCTTATGTTCTGCTCCATAGCTGGTAGACGTGTAACTAAGCAACTGCATATTATTGCATCATGGAAGTGATGAAATATCTACTTGTTGTCTTCAAACTTGTTTAGCCTAGCCCTAAAAGACCAAATAGTTTAATTTAGCTTTTCATATCACATACCAAACCAGTGCTTTAGATGAATGTATAGAAAATATTCATGAAAGCCACCTTGGGACATGTTTTGCTAGCCATATTCATCAGCACCTGGTGTGCGTACATGTCAGCTCTATGTGTTTTTGTGCATGTTCTTGCATGTATTTGCTGGCCTCTTTTTCTGCAGCAACATGAGTTTCCCCACACAGACATGCGGGATAAGCAGTTTCGAGAATGGATGGTACCAGCACAGAGGAGGAAATTAATGCAAAGTACATTTCTCTTTAATCAAAGCATATCACACTGCACTGCTCCCGTGGAAATGCATCAGGCTGCTATTGCACTGCATATCAGCTATTTCACTGTCTGAGTGTTGGACGAGGCAGAAAACGAAGACAAAGCCTGCAATTGCAAAAAGATGAGGAGGAAAGATATTTAATCAGAGGTAACAAGATCTGTTAAATCAGACGTTTAGACTTCTTGCAGGTTTAATGAACTCATATGGCACTCCCACTCAGTGTAGTGCTTAATTATCCTCCTGTTTCCTGTTTACATTCTCATGTGCATTTACAAAAATGTCACAGGTACTCCTCCAATCAGATTAATTTGCTAATCAACTGTTACAGGAATAGTCTATGCTTTTCATTATGTCTATGAATAACTGAAGTATTGTGTGACTACGAACACACAGACGCTCAGGCACTTCTGCTTCATTCATTTACTCATGATGTGTTTAGTGAAGCTGAAAGATTTCCATTTGATCTTTAGAATGGACAAAACAAGTTCTTTGTGCATGAGGCAATGGCCCTTGCCCTCAAATTCGCCCCACCAGCACCCGCCAAACCATCCCTGTCCCAGAATCACCCCCAGCCCCCTCGGCACAGCAGCCTCTGTTCCCACAACATTTATGCATGCTCCACTTTCTGAATTAACTACATGCATGCACGCTTGCACGCACACATGCACACACACACACACGCAGAAACGGAAACATGAGTGTGTTATTTACTTGGCCCCGACTTCAATCCCATGTAATCATTTAGTAATAATATATTATAAGCCCTAATGAGTTCATTTGCTTTCATGACACAGCGTCACTGTCATTAGAGCTCCTTTCACTCATAACAAATACACTCCAAAAAATAAACATTCTGGCAGATTTCAGGATATTATTTGTTCAACGTTATCTTAATTCCTGTATAAATATGATCCTTCATCGCTTGGAATGTTTTTGAGACACTGACTGAATGCCAAAACTGAAAACTTTCAATGATAAACATCTCACACAGAATATAAATCAGCTTCCTCCACACTCATATCAGAGACACGCACCACAGCGTTCAGCATTTACTCACAAGAGATTTCATCATCTGGATTTGATCGCCCCCAGTGTGGCACTCACTCTCCTGTCAGGAGCATCTCAAGGGGAGTAATCCCTTATTCTGTCTCTGCTGGAGTCTGTAGGGCATGGTAATCTAACTCCATATAAATTGTATCCTTTGACCTTCCACGGCTATATCAGATGGAGGTGAAGGAGGTGCACTCCTAGTCTCCTCCCTTTATATGCGTAATTGAGCAATGAATAATGGGACAATTACAGTAGCTCAGAGGGAGGTGACTCTACCTGGAAATGCATATGTTTCTGACAAATTCATTCCGACATGCTTGACTTCTCGCCGCTGCATTACACCCTTGTGTGCAGCACTGCTTTATTCCTCATCTTTGTTGGTAGACAGCTCTGCAGAGCATGGCACACAGGAGTTGCAGCAACAGCAGCAGCATGCCTATCTCGAGACACAAGCACAGGATGAAATTATGCTGGGCACTGAATGAGATCATTTGTTTTAATATTATTATCAAGAAGGGAATTTGTATCTGATTTTGGTCCAGATTGATTGCGCAGAGCTCTGGGATCATCAAACGTCAAGCAGTACACCAAAGACAAGTAGAGATTACAAGCTGGGGAGTTCCCACATGTTATCATCCATACTCTCAGGAGCACAGCCATAGGTACACACAGTTCTTACTGGTCTGGTCCTCATATGAGACTGTTGACATAAGCCTTTTCATTGTTTTTAGTCCAAAAGCAGGTGGCATGTTTATGACCATTAATTACACCAAAGATAGATTGTTGATCAAGAGATGACAAAATAGACAATATCCCCAAAACACTATGTTGCCCCAGTACTGTTACTTTCTATAACCTGTAGCCCACTCCAGATAGATGTTCTCCTTTTATTTTTATTTCATTGATGAGATAGAACACCAAATGGATTTTGAATCAATACTTTTTAGAAAAAGGATGCCATGTACTGTCCTTTGCTTTGTGTCCAGTGTTTTTTTCCCTGGCGGTCCTGAAGAGCACTTGAGCTGTGTACCATTCACTGATATTCTGCACAGGTCTTTTGTCCTGCAGCTAAGCCCTGTGACCAGTCAGTCTCTCACTGACTTGTTATTGGCTGTGTGGGCTGACTTTCCTCTCCACTCTCGGGAGCCACAAGCAGTATTACTGGGAAATAAATCTGCTGCTGCTGCTGTGCGTCTTCCACTCTCAGCTCCAGGATGCTCTCTTCTGCAACTTTCAAACAGATCACGCCACTGAAAATGATGCCCCTTTTTTTTTTTTTTTTTTAGATTGCATCAGTCACACTCTGTTCTCAAAATCCTTTCACTAAACTTTGCCCACCCGGTGACGACGATCAGACGTCCCAGATTCACTGAACTGTGAGAGGGGGGGGGGAGAGAGTTCTTCATGTTTATTAGTCAGACAAAGGCCACTGGGTTGCTGTGGTCCTGACTGAAAGCTGAGCCCACACGTCTTCATTGTGAGCCGCGCTCCCTGGTTTTGATCCCAAACTTCCCCTCCGGCCGGTTCAAAGCCCCGCGGCCGCCCTGTGGCTGCCCTCCCGGCTGCTCCTGTGGGCAAAACGCGTCGCAACTTTGCAGCGACGGAGCGTTTTAGCGGCGCGTCCTGAGAGAGAGTAACAATACACCCGAGCATCAGAAGCACCGGAGAGGCCACATGAGGTGAAGGCGGAACACGGAGGGTTATGCTGCACGGAGCGTGCAAGGTGCAGATTCACCCGGCGGCTCTCCCCTGTCTGCTATCGCAGCCTACTTATGTTCTGAGTAACTGCACTTCAGTGTAATATGAGTGCCCCGCTACCTCACATGCACCCCACCAAAATAAAAAAAAGAAGAAGAAGAAGAAAGAAGAAGAACATGCAGAAGATAAAAGTGAGAGCTTTTTTTTTTTTTTTTTTTTTTTACCTTGCTTGGATGGACCACAAAACAGCGAAAGAAGACAGAACAGCCAAATTGTACTCTCCACCGCCATGTACAGCCTTTGATTTCCACCAGCGGGGAAGCAGCGTGCGTCTGTACAGCCAGATATACCGTTACGGCGACATGCATATGCTGGAATCCGCTATTGTCTCCTCCGGTGCGTAAAAGAGTGAGAGAGAGTAGAGCCTCGGCGGCCGGCAGCCCCTCTCCGTCCGGAACAATGCGCCTGCATTAGTCGGGGGAGAGCCGTGTCTCTCGGCGCTTCAACGCCATGTTGCGAACGAATGTTAAGTGTGTGTTGGCTGTGGGTCCACACACACACACACACACACACAACACGGAGGCATGGACGCACACATGCGCGCACACTTTACGCGCACCCGCCCCGTTCACCAGACACTGGCTGGCTGGCTGGCTGGTCGTCGCTGGAGTCCTGAGAAGCTGTCGGCGATTCTAACGCACGCCTTCTCCCTTCCCTTTTTCTGATTTGCTTCAACTCCACGCTGCTCAGTACTTGGAAGATCCCGTTTGGAGCTGACGAGCCTCAGAAAGCACTTGCAATACCAACATTGCCCAATTAAAAAAAAAATAAATAAATAAATATTGATATGTTTTACCCCAGACGCCCCCTCTACCTGTCTGGGATGATGAATTCGTTAGGAAAACACTTCAGTCTCTGCTACAGCAAAAAGCCAAGTGTGGAGAATGGTCTCGCTAAGTGGATATGTCTGTAATGACTGCTAATGCGTTGCCCAGAATGAACCCATGTTGGAGACTGCTGCTGATGCTGCTGCTGTTTCTGAGCGCGCGCACACACCAGGATACACATGTTGTGCAAACACGCTCCTTTAATCACGCGCCACCTACGCTGATTCATTCTTGTGATTTAATATCTCTGTGTTCTTGTTTGGGTGGGTGAGCAGGCACCTTTGTTAATGGCTACACGAATGCTTTTGTTTGTGTGTGTGTGTGTGTGTGTGTGTGTGTGTGTGTGTGTGTGTGTGTGTGTGTGTGTGTGATAAAGCAGGTCCAAGTGAAAAATGGAGAGGCACATGTGCTCCCTGAGTAAGATCAGGCAAAGGAGGGAGGAGGAGGAGGAGGAGGAGGGAGGTGGGTATGGGCTGGGGTGGGGGGTGGCGTTGGTGGTGTGCATCCCAATCAATCAACTCGCTCGCCTCCTGCTCCGAGTGCTGAGGGACCCACTGACTTTTGCATGCAAACACATAGCAGGAGCCAGCTGGAGCCCAGCCTTCCCACAGCAGACAAAGACTCGCCTCGTGCGGCGCTCGCAGCATCACTGATACCAGCAGCATCCTCACATTCACGGGCACACAGAGCTGTGCAGCGGCTGGAAACACAAAGCAAAGCCTCCAGCCTGTCAGATAAGCACATACAGCTCATCATATGCTCATCGGGCTGGCTACTTGTTACTTCAATGAAACAATAAAACTGTTCTTTGAAGTTCCATTATCTTAAACACGCCCGATGAAGCATCTTCTGATGAATTGCTCCTGGGATGAAAGGATGACCTGCTGCAATAATATTGTAGAGTCAATTGCCAAACAAATGTTTTTTCACCCCACCATGTCTCGACAACTTAAGGGAGGAGAATGATTTTTGTGTAGTCTGCAACTCTGGGGAGAAAGACTTGCAATCATGAAAGGCTGTAATGAAGGAGTTCCCTTTGCTCATAATATCTTGTCCAGCAGATATCTGGACTCAGTGTATTCATTTAATAGTGATGGGAGATTGATTTGAGCTGATGAAATGAAATGGGATGGATGCATTTCCCAGGTGTCTGATTAAAGCGAATGTCTGGCCCATCAGATTATGTGATTGCATTGGAAAACTAATAGCACGGCTGTGTCCTCTGTGATTGTGGTCAAGCTGCAATTTCCCCACTTTCCCCGTTTCCTCCCCAGCTGCCATAAAAATAATGAACACAAACTATCAGCTGCTTGCAAATTTGGAGTTTTGGCTGTGTGCCTGCCTCTGTCACTCAGTGCTGCATGCTTTGTGGGAGGTCCAGACAAATAACATGTGCAAACTGAACATGAGAAGATACACAGATGCAACAATATAGATAAAACTGCAAATACATTTTTTTGTGGTTTATCAGAATGATAAAAGCCAATCTGACAGATTGGATGACCTGCATCAAGCTGTGCTCTTAATTGTGTAAGCTGATTCCCTTAAACTACAAACCAAGTGGCCACGCTGCAGCAACAGCGGAAGCCTTGCCTCCACTTGTAACCCCGGGCAGACATCACTGACCACGCGCTCATAATAAGAGACTGGTGTCTCTCTGATTGAATGTTGTTCTTTTATTGCCATACTGAAGCAGTTCTGTGAAAGATGAAAACAATGTGCTTCAGAAATTATTACAGAACATTGTTCCAGCAGGCATAACTTCATTTTCACTATGAAACAAAGCCAGGACCGCCAAGGACAGAGCGGGCCAATCTCTAAGAGAATTATTTACACATTTGATTCTCTGCCCACGGAGACCAATTAGGATAGTAAACTTGTCTGGCTTGAGTCAAACAGCAAGAGGTTTTTAGTAGTTTTTCTTGGCAGAATAAGAGGTAGGTTGGCTTTCCTTTTTTTTTTTTTCCCCTGTGAAAGCAAATTAGATTTCTATACTACACACAATATTGTAATTGGTTAGTGTGGAGCCGAGCAAAGATGTCTGTCTCTGTAAGGATGTTGTCACCTTAGGGCAGAAAAGATCTTCAAGTAATTGATTGGGCCATGGGGTGAGAAAAAATGTATTTGTTATGTGTGTGTGTGTGTGTGTGTGTGTGTGTGTGTGTGTGTGTGTGTGTGTGTGTGTGTGTGTGTGTGTGTGTGTGTGTGTGTGTGTGTGTGTGTGTGTGTGTGTTTTCAGTGCCACTACCCGACTTTGGATCAAATAACAGAAATAATGTAAAGTGGCTTTTCTATTAAGTCAAATTACTGTCATACACTTTGACTCTTAATGTCAACAATATTGTAAAGCGTTGTCAGTCAGTGGAGCCACAAAAAAGCATTTTCTGCATGTTTAAATAAACAGTTGACAGGAAATTAATGATGCCTAGGTGATGAATAAAGATATAGAAATAAATGCAAAAGAAATCCAGCAGGGATTAGAAAACCTTCATAAAACAGTCCATGCACTAACACATTACATGTGCTTTGTATAATGTATGAGTTCAGAGCACATATAGAATTTATTGGACTGATTGCACAATTTCAATTAAGTGGCTAATATAGCACTGAAAAGCTCAGCCAGAACTAAGAAGGACATTGATGTTTTTTTCTGTTTGCTTTTGAGGAGCTGAAGGTGTATTAACTGAAACTGCCGAATGGTGAAAATGCACTTATCATTTATTACCTCCCCCTCACAGTTCTTTGTTACTGGTTGCAATTAGGACACTGAGAACACACGTATATTGCCTGCAAACAGGAGACAAGGTATTTCTCAGGCAGGAACAAGTGCATTTCATGAGAATATGTATTGATGGTTTCATTATCAGGTTCATTTGAGATTCTGTGGTGCGAGGAGTGCAAAATGTTTATGTGCCAACATGATACATGTTCCATTACAAGATAGCATTTTATGTGTTGGTCTTAGCCTTTATTTGACATTTGTTTATGATGATGTGTTCTTTTGACTGAGCTAAAGAGTTGGAAAATAACATTTCAGTGATTAAAAACAGTCACATTTATTACTGTCGTCCCCACAGTGGTGCATCCTGCTGTTTGAGATTCAGAGCTGGATTATATTCAGCGATCAATGAGACTGTGTGGCACTCAGTCACTGCCACAATTACTGCCTCAGTGAAATATGTTAATGATGTTTAGCTGCCATTCTGTGTCTTTGGTTTTATTATTGTTTGGCCTATCCATTAGCAGACACCCTCTTTCATAGATATTAAATATGGAGTCAGACAGCCACTCGGTTTCTAATATGCTTTACATTCAATTATCATGTTTTATTTTTTCAAGAGAAATGTCTATTTAAAAAAAGTGCAGTTGAGTAGTAAATAAATCATTCCATTCCACATGTGGTCAGAAATGAGAGAGGAAAAAAGAAACTATTGTCACCTTTTTCCCTCCCACATTGTTTGTGTCCTTGTTTCTAGGCCACAGTCTTGACTGTGAAGTGTGTATTGAAATGCTGTACAGTAGCCTCAGAGGTGTCTGTCTTTCATCTTCTTCAAGGTCAGAGACACCCAACTCCATCTGACAGCAGAGCCTCTCCTGAATCTATAAGGATATGCCACAGACTCAAAGGCAGACAGAGAGAGCAGCGCCCCCATCTGGGCCTGCTGGGGAATCACCAATAATGTCAGGAGCACAAAGAAAGCCTCGGTGGTCAAAAGATTCCCAACTGAGAAAAAGATCCGTGTTCGATTTTTTTTTATATTTATTTCTTTTTTGCACTGTGATCAGATCGCTGGATTTTTCTGCTTATCCCCCCCCAACCCCACCCGCCCCCACCCCCATCTGCATTAATATAATTCATAAATCAGTCAAATTCTCTCATGGCTAAATAATAATAATATTCTTAAACATCACCATAATGTCTGCGTCTTCCACTTTAAGCTGAGTTCAAACAGACCCTGTGAAACGCTCAGTGAACAAACACAGTATGCCGTGGTCCATGGTTCATGTTTGGACATGTAAATGAGCTCGGTGTGCGATTGCCTTACCACAATGTTATTCCACCTCCATCCGCTGGAGGGGAGCCCTCCGCGTGCTTGATCCGGAGGAAAGCGTCTCCATAGAAACTAAGACAACGGTGGCACATGGTCTTAGAGGGTGACTGGGCAAATGGCTTTTTCTTTGGGAGGACAATGAGACTGGGGCGCACTGGCGCTGGGCCACGACTGAGAGCATCAAGGGGGGAAAGCGAGCGTCAAAACCGCAGACACTCGTTTTTACCTCATTTAAAGTGCATGAAGGTAAATAAATGCAATCAAGCATTTAATATGAACCAAATAAGGAGACAAGTGAACTTTTTGTGCACGTCAGTGTTTCATTGTTGTGTGCGTAAATGCACGTGCCGTCAAAAAAAAAAAAAAAAAAGTTAGAGAGGTAGAGTATTTTCATAGCAAATGGTAGTTCTGGATTGGTTAACAAAATAACCGTACACTGACACATTAGACTTTTATTGAATTTAACCTGGAAACAGCACAGAAACGATGGAAAAACACGAAATAGTACAGATATTTTTTTAAAGAAGTGGCTCATTCACAACTAATCACCATTTTTATTTACTGAAATGCACCGTTTTCTTTATTTATGTACTGTAAGTGATTTAACTGCAGGGAAACAAAGCAGACAATACTTTTTCTCAGAAAACAGGCCCTTCTATCTTTCTGCCTCTGATATTTACTGAATGTTGTTGCTGATATGCTCTCATCCCCTTCATTTCCTTTCTGCCTCTCATCATCTTTTGTTTTCCCTCTCGCCCCGCTGCTTCTCTCATCGTCTACCTCGGGACTTAATATCCTGCTTTCTATCTGCACCCTGTCCAGGTTGATGACAAAGCACGTCTCAAAGCAACCTGCCCCCCCCCCTCCCAAAAAAAAAAAAAAAGCCTCATTGTGCTACATCAATGCCCTGTTGGCAAAGCTCATGGGAGGAAATCTGACATTCTCGTTCTAATGTATGCAGAGTGAAGCACTGTTGTGAGCTGGAGTGGGAGGGAGTAGGTGGGCTCTGTTAATACAGAGTAGGACCATTACTGTCTGAAAGAAGCAACCCTTGTCCTAATTAGCTCAAAAAGTAGATTCTGAAGCCGAATCTTGGTTGAAGATTGCAAGGCGTTAGAGAAAGGAGCTTATCTCAATGGTCCTGTCAATGGCTGCCTTGTTTAGCAAAGATGAGAAGCAGAATGAGAAACGGGGTGAGAAAGACGGACAAAGAAGCAAGACAGAGAGACCACTTACAGCCCGCTATTCTGTAGATTTCTATGCACGACCAACGGCATGTTGGCCTTTGAACAACCTGTCAGAATCCTGTCTAGACTGAAACTACTTCAGATAAATATTAATAGAGACAGAGGAGGGAAAAATTAGAGAGGTGGGGGGTGTGACTGTGTGAGATAAGTGACAGCTTCTCAGTTTTCCATTCTGAGTGGCCTTGATTTGACAAGTGGTGACAAATGAAAAGGCTGTTTTAATGATCTAGTGTTATTTGAGTGAATCTATTTATTTTATTCAAGGACTAAACTGCAATGCACTTTGTTATCTCTGCTAGTTGTGACCGCAAACATTAATTTGCTTCCACTTTTGCTGCCGCTGGATTCATGCGGTACACGACGTGACTCAGATATTTCAAATCTTGCATACCTCCATTTGAGTGCAAATTTGTTCCTGAAGTGACACGGGCTTTATTGTCACATCAACAACATCGAATATTTGACGACGCCTGAAAGCAGTTGGAAACAGTCTTTGCATGAAAAAATTACAGCGAGCAGAGTCAACGTTGTTGTGTGATGCTACATTGTAACCTGAACTGTGAAGGTTAGGGATGCTGGGAAAGAGGAAGTGGGTGTTCTGCTCTCTGATGCTAGGTGGGATGAGGATTTGTCGATTAATCAATCAGCTCAATAAAGTGTAGACACTGACTCATCCATTTCATGTTCATTTGGATTATCCTAAACTATGACTGCAGTTTTATTCTTCAATCTTCACCCTTTTCATCCCTCACTAACTGGTCTGAAGTATCATCTTGGATTTTTATTCCAAGGCCTATAAAACATTTTTCCTGCTCGATGTTGAGCTTGCAGTCTTGGGCTGATCCCATCTCACTGATGGCCTCCTCAGACCCAAACCCAGAGATTACTGGTACTGGGCAAGACGATTGCAAAAAGACTTCTTTTGAGAAAAATTTCCCTCAACTTCAGCTTTTCAAAAATGAATTGGTTGAAATGAAATGTTGTCAGCCATTGGGATGGAAAGACTCTGAAGGAAGGGATTCACAAAAAAGTTTCTTGCAATCTGTGAGCCGTTTTTCCATCTTCCTGGAAAGATGGGGTGAAACTTCATATACAGTCTTCAACACCCACCAACCCAACACTAACCGCAACTCTTAAGTCTCAGAAATGAAGCCCTTTATCTGTAGTATTTATTACACTTAATGATCACACTAAACATGAGCAAATTCATAGTTTTTTGATCTTATAAATAAAATGGAGAAATGAAATATTTCATAAAACACTCTTTGTAAACTCAAGCTTTCAGCAATCATCTATTTGTGGATTTTATATGATGGTCATTTCAAAAGATCCCATGAAGAGTATTTTGCTCTATTAAAATTAGTCATGTTTAAATGTTTCACTTGGTTGCCTATTGTGGAAATTATTAACTCCTGATCAGGACTTGATTTTTCTTAAAAGAAAAAAGCAAGGGGAACATATTGTAACGTAACATGAATAGCTGTCGATTTTCTCCCTTTTGCATTACAGAAAACTACAACCAGAGATCAGAATACAGAACATAAAGATGAAGTGTGGAACTTGATTTGGGTGAAAGAATATGAAATATGTCCTCATAGGAGACATATCACAGCAGTTTACCTTGATTTGATTTGAACTTACTTGAAACCAAACCCATTTTAATTTATTTGTGCTGCTATCTGTTCCCACAGAAAGAGCACTGGCATCCCAATCCAGTGATCGACTGAGGGCCTGATTTATGTCAGATTGAACTGTTTAAGTTATTGGATTTTGTTTCATAATGAAGAGACACATTAGACATCACAGTTTGCGATGGCTGCTTGCCAGTGAAGATCATCAAGACTAAACTTTAATGGCATGATCAACTACACCTCCGGGACCCGTATAAGCTGATCAGGCGCATCATGTCAATTATGTGAGTGAGCAGCACATCAAGGAGAGGGAGTGAAAAAAAAAAAAAAACTTCCTGGAATGTGGTTACTGTGTCAGCGACAAATTGGATATTGTGCATTCTGATTTTCCACTTGAATTTTGACTTCATCAATTCATCTGCGCCTTTTTTTTATTTATTTTTTTGTTCCTGACAGAGACTTCTCTCATCCAGCTCAATCAGAACTGCCCTGAAGTTACCTCGTCTCATCAGACCACCCACATACCTGAACGCTACCTGCTGCATGCTGCTCTCTCTCCTGCCCTGTTTTTGATCTCATGCCAATTTGTTGTAGTACTGTTGTTATGAAGATCCAGCCTCTGCTGTTGTTTTCATCTCCTGTCTGTTCCTGAGTTTCTGTTATAGTTGATATGTGTCTCGCTGGTCTTTGTCTGTCAGTTGTTGATTGTATATCTTCAAACATAAATTTCCCTTTTCTCTTGCCTGCTTTAGTCTTAAACCCAATTTTCTGCAAGCCTTACACTCACTATAAACCTAGATATAGATATATAGATATTGAATGTTCAATACCAGATATAGAATGTTCATGTTTTTCAGTGAGGCTACATGATAATTATCATGTAAGTTGAAAAAAACTAAGTTAGCATGTTTTTTTGTAAGATTTTACATGACTGATATAATAAGCAAACACAAGCTCCCACTGCTGAATACATTTACTTTGATACTTGAAGGGAGGTTTTGTTTATAATGGGTGGAGCTTCTGACGAAGAACTTTGTGAGAATTGATTTGGCAAATTTTGTAAATCCATCATTTATTCTCAACAGTAGAAGTTTAGAAAATGGAAAGATGGCATATTTCATGAAAGATACGAAGGCAACACTTCATCAAAGTATTTGAGACTGTGAGTTTCATATGTTTTTGAGCATTAATAACCCATTCTGTATATTTCCGTCAATCTAATAATGATAACGTTGTGGTTCATACTCTCACCTCACAACAAGATAATCTAAGGTCAAGTTCAGACTTGGTGTTCTTTTTGTGTGGAGTTGGTACATTCTACTGGTGTGTGAGTAAGGGCTTTCCCACTACTCACTTTCCTCCCACAATTTAAAAAAACAAAACAAAACAAAACAAAACAAAAACATGCAGTTTAAGTGAATTCCTGACTGTTAAAATGACTTTGATAAAGGTTTGTGACTGTGATGGACCGAAGAATAGCTCCCTTCAAGTTTCCCATTAACTTTCAGGCCTTCAGTTAGAATTTTAAACTGTGTAGGAATTTTTTTTTAAATAATTTTTTTACTTACCATAAGTTTGAAATCCCATATCATTCTGACCAGTCTCACACTTTCCAAGAGATTTTCATCATATATAAATAATATTTAGTTATGTCTTTAAAACAGTTATGGAGTCACAAATGTAAAACAGTAGCTCTTGGCACATTCTTTAACAATACCCAAGTGTTGAAATTATCGTTTTTTTAAATAATTCATCAAGTGCCCACTTAAGGAACGGTTTCTTTTAATTGTGAGGCGAGAGTACTAAGCACCACTCCACTTTGTAGATCACTGTGTCCTCAGCGTAATTTCCTTTACAGCTATATCAAGTGATTTCAGTGTATGGAAAAAGTTGAGTTACATCTTTCGAAGTGCCCACTTTTCCTGAGGGCAACGTGATTGTTTTTGGCCTTGGCCTTGATATATTTGTGAATTAGTTGTACACTTAAGTAGCATTTCTGAATCAAATTTGTTTTGACAAGTGTCACTGTTTCCTCTGATATGTGTTTTCCTGCTGGATTCCTGTTGGAAGCCATGAGAGTCTGCAGTGCATCATTGTTCCATCGCAGTGAAACAGCAGCCCCAGCTGGAGGACAGGAGTCAGCTTACTATTTAGGTCAATCCGAGCCTCATATTCAGGTCTGCTACGAGCAGCAGCTTGACTGATGATGCTCTGCTCCATGGGGTGCACTACAGCTGAATTTGCACAATATAAAGGTACTCCCTCCTGGCCTATTCCTCCCCTGAAGACGTGGGGTTGGCATATTTTTCTAATGGTGCTGCCACTGCGAACGTGTACCGCAAGACGTATTAGCATAAATGTCGTTAAAGGTGTTTTATCACTGCAAAAAAAAAATGTCAGCTCTGAGGCTGGTGGCTTCAAGTTAGAGGCCACGCTTGTGTTTTTAATCTCCACTTTCAGCACCACGGACAGCGCGCGGCGGCGATTGGGTCAACAATTCAACGTCAGGGATTAGAATAATCCGCCCATTGGTCTGAATCAAAGTGACAGCAGATCTCAGAGCTGTGATTGGTGGGCGGCTCAAGAGAGCCAGGGTTTATCTCTGTTGGTCACACCGAGCAAAACAAAGTACTAGTAGTGTAACATTTCGCTTGTGGGTAATATCGGGTCGTCCTCCTCCTCGCTCGGCTCCTCGTGCAGGTGAGGATCATCCAGGAGCGCCTTCTGGAGAACAGGAGCGACGGATCTGTGCAGAAGGTAAGCAGATTACAATCCCAGTTTGAAGCCGTAATTCCTGGCGGTGATGGCCAGCTCGGAAATACCTTAGCTGTCTTTGCACATGTGTGGATATAATTCATTCATCCGGTAAAGCGCAGTTTGCATGCAATAGTCACCCGCCGGTGGTTTCTCTACTGTTTCCGTCTTGAGTCGTTAAAAGTCTTATCAACACCCGCGAGACGTGGCTGCAGGCGCACACATTAAATCCTCCGCGCGCGGCCACGTCTCGATGGTGACGCGGGAGCTTATAACGCCGTCTGTTAAAACGCTTTCTTCACGGAAAGTATGTCACTTTGGCGACGGGCGGAGGGAGAGCTCCTCCTTCACTGACAATGCACATCAAACATCTGCAACTTGTAAGTTATGCAGGCTGCAGGTGCACCCAGCTGAAGCTTCTCCTCTCTCCACAGGCTGAAGGGACTGGCGGGCCCGACATAAAAAGCAAACTCCACATTGCGTCCATATGGCTGGTCAGTAATGGAAAAACTATGCACCGCGAAGAAAAGAGAGACATATGCGAGTCGTCTGGCGCCTGGCGCGTCTAACTACTGTTATCTGCGCACTGTTTGTTGCAGAGCCCAATTTCCCTCCGCTGCCTGGATTCATTCCACTCAAGCCATGCTTCTATCAAGACTTTGAAGAAATCCCTGAGCAGCACCGCAGCATGTGCAAGAAGATGTACCACCTGTGGATGCGTGAGTGGACTGTCATGTGAAGCTGGAAGAAATATTGAACTCTTCACCTACAAAGACGAAAGTCTACATGAAATTCTTTTTGCTTTTTCATTCGTGTTAATGTTTATTTATTATTATTGTGATTATTATTCATGGTAAGAATATCCAGGTAGAGAGGAGTCTGAGGACTTTTCATGTGGAGTTACATTCTCCACACGTTTACATGGGTTTTCTCCAGGTGCTCATCTTTTCTCCCACAGTCAAAAAACATGCATTTGATTTTTTTGACTGTGTCTGACTGGTGGTCTTGTTTTTTGAAGAGCGGCCTGTCCAGAGAGTCCACCGCCTTCACTCATACGCCAGACATATCTGTGATCGGTTTGACAAAATGATATGAAAGATGAATGAATGAATAGAAGCAACCTGTTTTTTTTACAGGGGAACAACAGAAACCCCAAACCCCAAAGTGCCACTCTCTGGAACACTTTTCAAGTTTTTTACTCTTGGACATGGTTTAAAATAATTTTGAAACTTAAGACCAGTGGTTGGAAAACATCAAATTTGGTTGTTCTTTTTTTTTAAAGTCATTATTTAAAAAAAACTGTTTTATGTTGTCAATAGGTCTATGAATAATTCCATATAGCAAATACAGTTTACATTTCAAATATGATTCTAATAAGGATGCATTTCTCACATTCCTTTTGAAAATGGTCATATAATCCTTTCTGCTACATCATTTACACCACAGATTCATACTGGTAACTCATATAATGTGTCATAAGGGACCTGAATATATGACTTATTCGATGCATGATAGAAATTTTCACTTGCAGTAGTGTGATGTGTTCAGTGAAAATGTGTCACCGCATCGATCTGGTGCACGACTACAATGCTATGAGAATCTTTTCCACAACAGAGGGACAAATCACAGCAGCGTTTATGTGACGCTTAAAAGTTGAAAAGTTTCTTGTATAATTATAATCAAACACAATTAAGAAATCCCACACATACAACATCTATTTTAATGGTCAAATGAACATTTAAGCTATATACTCTGTAACTGTTGTTAGAGTACTTTGAGAGTTTCGGGGAAAATAAATAAAACGTGAGGAACTGTAGACTTTAAAAGTGTCCAAATCGGGTTACTTGTCTAATGAACTGGTAAACAAGTCAAAATGATCTCAAATGACATGGCTCTTCTGCAGGTTTGTGCTGTCTCCACAGGGATCAGCTCATGAAAAAAAGAAAAATTGCTGTATTCACGTCCATTTGGACCAAAAAGATCATTTTATTTCTTTGGCTTGGTTTTGATGACTGGTTTATTTGCTAATGAGTCATAGCACTGACCAGATGGCCTCGCTTTGAGCAGAGCAGTTAACGCCGAAATTGTGTAAAACAATCTTTGCCAGAAGCAGTTTCATCAAAGTTTATGAGTCTATAAACATGCAGTACAGTAGTGTTTGTGATATTGTTCGACTCCGGTGGCTCCCTGCCTGTCAGTGGGTTCAGACAGGGGACCAGGAGAGAGGAAGAAGAGCTGGAAAACAGGTGAAAGCTGAAGCTGCTTTGGGCCGTCAGACCAATGTAGCCGTCAGAGGAAGGAAATCAAGCCAATAAGTGATTAAAAATAGCAACATGAAATCAAGACAGAGCTGGTGTGTTCATGAGAGCTCTGTGCTTAATTTAGCCAACTAAACTCAGGTCAGGAGCGTCTTGATTTGACACCTGGATATTTGGTGAATCAACACGATATGAACGCCAAAGATGATTTTCTAATAAATGCTGAAAGTAACAAAGTAACAAATCATGTTTTTTTTTAACTAACTTATCATCTGTAAGATTAGCTAACCTCCTTTCTTTCCACAGGTGGCTTCTTTTTAATAAAAATTAAACACAAGCAGGTACTACATCTCCCTGTCGGTTGTTTTCAGTCACTTCTTTGCAACGACTGCCTTGCATGTCTCAGTTCGACCTGAGCTGCATGCCACTCTTCATACTTGCATGCTTTTCTGTGAGGTTTAATTTTAAGAATGTGAAACCTTGTTATTGTTCACCAGTGCTTTTTTTTTTTTTTTTTTTTTTTTAAGTGAGCGCCTACGGTTGGACTTTTATTTATGTCAACACTGGCTGTTTTCATTTCTATGTATTTTTGCTTTTTGTTCTCTTCAGTCCCTGAAATATCTCTGCTGTGCTTTTGCAGTGAACGGTGCTACGCTTGCCGTCAACCTCATTGGCTGCTTTGCTTGGATGTTTGGTGGTGGTGGTGTGACTAATTTCGGACTGGCCATCATCTGGCTCCTGATGTTCACTCCTTGCTCTTACGTCTGCTGGTTCAGGCCCATCTACAAGGCCTTCAAGTGAGTTTACACCTGCTACACGTTCACTTGTACTCTAGGATCAACCGATCAGAATACGGTGGTTGAAATCACATTGATTTGAGCAAAAAAAGGATTATAATCGTGTCTCCATTATGAGATTGTTGATTGTAGATATTAAGCACTGCTGTTTTTAAACATACAGTATTGTTCATGTTTGATCATTTGAAGCAGAAACATTGATGAAACAATGTGAAGTGCCAAACTGTAGCTCAGACATAGAAAACTACAAAGACATCAGACTCTGTTGATCCATTTACTACGAGCCTCGGCCTGGTTGCATAATAAATAGATATTCCGGTTCTGGGACTCTATTTGGTCTCATTTAAACAGATGATTACACTTACAAAATTGAAGAAGACATATCAGTGTTCAAAGAAATAAAAGGAAACAGTGAAATCATGTGAACTCTGACCTCAACTGGCATGTTATGAGTATAATCCTGCATCAAAACCATCGAGTTTCTCGACCTTAACAAAAGCATTTAGGAACATTCAACTGTTTTTTGCTTGATGTTCTTGCGATGACTTGTTTTGATCCTGCTGTAGCCGTATGGCATATTTTGTATCCACTATGACCATGATATATTCGTATATAGTGTACTATGTATCGTAGTGACATCTCATCTGGAAGTGAGGCTACTGTTTTATGATGTCAAGCAAAGTGCTGAAGGACATAACGGAGCGCTCTTTCAGAGGTTTTTGGTGGGCGTACTCTAGCAGTTTATACTAAGTTTGCTATTTTCTCTCAGAGTTCCCATATTTTCTGATTCCTAAACATTGCATCAACCAGCCTACCGATTCACTCCTGCACACACTTCTTTTAATAAGCACTATATGCGCTTTTAATAAACAATTTAATATTTATTTTTTAAGGTATTTTAACACAGATCTATAAAATATTACATTTTACGATTAACATTTAGCCTCCACTTCTGCTGGTCCTCAAGAGAATTTATGGCTTCCCACTAATACGCTAATGTACACATATCTGCTTATAGCGACATCTTAATGTGCAATAAAATGGACATTAAATGTTTGTATATGGCTTACAAATGCTAACTAGGGAGTATACTCATCTTGGGCAATCGTCCATTTGGCTGAAATTCATTTGTCCTCCAGTAATGCAGAATGAGCTGAGTGGCAGCAGTCGCTGATAGATGTTCTAAGTGTTTCCTCTGGAGACAGAAGGGCACCCGGAACATCTTCCCTACCCTTTGTTGAAGGGCATTGTAATTTCCACATCCCCTGCTGACGTGGAAGTCTCGTCAGCAGAGGAGACGCGAATTGCTTCTCGATCGTCTGGAGTCGTGAAAAAGTCAGCATGTCGTGTAGAACAGTCGACGAAGCACCGATGCAAAATAAAGACACAGGAAGCAAAAAAACGAAAGCGAAGTGCAAGTGAGAGGAATAGATTATTGTGTGAAGTTCTTCTTTTGTGTCTTCCCCCAGGAGTGACAGCTCCTTCAACTTCATGCTGTTCTTCTTTGTGTTCATGGCCCAAGTTGGCATCAGCATCATCCAGAGCATCGGCATCCCGGGATGGGGAGTGTGGTGAGAGTCCGAGACTGAATTTACTCCAAATATTAACATTCACAATCAGACCTTTCATATTTTTATCAGAGGATTTCCTCTTAAGGTTGAGTTACTGGTATTGCTTCATTATGTTGGTTTATGTGACTGAGTGCCGCACAATCTAACATTACCAGACAGTTATTGTTGGTAAGAGGAAATAAATTCTCAATTAATTGACATTATAAAGAGACACAGAGACTGTAGTCCAGACATTAAAGTTCACAGAGAGTTCTGCGAGCATATATAAGTGATTTATATATTGTTGTGTGACAAAAGCTAACAATAAAAGTCAAAAGTTGTTTTCATAACGCCACAAAATCCACTTTTGAAACATTGCACCTTCCTTGAGCTTGAGTGTTCTTTAAAGACCTTGTTCGCCGCTTTCATTAACATGACAGTGATGGACCATCAGAAATTGCCCTCGTATAACTTTTATGACACTCCTGTTATTAGATTTTGAGAGGCTGTTAAAGTGATCCTGAAAATGTCACCTGACTCAGGCTGATGATCAGAAATTAATATTACGGCCGCCTCCATAAAGTTTATAAATGTCACCATGTGCATTTGGATATCCTCATGTATGAGCTGTAAAACTTGTAAAGTTTATATCACGGGATTTGAAGTCGTTGGAAATTATTGGCATTTAACACCCAGCTGTTCTGCGGCGGTGTCGTATGAAGGAACTCCAGACGAGCCAGCAGCAGATCATTGCAGCTTCTGTTACGTTCTCCTGTTTTCTTAATCATGTTTGGTTAACTTTCATTTCCGTCTCCCTCAGCGGTTGGCTGGCCACCATCTCCTTCTTCAGCTATAATATTTTCATTGCACTCATCATGCTGGTCCCCACAGTCATGTTCACCGCTGTGGCCTCGCTGTCCTTCATCGCCCTCACCAGGGTAAGTTTGTAACTGGTGTATTTGTACGTGGGAGGAAAGTCGACAGGCAGTGTGGAGCACAAGCTATTATTTCTAATAAACATCACTTTATTAAACTATTGGAATCCACTTTCTTTAAATGTTTTTTTTTTTTTTATCAGAACAGCTTTTCAGATTGATTTATTTTTACTCACACTAACAACGCAGCATGATTTGGCTTACCACAAAACTGTCAGATTGCTTTAAAAAAAAAAACAATTCAACAGATTACTTTGTACAGACTGAATGCAGAGGAAATGAAGAATTCACCCCTTAAACTTATTCTTACCTGGATCCCGTCGTGGCGTGATTGTTGATTGAACCTTTTGCTCGCAGATCCATAATTTCTACCGTGGCAGTGGGGCCAGCATGTCCAAGGCTCAGGAGGAATGGACCACCGGAGCCTGGAAGAACCCCCACGTCCAGGCGGCGGCCCAGCAGGCCGCCATGGGGGCCGCCGCCGGGGCCATGCAGGAGCAGTACTCCAGCCCGCAGTACAACGACAACCAGATGTAGCGCCTTCGAAACAGGAAACCAAGAAGGTGTCAAAGAAGTGACATGACCATCATGCCAAAACCTCAACAACAGGATATAAAAGATGTAAACCGTATCCAATCATAGAATTGATTACTTATTGAAATCGTGCTTCTGAGAACTGAATTTTTTTTTAACTCTATGCAAACATTTGTGGGTAGATGAATTTTGCGTTCCTGTGTTTAACAACTGCATCCAGTATTTGTATTATTTTCTATCATCTGTCCTGTAGTTCAGTTTTAAATGGATTAGTTCAAAATATTAAAATGTTACTGTAGTAGCTCCGTGTGTCAATAAGTTTGTGTTAGCATTTTTTTGAATGCAAGAAAGCAGAAAAAAATACGTCTCTTTATATTGTCATGCACAAACTATTCCATTGTAACGCTTCAGTTATTTGGTGGCGATTTAAAATGAATGTAAAAACCTGTTTCTATGACACTGATAGAATGTTATTGTATTGTGAACTTGAAGTTGAACCAAAGATCTTTTGCAAGTTTTGTAAATTCAAATGAAGTGATTCCACTGTCTGTGACCGCTGCAGCATTTCATCGTATTTCGATGCAGTTTATCAGTCATCACGCTGTGAATTGAGAGAATGTTGCACTTTAGAAAATCTTATCTGTCTTACGGTAAGAAACGGTATTCAGGTAGAATTGAAAAAGCAACAGCAAAAAAGCCTCCGACTTGAGCCGGAGCTGCCTCTTTCTTGTACATGCTGACATGCCTACCTTAGTCTGGACTTTCTGATTCACATCACAGATTCATAGACCAGTTATATTGTTATTCAGGGAATATATATTTTGAAAAAAAACTCCTCCAGTTTATTTAGAAAAGAGAACGTTTTGTACATGTTTCTGTAGTGGGTGCTTTATCTCTGAAAGGTAAATGTTGAATGTAGATAAAAATGACCTGCCTCTTGTTCTGTGGCTGTTTGGCCACATGGTGGCGCTGATGGTTCTAGTATGAAATAAAAAGGCTCCGACGAGGAGAGATTACCTTCATTCATCCTTTCCACACCACGGTGGTGGATATTTATGGTGTTATTCCGTCACGTGTGTCGACCTTAAGCTGTAATTTACACCACAGCCAGTCTGCGGTGGTCTTTTCCAGCCGTGAGACTGAGTTCTGTCACGTTCCAAAGATAGAAAATATGCTGGGAGAAATGTGGGAATGTCAGTGTTGGTGGAGAGGAACAGTTTTTGAGGAAGTGCGTAGAGTACATAGAGAGTCATTCACTGAAGAAAAAGTATCAACCATTCCAGCTTAACCACGTATTTTATACAAGTTGCCAAGTCGATTATACTATCTAATTCCCCTGAATTGCAAAGAGTTCCTCGCATTATTATTTTTGCAGTTACTCGATGAGGTGGCTCTCCATAGAGCCCATTTGTTTCCTGTTTTAGCATTTTGTTATATTTGCCCCATTTAATCAAGACATTGTACTCAATCATTAAAATGTGATTTTAAATTGTTTCCAATACATTACACACAGCAAATGGCACCACGGCCGCATTTCAGCGCTGTTAAAATGGAAAAGTGGGAATTCTGAGTCTTGCTCCTCGCCTGTAGGTGGCAGTATTGGCCCTCTGTAGCTCTTCACCAGTCACACTCTCTGTCCACCAGGGGCGCTGTGTGACCTTTGTTTTTCTTCACAGTAATGTAGTTACAAAGTCTATACAAGAACACACAAAAAAAATCTAAGATAGTTAGGATGATTGATACTTCTTGCCTACACCAAAAGTTATATTTTCTCTCAACTTACATGCAGCAAACACAATTTCTCCCTTGACATTCTGCACGCAGGAGACCATCACAGATTAGATTCAAAATACACTTTAAATGGATTTATCTGTGGATGCTCTTGTCCCTGCTGTCTGCCTCTCTCTGGGTTCTAAGAGTGATAGAATTACGCTGCAGAGTGGGGGGATGAAATCATACAGCAATATAGACGCCCAGAGGAGCCACTGGCAGCCACCAACAAACACTGTAATCGCCATACACATGGAAATCTCCCGCGACAAGCGGTGACAGCCAAGAATCTCGCCTTCAGGTGAGCAGAAGTGGCTGTCAGCAGCAGAATATAGACATCGATTCATAACAAACCGAGGATGAGCAGGAGTATAGCTTTTGTAAGTTCTCCGCTCCCCACTTCAGCAACATCAGCTCAAAAGCATTATTCTGCAAAGAAAACAGGCAGATTTGACCTAACAGCCAACTGCATCTAAGCACAGGTTTATGGTGGACTACAGCTGCAAAAGCTCTCAGAGGGCTGAAGTCCAATCACTTCTGTGAATCTCATAGAAGAAGAAGTGCTATTCAGCAGGATGTTGTTCAGCCTCAACGCTGCAGTGGCTTATTAGTGACACTCCGCCTGGGTAGAACAGAGAAACCTCTCCGGTTTTAGAGGAATGGAGTTGTATTTTTATTTTTCCTTTTTTGATCATTTTGCTTCTGGAAACATGAGAAAAGAAAGAGAGAAGAGGGAAACAGATTGC
Source organism: Salarias fasciatus (assembly GCF_902148845.1). Taxonomy (NCBI): domain Eukaryota; kingdom Metazoa; phylum Chordata; class Actinopteri; order Blenniiformes; family Blenniidae; genus Salarias; species Salarias fasciatus. The sequence continues at coordinate 14,325,470 of NC_043745.1, read as the reverse complement.
ACATCTGCTTGACACTTCACCAGTGCCAACACACATAGGTGTGGAAACAGTGATCAATATGGGGTTACTTGCTAATTTCTGTGTGTGTGTGCATAGTTTGGGGTTTGCTTTTTATTGCTGTGAGTCTTCTGTAAAAACTCCAACACAACCCAACCTGTTTTCCCCCATAGCTTCATATGCATTTGTTAAAATAGTTGAACAACTTAGAAAAGCAAACTGGCCTCATCTCCCTGCAATATATTCAAGAGACAGAAGAAGCCATGACATTGTTTTTTGTTTTCGTTTTTTTTAAATAAAATTAGGAAGACGAGGTTTTCTCTGTTTGACACAGGTACACCACTGGTGTGAGCGTTTGCCAATGTTAATTAAATAAAAAATAAGACAGAGAAATTAATTTCACAATCTTCCATGTTTGTGCGGGTGTTAAGGGGTGTTATAGCTCTCTCTCTCTTTGCAGTGATTCTACCACCGTGGTGTATGCATCTGTGTATAATGTAGATCACAAATGTCTCCTTCTGGGTCAGGAGCTGCATATGATCTAGAAGAGTGAGTACACCCGTGAAAATACAGACTCATCATCTGTTAATCACAACAAGCCAAACACTTCCTCATGTCTTAGTGCAAACCTGCAGAAGAACATTATGAAAAGGAACCTGAACACATCCAAGACTTGGAAAGAAAATTAAGTGCAATTTTAATTTTAATGATGCCTCCTGGTGCAACGTAAGGTTAGTCCTCTTTTCAGGACACATGATTTCTGCAGCCTTCAGCATACATGTTTTAACAAACTCACCATCACAGCCGTAGCTTTGATGCTAATACGACTTTGTGAGCAGGAAGGGGGCTGCTTAGGGTTGCCAGGGGGCTGCTAATTTTACTCTCTGCAGTTTGGGCTTGGACAGGCCTATTTTGTATGCAAATTACATGTCTGAAGGTCCACATTTTGAATTAAACTGTGTTTAAAATCTTATCAAACTGCTGACTCCGGGCCACGTGAGCCCATGTTGTTACCTCAGTACACAGTAATTATATAGATACAGTATATGTGCCAATTCTCCCTCATTGTCAGTCATACCAACCAGGAATAAGCTGGGGGGGGGGTTGAAGGGTTGCCGGAGGGAATGAAGTGAGGTGCATTTAAAGGTCACGGTATGACCTGAAGTTGATGCTAACAGTGAGCCTTTGTGCTTAATGAGGGATGAATATAGAGTGCCCTTTCATGGTCTTTAACATGCACACGTGCACACACGCCGCCGCCCGGACAAAGGTGTCAGGACCTCAAATCATGCAACCATACAGGCTTGCATTTATGCTTATGTGCTTTACAGGAAGATGCAGACCTGGGGCTGGGCTGCCGACACGCTTTCTCTGACTGTTCACTCCAGCTCGCTCACGCATGAGGGTTAACATGAAGACTGACAGCGAGGCTCCAGTGCACTCTGCTGCTTCACAGCGCTGGAAATATAACTCCTGGCCAGGATTCAAAACAAATGTTAAATGTTTAGATAGTTTACCAAACGACCTCAAGAAATGGTCGATGTGTGGGAGTGAGTCATTTAACTCTGCCCCTGTGAATGTGCAGCTGCAGCCTACAAATTGGACTGTTAATGATCAAGCTCTCCTCAGAGTAAAAGATAAAAAGGAGAAAATAATAATCATGTTCATAATTATTTGCAAAATCGTCTGTTTGCCTCGCTGTGAAGCGGTTACTGTTAATGATGGCCCTTGGAGCTGGTGACCTAAAAAAGGAAAAAACTTTGAGAACAAACTGAGCTCTCTACAAGATTTCATTAGTAACATAACAGCTACTGAAATCAAATACTTTTTTTTTTTACTAAGATCATCAAGGACCCCTGTGACTTAAAACAGGAATTACACTTTCATCTCTCCTTCAAAAAACAGAAGTCGAAGTTGGAGAGACGACTGTGGCAGTGGTGTTGATGTTCTAACAGTGTCACTTGTGATTTTGCACTTTTATAATCATTAAAATGGTAAATGTGTTTGGGTCTAGCATCAGCACATCAAACATGAAAGTCCAGTCACTGCTGCAGATGTTTCTGCAAACTGAGACAAAATGCACGACTACACTTCAACCCTGAAGTTCCTTCATGTGAAGACAGACTGGAACGCTAGATGGGAAGATTAGTATTTCGCACTTTGAGCTGCTACAGGTTGCAGCCAGTCGGTCGCTGAGCCCGATTTACTAAGTTCCAGCATAAGGCGTTAAATTGCATGTTTGTGTAAATAGCTTGAGTTTGAGTTTGAGTGCGTTTTCCGAGTGATTTGCTAAGAATTGCACCACGAGTGATATTACACCCAAACAGGAGTATTAAACTGAGGGGTTTGCGTGCTTTAGGTGCCGTTAACGTGAGAACGGTCTGCTGGAAGCTGAAGCTCAAAAATGTGGTGTTGGACTGTAATTGTGGAAGAAGGCATGAAACATAGAACCGTGTTGCAGCCGCTTCAATTTGAGAGTTTGAGTCCATTTAAAAACAAACTGTGGTTTGGTTCACTTAAAGTCTGATACGCTGAAAATGAAGAAGTTTTCGTGTTTAATCACGCCACTCTGGAGGCAAACGTTGTTGTGCCTGTCAATACAGCTGTACAGATACCTAAAAACTGTTTGCTATGCTGACGGTACAATGTGCAGTGTTTCATAAAAGTTGTGTTTTCCCTCGTTTCCATAGAGATGGAGTTCAACTGTTTCCAAATTCTCCGCCTTAGGAGCCGTTTTAAAAAAGTTGCGTTTTCAGTGGCTCCAAGCGCTGTTGTCATGTAAAAGGACACCCGAAACACAACCATAGCTTTCCATTTTCAACGTGTTGTTGTGTAAACGGGATCTAAATGTCACTAAATGTCACTGCGGCTGTGTGTTTTGTTTGCATCTTTTGGGACGATATTAAAAAAAGCCAACATGAGTGCAAAACAAACAAGTGAGAAGATTTCTCTTTTGTCAGCTGTGGTCCAGACCAGGGACCACCAGTAAGAACACTGCTTGTGTCAATACTTCCGTTTGGGCTGTGAAATTGTGTGGATTTGTTACTTTCACACAAAAACAGGAAACTTGATTCCCTTATTACAAATCTTAGTGTTAAGATAAGTCACTGTTAGCTGATCCTGATCCTCACCATGTAAAACAGCGTTAGGATTGTTATGGGTGTCTGCTGGGCCCTCCCTGACCTCGGCTGTATTTATTCAGCCAGTGTTCCATTATCACAGTTTTTTTTTTTTTTTTTAATATCTGTAATTAATGAAACACTTGACAGTTCTATTGTAATTTATTTAATTTGAAACACTTCAACATATACTTTTTTCACAATTACTAAAGCTTTTATGTGCATTAAAAAGCACTTCCTAATAATTGGCTAAATGAGACAAAAGAAGCTGTCTGGGACATTGCTTCGATCTAACAGGGACTTTCTGCATTTGACAATTATATTCATGCTTCAAAGTAAGAAAAATGGAATTTGATTGTAAAAACTAAACTTCAGACTTGTACTCAAATGATTTTTGTTTGTACTGCTCATATACTTAACTGACAATAGATAAGGAACAATTTCCAAATAATAAAATAAATATATGTCAATATTATAGCATGCTTAGCTTCATAAGTCCCAGTGAGGTCTGTAGTTTAAAGCGTGAAGAATACACGTGTCAGAGTAATCGACGTGTTGCTTTTTGAGTTTATATTCTAGAAAAGTCCCCAACTCAACAAAAAACATTCTGTTGGCTTTTCATCAAGGTAAACAGGCTGATGCAAACCTCGAAGCTGGAACGAAAAAATGTGTAATCACTGCAATGCTTTATTATCCGTCTTTGTGAATACAAGGGTGCACTCCCAGCTTGATTTTCATTTTTCCTCCATCAAAAATGCACACAATATCCAAATGAGCAGCTCCTCAAAGCTTTTGGCATCACTCGGTAAATATTCCCGCCCCAGATCATCTTCACATGTGCACGATAGGAGGGACTGGGAGCCAGCTACAAAGGCGGGGTCACGCAGCTGTCTGGAGTGGGGCCACTTTAGTCGGCTTCAGCGGGGAGTGCCGCTGCCACCAGGCTGTGAAATCACCCATCTGATGATGGGAGTCGTCCCCCTGACAGCGCAGGAAACGGTGACAGTGGAGGTTGGAGGATGAGTCTGGTGAAATATGGCCTGTCAGGAGGAAGAGAGGCTGAGCGCGGAGGCGCGGGGCCGTCGCTCCCCGTGGCCGACTTAATCATTGACACTACCTATGGAGCCGGTGGGAGGCTGGGTGGGAGACTGGTGGGCTTTTCAAGGGACCCGATTAAGCCCCGAAGCCTATCTTCCCCACACAACATCTCCTCATTTGTTCCAATTGCCGAAGACTATAAACGCAGATATCCCGACTTCAATTCTGCTTTTCAAGGAAGGAAAGCCGTAATGAGAATTTATTGCCCTGTTGTTGTAACCATGAGGACTCCCAGGGATGCTGGAAGGATTTGTCCATTTGCATACTCCTTAAAATTGATGAGTGAGTAAAGTGAGGGAACTATGTTGAAGGGAAGAGAGCTCATTTTTGTACCAGACACCAAAGACGAGCCAGATGTTTCGGTGATGAGGCAGGCAGTATTTAAACTGTCAGCCGGTGCGCTGATGCGCATCTTGTGTCTGTGACACGAGCCGCTTCTTTGTCTCGTGTGACGCCCATCGCATTCGATGTGGTGTGTTAACACAAGGAGTGAAATATTTGTTAGCTCCCATGTATATGGTGAAATCAGCTCTGCGCGCACGATGAGCTATTATCAAAACATATGAGGCAGCTACGGTAGCTGCATGTAAATCAGAACACTGTTTATTTCCTCGCTATTCCAAAGTCCTCAGCCTCATTCACTATCTTCCAGCCAGTGGTTTTTCATCTGCCTCTATTGTTGCGTTACAAAGCCAGCCTTTCCTCATACCTTTCCTATGCAGCAATGTGTTTATCCCTACGGAAATGAAGATTTCTTCACATCTTTATTCATTTAATTAGGTTGCAAAGCAGAGCTGGAGCCCGAAGATGAATTACCTGTGGCCTTGATATTGTGCCACAGAATCTCAACACAGTAGTCTCTGCAAAAATTAGACCTCAAGTCTGGAGGTGGGCTTTTTGGCAACACTGCTTTACAGACTCGTCCCTGTTCTCTCTTTTCTCTTAATTCAATTACCTTTGCATAAACCTGCTGCAGTTGAGAGTGCAGGTCCAAAGTCATGTCTTTCCTTGTCTTACTGTGAAGCAGCTGGTCAAATTAGGGTGGAGCAGTTTGAATCTTTGTCAACATTTTGATGTAGAAAGTTAAACTTCTGTAGACGAGAACTTGGCGGTCCCAGCAGGGCGTTTCAACATTCTGTTCCGCATTTGACTGAGGTCACACATACTAAATCTTCCAAATCACCACACAAAGCTGCCTCCAAAATGGCCCAAACTGTTAAATAAAGATGTATGCATTCAGTCAAAGCCTAATTAAGCTCTCTCACAAGCAACTTTTAAATTGAGGAGGCATAGCGCCCCAAACAAAAAGTCTGATTAAACACAAACAATAATTATAATTTGGGTACAAACACTCGCTCGTGTGTGACCTTACCGTGAACTGATGTACAAGCTGGCAGTGGCTAAAAACAGGACAGGGTTGGGGAGGGGGCATCCAGGGTGATCAAATTAGCGAAGATGAGTGTTGTCACCTTGTCATCAGTGTCAGGGTAAACTAATAATTATGCACCGCATGAGCAAAATGCCAGATCAACTAACCTATCTGGTGCACAGGAGAGGGAAGCCAGGAGAGGAGGAGAGAGCATGAGGTAAGAGAGGGGGAATTTATGGCAAGTTGTTTCAGTAATTATCTCGTGTTTTTCTCCTTTTAAAGAAAACTAATTTTCACAGCTTCCCTGTGGGCACCACACAGACTTACATCGTAATGTCATCTTTGTAAAGAGGCCAGTCGGAGAGGGGAAAAAAAAAAAAAAAAGTTGATGATAGCTCAGTCTTTAACAATCTGCTTGTTTTCATCACAGATCTTCAAAGTTTGACTGTTTTCAGCTTCATCACTGTGCAGCCAGTGTAGCCATAATGGGGCAGTGTCTTTACCAGTAAATCAAAGGCCTTTCACTGCAACCAGTCATGACTGACAACCCCAGAAAAAGGTGTTTGCTTGTATTTCTTCTTCAATCCTCAGCATGAGCAGCCTACACCCATGGCTTCCAGTCCCACAGGCTTTTTGTGTATTCAATGACGTCTCACCACTGAGAATGCTAGAAGATCTAATCAGTCCTGCTTCACTTCACTTGATCTGTTTCCTCAATTAGGTTGTAAGCTTGCAGCTGCAGAATGCTTGCTGCTTTACATAGGTTCGCTGGTAAAGCAAATGTGGCTTCTTGTAAAGGGAAATATTTGACTTGGGGGGGATTTAAGAGCTTCCCCTACATATCTTCTGCTTATCAGTGATCAGACATAACGTTTTGCTGCCCAAAGCTCAGCATTAACATATGTAATGGACTTGCTCTATCATGCTGCAACTTGATCTGTGGGGAGTCTGGAGGATGTTTCGTTTCTCGCACAGGCCTGACACGGGACTGCAACACGTGCTGTCATGCTTGCAGAGTTCTTGTGCAGAATGAGAAGAGTTCTGCAACTTTCATTGGGTAATTCAGGAAAAAAAAAATCTGCATGTGAACATTCAAAGGGCTATAATTAAACGTGACATGGCCTATTTAAAAGTGCCGGACTCTGGTGTCGTGTTTAGGACTCTGCCTCACAGCAATTCATGTTCTCTGTGTGAATATGGAGGCTTTCTGCAGGTATTCTGGCTCCCTTCTAGAGGTTATGTTAGGTTAATTGGTGACTAAAAAATGTTTCTGGGTGTGAACGCACGCTCCTCTGTGTTTGCCATGTGATCTGCTGCCAGCGGGCCCAGAATGTATCCTGCTTTTCAGCAGTCAGCTGCATCGCCTCCCTGCAACTCCAACTTGGATTGAGCACAAGCAGAGGATGGTAAGACAGTCATGCAACTTTCAAACTGTCACTATTTTATTTTATATCGAAGCCCTCAAACTAATCACAAAATTGCCACAATTTTTGAATCGTAAAGACAATATTAGAAACACACCTGTGAGATACTTTTTACCCAGAGTGACAAGACTGTTAAATATGAATCTGTAGCTCCATATTGAGGGCAAATAACTGCAACGGCAATGACAGGAAAGGACATGTGGAACCTTAGTTATATCTTTGACATTTAGGCTCTGCTGTTTCCTTTGCTGTTGAAGGTGTCACCTTCAGATCTGAGATCTACTGCAGAAAACCTGGTGATGAATTGGACCCCGACTATGGATTTCAGGTGCCGATTTAATGCAACAATGAGATAACTTGTCTGCAAGTGGAGCCCATTTCAAACACACCCCACAAAAATATTCTATTACAGTTTTCCTCCACTGGTTTGGCTCATTTCCTCAAACAGAAATTACATTCTCAAAAGTTTTTGATGATTTGGTGAGACAATCTTACAGTTCAGCACAACACCTTCAAAAGCTCATATCTCTCCTACAACTGCAGGGCATGAATGAACCTCGAACACGTGTTTTTGGACTGTGGGAGAAAAATACCAGGGAAAGTTTTGTTCATTTGTCATGATCCAAAAACTATTTATGAGCATTCCAGACATGTGACTGCCAGATGTCACCCCAGGAGACCACTTGCAGACTCCCAAGCCCCCCTTCAGGGGCAGCCCCCGCCGTAATGCTGTCAGCTCCAGCCAGCACGTGGGCCTTCCTTCTTTGGTTCTTGCTTCCCCGACTGACATGCTGGAGGTGGAGCACAGCCACTCCACAACGGTTAACAGAAAGGAGGTCAGATCCACAGAACCAGACCTGCACCCAGCGTCTAGAGTCAGAAAATAGGACCACAGAGAACCCCTTCCTGGATCACAGCCAGGTCAAGCTTCACCAAAGAGCTGGAATCCTGTGTGTAACTCCGCACTCAGGCCTCAGTGACGAGCTTCCTCTGAAAAAGCTAAAAGGGGAGAACAAGAATCACTGCAAACACATTTCTGAAACAACTCTTTCCAGCTTCTCCTGAACAAGCAACACAACCACAGTTAGGTTGGAGCTAACTTCAACAAGGGAGCAGCTAAGTAGAAACAAAGGAACCACCAGCTTCTTCATAACTTCTGTATGACAAACTGACTCTTTCTTCAAAGACACAAAGGAACGTGGCAACTACCGGATTATTGGATAATTGAACGAGATATGCTGAAGCAAATGAGTTTACTGGTGCTGATCTGGGGATCAGTCAGGCAGTATGTGAACTCTTAGCAGCGCCTCACCCCAACACAGGGTTTTTGCACGCTCATCTTTACTTTACTGACCTGTAACTTGCAATCCTACACCTGTCACACCGAAAGATGATGCCTTTCAACGAATGACCATCTGAACGACTTGAGATATTCTGCAACACAAATCACTCACATTATGTCTTCTGTTTCAAGATCTCTGGAATTCTTTATGGTTTTTTTAATAACTCTAGTAGCTATATGTCATTAATGTAATTATTAATGCAAATCCCCAAATAATACTTGTGTATCTTATGAGACTTATATGAACGCGCTGGTTGTCATGTCCTGTTAAACAAGTGGTGCCCAGAAGTTTTCTGATGCATGTCAGACCCCAATTCTTGTATTACAGTAGTTATTATCCATCTCTGCTAAATCTAGTTTAATTATTGATAGTCAAACTGACCATAAAGTTGATTCCCAACAACAGGAACACACAAGGCCCGCTTATTATTGTCACCATTATCTAATAAATATGTTTTATTCAAGAAATGCAAACACTGAAATTACATTTTCCGCCAACGAAAACATAATGAGTGACTCAGTCATTAGACTGACCCACACAGTGCTGACAGCAAAGTCACAGCAGCTCTAAAATAATGCGATTTTGTTCACATAATTATGACAGGCACAGCTATGGGTGAAAAAGTGAAAACTAAAAGGTAATAGAAGATTGTTTTCCCATATAAGCATAACCAATTTATTTGCGTTACCTCCTGAAGTTTGTCCACTTCCTAATAGAAAAGTAATTAGGAACTTTAATCCGATCGTTTTTTTCAGTCACTAGTATACCACTGCAAAATGTCAGAGAGACTATTTTACCTCAAAAAGTGCTCTGGCTGAAGACAGTATTGAAACATACCCTGTATCCAGTGCTCTAATTTGTCCCTCCACTGCCGCTCCTGTTCCAGTTTCTTAAAACTGAGGCTGCGTTGGCATCTTGTGCGTCATGTATTTTCCATATCTCAGCGTTCCAGTGTGCGTCTGACGGGTTTTGTTCTGTACACTCCTTCGGGTGTTTTTCGATGCTCCACTCAGAATCTCACAATGTTTGGATTCACTCGGGAAACATCCTCGAGCACATTTCTGGTAATCACAATTGCATATTTGTTTGTTGCAAAAGATGGCCCTAAATCATTTATGTATATGTAACTCCGCAAATTTGATTGTATTGTAGGGAATATGCTGCAGCGCACCCTTTTCATTGGCAATACCAAGAACATAAAGTCTACACTGTTAAAAAGGCTCCTGGTGAACATTGTGCTTACTGCCTATATCCCACTGAGGAATATATGACTTCATTTATACTACTTAAATAGCAGCTGCACAAAATTATGCGGAAACAAACACAGAGGCAGGCTTATGAAAAATAGATATAAAACAGTGAGACTCCTCAACAAGGAGCAAGAGAAGTGCAGCCGATCAAAAAAGGGAAAGGAATATCTCCCTAAATTCAAATAAAATTATTCATATGTCTCTCTCCTTGTCTTTCAAACACACTCATGTGCAAACAGAATAAATGCTGCAACACGATCACATTCCCACAGACATGGTCAGGTCTGCATACATGATATCACACACCCCAGCACGCTGCACAATGTGGCATGGAGAGCTGAAATGGGGCGATTTTTGTGTGAACCGCCTGCACAAACAGCCCAAAACAAGAGGAAGTCCCATCACAGGGGTCAGGCTTTTGCTGGGACAGACCAAATATGAGGGTGAGAGCTGCATATCAAAACAAGAAGATAATGGATTCTAATTCCAGCGGGGGCAGGAAATAGAGGAATGTCTGTGTTTTCTGAAAGCTCCACTTCAGAACCGAAACTCTCTGCACACAGTCAGCAGCTTATTAGGTATACTACATAATGAAATGAGGTCAAGCACACAAGCCAGGCAACAAATATTACCCCTTTAAAGATTGGACTTTTGTCACAGGAAGAACTGTGAGGCCTTTTGCTTGAGGTCATCTGAAAATAAATTCCTCTCACAGGGTTTATTATTATTCTGGAAACTTCGGTGATCGTCCACAGCAATGAAATTTCTCCAGTTGTCATACAAAAAGTGGCTAAAACACCAACTTTTATTTACAAGTTACTGACTGCTCACTTACATTTGGTTAAAATTGGGCTTTAAAGATGAATTTGTTATAGTGTATAGAATGTGTTCTTCCCACTGGATTCTATTTGCACATAACTTCAAAAAATATTGACATGGGTCCAAATCAGACATTCATTGCTGTCGTGGATGGAAACATTTCGATCCTAATGCTCAGCCTGATCCGGCGTGTTAATGCGAAATGAATGAGTGAAACATTGAAGATTAGCAGTGACGTTTCATTTAAATTATTGGTACTCCTAGTTAAGACAGTCATGCCTTTGCAGATCCATTTGGAGGGTATTCATCTTCACTGACTCTGCTTTTATAACCAGCAGAGGTTATTAATTACATTTTAAATACACTGAAATATATTTGACACTTTAAAACAACATATCACAGGATTATCATCTCTCATGATAGATTTTTTCAAAAATAAAAACAAATATGAAACAGTCATTTATTTCCCATAACATATGTGTTGTTTGTATTTGGCTCTAATAACATTTTAAGCTCCTCTTTTATGTTACAATGTGTGCTTTATGAAACAATTCATTGCAGATGGTGTGACAGGTCCCTGTTTGGTGTAGTCAAAGGTTTATTTGAAGCAAAAAGCTAAAAATATAAAGTCATCAGAATGGAAGGAATCCTCAGCTTTATCTTGACGGTGAGGCACAAAGACAAAACTATAAACTAATCAGAGTTCTGAACATGTCAGATTGCAGAAACCTGGCAACAACATGACTGATTCATTTGGTGCCCTCACTCAATACTTGGTGTTGGTGTAGACCTCCAAGATCTACGATGCAGTGTGAATGTGTTTGTATTTGTAAAGGTCAGATTTGCATCTCCGCCTGAACCATGCGGGATGAAATCACACGCGGTATCCAAGAAAATGCCTTAATACATTAAACATATCACACCTAATCTTTTCTGAAGGGGATGATTTCAGTAACTTGTCACACCTGTCACACAGCATTTCCTTTGGATCAGCTGATACACGCGCTGCGTAAACCCGCAGATGTGAATGACTGCTGTGAGAGCGGTGCATGCCATTCCCAGTCCTTCCTGTGCACACAACAGACATGTAAATGCTTTTATTGTATAAGACATCTGTGACAGGTTTTCCTGTTAGAAAAATACACCTTTGCATCAAAACAAGTCAAAGATGCTGTATAGCTGTCAGCTGCTCCTGTGCTGCTCTTCCTCCGGGTGTCAGATTCATGCTGTTGCATATTCCTCTGCGGGTGTCACAAAAATGATCGCGGAGAGCAGATCTGATAATCGACAGTACAATCTGAAAGATGCATTATGGAGAATGTGCTGTATACCAGACACGGGCATGTAAAATTGACTATATTTTTAAAACAAACTGACAGGTCGCGGTGTCAGTATTTCTAAATGAGATATCTTGGTAACATCCAGGGTGGAAGTAACAGATTAGAAAAATAAGAAGATATTTTTAGGTACATTTAATCAATGAAATATTTTTCTTTGAGTACACCCACAATTTGAAAAAAATTATCAAAATAATGCGCATCCTTATAGCCAAGAAAACTAATTAATGCAAAAAAAAAAAAAAAAAAACAATATAAAGATAACCTCTATTGTAAAGTAACCTCTATTCTGATCTATTTGTCAGAGCGAAATTCAAATAATTGGACTTTAGCTTGTAACTGAGTCCAGTTTCAGCAGTGTAGAAGCTGTTGCTATTGGGCACAAATTTTCAAGACCCTTTCATTGTCCGACTGTTGTTTTCAGCTAATGATAAAGGAAAAAGTCCTAAAATAAATGCGCTTCAACTGAGAAAATGTGGGTTGGATTTTATTTTAAAGTAGTCTCAGAGGAAATGTAGCACATTTTTTTCCCTCACTGATACACTTCCAACAATAAAACATGAATCAGCAAAACAACACAATAACTTTTTTTTTCTCCATTTGTGATGGGCAGATCAGTTGAAAACATTAGTAGGACTGACGGATCAAAGTCTGAAGTTTGTGATACTTTGTGCAACATGAAATCTTGTGATCACTCACTGCAGAAGCCACCCACTACAAGTTACAACAACATGAGCATTGTTTGGCTTCACTGTAAACTGATCCACTACTTGTGCTTCTGATGTATTTCTGCAAAAGAAACAGTTCAAGTAATACTTCCTGTAGCAACCAAGCATGTAATAATGGACAATGGTGTGAGAACCATGTTGAAAGTTTGACCATTGCAAATGTAATAAAGACAGGAATGTATAACTTGGTAATAAATTACAGTTTAACGGTGATGCACAGTACCAATCAATGAATAAATATGGGAACTATGAGATTCACTGGACTATTTTTGTTACGTAAGCGGCTCAAAAAATACTAAATTTGACTTTTATTTCTCAGAAACTCAGTTGCTTATTTGTGTTCTATATTATTGGCTACATTTACCGCATTGTCAAAGGATGTTTTTACTTTAATAATATCATTTTCAAATATGTTCTTCGGGTGTTTCGTTACACTACAAGCAAGTTATTACATTCTCAGCTTTACTACATTTAAAATGGCTAAAATGATTACGTTATTGGAAAGTATCACATTATTGGTTGCTACACTCAACGGGGGTCATCAAAATAACAAGGATGTAAATCTTAATGACTCAAACTTTGAAATCTTTTGAGAGGAGGGAGGCCACAGTGAATCACTGCAGGGACGTCGATTGAAAACAAAAGACAGCTCACTTAACTGGAGAGGTAGGTAACTGCGTCTTTGTGGCACTCTGCATTATGATACTAAGCATTAGCAGTAGTGTGTGTTTTTTTTTCTTTTTTTTTCTTTCCAACAACACATTCTTTATATATATCGTTCAGGTTATCAAGAAAATATATAGATATAAACTCAATCACAATTACAGTAACAGGTCAAAATGGATAAACAAAGTACAATCAGTTACATCACAATAACCGCCATCATTGAAGTCATGCATCAGTGGATTATTTGTATATACATTCTTCAAAAAGGTGGAGATGACCTATGTGCCACCTGACCAGTGTTGGTAGTTGAAGAAGGGGCCTCAACACGATGTGAGCACATGGCTTGGTCTAGTAGTTGTTTTTGGAAGGCGCCCTTTTCTGCCAGCTGAGCTTCCTGTTACTCTTTTCTTGAAATAGGAAAGGAAAAATTGGGACCTCGTCGTAAATATGCGAGGATTTAGAGGAGGTGATTTTCACGCTGACGAATGCAAATATGACCTGCTGTCTTCCCCTCGCTGTTAACACAACATTAAGCAGGATGTGCCCAGAGAATCACAGTATTCCTCCCAGTTAGACCCACCGAGGCAGGAGAGAGAGCGAGAGAGAGCGAGCGAGAGAGAAAAATAACAGATTATAGTTCTTCTGAGTCACTGGGCATCTCTGTTGTCTGTCCCTACACTGCATGGATGAATGCACCTGGGAAGCCTTTGTCCCCTAATTTCATTTGTTGAATTGCAGCTGAACCCTGACTTGTTTGCAACCTCTCATTTCTGCACTACCACCATTTCAGGCTATTTATAATTCAGACAAAGTCACTCTGTGGGGAAGTTTGGGGGGGGGGGGGGGTGGCGTTGGTAATGTTTATGTGGCTACACAGTAAACACCTCTCACAGAAGTCAACAGTGAGCCCGAACACGTCACCGAGCCAGACTGCGGGAGCTGCAGTATGAGAGGTGTTTGCCGTTGATTGCAGGGATGTAAAATGTTGGTTCATTATTGGCATATTTTTTTGTGTGTGTGCAATATGCATGATGCAAAAAAAACCCTCGCACATCATCAGTGCTGGTGGATCCGGTGTTCGGAACCGCGAAACAGCACTGAAATGTCGAGACAACGCCAACAACGAACCAACAACTAATGGATTCCATTCACATTTCAATGGAATAGCGATCAGGGTCACTCGAATGCGGCAGCTCTTCTGGCACCCGATCAAGACCTAGAAGAGAAGAAGACAATTCTGTTAGAGGAGCAGTAACTCCAAACTCCGTTGAAGGTGTCATTGAATTAGAGTGAAAAATACATCTGCAACTCAAAACTACTTTATGGCAGATCGCTGTTCACAGTGTAATGCTCAAACTGCAATAACTCAGTGACAAACTGTGCAGAAACTTATCTTAATGAGGTTTCTCATTTTCAAGTTTTAGAAATAATTTTTCACCAAAAAGTGAGTTATTTTTAGCTTCTAATCCTTTTCCCTTGTTTATTATGTTTGTTTGCGAGTCTGAGTTCAACAGTTCATTAATGCTGTTTGTTGTAATGACCATAAAAATACATTACTACACTCAAGTTTCTGCTCTGACACGGATATGGGTACAGTATGTATCTGAATAAATGAACAATAGGTCTTTGATTTTAGACACACTGTTTTTGATTACCAACAATTAGTTTTATATAGCTTGGAATTGCAGCAAACCTCAACATTACAAAAAAAACAAAAAACAAACAGGCGTCAACAATTCCTGTGTTTTGATGTTGATTGTGACAGGCGCCACTCATCATTCTGCACCTTTAAACAGCTAATCTTTATGGTTTCCACAATCAGACATATATCATAAATACACTCTGATTGCAACGTTGAAACTAGCGTTATACAAACTGTTTTTCTAAATCATTACTTCTGGAGGCCATCAAGGGGTTATTTGCATCACGAAACAGCAGCATAATTTCGCAGTCTGATGAAAAACACCAAAAGCACTGACTTTCTTTTTACTTTTTATTTTTCTTTAGTATAAACAAAGTCATTTCTGTTATAATCTGTTGACATAAACAGAAAGTATGATGTCTGGTTTATACTTGTATTTCATCAGCTTTGCCAGGGATAGTAAATCTGAGGTAAACCTTCATATAAGAGCAACATCCTGTGGTTGACACATTCCCAAAGTCTGATTCTGGTAACTAATTCTGATGTGTTTGGGTCCGGAGACTGAGCCACATGACACCGATCACAATCGGCATCGGGACACCTGTTAGTAAGGAGGACGTCAAGCTGCAAGGGAACATTCTGTCCTCAAAATTGATGTGTTAGTATCAGGAACAATGGATTTGAGTGAGTTTGACGGAGGCCAATTTGTGATGTTTGGACAACTGGGTCAGAGCAGCTCTTGTGGGTTGTTCCCGTCTGCAGCAGTCAGTATCTATCAAAAGTGATCCAAGGAAGGAGGAGCGGTGAACCGGCTAAAGGGTCACGGATGGTTAGGGTCCATTAGTGCACATGGTCCCATGGAGGCCCCATTTCACAACTTCCTGGAGTTAAAGGATCTGCTGCTCCCATCTTGGTGCCAGACGTCACTGCACACCTTCAGAGGTCTTCGTCATCCTGAGGTGTCGGGCCTGCTTTATTCCAGGTTCCCAACGTTTTGATTGGTATAAGTCACTATTTCATTAATGGAATCAGTTTTTGGATGTTTAATTTAGCTAATTCACTGTCACTGTGAATTTAACCAGCTGATTACATTGACAGTTTCTTCGCTCAAAAACGTTATTTCAGTGAATATTTTTGCTTGTCAACAGTAGTATTATTACAAGAGGCATTGTCTTTAACTCTGACATCGTGTTCAGAATTGAAATCCAAAGTTGTCACAAAATGTGTGTTTAAACATCAAAAAAAAAAAAAAAAAAAAAGAGAGAAAGGGACAGCACAGCATACTTATGAATAGCTGTAGGGCTCTTGGCTTGAAGCAGTATGAAAATCATCATATGCGCCATATGCAGCTTCTATAAACTCCAGAAACACTTGGGTGAATATATTTTTAGTGCATCAGTTAAACTGCGATACAGCAGCAGCACTTGAACCTCTTTATGTAAAATATTTTCAAGTGGATGTAACAGTCATCTGGAGTATAATGACACACTTTCTAATAGTGCGATTAGCCAGTTCAACATCCTACATCTCCCTTTGAGGTAAGATATCAAAGTTTCAGAGACGGCTAATCTCAACCGGAGAATGAGAACATATGCTATTAAATGATCAAATATTTCACACAGAAAGTACTTGAAAACACTGGAACCCTCCAGATAACAGCATCCAGTCACCACCCCATCATGTGCTTTTTTTGAAGTCATTGCAGGGAGAATGACAAAGGCCCAATTCATGATTCACCACACAGTTCGGCTTTAATTGCACCAATTCAGATTTCAGATAACACAGCGCGGGACAGCTGTGGTTCGGTTGGTATAATGTGACGTTTCCTAATATCAGGTTCGAACATGGCACCTGGTCTGAAGTGCCCCTTAGAAAGACACTGAACCCCGAACGTCCATTGGTGTGTGAGCACCTTGCAAGGCAGCCGTCCGTCACCACGGCTGTGCGAGTAAATGTGTGAACGTCTGCATGGATTTCACAGATCATGTCAACTGCGTTGACAATGCTCAAGCTTTACAATGCACTATTCATTTATCATTCATATTGCACATCCAGCTTTCTCAAGATTTTGTCTCACTCAACTTGATCTTCTTATAGATCATCACATCACAGCAGACCAGACAACACACAATAGAAATGTATTTGAAAGTTCAGAGTTGCCAACGACCATCTATCAGCGACTCGCAACTTCAAGTGAAGCTCACGTTCACACCACACAACCTTTATCTCCTGTCATGTCGTCACTTTTGTTGTCAACTCTCTGAACTTATAGCAATTAAATTTGTTTTTCAGTGTGACTGATTATCAGGATGCATCATAAATGCAGCCTGTATATAAACACTCATGTTTTAAATCTATGGTTTTCCGACCAAAGTTAACAGCTTTTATTAACATTACTCCATTATGGATTACCAAAACATGCAGTACAAGGCTAGTTATGATTATTTTCAAGAAAATCGTTTTTTTTTTGTTTTTTTTTTAATTATTGTTGTATTTATTCCCACCCCTCATCACTTCACCTTCTTCCCAACCTTGCTTATAGAAAAATAACTAAAATAGTACCCATTTACCATCTTTCTTTGTTGTTGGTTTGCTTTACTTACTGTGCTAATTTACAGTTGGTTGTTGTGACAAACCGTCCTGTGTAGTGAATGTTACATCTGATCACGTTGTTGGTGAAATCTGACTCCAGCACCAGGAACTTGGGGTTAACCTGGAGCTGAAGAAGAAAAGGACTGTGTAAATCAACATGGTCACAAATCTCAATAAACATGAACAATACTTGTTTTTATAGAACATTCTGAAAATGAACGTGCATGAAAATTAAAGCTTATAATGAATGAAAACGGGTTAACAGGCCTGGAACCTTTAGGTAGTAAAGCAAATTGGACAGATTTGCTGTAGTTTCCTGAACTCTCACTCACTCCATGAAATGTGACCTCAAGCTGTCTGCTGCTATGTCCGTGCACACTGACATCTCACTTGACTCTTACCTTTAGTATGTAGTTGCCAGGTTGGATGTCTGTGATGTCGATCCACTGGCAGTCAATATCAGCATTGTATGTGTCGTAGCAACCCGGACTCAGACCCTGAAGACACGGAGGGGCAGAGACAGGCTCAGAAACAATACTGAGATGCTCTTTATCAGTCCAGAGTTTGGCCTGAGCAGAACTAAACCAATGAATTCAATTCAATTCAGTTTTATTTAAAAAGTGCTAAATACAACATCGTCATTTCTAGAAACTTTTACAGAGAAAACAAACCCAACAGATCCACATGAGCAAGCATAAGCGACTGTGGAAAGGAAAAACTCCTTTTAACAGGAAGAAACCTTTACAGAACCAGGCTCAGAGGTGGCAGCTTTCTGCTATTCCAGTTGGGGTGAGGGAATATAAAAGAAAGAAATAAGACAGACAGATACATTTGTTGTATTGACATACATTTCATGTATAAACAGAGAGGACATAGACTCAAGAGAAACAATGCTCAACCTCATGTAGTTATGAAACACTGCATGCAGTAAACCGCTTGCACCCACTGGGTCCGGGCTGTCTCATTCAATCAGTGGATCAGCTGTTTTGATTGATGCCCAGTTAGAAACTGTTTGCACCCATTTAGTCCAGGTTTTCTCATAAGATCGATGGATCAGCCGCCATTGATGTTCTGTTGGCGATCCCTCAATCACGGCTCTAGTCCACCTAAGAAACAACCTCTTCTTCCAGGGTTTTTGGTGTTCTGACTTTTTAGAAGGAAAAATAAGCTCCAGATGTGAAAACTAACGGAATATGAAAATCAATAAATCAATCAAATTTTATTTCTAAAGCGCCTTCCAACCGCCAAAAGGAGCACAAGGCGCTTAACAGAGTAAAATAAAATAAATACGTAAAAAACACTTGAAAAAAGTAGACCTCCAGCGGATGGACTCTGGCTGATAAGCAAAAGTTTCATATTGCCTCACGCTGTCTGAACTCTTGCTTTTGCTTGCTGTATTACCTGAGTGTGAGCGGTGCAAGCGTAACGCTTCAGGTGACCAAAGTCACAGGTGGTGTCCTCCAGACAGAAGCTGGCCTTGTGTCCCTCAGCCACTTTCCGGCCGGTACTGACCTCCAGTAAATCATAATGGCTGAACTCATCCATACTGTGGTAATGCCTATAAGAGCAAGGAAAAACAAAGAATTTAGTCAGAAATACGATTAGTTCTTCATTCAGATGGCTGATGAAAGCACCCGAAAATAGATGGTAGATTTATATACTGTGTGTTCAACCTGCAGCCCTCAGCTGTTAACGTTTTTGTAAGTGATGCAGCACCTTGACTGAACCCGTCATAATTCATCAATGGATAATGGATACTAATTAATGGCAACAATATCGTATTGCTGAAGCAAGGCATTACCGCCCTAATGATCTATGAATGTTGTTAATTAGCTCGTACCAATCGGCTAGATCAGAGGTGTGTGTGTGAGTCCGGTGAGTGTGTCTGGGCATTCTGAAGAGTGCGCGTGCATATCTATAAGCGTGAGTCACATCGCAGTGTGAGTACAATTTGTGTACTGCGTGTGTGTGTGTGTGTTTGCGCAGTTTAGGAAATCCTGGATGCACATGACCACTGATCATCTCAGTGCGAACTGAGTGGCTCTCAATGAGTGACTGTCAATGAGCTGCTCCATTTGAAATCATCTGTAATATTAACCGCTATATGGCCTGGACCGCTCCCAAATGTCAAAGTGACCCAGGAAGCTATTCGCTTTTTACAGGCCTGCTGTGCATGTAATTGCGGTACAAGCCAGCAAGCGCATATTTGCATGGCGAATGGTGACAACATAATTTGCAGCTGATGGGAAAAGCTCTAATTTTTGCTATTATTTTGATGGGATCATGCACTGCGGTGGCAACATGTGAGTAATTAAAACACTAAGATAAAACGGTAATTAAAAAAATATGGCACACATTTACAGGAAACCATTTTGTTGGTTTGATTTTATCCCAGCCCTTTCAAACTGGACAAGCGTTGTCATGTCAGTATAGTTCTGTATTCAAGAGTAAAATCACTCACAATGTAGTACATTTGATAAGATTTGTTTGAGTTTAGATAAACTTTAACTGTGGGAGTAGTTTCAATATACTACTTTGACCTGTGTACAAACCTGTATACAGAGGTGTGAATAATACTTTTATTCAATTGGATAAATGCTTCTTGTTGTCTTTGCTTACAACTGGAGTGAATAAAAACCATTAGATCATTTGGAAAAACATCTGCTGAGGTTTTGTCATCTGACACGTGTGACCCCGCTTGGTCATGTGACTGTCCACAAACTCTCTGCATGTAGGAAAAACATCCTGACAGCAGCAGCAGTTACTGAGTGATTCTTTATAGGACTGAGTAGATACAACTGAAAAGACTTATGCTCACTTTATCATGTTGCCAAATAGTTTAACTTGAGGATTACAAATGTAGCCAGGATGACCATATTTTAATTCCCAAAGAAATATTATGTCTTAGGCCTCTGAAGCATTATGAAACATGCTTTCATCCACCTAAAATAACATATCTTCCTCAGACAATGAACTCTGTGGAATGAAACAATGATTTGAATGATTTTTCTGCGTAGAAAATCAAAATACAACAAGCAAAGAGGTCTTTACAAGTTTTGCTGAACAAAAAATAATAAAAGCAAAATATTGTTCTGAAAGATTATTCAATTTTAGAAAACTGTTTAACAAATTCTTCTGCATCTTTGATGCTTTTTCACTTTAATAATAAAAAGAATAAAACTGACGCTCAAAAATGCCACTTTGATGAACACATATCTACTTCAATCAGTCAAAGAATTTGTCCATTTTCAGTTTCTCAAATCAGTAGCAGATTAGAATGATATCTATTTGTTGGATATAATATCATCTCAGAGTATTTGAAAGCACTAAAACCTTTTTTTTTTCTCACAACCACTTCAAGTTCACATCCATTGATAATGCACTGATACCTGGACATCCTCATGAACTTACAACCAATATGGTCACTCTTAAACAAGGCTTAGAAAATGATGTAATGGTGATATTAACTGTACAGATTAAGTTAAACAATGTTAACCTGAAATGTTCATGCTCTGAGTCCCTGCTGGATGTGAATACATTTAAGCTCATGCTTAGCAGTCACTGCCGGGTTGGGTTAGGTCGAAGAAAAACTAACAATAAACTATGACAGGAAGAATTAATGACTATAGAAATGTTTCTAAAGTTTCCCTTATGTGTCAATTTGTGAAAAAGTTTTCATTTAATCTCCAATTTAAAGCAGTTTCCCTGTATTGGAACGTGCATGTCTTAATGTTATGATTTTGTTATTCAGTAATGACTAACTACTTGCGTAAAGTTTATTCCAATTACTGAATGAGTATTTTGGGATACCCATTGTTTACTTTTGAGTGACATTATGCTATAATTTATTTATTTTTATCCATGCAAGGATCTTGAAGTAAAGGTTTTCGAAAGCATGAGTGCACTGCAATGCTTTTCATTTTATTTACCAGGTAAATGTGAGTCTTATCTTCAAATGTCACATGACTGTTCACACAAAAGCTTTTTTCCCATCATTTCAACTTTCATGACATTTACATTGCATTCAGCTCTAAAAGGGGCATTTCAATAAAAATAATTATGCAAAGCATTACCTTTGACTTTCTTTCTCGTCGTCAGTTTAAAATAACAAAAGATTTTTTTTTCCAGCTGCTGCATCCTCTTGAAACTCCTCAAGTGGAGGACATCCACATGTTTTGAATTTTAATTGGATTCTCAATTAACTTTTAGTCATAGCGTATTACAGCACAGTCATCTCACTGCAGCTAACACTCAAAGGACTCGGAAAACAAAACAAAAATCCCACCTGAGCAGCGTGTGGGGCTTTTAATTCCAGTCAACGTAATCAGAGAATACTGACACAGTCTGCTCTTGCAAATGAAGATGAGAGGTGTATTTATTGTAGGATGATTTGGTTCTATGGTAAGACTGTAAAATTAAATAATAGAAGTCTAGAAAAATGTTTGTGGCACCATAGCTGTGGTGATTTTTCTCCCATTATTGTCCGTCTCTCTGATTTTATGAGACATTGTACATGAGCAGTGTTGACTTTCGTTGTCATGCATGAGGTAACCACTGGATCCTTTACAGTCAGACAAAGTCAGGCTATAAAAATATTGCCCTTTCGCCTTACATCATGGCCCATGTTTCAACACACACAGCAGCTTTTACTGGAAGAGTCATTAAAGATTGAAGGATGACTTGGAAGGAAAAGTGCGTACTTTCCATTGATGGAGCAAGTGACCATTCAGGGACTCATTCGTTCCACAGGAGAGTCAGGCCACCAATTAGAAATTGGACCCAGGTAGAGGCATTACTGTTATCTTAGGTTGAACACTCTCTTTATTGTAACTGTGGGCATGAACGACACTCTCTCGTGTCAGATACAAATAGTCATGAGTCTGTTTATGAGGTTATTTTATGAGGGAGCACATACAATCCGTGCAATGAATGTATGAGTGGATACATTCACAACTGTGTATCAAAAAGGGAGGGAACCTGAAGGCGCGGAAGGCTAAAAAAACAGTCTTTTGTTCTGGTTCCCAAAACTGGTGGTCATTTCAGTGGGAGTCTTGAGATGATTATCTGCCATGTATGTGCATGTGAAATAGAAAGGAGAGAGAGAGAGAGAGAGAGAGAGAGAACTGGGGGTGGGAGGTGCCTGGAAGGGAAGGGTGTTCTACCTCTTTGGATTCCTGGATCCTCTCTTTGATTATGTCAACAATGGGGAATGTAGTGTTGGAAGAACACAAGGGATTTAACAAGAATAGCTTGTAATGGTAATGCACAAAACATCTCAGTCCTTCTTCACTGTTGTGAGTCATTTTCCACGCTTGTTACAACAAACCAGACTTTTGAGGCCGTTTCTGATCACAGCTTCAGTAGTAAACCACAGCCAGCATCTTACTTCACTTATTTTCCAGTGGCCTGACATTTGCCTTCTGAAGCTTGTACCCCGAATATCGAGACGTACATTCGAGCACCTGCACACATATCGGCTGTGATATTTGACGACAAAGGTCAGGTATCTTAATAAAATTGTAAGAGAGGGAATTGAGATTAAGAAAGCACAAACTCAAGATCTCTATTAGTAAGTTGTGGAAAAATAAGTGAACTCACAAAGCTTTTCATATTGGTGGGCATAAAAAGTTTGAGGTCCAATTCTTTGTCCTCATTTACACTTAAAAAAAAAAAATCCTACAGCTTCACATTTCGCCGCACTCAGGAGAATGCTGTTCCCTTCATTTCCCTTTGATTCTCGAGCACGGAAGATAGGGGTGGATGCAATGGAAAAGCAAAACTGTCAACTATGCAGCTTATTTGACAAAAATGTAGGACAGGAAAGTTTATTGTGAGAATCTGGGCTAGAGATTTTCTTCCCCTGGAGAGATTTCTTTGTACCCAAACACCCTGTCCCAGTAACCCATATCCATGGCATCACACTTTAGCAGCTGTGTGATCTGGTGTCACAGATTGACAGGAAAAAATGGATTGATTTGTCATTCTGATCACAGAGCCAGTGGAATGATCGTGCTGGCGTTCTGCCTCGTGGGAACCACTGTGTAAATGTAGACTGCTGTCAGGCTGCAACAACGCTGCCAATCTCCTAACGGCCAGTCAACATTCCTCCAAGATGAGAATAGTAAAGGAGAGCCTGGCTCTCGAATCAGTGGGCGGACTTGTTGAAATCAAGATAAAAGGCAGCCTACATGGAATATAACTATCACGATACCCTCAAAATCACCTCATCGTCGGTGCCCCCTGAGACATTTCCTCTGAGCCACCACTGCTTGACTGAATCAACAGAAATCCATGAACTGAGAAGAATACAATAAGAGGACTGTTTGATACATTCACAGTCATACCCTGTTATTTTTCATGTATTAACCTATATTTCAAGGTTTTCTCTATGATTGAATTCACACATTTTCCCTTTCTCATCCTCTGGTTCCAGGAAATTGAAAGACATGTGGATGCTTTTAGGAAATGTGACCACTTAGAATATAATAAAGGCCATACGTATACAGCACTCTGACTCGCAATTTGAATTAATCTTCAGACAAATAGCATGAGCTTAATGGACCTGGACTACACCTTTGCAACCCAAATGATGTTAAAAATGCATTTCCACACCCATTAGCACTGAGAGTATGCATTACTGCGGCAGTTATGTATTGCTGCCTCAATTCCATGAGTAAACATGTCTCTTGCTTTTGTATAATCCACAGAACATTCCCAAATTTACGACCAAAAGAAAATGTAGTAGATGAAACGGATCTGTTTCAACAGAAGTAGCTCCAAAGGAGCAAAGGCGGTGAACCAGCAGCAGCGTCGTGGGCACTGGGAGAGCGGTCGACTCCATATTATGTCCTGAAGGAAGGAGCCAGAAGTGACAGAATGTTGCAGAGCACAGAAGCTCTCAAATTAAATGCTATGACGGTTGTTTTGTATATATGTATATATATATATATGTGTACATATATATATATACGAGGGGGGACCCAAAAGTTTCCGGACTGATTCTATTAATAAAAAAATACAATGAATTTCCGACTTTGGCCGCTAGATGTCGCTACAGGATAGCCTCATGCATAACTGTGCCAGGTTTGGTCTTCCCCCGTGATGCGGTCAGCTGACAGTCATTGTTTGTGTTGACAGAGTGACACCCCGCTCTTCGATTTTTCAAGATGGCGGATATCCACGGATATGCGCTCTGTCAAAACATTTTGTTTTTTATTGGGAAAACAGCGGCAGAAACACTCACCATGTTGCAGACATTCTTTAAGAAGGATTCTTAGGGTGTCTGAGTGGTTTGGGCCCTTTAAGAGTAATCAGATTACATCACGAAGACCAGGCACGCAGAGGACAACAATCCACTTCCAGAACAGAGGAAAACGTCACGAAAACTGAAGAAGACGTCCTGGTAGATCCACGCAGGACTTTTGATGGCATTGCAGATCTGATGGGAGTATTGTAGAGATCCAGACAGATCATCCTCAGGCGGTTATTAGAAGCAGTGAGACGAAGGCACCCGGAAATGGCCGCATCTTGGCAGACAGCAGACCACAGGACGCCCCGTTACGCACAGAAATAGCACCAAATGTTGTGCGTAAAGCATATTTTTGGACTAAAACCGCGACCAGCCAGCCTCCCCACCGCCATATTCACCTGATCTGGCCCCAGACGACTGCTTTTTGTTGTCAAAGGTGAAACTGGAGCGGCAGCGGAAAGGTAAGGCAGGCATACAGGCGGGGGAGGGAAAATCGAAGTTCTATCTTTCCGGCACAGTTACGCACGGTCATGGCGACTCTTCTGAACAGTGAAAATCTCCGGTGCAGCGGTGTATTCAAGCCAAAGGAGAGTATTTTGGAGGTGACAGTTTCAAATAATTGCGAAGATTAAAAAATAAAAAGTTATAACTACAGTCCGGGAACTTTTGGGTCCACCCTCGTATATATATATATATATATATATATATATATATATATATATATATATATATATATATATATATATATATATATATATACATATATATCAAGAAACTCAATGTATAGTGGATAGGAAGGCAAATTAGCATGAAGTGGAACCATCCTTTGTATCTACAACAACATCTTATGGAAGACAGGGAGGTTGTCTGAAACGAGCAAAAGTGACGCTCTTTTGTGAATGTACACAGCTCAAATACGTCTGAAATTTAATTTAGACCCAAACAGACTCCTTGATGTTGAGATCAGGACTCAGTGGGGGCCACAACATTTACACACAGGACTCCTAATTCATCTTTATACCCGAAGAGATTTCTTATTAACAATGGCTTTATGACTGAATCATTGTACCCTGCTGAATCTGCAAAACAAATCTGGAACCAGTCACATGTTTTCCTGTGGGCTTCAATGATGGAATAGTTGCATTTCTTTCAGGCATAGCTAAACTTTTTCACAGCACTGTGAAAAAATAACATGGGATGGAAGAAGAAAAGAAGACAATGGTGCAGAGAGAACTCCAGCAAACAAGACATATTACAGTAAATTTGCCACTTTATCTATTATGGAATATATTTGAATAATAATTAAAATTTTAAAAAAGTTTTGTGCATGGATTTTTCGAAGGAGACCTTCAAAGACCTGCTAGCTGATTGTGTGAAGTTGTTTGTCTTGTTTACGTTGGAGACTTACTGATGACAGCTGTGCCATTCCCAGGTGTGACGCGGTCTGTTCGGCATGAAGTCAGCAGTGCCCTTGTTTTTCACCCTCTGTGGGAATCTCAGCAGGACCCTCACATCATAGTCACTGGTGTCCTGGCCATAGGCAGAGCTGAATGGCAAACAAACACATGAAGACAACAACAACAAAAACACACACACACACACGCACACAGTGAGGGAAACTGGGACATGTTGTAGAAATAGCAAAAAGTGTATGTCGACATGACTATTTTCTCATAACTGACACAAGTGGGAGAAAAAAGGAGAAGAACTGGAAGGCTTCAAGGCATGGGCCCATCCTCTAAATAATTCATTCTACAGATTACCACCATCCGTCCACACAGACACACACACACACAGCTTCAACATGGGGCAAGGGAACAGAGTGGGGTCCACACGCTTGCACAATTCACATTTCTGTGTGAGGAAGGAGGCACAACCGGAGTTCACGATAGCACCGAAGATCTAAGCCATTCATCTTCTGACTGTTGTTGACATTGGAGTGTATGGCAAATTACAACAGCCCATCTGTCGGTGATTGCTGCAAACTCAGGCAGGATATGAAAGGGCTTTGAGGGATGGATGTGCTTGTGATGGGAAGAGTGCAAACAGAGCAGCCACAGGGACAACACACTTCCATCAATTCAGCGGTGTCCTCAGTGCAGCGGCAGTCAAAGGGGCCCCGGCACAGGACTCGGGAGATGTTTCCCAGCAGCACAGAGAAATGAAACTGAGGACAGTCTGTGACTTGGTCTTGGTTTGCTTATGTTGTGCAGGTAGGCAAGATTTCTCCAAAAGTTCCCAAAAACACATTGTACAGTATACTAAAAGCTAAGGTGTTACTATATGTGCTTCATGTTCTGTTTAATGCAACCCAAAGGTGAATCAGCTCATAAAAAAGTGTAAATCTTTCATAAAACATGAATTTGGCTTTTGATGCATAGCCCAAACAATGGACCCTGGATGGAACTCCAGTTTGTGAGTGGGTTTCATTTGGAGAGAAAAAAATATTTTATGTTTCTGGGCATTGTTTTTGCATTGAGCTACAGTGCTGCCGTAAAGATGGTGTTCCAACATAATAAAAATGTGTCACTGACAGAAAAGTGAAAAGTGACTCCGTAGGGGCGAAAACAGTTCCGACACAGACATCAGAGAAAACGCAATAAAGACAGAGAAACACACAGAATAAGCAATCAGTGAAAATTCTTTTACCTTGACAGACATTTTTCCTCAGCAGCACATCGGAGAGAATACATGTGGGCTCTCTGGATGTAAGTGGACGCCTGGACGTAGTTGGGGTCAGGAACAAGATCAGGCAGACCTGAAACAGCAGACAATTAGACAACACTGCAAGACGACAATCACATTAGACATTCCTCCAAACTGAAGCCCCTCACCCACAAGAACAAACTCGAGACTGATGTGACATTTTGGAGGGTCATTCTGTAGTGTTTAAACCCGAGGTTTTGGAGGCCATAAGCCCCGAACACTGTACTCGAACTACATTGCATTACTCAGCCACGCTCAAGTCTCATGGTACAAACGCTTTGTTTGACATCAAGTAGTAATATTCAGTCAGTCACTGTCAGATTGATGATTAATGTTGGTCAAATTATAAGATCGCATTGTTAACAGTTTGTTAGGATTCATTAACAATAAAAAGCATCACTCTTTTGGTACTTCTTTGGCGCTGTGATTTTGAAATATCTGATAAGTCTTGAAATATAGTCTTGATACTTAATGCCATCACTGTGGAGGACCCCAGCCCATAACTTCCCAGGTTTTGTCACACAGGCTGTCTGGCATGGATCACTGCATCCATCGTGGCGAATGGAAGGGAGCTCAGAAGGGAACACCAAAAGGCACTCTGTCACTCACTCACCATGAAGTCATGTAAAAAAAATCGGAGTTTTGATCCAATGCTTCCTGCTTCAACAGTTTAGTTTTTGTCATGACTTCTCAAATTTAAAAGGACAGTTTGCTGGGAAAATGCCGACTTGAGAACCACACTGCACTTTGTAAACCACTGGCTCACAAAATGCACTGCAAATGCACAACTTTATATCTTCAGAATTTTTCATGGCTTGGTAAATACGGTGGTGCTGATGTGGATATGACAGGTAAAGCTTCAGCGACAATACTTTCTCTTTAGAGATGCACTTTGACTGGACGAGCCTCTCAAATGGGAGTAAATGGTGGAGCAAAATTGAGGGTCATATCCAAGGCTCTTGTTTGCAAAAACCACTAAACAAACAAAAAAAATCTCATAATCTCACTGTCATAGTCACTTCCAACTGATTTTCCATGAAACGCACATGAGCCATTAAGAGGGAAATTATATCAATAATTGCTTTTCCACTTGTCTAATGTGATATGATCCTCCGTGACGCAGATCTTAACATAAACATGTCTCAACCTAACCTTTGATAGGATAAACAGACTGGTCATATCTGGTGGGGGCAGAGTAAACTTACGAATATTTCTGTGCTACAGTGTCAAAAATAGCCTTGTTGCAATGCAGGATGCATTTTTAATACTATGGATTTTGCAAACAAGTGACAGAAATGAAGAGATGTCGAGGCAGTGGTACACAGGAATACAGAGTGAGTCCTAGACAGAGACATAGAGAGGGGGATGTATGTGCCAGGGTTAAAAAAAATAGTGATCTCACTCCACTGCTGTTTTTAAAGTGAGCCACTGACCATGTCTGTCAGAAAGCCTGAGCAAAAAAAAAAAAAAAAAAAAAAAAAAAACACAGTCGGTCTTATTTCCTGTCAGACTGAATGTCTATCTGTCTGTCCCATTTCCAGAAAAGGCCATGTCAGCAAGGGTCTCTGGCCTTGCTTATCAACTCTCTGTTTAGCTCACAAAGGGCAGGCACATTGCAATACCAGCTTGTTCAAATCACCAAAAAAAACCTGACCTATAAGCATGACATTAAATGAAAGAAGTTGATTGTTGGGTTTTGGGTGAACATGAAGTCCTTTGGGGATATTCTGTTTGTGGAAAACCAGACTTCCAGTTTTCCCATTTTATATTTGCAGAGCATTTAACATCCAGGTGAGTCCTCCCTCACCAGCTGCAAGTTTAAAGAGCTGTGTAAACCCCCCACCCAGGATCTCTCTGTCGTTCTCCGAGGCAAACATACAGGACAGGGACCATGTAAACACTATAAACCCGTGTGAAATACAGAGGTTTTCCAGCAGCGCTCTCAGACCCAATTTTTTTCTTCCTCGCCCTCGGAAGGCTTTGTTCTCTGCCCTCTAATCTTTTGAAATGTGAAAGTGGGTCTCTTTCAGAGGGATAAAGTGTATTGAGAAACTAAAGCCGATCGGCTCTCAACAGCATGTGACAAAGCCACACATTACTGTCGAAGTGGGACAAGGAGAAAGGAAACCGAGCCTTGCCAGGCTTTTTATACATCTGATATAGTATAATATGAAACATGACGGCTCTTTTCTCGACAGTCCCATGTCAGGCTTTTGGCCGTTCACACACACTGTACTTACATTTGCAACTTATTACCTATAGGAAACTGTGTAATTCATCTCACAGTGACCCTGAAAGTATCGTTGTCAACTTTTTAAGCTTTTGGTTCGGTTGATATTCTACAAATTTTGTTTAACGGAAAAGACTTTCAATGTGAACCTACTGAGGCAAAAATAATGAGTGAAACAACTGCAGCTCTGCTGTGATGAATTAATCTGCACCAATTATGGCATAATTAGTCTCACCTATGACTGCTGGTGGTTTTGTCAGAGAAAATGAGAACGCTGAGATGAGCTGACAATGCGCTGCAAAGGGTATCGCCAGTACAATAGTCAGATTCTTGCTCTTACACTTAATTAAAGATGAATCAGTATTCACAAACTCACTGCAAAGCTGGAGTTCTCGAACTGAGAGGGAAATCTCTCCAAATGAGATTGCCTTCTCTATAGTGAACAGAGTTAGAGTGAACCATCCCGGTGAAGCAATTTGTTTAAGTCCTTTCAATCAGTTTGCAAAGCAGACTTCATCTCACTCTGTTGTTTGTCGTTTTTTTCTTGAGTAACAACAGAAAAGCGCCTCAAACCTAAGTGAGAATAAAGAGTGACTGACATCTAGAAGCAGAACTTCCTGTTCTGAGACCTGGATATTAAAAGCAAGTGTGTGGTTGAAATCCCATACGGCTTTAAATTCCATCAGAAAATATATATTTTTGAAAAAAGTAAACAAAGCAACTCACTGACTTTTATTCCAGGGAGTTCATATCAACTTGCAAGAATGGTTGAAGTTCCTTTTTTTAGTCATCGGTTTTGTTACAGCTACGGCAGCATGTTTGTATATCATCCAGGTCAATATATTTGTCAGACGAACTTGTCATGGTTGTTCTTGAAAATCAGCTTGGTGATGTGAACCTGATTTGGTTTTCGAACTGATGTGTGTATGAGTGTCATGTTTCTGAGGTGGCCATGCCTTTGATACCTGGCCTCTTGCTCATAGTGAGCTGGATTAGGATTAAGCAATAAAGTGGGTTTAAAAGACCGACTGATACATTATGATGCAATGATTTCAGAAAGCCACACATGATTAGACACAACAGATTGACTAGTAAATAATGATAAGTCTGACCATTTAGGGAGATGTCCATTTTAAAATGTGTTTTTCATTCTTTACTCACTGCTGTATTACAACAACAGTAACATGGACACACTTGTCTTCATACATTTTAACAAAATTTTAAACCTATAGATCAAAACAGTTATTACGATACTGCACCAGCTTAATGCCTCAATGTGAAGCAGTGCAATAAAAATGTCAGTTTTTCCAACAGCTCCCAATAGCTGGATCTTTATCACAATGATTACTGAGAGCACGAAGGCGTCTGCACACATGTTGGCTTTTTGTGCAGCAGTAATGCCTCCAAGCTCCAGAGTGTCTAATAAATGATTGTTGCAAAGCACACGGCACACTGGAGAGACTGTTTTGCGACGAGGCAGATTATGGAGTAAAAGAAAATGATAAACTTGCATTTGGAGTGTGAGAATCTCGTTGGAGGTCGCCAGTTCCGGCCAGACTCAGCCTGCGGCATCCAGAACATGCTCCTCATGTTGTTTGCATTTGGCCTTAATTTTTCCCTGAATAATAAAAGCTGAAGAGAGCATTTTTCCTCTTGAGTGTAGCAGTAGCTTGTGAGAATAAAAGTCATCAGTGATCAATACTTTCAAGGAAAAAGTCAACTATCATGAAATATTAAACATTATATATGTTTTAACACTCTCTCTTAATATTAATGTGATTTCCTGGAAGTACAGAACGGAACCCATGTGTTGCAGGGACTTTCCAATGCTCTCCGCCTTCAGGGAGGGATGACTCCCCATACAAACAAACCAGCCCACCTCTCCTTCACTACCATCAATTCCATGAGGCAAACGCCCCAACCCCCCAACCCATCACCACCCCCAACCCATGAGGTCACCACCATTACCAAACTCCACACGCCTCATGAGCCAGTCGACTTTCTCGAAACACAGAACTCCCCACATGCAAAAAACACAGAGGTTCTTGTGTCTGCGCTCTGTGCATTGGCAGGGTTTGCTCCACACCTGGTTTCAATATTCATGCAAGTGGGAAAAAGATGAACTTTATGTCCACTTTGCTTTGTTTGTAAACTGAAAAAAAGCAGAATTTTCCATTGCTTTTTCATTGCGATTGCTTCAGAGGGGCTTGTTTTTTCACTTTTGGAGGAATATTAGAAAAACATGATTACGTTCTTGAAAGATTGGGCATTCAGCTCCCCTGGGTTTTTGCATATTTCAAATTCATAAGTGAAGCAACAGCACAGATCTGATGACAGATTTCATTTTTTTTTTGTCTCACACACTGAACTAACTTGGATGAATGCCCAAAAGTGAACACGCACCCTGCTCTCACAGAAAACATCCAGCATTTTAAGTGCTTCAAGATTTCCCTGAGATTCAACTGCATCTACTGCCATTTTACTCACAATGTCCTGCTTCTTCTAAAATTATCAGCATAAGGCAGTGTATCCTGAACAACACTGTGAAGATAAAACAAACTGAAATAAACCTTACTGTACCTCTCTGTTCTCTCCGATACACACTTCCAGCATTAATGCTGGGATTCTCAATAGCAGAGTTTGGAGAATTTCTTGCTGGGGAAATCGGCTGCAGGAAGGGTGGCTGGGGTCTTCCGAATGGGGGAAACTGCTCAAACTGAGGGCTCCTGACTGAC
This sequence comes from Salarias fasciatus, assembly GCF_902148845.1. Classification (NCBI taxonomy): domain Eukaryota; kingdom Metazoa; phylum Chordata; class Actinopteri; order Blenniiformes; family Blenniidae; genus Salarias; species Salarias fasciatus. The sequence continues at coordinate 14,293,166 of NC_043745.1, read as the reverse complement.
GGTTGACCCACAGATCCTGTCCTGTCCACAACTACTTGAGGGCTCTGGTTTGCACTGGAGGCAGGGACAGCAGCAGGAACTGATTCCTCATTGTAGAGACTGTGGGTGTATCTGTGGTCCAGGCCGTCTGCAAACGGTGGCTGTGCAGCTTGTGCCGGCACCACGGGCGCAACAGGATTGGGCCCGTAGCCATAGGACTGGTAATAACGGTAGCTGTCATCGGAAAAGTCAGAGGGAGATCCTGGGAGTACAGGAGCTAATCCACCTCCATATCCTGCTCCAGCATAGCCAAGTCCAGTTGTGAACCCTCCACCGCCATATCCTCCGCTGACGACTTGTTGAAATGGGGGTTCATAGTTCCTGACTGGTACATCCACAAAGCTTGGGTCATATGGAACTGGTCGATATGGAGGCTGTTGAGGAAATGGATACTGTGGGTAGGATGGTACATTGTATGATGACGACGAGAAGGATGAAGATGACGATGACGATGATGACGACGAGCCTGTGGATGGCCGGAAACGGCTGCTGGAGGATCCCTGGAACTGGCTACTGCCTGTGCTGCCAGTAGTTTGCCTCCAATTGTCAGGCACTTGTCCAAAACCAAATGGATGCCTTGCCTGGCCGCGGACTGTTTCAGAAGATCCTCTTGACGGAGCCTGTCTGCGGACATTTCCTCCCTGAGGTCTGCGTGAAGAGCGTGGACGACTGTCTGCCACCACCACTCTGGGAGCACTTTCCTGGGTCCCCACCCCAGCAGGAACATATTCAGCTCCACTGTTCAGCAGGCTGAAGAGCTGACCATTATTTTCCCACTGGATTACTTGCCTCCAAGGGCTGGAAGCACTGTCCTGTCCCTGAACCTGACTCTGACTTTGAGTCTGTGTGCCAACCTGAGCCTGCCCTGATCCCAGCAGGATGAATGCCAAACATGCTACAAGAGTCGGTAACATACTGGCTCCAAAGATGCCACAGTTCACCACAGATGGGAAGAAATCTCAGAGTCCACCAGCAGCTCAAGCTCAAACCACCTGTCGCTCTGTCAATAAAACATGTGTATCCTCTTCCCGCGGGTACAGCTTTGGTAAGAGCGTTGAGACAGAAGCAGGATTGTGAAGTGAGCCTGTGGTCGAGTGCATCCACAGCGCTTAACTGCCAGCAGTGGAGGAGGATGAATGTGCATTCAGAAGCAATCCTACCCAGGAGAGTCAAAGTGGGCTTCAGAAGACCCACTGGTGGTGTTACCATCTGCCAGTGCTATGAGAATATATCCTGACTTCTTGTCGGTCTGCTGGCCTGCCTGTCAGTAAACTAAGCATTGCTCTCTGCCTCCAGGAAAGAAGTGGCTGTGAACTGCACGACTGCAAGCTTGTATTTGCCTGATTGCTTACAATGGGCTGTGAAGAAATCTCAAACTTTTTCTTTTTTTCTCCTTCACTCTCTCTCTCTCTCTTTTTTTAAAGGAGAGGTCCCACATGGCCCTAGTGCTAGTGATGTTTCCTGGCCTGAAGCAGCCAAGGCTCCACGAGGTTGTCAAAGTCAACATTACTGGTATTCAGACATGCTATAAAACACATCTCACTTTTGCTTTTTTCTCAACTCGCACAAGCATCCGTTGGGACAGTATGACCTTGATTTTTCTCCCAGATGTTTCAAAGACTTGTTATATTGTTGTTTTGCCTTTAAAACTTTGGAAATGACAACAACCTTGTGCAGATGGTAAAATACCTAATTGGTAACAGGGGTATCTTGTGAGAGCGAACCAATGATGCGATGTGCACAATAAACAAAACATTGGATTCAACTTGACCCTACGGTTACATAAAGTAAAGTGGAGGCACAGAGTAATTTTGAGTGTCATTTGCATAAATAGTGGACATCAGAGACTGAAATAATGTCAGTTTTTCAACACAATTCTCTCCTTATGTGTTGGAGATGTTTGGTATACCACACCCTGGGAAATATCAAACTGAGGTCAATTCAGGCAGTGTTCAAACCTCCCCTCCCACCACCACCACCACCACCACACACACATACACACACGCACACACACAAACACACACACACACACTACATTTACAACACTTGAATGCACAGAAGACACGCATGTGTTAGTTGTGTGTGTTGCTGTCTGAGCGCATTGAAAGCCTTGCTGTTCTCAGGGGACCTCAATTTACACATACGCTCTGAGAGACAAGCCATTAGTAACCCCACACATGCTCGGTAAGTGCTTGGTTACTGCATGCCTTCATAGAGTGCGTGCAAAAAACTTCTGATTTTCTTGTTATCGAGCGCTCAGATCATGTGTATTTTCTTTGGCATCGCTTGCAGGGGCAAAGGCACCAATGTGCAACAGATGTGATACAAAACAACTCTTCGAGGATTTTAACAGTCAGTGAGTCAGCTTGGCTCTTAGAGACAGGATTCAGCAAATCAAAGTAAATTTGATTCAGATATATATCACGCAACTGTAGTGCAATTATCTGGGGATAATTGTTGTCACGAAAATGTAACAAAGCAAATCAGTCCAGATTCACCACACTGCTGTTTTAGCCTGACTTGACCGAAAGGGTGGCAATCGCTTCCAGTAATTCATACTGACATTCTAACAAGCTAAATTGTAACCGTAAGGCACTTTTTTTTTTAATCTAATCCAGTGATCTGCAAATGGACAGGTCAGTCTATTGGTGTTTTTTTCTGTTTCCCTAGAGGGTACATAGATCTTTTTGTGATACTTTCAAAGTGCCATCAAATGGAGAAATTCCTTGTGGAAGGACAGTGTCAGATTCCTCTGAGGTAACACTGTCCCATTTTGCTGAGGCTGAAATTCCCTCGAACTTTCAGAACGACTCTGTTTTTATGGCTTGCATTTGTGTCACATGCCCTTAGACTTTTGATTCTATCAAGCTTTTGGGACTTTTCTCTTAATTACAAATTGATCCTGGGGGATTTTCCCCAGAGACTGAAATTGATGCTTTAAAGGGTCAGAACAGCAATGAAGCTCGCTGCTTAGAAATTCTGTCACTGAAACATTCCACAGAGATTAGTCAAAGTTGTGAGGAAAGGTTGCTTGTTTTTGTGTGACTGCTGTGTGCTTCTGCTGTCTGCTGGAAACACCATGTACCCTGTGAAGTGCAGTGAAAGGACGCATTGATCTCAGTGACTGTGCAACACAGGAGGAAAGCCCAGGGACTCGGCATCCCACTGAGAGCAACCTTTAGCACACAGTATCAGTGTGAGGGATGCTCTCAAACACTAAGAACTTCATACTCAGAGTCAGCGTATGCAGATGGAAGATACAGCCTCTGACATTTGACTTTTAAACAAACTTATCAGTCAACAGACAGCATATGCTCAGAAGAAATGGAAAACCAAGTCTACTAAATAGTTATCAGAACTTGTCATCAAATAGCCACATGTTTCTTTTTTTTTTTTTTTCTTTGAATCGGGCCACATTTTATTTATTCATTTTTGGTTAAAAGAGCTGTCTGCTCACTACAGAGGCAGGTTTTGCACATTGCAGATTCTATGGTAATTCTTACAGCTTTCAAATCAAGATCATATAATAAGATTTCAAATTTATGGACAGTCAAACCAATTCTCACATTCAGGGAGAGAAAAAAAACTTTGCAGATGTCAGATATTGTAAACCCTGCATTTCAAAGTTATCTAATCTACCCATATTTCTAAAGAAAACTGTCGGGTTCACAAATAAAATATAGATGAAAAACATGCAAAATGACAACAGCAGCTCTGCAGAACACCTTTTACCTAAACCAATTCTGTGCTCAGTGTTCATGTTAGTCTTTTGAAAGGAGAAATACAATAACAATTCAGAAAACAGCCTGCAAAGAAGTAAGACTTTTGTGAGGGCTAAAATTGTGTATTCAATGTCAGACATGATGATAAACCACTTCCTGAAGTCGGCAAAGAATTTGACACGTTCAGCATTTCGTTGTCCTACAGCTTTCCTTCCCATCTGTAATCTGTTTGGAGAAACATAAAAGATTGCTGTGGCTTGCATTTTCTGTGGAACATTTCCAGCCATTTTGCAAATGATTTTTGGGTCAAGTCGAGGATTTCTTTCTTATTAATAAATCCAAACATTTGAGAATGCTGTGCCTTTGTTGTTTCAGAACGCTGATTGTATTTGTAATGGAGGTGCTGAAATAGGCCAGTTAAAATAATTTAAACATTGCTGCAATAAAGTGGGTTTTATTAGTGCAGTGAAAGTCAGCCTGCAAGTTTAGCAATGCGAGACACCTCTAGTTCACAGATTTACAACACCATAGTTTTGTTAATAAAAGCTACTATGCACTTTGTCATGAAGAAATACTTGCAGCAATGCACAACAACAAGCTGTGTCTGTAGTTTGAGCCTGTAATAATTGTTGACTCCCGAGGAACACATCAGATCCCTTCCCTTTCATCTTTACTCGCAGCGTTTCAAATATTAAGTAATTATTTCCATTCACAATCCTAACTTCCTCTTCACCACGGCACAGATACAACAGCTGAGGTTGGCGATTGCATGCACATTTGGTAATACCGCTGGAGCAGTCAGCCTTTGAAGTACCCACCTGCTTTCCATTAATTTCATTTTCATTCAAGGAGAGTCATCAGGCACCTGCACTCTGTTCTTGGCTCAGTATCAAGAAACCAGGAGACAGCAGCGATAAAAATGCCTTCAATCATAGAATAACTTAAGCGCGTTCTCCTCGCACTGCATTGAAATTAACCCCGCAAGGATTCTGTTAGAAAAACCTAAATACAGCCCCAGTTCCCAAAATGTTTGGACAATTGAGTGTAAAAACAAAACAGGATGCAGGGATTTTTAATTCATATGAAGCAATGTGTTTCAACAGAATCTAAACAGGCTGAACATGAAATATGTGAACATTTTTGCTAAACATTGCCTCATTTTGAATTTGAATTTAGTGACTCCACTCGAAAAAAGATCAGGTGGAGACATAGGAAGCTGTGAGTTCAGAGACAATAATTTCTGATAAGTTAGTCAATGAAATGGATACTAATTCTGAATTGTGAGTATTTTTTTGATGCAATGCAGCTAAATCCCACACCACCAATACTGATTTTGCCTTTGCTCCCAGACATTTTTCCAGATTCTCAGAGTAATTTGATGATATATTTTATTCTTACTGTCAATGTGGTAATCTTTCATTTCTTTTTAATTTCTCTTGTGGGTAATATTTTTTTGAAATTGTTCCACAGTTTTAAGAGTCAAGCATGCACGCACACACAAAATAGCTCTCTTTATAGCCTTTCATGTTACTCACCAATTGCCATTCAACCTAAACTGAATCTTAATTTCACTACATCACATATCACATGTAGTAGACTTGTGTAGTACAGACAATGTAACTGACAGTGATTGTACTTTTACATATGTCTATATTTGTGATGTTCCTCTGAGAAGAGAGCCTGACTCATGAGAGATGTGGTAATCTTTATCCTGTGTTGTTTTCACACCTTTTATACACCATTCCAATCATTTTTGGATTACTTGGACTTCCTCAAACTTATTACATTGTGACAAAATGTGTTTTCTTTGAAAAAATGTTCTTATAATATGACAGACTTTGTAATTTCTTTAAATTAAATCCCACAACACAGAGAATTCAGTTATGAGGTCCAAAAAGTGCTTTAAATATGCGCAATGTAAAGTTCAACATCACAAGATACAGTAAAAGGTAACAAGCCTGCAGCTGAGAAGATTAGGGCCTTGTTAGGAGACGCCATCTGCTTAATAATACACATTACAGCAAAACATATAATTTTGCATATGCTGAGCGAAAAACCCGTGTTTTACATTATATTCTCATGTTTATGTCAGGTAAATCCACTTTTTAACTCCCATGACTGTCATGATGGCTCCATCCGGAGTAGTTTGGAGCCGAACTGCACTGCTTGTATATTCTAGAAATCATTTTCATTTGGACAAAAATACAGACTGAGGAGCCTCATCTGCAATGGCATCAGTAAGTGAACATAACTTTAAATTGTGAAGTGAATCGTATTAGTCGAGGCTTGAATTAAGTGCAGGGATGGAGAGCACAAAAGAGAGTTAATTGACTGACACTGTTGTTTTGACAGTGGCAATCCTCCCCACTTTAGGAGGGATGGTGATTAATGTTCAAGTGGCTCTGGTTGGTCGAAGGGAACCAGTAGCAGCAGAGGAAATGCCTGTGGTGTTGATCAGTATCAGGTGACCAAATTCAACAGTGTAATGGGCTGAAGACAGAAACATGTAGTTAGTTGAGCCTGATTTAAAAAGATCCTTTATGAAGTTTGATGAATTGCATTCTCTTGAATATTGATTGTGTTTTTTGGTTTGTGTGCATTTTTCAGGTGATCAGTTAGGTATGATACCATTCGCATGAGATTAAACAACAAAAGATATGGCTAAGCAAATGAGCCTTTTGTGCTTTTGGCCTGTCAACGCAAGAACAATCTTCCAGGATTGTTAAACTTTCTGTGTTCATTGACTTGAGTTAATCAGAAAACCCAAAATAAAATCTAATACCATGGAGGTAAACACAGTTGGCAAAAGAGGTTAAAAAAATATGCGCGTACAACAAATAAATCAGAATTTGACAAGAACAAGAACAAAAAGTTGAAGTTCACAAACAGAAATCACAAAGAGCCAACAGAGGAAACAGCTGCATTTCTGCTCAAGGCTGAGATAATTCACACCTACTTTTAAAAACAGAGGCAACACATATACAACACAAAAGTTTTCAGATGTTGTAAATCACATTAAACATTTCTTATGAATCTATCTGCATAAAATCACTGTATTTTGGCCAATCTGGAAAGCACACTTGATAATTTACATTCAAGAAGGACATGGGCCGTGTGTGTTGACTCTCAATACATCCTGCTAATGTATCAATTTCCACTTCTGTGTGCGAAATATCAAGTTCGTGCCCATTTTTATATTCCCAGACCTTTCATAGATCAGGCTCGTATTGATGGCAACTGGCAGCTGCAGCCCTATACGGTCAATACAATAGATGGAGCTACAGTGTTTATCCGATGGGAACAGATCTTTGGTATTCCTCTCAGTCTCCATCCATAAATAAGCCTGATCTGATGAGTTATGAGCACTTTCACTTCCCTTGTTACCATACAAATGTCCAGATGGACCTTTAGATGGTGGTTTTCACTCCCGACACATTGTGACAGAACTCGGGGGGATTTTCATCTGCTCATCCTCTCTATCTGTTTAAGTGGGAGTTCATGACCTGTAACCCCTGAGTCAGATGCAGGGTGTGATTTGAGTTTAAATCCCTCCCCACCCTATGAAAATGGCCTTTTGCACACCCAGCCCAACCTCAAGGGAAGGACACAGAGGCAACACACAATCTAAATCAGAGATTATAATGCAAACAGCCCCGCGGGGCTCACTAATGACTAAGGTGAGCCTGAGATGCCGCTCCAACTCTGCTTTGGAATATCAATTAGGTCTCTGAGGGATGTAGCGATGGAAGGAAGTGACTGGCATAGTAAGCGCCTGACGCTTGTCTGTGGGCACCTCAAGCACGCGTTCATCACCATGGAAGACTGTCAGGAGGAACTGAGCAAAAAAAAGAAAAGAGGGGAAACAAAGTCGAGAAATGTAAGGTGTGGGTGGGGGCAAGTGATGCAAGAGTGAGAATTCCTTTGTCATGTGTTTCCCAAAGAAAGGGGAGCCTGTAAATTTGTTGGAGCAGCCTATTCAATTAGCTGCAGAAATCCACAGCTGGTCCCAGGAGGACTATCTTCACAGATGTGCTGTGTGCAGAGAAGTACCCCTTCTCTGTTTTCTCCCTCTCTCAACCTTCTCTTCCCCTCTTTGTTACATTCTCGAGACAACACAACAAGGTCCTGGTAATCAGATGCTGGCTGAGCCGGTATACACAGCGCAGGAAGAGACAACAGGCTGAATCTGAAATCATCTCACACCTCCGCTTGATATTGTTCAAGGAGAAAGAGTCATCCAAGGCCCTTCTCTTTGCAGACACAAAGGCAGGCACACTCAAACACAACCACCATCTGAATGTACAAAAATAATGGAAAAGCCAGTGTGTGCTGTATCCATGACGGTGTGGAGAGTTATAGGGCAGTGCTATCTTACCTTTTTTTTTTTTTTTTTAAATAATGATTATATGTTTTCATTCTTTCCACGTTTTTATTCAGCTCTCATGTTGTCTTTGCTCCTGTTCTGTTTTGTTTCAATATTCATGTTTTATATAGCACTCTAAATTGGCTTGAGGCTAAAATGCGCTATACAAAAAAAAAAAAAAAAAAAAATACTGCATTGTCTTGCCAAGTGTGATGCTGATGCAGGAAATGCTTAATCGTTTTGAAATGATAGGTTGTAGTCTTTCATGTTGGCAGAAATGACAGTCAAAATCCAAGCAAGCGTGAAGTGCAAGTTTGAAATCATAAACGACTTTAATTGCTAGTTATGCCACCTTCAGCAGAAGTAACAGAAACAAAATGCTTCCAAGTAAGTGAGCAGCGGTTCTGACGTCACCGTGGAGGAATTTCAGCTCTTTCTGCTTTAGTTCAGCCACACTCAAGAGGATGTAGGCACGAACTGCTCTTTCCAGATCATGTCCATGCATCTCAGGTCCTGACTTTGACTAGGAGACTCCAAAGCTCTATGTTATTCCTTTTGAAGTTAAAATATACTCTTTGTCTTACTGTATGACCTGGTTGCACTTGAGCTTCAACTCATACATTGATAATCTGACATTCTCCTTCAGGATCTCTGTACAGTATCCATGTTTTTCTCAAACACTGAAGGTTACCTTGGAGCCGAACCAGCAAAGCTGTGATTTGATTGAACGGGGCTGGTAGTGAAATAGCCTGGGCGTATTTTTCCCCAGCTGCAAGCAGTTATCAATAAAACTTATAAGTTACACAGATTCAGGTTTGGACAACCTTCCTGTTTAATTTAAATCTCCATTTGTGTTTACTTCACTGATCTTTGTTATATTTTGATCTAAAAGATTTAATGCAGTTTGGAATGAACACAGTAAATAATTTGTCCCCAGTGCTGTTTAACTAAGCCACAATGTAAACAATGTCTTCAAGTTTTCTCAATGTTTTTGCTCAGACGTAATGTAAAATTCCCCAGACGACAAAGACTCTTTGCTGAGCATCACATCATCTGGTATTTAATTTATCTAACCACACTGGAAAAATCCCATAAAAGGATGCCTGTAACAACAGACACTAATGTTAGTTATTGCTCTGCAGAACTATGGCATGATCGGTAGGATGCTGGCAAAAGAACACGAAAAAAGTCTACTACAACAATGTATATTGGTTTTATAATCTAGATCATGAGAAACAAAATCAGATTTGTTTTAAAACCTAAACTGAGTTGTTCATAAGATGTTTAAATCATGGTTACTTTTTCAGGTCAACTCATCAGATGTTTCATACTATTCTATCAGAAAGTACAGTGCTGTGCAGACTAATGATAATTAGTATTCACCGAGTTATATGTCACTCCTGCTGGTATCTCATTCATTTTGACCAATGTTAATGAAGAGCACATTGCTGTGTTTTGCTGCTGTCATCACCTTAGAACAGAGAAGGTCAGTCTAAAAATTAAATTAAGCTGAAATTACATCAGAGGAAGATGTGTCATTATAAGGACACCTGTCTGTCTTCTTTACTGCTTAGTCCATATGGGGTCACAATGACAGCATTGAGAGCAAAGAAGTCCAGACATCTGTCACCTGCAACTTCCTCCTGTGGAGACTGTAATACCAGGCTAGACCAAACCAGATATATAATCTCTCCAGTGAGTCCTGGACTAGCCCAAAGTCCTCCTCCCAGTTGGATGTGCCTGGCAAACTTCTAAAAGGAGGTGACCAACAGCCATTGTGATGAGATAGAGAAACCACCTTGGCTGATTCTTCATAGGTTGGAGGAGCGGTGGCTAACCCGAAGTTCATGACGATAGGTGAGGGTGGGGATGTAGAAAGTCCGGTAAACAGGGAGCTTTGCTTTACAGGTCAGCTCCCCTTCACCTGACCAAATCTCATGATCCCTCCTCCCATCACTCACAAATAAGACCCCAAGATACTGGGGGAAGATGCTCTACTCCTATGTGGAGGAGGTATGCTATGATTTTCCAAGAAAGAACCATGAACACTCAAACTGTTCCAGTGAAGGCTGGAGGCCCTCGTGATGCTTCCCGGAGGACATCGTCATCTGCAAAAAGCAGAGATGCCACCCTCAGGTCCAGACATGATGCCCCAATGGCCTCGGCCATGCTTCAACACCACGTCCACAAAAATCACAAACAGAAGGGGTGGCAAGGTGCAACCTCGGTGGAGTCCAGCACCCACCTTGAGCAAGTCCGTTTTAAGGCTGAGTATGCGGACGCAGTTGTCACAGCAAATGTACAAAGACTGAAGAGTCCACGGCAGTGGTTCCAGTATTCTATACTCTTTCAACAACTCCCACAAAACACCTCAGGGGACACGGTCATTGGTCTCCTCCAGGTCTACAAAACACATGTAGACCGGACTGGCAAACTCCCATGTGTCCTCAATAATCTGTACAAAGAAGAAGATCTTGTCTGTTGTTCCATGGCCAGGACGAAATCTATATAGTAGCTCCTGTATCTGAAGTTTGATTATCAGTCGGAGTCTCCATTTCAACACCCCAACACGTACTTTCCCGGGGAGGTTAGGAAGTGCAACACCCTGATATTTAGTGCACACTCTCTGATCCCCCTTTATAAAAATGAGAAAGAAAAAGACACTCATAAAAACAGCTGCGGGCAATTCAGAGTCACCAACATTCCTAAAATGGAAGTTTTTGGACAGTGGGAGGAAACTGGAGGACCTAGAAAACTTGAACGGCATGCAAGGTGTGTACAGAGAGGCCCTCAAGCCCAACCCAGTCTGAAGTCTGGGACATTTTCTCTCTGAGGTGATAGTAGTAACTGCTACACCACTGTGCAGCCCATTCCTGGAATAGTGTATATCTAATATGGAGTATCAGGGCTGTCGCTCATCAGATTCTCACTTGTCTGTATTAAAATCTATTGCATTGGTCTGTGAGGTATGACAATGTAAATCCAAACAAAAGTAAACAATTTTATGCTTATTTGAAAAAAGTTTCATTTTTACATCGGCTCAGCATCTGTACTACTTTGTCTCTTTGCCCCTTTCTCTCTCCCGCCCCCTCCTCACCTCGACAGAGTGATTGATCTGATACGCCATTGAGTCAGATTACATTATGCAGTTCTCGCTGATAAGGGAATAGTGAAACAACTATTTTCTTTCCCCTTATCTCCTCTAAGAGGCTGTGCTTCTAAAAGGAGAACTAGCCTCCTTGGCCAGATATCATTATTCATTTTGATCCGAGGCCTTGAGTACACTGATTACGTTTTATGGGCTCACAAATTTCACACCAGTGGTCAGAGCTGAAGCTTTGGCTCTGCTTTTTTTCTCTAAAAGATAACACGGGTGAGGGTGGGGTGGGGGGAATCAGATGAATACAGTTTACACAACTGCTAAAAAATTTAAAGCATCCTAATCGCTACGGTCAAGTGTTGAATGTGGAGCTTCTTCCTGAAATTCCACCTTGAAAAACCTCTCCTTGCTCGGTCACATGCTGGGATGGAGGGTGTGGGAATCAGAGCTTTATCATAGATCTCACCCTTTGGAAGGAATCCAAAATCTTATTCTGAAACTCCCCAAAAGTGACTGGGATGACTTGTGTTTTATTGCTAGGAACTGAACTTCAGCATAAACAAAGACCAAACCCTAAACTACCAAATGTGTCCAGGGTGATCAGCACATAATATACAAAAAACATCACATTTTAGACCTCAAATACAAACATGTGGAACAAATGTAAAACTAATAGATGCAATAGTCCCACAAGGATGACAAAGTATCTCTGTTACACATTCTGCAGTCAGAGGCCAACGTTTAAGCATGTTTTTGCAAACCTTTATTTATCCTAGGAGAGCTGAGCTGAGAACATTTTGCAATAACCTCTCACAGTCACATGCAGTCATATCTAAACAGTGCTCCATCCAGACACAGACCCCTGTACAGCTTCACAAACGGGGGTCGGGGGGGTGGGGTGAGTCGCTCGAGAGCACGAACCTTGAAGCGGTTTCTCATGGGATAAATATGCATGTAATAACTATTTGACGAATGCATGCTACATTGGCCAGGTGGAGTGGAAGAGTATTTCTGTAAAGTGTGCTGGTATGCAGGGTCAATGCCAAACCGCTACAGAGGAAGAAAAAGAGGGAAAGTGCTGTGCAAACTGGCTGAGGAGGCCAGGCCAAAAAAACAACTGGAATATTTGCTCTGCGGTGCCTGATTTAGTGTTCCGGCATTCTGGATTAAGATGGGCAGGTTAAAACACTTCCCAGGCATTTCCTGACGATTACATTGTCGGCAAATAAATGTTGGCTGCCAGTCAGACCTAATCGCACGTCCTGATAGAAGTGAAACCATGAAGTCACACTCTTTCCTCCTTTGTCTTCCACTGTGTGGGATCTCAAGGGTCTTACACGATTCACACAGCCACAGTGTGTAAGTGAGGCTGGCAGCGGTGCTTTGAAATGTGTGCGGAATTGGATAGGTGGCACGGTCTGACAAAAGTTAAAGAAAGTATGTAGTGAAAGTACATAATTGACTTTCTTAATGCACTCGTGACAATACAATAGATCAGAGACACAACCTCCAGTATGAAATGTGGAGCTTCAGATAAAAGCTTATTGACAAGGACACAAGATGTCGATAACCTGCCTGGTCTAACGATGTCCAATGATGGTTTCCTGTCTCTACTCATTACTGGTGGAGTCAAAGGCAACTCAGCATTAGCTTCCTCCTCAAGACACATGTTACACACTGACAAGGACATTGACAAATTACTGCCCCCTTGTGGGTTTCTTAATGGACAAGTTCATATCAAGACACTAATCCTCTATGTTTTCCAGGCATGTTCGATGAGGTACAGTTGCCTGAGTAACATTGATTTCTTTTTACGGCATTTTAAAGAACTGAATGGCAGGACGACAGGATGGCAACCGTTACAACTGTGGACTGCAGGTTTATTAATAACACCCTTACTTCATTTGTTTCTCATGAGATCTTGGATTAGCACATGTTAATACTTGTAAATGCAGAATGTAGGAAGACTAGCGCTAACTTAACCTGGCTTTCTAAAAACCAATCAACATTATAAGGCACACCTGGTGTTTATGGATGATTTCCTCTCATTTTCATATCTGTCATGTGGTGATAGCATGCTGCTTCAATGAAACGGCTCTGGAGGCTGCAGCACAGTATCTACTGAGCCCTTTTAGTATCACTAAACCCTCAGGTTTTATGTGTTAGCTACTAAACGTTGTTTACAGTTTACTACTGTATGTAAACATCCCAGCATGGAGATGGTGCATTACTTTCGCACTTCCAAACTCGTTTATGTTGGAGGTTTTACTGCATATGAGCTTCCCTTGCCAGACATAACAGCACTGGAATGCTGACTTGGGATCTCCTTCGCCAGACCCTTCTTCTTATGTTAACTGTTTTCAGTCAAAGGCTGAAATAAAAAGCTGGTTCGATCCTTCTTCAAAGCAATTTTGGTGGAGCAACCAGAGCAGCTATGTGATTCATGACAGGGTAAATTGTCTGGAGTTTCTGAGAAAAGCATTTTAGAGCTGTTACCAAAGTACAAATTGGTCACAAAATGACCACAATTTGGACAAGGTGTCAAATGTTTTTCTTTCCTTGAAATCTTTGGACAATATGAATCAGATGTTTCAGATTATGTGCAACAGACATTGCCTGGTTTTGGTGTGTCATTAAAAGTGTGTTCTTTCAAAACACTGACCTACAAAAGGCTCTGCTGTTCTCATTACAACTGAACTGCATAGTGTGATCATACCAAGAACTACTTAAGACATTCAAATGGATGTATGTATGTGTTTAGCAAAGAGCACTCTTTTATCAAGATATAAAAATGACTTGAAATAAATTCAAATATAGGCAGAACTTTGGGTAGCAGGGACTGCTCCTCCTAATTCACAGTAAGAAAACCCAGATTCTCTTTTAGATGCAGTTGTATGAGTGGAGTTTGCATGTTCTATGTGCTAGTGTGTGTTTTCTAATAATCGTCATGTTTTGTGCCACCATCGAAAATCTATTCATCCATCTATCTTCTGTACTGGTTTATCGTGTTCAGCATCATACAGCAAAATACATCATATTTATTTAACAACCCTGTTTAAATGATGATGGCCGTTTTGGGTGTATCCTGCATTTCCACTTGTTGAATTCTTTTTAATTTCTATTTCTATTTTACATGTGCAAATCTATTTTCTTAAAATATCAGAGAAGAAGAAGAAGTCTCAGAACCACTAAGATCTGCTGGTCAAGAGCAATAATGGAAAGCTCTGTTGGAACAGTGTGTATAGTGAGGAGGCTATAGGTGAATGGATATTACTGAATGTGATGTAGATTGTATTCACCTATGAATTAGTCCATCAACTTTGACATAAAATGAAGTCACCAAAAATAGACTTTAATGTTATGTGGACTGCTTTTATAACTGTCGGCATTATTGTACACGTGTCCAGATCAGGAGATTATACTGATTTGCGCTGAGAGGGACAAGTGAAAAAGACCCGTTTCACTCGTTTCCACTAGCTGTGGACTTGCTGACCCTTGATTTCACTTTAACTCTGACCTGGGTAGAATGAACTTTTATGTTTACTTGCTTGAGCAAACTCAAAATTCTTTGTGCATTCAATCCTGAAGCAAACAATAAATATGCAAAAAAAAAAAAAAAAAAAAAAAAAATCAATGCCAGGAATGGCTTATTATTCCTGTCATGGTGTACTTCTTGGGTCTTTATCAGTCTGCAACCTCCCACCCCTATTTTCCAATACCGTACCTCTCACCTCTTTCAGTCCAAGCAGCTGGATTCTCCCCTTCTTGCGAGATAAGCAGACTGGCCTTTCTTCACTGGGGAAATGTGAGAATAAGAATGCAGGATTTGTCCTCTGCATTAAAGGAAAAAAAACGGGGGGGACAGGACCCTGGCTCCTTGTCCCGATGCTGAAAATGTCATCCTGGCCCTACAATAAATCACATGGGGTTGTGATGTGTTTACTTATTACAGTGAGGTGCATCACTGTCATCCGCACTGTTATTTACTCCCTTGGCCCTCTGCATGCCCCCAAAACTCACTTCCATTTCTACTATATTTCCCCTCCCTTTCTCCCAGCCAACCTCCAACCCCACCAGCCCATCTCTTCTTTTACTTTGCACTTTGTGCTTCAAAACCTGCATTATGATCCCCAAGCATTTGTTTTGACTCACATGCGCATCAGGATATTCTGTCTGAAAACAAAGGAACAATCAGAAAACACGTTTCCATTCCAGACGTTGAAGGAATCGCATGCCTCTTTGAGAATTCATGGCCATTAAGAATGAAGTGGTAATGGTTCAAATGTTCTGAAAACTTAACCGACACTGAGATCATTTAAAAAAAGAGAGAAAACTACGCAGACTTCGAAGCACACTTTATACGATAAAAACGCAAAATAAAGCTGATAATAGTAGGTATGAATGCACATTTCTAATGCTGCAAAATCTTTTGAAATGTGGTGTGGTTGAATGTGAGACACCTGCACAACAACGTCAATGGGCAAACAGTCATTTCAGCCTCTCATCAGTCTCGCTGTGCTGGTTATCTCTCACTGCATCATGAAAAATTACAGCTAATGCTTTGTAATGCTGAGCTGTCTTCAACTCGGGCACCGAACCTCCTCTTGCATCACCAAAGGTGGCCCGCAGTCAATACTAACAGGATGAATGTAATGGGCACATGGAGCCGCTCCAGAAACCCTCTTCTATTGTATGACCAAAAAAAAAATTAAAAAAAAAAAATGAAGAAAGAAAAACACGCAAGCAAGGAAAACAGCATTGTTCATGTAATTTTGGTTTTCTCTGAGGATGTCCCTAGGGGTTACAGAAGGGCAATGAAAGGAGGCCCGACATGACAGTGGCAGGGGTTTGATAAGAGCAACAGCAGGCAATTACAGTTCAGCAGCTCACCAGAGAATTGGACGCTGTAACCTGCTGTTGGGACAGAGCCATCACTAAATCTGCGGTGATGGACAAAGCCGCCTGATCTGTGATTCTTTTGGCTTGAAACAGTTTATCCACCACCCTCTCAAAACAAAGGAAACCCACTGAAGTCTTTCCAATCAGCATTTCTAGTTTTTAATTTTATGAAATTTTTTATGAAAAAAAAAAAAAAAAAAATCTTAGATCAATCTGTAGGTGCAGTTTACTGTCCATTCTCTTCTTTCTCTCTCCCTCTCTCTCTCTCAGTGGATAATTTGATGGAATTTAATCTTCGGAATCTTGAGCCTCATTGAGGGATTTGTAACTAAATACAAGGGGATATTTAGTGCTTCAGTGTGTGTCTGTATTAACACTGTTATCATCCCCTCCGATCGTCTTGCTGCATATTCCTGTAAGCCTTGTGGGCTCTTTCCAGCTCATTTATCTCTGATTAGTCATGGCTACTGTTGCTAAAACATACTTAGCTTCGTAGTGAGTATGATACAGTAGATTTCAATGACAAATTAATAGTGGAAGAATTTTTAGAAGCACTCCTTTTGCATGAAACATAAAAAAAAAAAAAAACTACTCTGCATTAATGAGCAGTGTTGGGAAAGTTCCTTAAAATGAAAGGTTGATTGTAGCTACTCGTTCTTTGAAAGGCACTGGGGTGGCTTTTCTAATAACTGTCAAATGTGGACAGTTATTTGGCAACATAACCGTTGGATTACTTATGTACTTCTCAAATTGAGCCTAATAACAGTGCAAAAAGTTGCATTATTTGCAAGTTGTAATTGCAAGCTCTGTGTCTTGAGGCACTCATTAAATTGTGCTACAGGAACCTCGGTTATGTGTTGAGAGATACTATAATGAGGACGTCTGTCTTGAGAGAAACACACTTATGAACTGATGGCAATACGAATCCATAACATTAAAACAGCTGTGACAAAGTGTGGATGTGCAGACAGCAGGACACAGCTCTGATCAAGGTAAACTGCAGTTTATTAAGGACCTAGAGCGCTTCACATGTACTATGGATGCATGATAGTATTCATTTTTCTCACTGTGAGACATTTTCCATCTTCCTGTAAGGACGGAGTTAGTTTCACACCAGAAATCAAGAGCTTATTGACACAATAACTGAGCAGGACGAAGAGTCAGCAGCTCTTCAGCTCTCTGTATATTTAAACGCACAAACAAAATTAGTCATTAAACATCAATAATTTAAAGGCAATTTAATGGTTATTTTCTGCTAAGAGTAAAGGTGTTGCAGTAATATTCTCATTTATAACACCTCAGTCGCACCTCTTCAAACTGGGAGGTGGAAAATTTTCACCTATTGAGAGTTTTTTTTCCCCCACTTCTGTACACAGCAGTTTGAATGTGAATTTGTATGAAATCTGCTGGAAAAATAAAAATGTGAATAATCAGGATTGTATCGGAATGCTATTAAACACTTATTGCACAAACTTGGGGAAAACCTGATATTCAGTTAGGACAGAACAACAGTATTTTAAATAAATGCAGACTAAAGAACTATTGATTATTGACTTTACAAGATAATCCAGAAGAAACCCCATGGGGACACCATGCAAACTGTACGAACTTCACAGTGAGGTGAGTTCTAACCACTATGGTGCTTTGCAGCCGGCAAAGCTCATCATAATAATCCGTAAGGAACTTTTCACTTTGGAAAGCATGCTCTAGATGTCTTTCAAGAGAAAAGAGGAGGAAGGTCAGCTAAAAAAACCAACAAGCCGGTCATTTGTGCGCAAGGGCGTCGCTTTGATTCAGCACAGCCACGCAAATTGGGTTCGCATTCTGCTTTGCCTGGAGTGTTTCAATACAATGCACATGTCCCGTCAGCATTCACATCACAATGGCCAGAAATGTGAAGAAGGTTAAGACCTCAGGGAGAAGCCAAGGGTGCCTGGTTATTGGACGAGCAGCAATAGACCCGTGTGACTCTGTGGGGTCAGGATGTATTAACTGGCAGCTTGCTGAATAATTCGCTCATGTCTCGGGTCCATATGCTCTGGAGAAAATGAGGGAGAGAATGCTCTGCTCACTCTAATTACTGAAACTGCTTCCTTTAGGGAGTTTGGTTGTGTCTGATAAGCAAAAGCACAATTAGGTAAGAGTTGCACACAAAGCCTTAGAAGAAATTAAAACAAAACATTGGTTTACAAAATGATTTATGCATTTTTTTGTGGGAGCTGAATAAAATTCCCTTTATGATAAATTATAGGGGGAAAAAAATTGATAACCACTGGTGTGCTGTTAATTTAGACAGCTGGTGAGTTACCTTTAATGGCTTGCCATCACGAGCTGCATATAATTAATATAACTTATAGTCTTGATTGCTGAAGGTTTATTTTAAGCAGGTTGCATAGTGAGTGAATTCATGAAATAATAGGATACTTAACTCAGTGAGGCGCAAAAACTTCAATATGTGCAATTAAAGCAAGGCAACACTCATTTTTCAAAGCAGTCAGGCCTATCAAATTGATCACGCCTTTTTCAATTTTGTACATATTTCATAATTCTTGCCTTTTTCCACATGTACAAACCAGATGGGTCAGCAGTTTCTATTTGTGTACCTTTCCTGTCTTGAGCTCGCTGCTTCCAGATGATGATGTAGTGCTGCTCGCAGATGAGAGATTGGAGAAGTGGAGCAGGGACCTAAAGCCCTGCTCCACCGTTACAATGCGTGTGTCAGCAAGATGCCGCCGATGCCCGGCGCACACAAACCTGTCTGCGAGACGATGTCTTGTCAAGAGGAAGGTCAGATGAATGCGGAAGGTAGACAAATTACACATCACTGCTGACAAAGGAGTAGAAGAGCAGGAAGAACAGCAATGTGGCTCCCAGAGCCTGGATTTGTCTCACATGACTAATGATACCGGCCGATGGTGGATCATACACGTCGTCAGTGTTCAAGAGCCTCAAATCCAGTCCCTGAAAGGACTGTTAGTTTTCCTCTGCCCCTGGCTCTGTCCCCTGGGTGGTCATTAGAGGCGGTTAATAATACCTCCGCCTATCAGCCAGTAGATGGCGTGGGTGATCTGACTGCTCTGTCAGAGGCAGTGGCTAAAGATGGAGGCTCTCTGCCTTCACTGACTGTCTTCATAATGATGTTGCTGAGTTACATAAGAGTGCAGTATCTCTCAGCAGGCTCTCCATAAGAAATTATGCGTTAGATCTCAACCCAAGCTCCCTGCTTTTATTTCTTTTTTTTTTTTTTTTTTGTTACTGCATAGAGCTGGAACAGGGAGCCACCGGAATGTGTTTCTCTTCCCTCTCTTCTGGAGTGATAGAAAAATCCTGCTTTGATCACTGACCTAATTAATGAGGCAATTGATGAATGTAAATACCAGATTAGTTATGCAAATGATCACAGTGCTGGAAAAAAAAAAAACATTGCCCCCATTAGGAAGTTCTGAGGGTGCAGAAATTATAAATGCATGGGACAAGATCTTTTTTTTTTAATGTTTAAAAGGAAGAAAAAAAACCTGGCTATGGAGTAAGAGACTTTGTCTTTTTAAACCATGTCTTTTTCTGAATAAGTTATTCCAACAAACTCTCATTGACAAATTTAGTTTAGTTTAGTTTACATGGCAGAAGGGTGATGTGATCCTCTCTGTATGAACCAGAAAAGTGTGTCTGAACAGGAATGTGAAGCAGACCAGAAATTTTACACAAATGTTATTATGAGAAATTTGGATCCTCTGACACATGACTGCTGAGGAGAAAAAATGAAAAATCCTTTCAAATGACGAGGTAAATCAGTCATACTCTTGGAACTGGTTGAGACAACTGTTTACTTCCAACATACAGCCCCTTTTCTGTACACTCTGTTTTCAGTGTAATGCCAAACCACAACCATCATAATTTTGCACCAAAGCTTATTTTGATATTTAAATTTGCCAGCTTTACAATAAAACCAGTGATTAAAAAATATTCATCAGTTCTACCCTTTTCTTTAAAATCACACTGTATTTCATTTTCTCCAAAACTATAAGAAAAATACATTTTACAGGAAAAAGGCTTCCTCCTGACCCTTCTGAAGCTCTCTATTACAAGAAACATCTAAACTATGACTTCAAAGATTTTATAAGAAAATATTCCTGTTACATATTTCAAACCTGCATCAATTTGAAAAAAAGTATGCTTCTATTATCATTTCAGTAAAACAGGTGAAGGATGATTGTTGATATATCTATCTATCTATCTATCTATCTATCTATATATATACACACACACACACACACACACACACACACACACACACACACACACACACACACATCATAACCGAGATCAACAGTGAAATGCATTTTAACCTAAAAAACTGGCAGAAATAAAAAAATCTCATTAAAGTTGTTTGGAAAAATGCATATGTTCAACCAAAAGCTGACTGCAAGACATGAAGAAGAACCTTGTTGCAGCACCAAACATATAGCAGTCCAATTTATGGAGAATATGAATGTCGGCACAAAATATCACCACAATATATCCGGGGATTGTTGGGCTGGAAATCATAAAGATGGGGGGGGGGGGGCTTGGGACAATGCATGTCAATACAAGACACCATGGCACACAATTCAGCAATAGTAAATCTTTTTCCAGTGTGGATCAAGATGATGCACTGACTGGTTGCTTAACAAGTAGACCGAATATTTTTCAATTTAAAAATGCTGCCGCTTTCCAAGATAACAAGAAGAATCACCAAAACTGCACAGATCTGACCTGAAGGTGTACTGGGAAATAAATGCCTCTGTTTTTTCATTCAAAAACAAAACCTATGTGCATCTTGCAAGAAAGCTGGTATGATGGATTTCCCCAAACCAATAAGATCACTGACCATTGTTGCTTGCAATGATTATGGGATTTATTTTTTGCTTTGCGTCCACAAAAAATATCTGCGGTTTAGGACATCCAAGTGCTGAAGGTGTCTGAGGTGGTTGGAACATTTAATTTCCAGTGTTCTACTTTATAAATTCAGAGGTGCTGGCATTGAGGACTCCGAATAGAGCCAGAGTAATTCTTGGTAAGCAGACCTTCCAGTAGATACTCTTCTGTGACTGGGCGCAGTGCATTAATCCAGCCTGATAAATCACAGGCTGTTGTTCTCAGAGGTGGGGTGGGGCTGCCGGTGAAATATGCAATACTGCCCGTATAAAAGGAGATGGGTGATGTTTGGGCTGCCGCGTCCCATCCACTCAGACAGAGTGGAAGGATTTATTCCAGACGATGGAGTAATTTGTGGTTTGGGAGAATGCCTCACTAAGCTGGACGCTCTCTTGTTTCAGATTTTTACAGCTTTGTCATTATAAGCCTGAGCAAGTCAAATCATAGACCAAACTGAAAAATGGATGGCAGGAAATGTGTTGCTGGAAGGTTGCTTGGTCAAAAATGTGCACCAGCAAGAAAATCTGGGCTTTGAAAGTGAATGAATAATCCCCTCTTCCTAACCCCAACAGCTTAAGTGGAGCTATTTAGAGACCTCCCGTCAAAGACTGTGGTCTTAGTGGCCGGCTCCAACACATGAATAAGCAGTGGGAGTAAAGTAGGGCATTTTTTTGCAGATGGGAATACATACACAGAAGATTTCTTTGAACAAATGAGAGTTCAATTGTTACAGCTTAACATTAACTTGAAATATTAAGGAAATGTTGGGTAAATGCATTTCTCATCTTTCCTTTTTCCCTGTTAAATCTGACTAAACTGCTCACTAATAAGAGGTTTTTACGCAAGAAAAGACGTTTTACACTTCTGTAGGTGTGAGGAGAAATGATGATAAACTACAAAGGCTTGAAAAATGCCTTGCTTTCTATATTTACCTCTGATTTATTTATTTAATATAATTCTGTGTCTTGTACTAATAAGGATCAAAGGACCTCCATATGCTCCTCATGTCCCTCTCTATACTAGAAGCTCCAGGGATTAAGAGCTTGTGTTGCAAATAAAGCCAAACTGGCCTCCGCTGTGCCGGGGCATATAGGCCCAGAGAGTGACGGCAGGATGATGCTCATTTTTACCGCACTACTCTCATCCTGCAGCCAGACTGCTTCCTTTATTACAAATGTGTGTCTGGATGTCACAAAATCTTTAGCTGTGCAATATTTCTTCCATAACATGAAGTTATAGTTTCTCCGTGACTTAGGCCATAATGATTTTTTTTTCAACTTCAATACAACCGTGTCCTTCCAATATCATCTAGTTGAGACATGATAACCTCTGTGATAGTAAGCGCTTTGTAGGTTTATCAAGTCGGTGCAGAAACTGTTGTACTTTTGCTCTCACTCCAAATGTTAAGAAACTACATGTTCACTCTACAGACACCAAAATCACTCCACTTGGCAAAACTCTAGCTAAAAACAAATAAATACCAAAAAAGATCAGTTTTTCTCCAGCTTGAAATAATCATTTCATTTGAATGAACATACGTGACTTAAATTTTAACCCTCTGGTCCTGGTTTTACTGAGCCTGGTCTAAAACAACATTATGGAGTGATTTAGTTTAATGAAAAATAGCAGCAGTCATTCAATGGAGAGACAAATGTGCGGCGTTTGTTACCAACACAAGGAAAGATCTACATTGATAGTCTTGTCATACATTCATAATTTACCACAGAAAGACTGTGGTCTAGCATGATTTGAACAGGATCTTTGTTTATGTCCACTTGCATCACTTTTTAACAACAGTTTCAAAAGGTAGATAGGGGCCGTGTAAGAAAAAACTTATTGAAACTTTCCACATCTGCCCAATCATGTCCTCAAAATGTCAGTCAACCATGTGACCTGACAGCAGGAGGAAAGCAAATCTATAAACCTTTCAACTGTGACACCCAGTTTAGATGATGTAACTTCAACCTGAAATAACATTGTTGTTGACGTTAGATATACAAAGACTGTACCATGTCTCAACCACTACATCTGGCAGGTGAGAAGCTCCAGAAGGCATAAAACCATTCATAGGCAAACCGATATTACTGTACAACATTTTCAGTCAAAAACATCAAATGGATCCCAGACTGTTGTTTCTCTATTGTATCTGAACACATTTTGTGAGTCATATTGCAAAAGTGTGTTACTAAGATATCTTGAGCAGTGGCAAATGCCAGCGTGATTTTGACAGAAGTTCACTTAATTGTGAAACTGAACCCTGAAAATCTGGTTTTCGCTAGTTAAGCTGGCAGTGCCAGCCTCACAAAACTGAATTCCACATTCAAAGATGGCGCCCAAATCATTCCCATGTCCACTGCCAGAAAGCCTCACAATGCTTGCCAATGGGTTTCCTCAAACTTGAGCATGTTCTGAGAAAGAGGAGCTTGATCATTTGTCCTGTGGAGCAGGCTGGACACACATATGTCCAAAACCACTGCCTGTGAGACCGCCTGGTCTCCTTTGGGCTCCGTGCAGAAAGTGTTGGAAAAAATTCATATGATCGAACAGCTGTTCCAAATCTTCTTAGTCAAATCTTTATTGGATTGAGTCTGATATCAAACCACTGGTGATAGAAAAAAAAAAATCCCTTTTGTGATGCACAAAGAAAAAAAAATTGAGTTTAACAGCTTTTTCTTTCCTTAAAAAAAATGTAAACAAGCATACTTTCAGATGAGTGCACGTCACATGATAAAGGCATGGATGACTGTCACATGCTTTGGCCTTAATCACAAGAATGGCAGAGATGCCTTCATGCCATTTCTTGGACATGAGCTTCACTTCTTCCTAGCTAAGCCGCTAGCCTATTTATTCAGCATCACAATGAAAGGATTATTTCTTGCATTGTCTTTTTTTTTTTTTTTTCATGTGACAATGGGTCACAATCAATAGAAGCTGATGGTTCATAGAATCATAGAAGCTTTTAAGATGGATGTTAAAAAGCAAGCGAGGTGTTAATGTTACTTATTTTGCCTTTAAAATGGTTCTAGGAAACCATAATTGACAATGAACCTGCTCGTCTCATAAAAGCCATATATTGGGTCAGATCTTGTCAATTTGTTTGAGGTTAGTCTCAATTTATTAATTCACCAGTGCTGCTTATTAAAATTACTAGTTATTAAACCAAAGTTGTGGCACCAGCTCACTTACTACTGTGCATTTAGAAATGCTTGTATTTTCCAGGTACCCCGGGTTTTTTATAATATTGATGTCAAGGCTGAGCTCAGGCATGATGAAGTGATCTCTCTGCTATAAAGATGGTTTGTTGAATAGTAACATGGTTGACAACAGCTCTGAATAATGTTTAATTTACCAGCCAGCTATGTGAGCAAAACGGGAGAGACAGCAGTTCTGTTTGAGACTGTGTGTCTGACAAAATGTACGGAAAATCAGTCCAGTGGTTAAATACATAGCAAAAGAGATTAAATTAATCCACCATAACCACATTTATTGAGGTTATAGTAATCTCATACTTTACAACATTATTCCTTATAAGATCCCTTTGAGGATGTTTGAAAAATGTTTATAAATCTTGAAAAAAGATTAATTCACACAATATGAACATGACAGTGGTTTTTGAAGCAAAGAGTAGTCTCCAGCTCAGAAATTAGGGCTCAGATCCAGCCTCTATTGATCCAACAATTGTTGTGTTTTCAGGATCCACTGCAGCTTCTCTTAACTCCTCAGTGCTCCTGGTCATTTAACTCCCAAAAACAACTCAAGCAGCGGCGTGAATGTGCTTCACTCAGCCATTCCAGAGTCAACCGGGGCTCATGACTTTAACTAACTCCATCAAAAGTGGCCGTGACTTAATTAAACCTTACAAACAATGTCACGGACCACAGGTGCTGGCACTGCAACCGAGAGGGAACTGAAAATGCCAAAGAAATGCCATTACCTCAAGTTGTTTTACAAGGAAAACATTGGGAGGTTTAGGGGAATCTCTCACGCTTTGACTATGATCCGTTTGGAGATAACTGTCACTATTTATTGGCTATTAATTTAATGTTCCTTAAAATATCTAAATATTAAAAAGAAAGAATGGATATTAAATTAATTTACTGTAGTTATTCTAGCATCAGCATGGAAATGTTAAATTAAATGACTGTGCACTTTGAAGTTTTCAACTCAAATGACAAACTTTGGCGGTCCGACCCGGAATAAACCTGTTGACTGGTGATAATATCACCTCAGGACATATATTGTTATGGGCCATTATCTACTGATCATTAGAACCAGCTCAGCAACGTGGAAAATGGGATGTTCAGCATTTCTAGTTACAGGTTTGTAAAGCAGACTGCAGTAGTGCTCTGCGAGAAGTAACAAAGGTTACTTAATCAAAAGGAGCCAGCATCTGTTCAATGAGCGATTAAATATGGAAGGCATTAAAGCTTGGTATTCAAACTGAATTTTGGCAGTATGGATTCTTTAATAGATGATTTAGCAAACAGCTGGAGTTTTTTTTTTTTTTTTAATGTTTGCTTGTTTTTTTTTTTTGCGAAATGCACTCGAGGTTCAATCACCCTGTCAAGTCTCTATGTTAAGACGCAGTGTTTTATGCCTCAGGTGCTTGTTGTTCATAACTCTTACTTGGCAGTGACGGGTAGGCAAGGAGCTGGCTCTCAGATCTGCTTGACCTGAGATGCAATCGTCAGTCTCTGGACTGCAACATAACTTTATAATCTGTCTCCATCGCCCAGTGCAATGCTCCGAAAATCTGTCTCAGCATCTGCCAAGTTCTGAGCTTTGAAAGCAACATTAGGCCTGTCACATATAGACAGAGACACGCAGGAGACTAAGAGGACACATATGGGATGCTTTTCTCATACAGGGAGAACGAAGGAGCTGAAAAAGGCGGTGATGATGATGCCGGTGCTGTGGGGATTTGGAGTATACGTTCTACGTGTGAACGGGACGTGAGATGGATGAATACTGCTAATCAAAAGCCTCCATCTGATATGTTGATCAATTTTGTGACTGGAATCGATAAACCCAACCGTTAAATTATGTTGTATTTATCAATCAAACTTCCTTCTCAAATTAAAAAAACCACAACGGGAGAGATAGGCGGCAACAGAAATTCATTCTCGCTCCCAGAGGGCCGCATTCTGATTGATCACATCGATTCAGAAGGATCATTGCTTCAAGCCTAAAGAAAAGGACAAATTGCATTTCTCCATTCTAACTCTTTTTAAGACAAATGGCCAGGGTTGGCGACTTCTAAATTTCTTTCTGTTCTTCCCAAACGAACAGTGATGCCTGAACGACAGACATAGAACGCTTGAATAAGTGGCACGACACATTAAATCAGTGCTTTTGTGTAGTATTTCAGGAATTTGTGTAAATGACAAAACAAGAGGCTTCTGCTTGAACTATTTTTTTTTTACATTTAAATGAAGACCGATGTGTTTTTGCTCATTTCCCATCATAAATCACCTCAGTCGGTGCACTTCGAAAATGCGATAAAACATATAATCATTGTGTGTACATTTCTCAAAATTTGTTGCAAACATTTCACCACATTGTCAAACTGAATGAGACATCAAAACGTGTGAAATATTTCTACTGACACACATTTCTAAGTTATGAATCATAAAATAAGTTATTTTAAATTTACTTTTTTGTGACATTAAAAAGTGCTGTGTATAAGTTAATCATTAAATAATTTAAGAAAAAAATCTTTAAAAAAATAGTGAAGGGTTGATAACTATCCTTATAATAGATACTTTTCCATCAATAACACAGAGATTTGTGATTTCAATTGATATTGATTTAAATGTACATAAATGATTAATTTTTGGAAATCGCCCCATGGGTCAGGGAGTAATTGATGGCCACATGTGATTTGTAGGTCACCAGTTGCCAATGATTGCCCTGTGGTGATAGGTTCATCTGAAATTGACAACAAGGCAGCGGTCTGGTGGAAGTCAGCCAAGATCAATGCTCTATATTGTACCCACACACACAATTCAGGGTCAAACATGAAGCGTTTTTTTAAAACAATTTGAGAGGTTCAACTCATGTGGGAGCCTTTGAAGCACAACTGCTCATCCTCCGTTGATGTACCGCGATTTTCTTACAACTCCAGTGAAGGACAGTGATCACGGAGCCCGCTGGCCGCGTGCCAGGAAAGCCTCGGCGTACAGAGGAGGGAATGATAGGTGGACCGCCGTGACAGATTGGCACTGGGGGTCAGAAGCAAGAGAGCAACGTTGTACTTGACTCTGTGCAGTGCATGTAAGATACTGAGTCACTGAACAACCCCTTGGATGAAAACCAAGCGATCAGCAAAAAAGAAAAACACTTTTCCCAGACGTTAAAGCCATGATTACAGCATGCTGGATGGAAAACACAGTCATGCAAAACAATCTGGTAATGTAAATTCCAATCAGTCTCTCCACGGAAAAGTAACTATTTACTTTGTTGCATTAAATAAGCCTCATTGTTTTATAATGCACTGGCGTATGAGTATTCCTTCAGTCTTCACAAAAACTAATGTATACTTTTTCAGAAAAAAATACAATCAATTGGCACCTGATCCAGGGGCAGCAACTTTCTGTCAATAGATCGGTGTTGGAACAGCATACGCTGTTGTATATGTGCAAAATGTTTAGAAAAAAAAATTAATAAGCACAGTAAGAAGCTCAATGAAGCTGCAGGTTTGCTGATAGTTCCTTTGAATAACGGACTAAACACAATTACTTTTTATATTTCACTAGTAAATTTATGTTGTGAAGATAAAAAAACTCATGTTTTTTTTTTTTTTTAAGGCAGGAAGCGCTTTCATATCATTACTGATGCCACGCATTCAATGACCATGTCTCAGGAAATAAGGGATGCCATACAAAGCAGAAGTGCATTGTGGGGTCTGATTTAAGTTGTCAGACACAAAATGCTGACTAATGTCAAGCTGAGGCTGAAAATTGAGACGCACAAAAGAAAAGCCATTAGCATCTTTGGTTGAATGTATTTTAGAGTTGTACAAAAAAGAAAGGAAAAAAGAAAATTATTGCTAGTCAATGAAATGTCCCAGGAAGCCAAAGACAAAGAATACACACAACATAGTGTGTGTGTGTGTGTGTGTGTGTGTGTGTGTGTGTGTGTGTGTGTGTGTGTGTGTGTGTGTGTGTGTGTGTGTGTTTGAGTATGTGTGGAGCATCCTCCTGTGCAGAAGCACCTCTCAGCGAGAGCCTCTCTCTCGCTTTGAGTGATTTTTATTAATTCCCTCTGTCATTCAGGCTCGTCCTGTTCACTGCCCAAACGCAAGCCAACAGTGTAGAAACTCTTGTCACTTGGCCCTCGCCAGCAACGGAGCCGTCTGTTGGCTCCACAACATTGCCCTTGACTGCATCGCCAGTGCAGCAGCCCTCATTACAGCAAACCCCACACAACAATATTTGCCTTTTTTTTATGTGCAAAGAACAGAAGATAGAATGAATGTTTGTACATTTTATTTCACAGCCACATACCAACAGTAGCTGATTCACTCAGCATGCATGTTATGGATTTTATTTGCCTGGTTTATAATTCTTGCTTTTTTTATCTATTTTTTTTAAGCCTGATGGACTCGGAGCGTACTAATGATGGGATATAACCAAGCTGTGTCAGATTAAGACAGATCAAGACATCCTAAGCACAGTTGTGGTCAGCACTTAATGACCGTTAAGCTCCTGTCACAGCTCCCTTATATTTTCTATATGATCATTTTTCAAAGAGGGGGCTGCAGACTTGTTCCTATCAGTGGGCGCACACCATAGGAGAGGGCCTTTGGCTGCAGCTGCCTTCTGTTTCTGCAAATTATTACTGTACTTCTTTTTTTATTTGTGATATTAAAGGTGCATTAAGGAGTTTTACAACCTTAAAAATACTTATTTTCCACCATAAATATGTTACACATTTTTAATGATGTGTACAATGTGCCCTGACATATTCATTACAAGTACCTCTAACAGCGCTAAATTGTCACTAGAAAGTTGCAGTGCCGGTCCGGCACCAGCATTTTTTTGGGAGAATTTGAAAGGAATGGCGTAATGCGCGCTCCGGTTGGTCCGCCATTACTCCGCCGGATGCTTAGTGAGCAACAACTGAGCAGGATCTTCCAGAAAGTAAGAAAAGACTGGCTTCTAGCACTGCCACAGCTCCAGCACAGACTCCACCAGGTAAAAGAAACTTAAATCTTATTTGAGCGCTTCTAAACGAGCGAAGATGGAGTCCCCCTCTTCCGTGCACGCGAGCCACAGGGACGAGTTTTTCACTAAGCTGCATTACGCCCAAGGCCTGCAGGGGGCGCTGTTACGCATAAAACGTGCAAACTTCTCAATGCACCTTTAACATGATTAAAATATTCTATTTTTCTGGTGATACCATAAGATTGCCTAAATGACTACTAAACAAGCTGTCAGTAAAATCATTAACTTTCAGGGATACAATCTGATTCCAAGTTTGTTAGTTTACAACAACATTTTTTCTTTTGGAAAAGTGAACAAATTCTCTCCGACAGTCACTAACAAGATGATAATGTCAGAAGGAATGAGAAATTATTCACAAAATTCATTCTGGTTAATTTTTTTGGGGGAAAAATGAAATATCAGGATAGAACACATGACAACAGAAAATAAATCTTTGACTATATTAATGATCTCTTGATGGATTTGCAGGCATTGCAGACCTGAATTCCAAGTCTTGAGTTTTGCTTTTTTCTTTAAGAGTTACTAATGCAGCCATATTTATTTTTATTTTGCATAAGCTAATATATCCACACTCACAAAGGGACTATTTATCCATACTGTGACACAGTCACAGTGAGGAGAATCCAGCTCGATTCCAAACTAATGCCCTTCATGAGTTTGCATGTTCTCTCACTGTTGTTGCGTGCTTTGGTTTAATCCAGGTTTTCAGAATTCCCTCCACACTCCAATGACAGGATAATTGGTTCCTCTAAACTGTGTGCAGGATGAAGGTGTGAGTGTGAATGTCGCTTGGTGTTAGGACTCTGATTGACTTGGGACATGTCTGAGGACTCCACTGCCGTTCGCCCAGAGTCTGCTGGGATTGACTCCGACTCTCTGTGACCCTAAACTGGATGAAGCAGTTAAGAAGATGGACTGATAGATTGTGGGTTAAATTGTCTTAAGACAATTTAAAAGAAAGGAAAGTTCATTAACGAGCCCGTTCTCCTTGTGCCTGTGCGCTTTGTCCTAAATACTCCAGATTCCTCCCACAATTCAAAGACATGCTGGTTAACTAGTGAGCCTAAATGGGCTGTCAGGGTGAGTGTGTGCGCGTGAATGATAGCCTGTCTGTTGGTATTTTACCTTTAATAGACTGGCGACCAGTTCAAGGTATGTCCTGCCAATCACCGAGAGTTGCCTGCTATAGGCTCTTATCTCACACGGCTTGGATAAAGTTAGATAAAGTTATTTTTGATTAAAAAAAAACACAGACAGACACTTTAAGACACTCCCTCATTTTATGCTTCATATAATGTATAATTAAATTATTTCTACTGCAAACACGTCACATGTTGAAACACTTCTTCACACACATCGTGATGAGGTGTAACTGCATGGCAAAGCAGAAAGAATTGATTTAATCCTCCTGCAGGAATATCACCTATGAACAGTTGCACAGACTGCATAGAAAACATATATCGTGATGTCTGCCTTATGCCCAGGGGACGTGTTTACTCATGTCTGTGCAGACCTATAGTGCAGGCTTATGTGTGTGATTTTGTGTGGATTTAAGAGCGCATGTGTTTGCCTGAATCTATGCATGTTTTTGTATTAAGCATAAAATCCTATTTCCAAGTAGAGAAGCTACTGTTTATGTGCCCAGAGGTGTAAGCGTCGCCTCAATTAATTCACATGAAGTAGGCCACTGTGTTTTTTTTTTAATCTCTCAACAAAAGATTTCACAGTGGCCTTTAATTTATGTTGTAGACATTTCTAGGATTAACCGGAGTGTTTTCACTGATTTGCATATTACCATTGATCACTTTGTTGCATACAGTTTTGGATTAACTGTGACTGCCTAACAGAATGTTTGGACATTTCTAGTGAACTGAATATTTTAATAAGATTTCTTCACTTTTTTTTTTTTTAACCTCCCTTCATGTATATGTTGCCAACGTCAGATTTTCCTAATTCATGATGCCTGCAAATGGACAAGCCAAAGCCTGAAACGTCTCCAGAATAGAGCCTGAAAATATCAGTTTTGATGAAAATTGGCAAGAGGATCCACATTTGGAATCCACTGCAGGGCCCCAAGAACAGCATAGAGGAATTTTAACACCAGCCATCTAAAACCAACCAATCAGTCAGGGTTTTGTTGATTTTCTTTTTTTTTTTTTTTTTAGTGCCACCAACACAAATCCATTTGTCATCATCATCACCCTGCAACATACCAGCTGTGATCCTGTGCTGATCGGCTGGACACTCAGTCAGTGACCCTGCATCAGTTAGCAAGTGAGACCAACAACCCTTCAGTCTCTGCAGCCTGGGAGCAGCCATTAGTGTAATATGATGAATAGGACACCAATTAAGTAACAATTTCCCTTTTCTAATACGACTGGAGTTCTCATTTGTAGATATGGTTAATCTTTACACGGCTCTCCATCTCCATCATGGCGCCACTTCTGAAGCCCAGTGAGACGGTTCCTCTCATCCTCCAATGACATCCCCATTAGAGCAAATCCTGCTGATAAATGCCAGGCAGATTACAAAAAGGGTGGTTTCAGCCGAGGGACAGGCTGCACTCCAAGACAGGCCAAGCCTCTATTCCCCGCCCTTTAAATTATACCCTGTTTCTTTACACAGTCATCCCAGACCCACTGACTATGAATAATGCATCAGGGTAATCAGGGCCTCTCAATGGATGCGCAGAGCATGGAAGGGGTTGATAAATATGGCAGAGATTTGGCTCCCGCGCACTGTATGCTTAAAACATAGCTGAAATAATTTAAACACCACTGGAAACTATGAAACCATCCAACCAGTCAAGTGTATTAAGCAGCTTTTAAGTAATGCAAATAGAAGCATCTTGAATGCCGTGCACGTCTCACGTATTGAAAAGGGCACTTATAGACTTTGCTCAGATTGATAGCACACAGTTTTCTGACTTTGAACTATCCGCTATCGCTACCACAGGATGCATACTGGCAGCAGAAGAGTTGAGCTTTTAATGCACATTAAATTACACCCCACCACATGTTCTGGGAGTTACAGGACTGAAAAAAAAAAAGTATTGTTATCATTGGGAAGTGATCAATCAAGAGTATTCACAGGGTGCCAAAGGCACATTGGAGGTTTCTGTACTGAAGATCAATCACAGACAAAGCCCATCCTCCTGCTACTTGCAGCGGAACAGCCTGTTATCAGTGCAACTAACACTTCAGTTATAACAGTACCAACTCTCAGATCCAAGATAACGCCAGAAACTAGAAAGGGCTTTAAAACACGGAGCCAAAGTGTTCCAGTCCCAGGTTCTCTCAGTAAATAAAGCCACTGTTACCTGCTATCCATCAAACCAACTGGCTCTACAGCCATAACCACGCAGTCTGAAAGAAACTGGAGGCAGCAAATCTTCAAAATAAAATTCACTGCAAAGCTTTCAAGTGGTTCATGCTAATGTTAACTTTACCATCTGTTTACAGAGAAGGAACCCCATTTAAAGGTCCATAAGTTGTTTTCCAAGAACAAGTTACACTCCCACCAATCACGTCACATTCCAAAAAATCCATATATACCTGTATATTTTCACTTTTTTTTCACATTGTCCAGTGTGAGTTTTCATTGCGATACTTTGTAAGAACTGAATGCAGTGAATCCTCTGAGGATCCAAGACGTGTGGACACCTTGTGCTGAGCAGACAGATTTGCGGGTGTGAACATGCTTTGTATTGTTAACACAACTAAAAGTGCAGAACGTGGACAACAGACAAATTTTCACTAGTTTAAAGCAGAACTATGCAAGATTTGCTTTAGCGCTCCCCCTACTGGTCTCCTGTGAAAGCTCACTGTCGTAAACGTCCTCCGCATCACGCCCCCACCCCCGCCCCTGCGTGCAGAGAGCGTCCCACTCCCGTTTCCTTTTTTCCGCTCGTTAGACAAAGTTTTTTTTCTGTCTTTTGGTTCTGCCATCCTTGAGCACCTCAGGGTGGCGTTGCTAACGCTAGCAAGGGTTTCATGTTTGTTTTACGCGCTTTTGTTCAATCTTCTGCAGCGACGGTTCCTCGCGCTGCCCGGGAACTTCCTCCGGTTGCTCCCTCTGTCATAGACATGCCTGCTTCGCACAATCAAACTTACTGGAAAACAAACACACTCAGAGAGCTACCGCTTTCAGCTCAGTGCAGCGAACTCACTCGCGGTCTCGCGCTCACTTCTATGAGAGGAGGTGCCACTCCTCTTTATTTTTCAGTTACCAAACAGAAATTAGAACCAATCAACACATCCTGCAAAGATCGTCTATTGCAACACAATGACAGATCTCGCACTGCAACAGCTTTTATACTTGTAATCCCGTATGAGCAGGTTTGTTCTCGCGAGATGTAGTCGGGTCCGCTCCTCTGAAATTGGAAGCGCTGTTTTCAGGACCCAGACCCCGGGGAGAGTGAAGGGACAGGCGAATCACCGTGACAAGTCTTTGTTTACCCCCACAGGGATTCTGAAACACATTTATTGAGGTAAAAAAAAGTTGCAAAGTTCTGCTTTAAGTCCAGTCCAAGCGGACAGGAAAACGACCAAAACGCAGTCAAAGTAAGACAATTTTTCAAGTCCGTCTTCCCATAGTCCTGTAGAAGCTCTGGACGTTATTTGGCTTAAAAGGGTGACATCTTCTAGAGTTGCATTTGTTTACAAAGCGCAAGAAGAATGTGAGAACGTCATCTTCTTCATTTAGGTGTATTTCTGTGGCAGAGCTACAGCGCCATCTAAAGGACTGGCATATCAACTACATTGTGCTGAGTCCTGTGGATGCAGACACACTTAAGCCCGAAATGATTCATACTGCACCAGAATTTAGGCTTAAAGTCACTTTTATTTAACCAGAAAGTTTTTTTTTTTCTTTTGCATGTCTCACTGGTATTTTTGACCGTTCATTCTCAACAATGAGCTCTATTCATGTCCTCTATTTAGTCTTCATATAGCATGCCCCTGCAAAGAGGGGACACCCGTCTCTAGAGGACACCATCACTTGGATTTCAGGGTGTCCCCCTCATTAGAGGTTTACACTAGTCATTTAGCCCCCCCCCCCCCCCCCCCCCCCCCCAAAAAAAAAAGAAAAGAAATGGAGAGCATTTTTTCACAACTCCGATGCAGTGTTTTGTCTTTTCTGTTTTCTTGACAGTGCCATCATTCATAGTCCAGAGATGAAAATTGAAAAGGATCAATCAACTGCCAACTACCTTCCTCAGTGGAGCGCGGTGAGCCCACAACACTCTGCTCAGCAGCTGTGACAGTCCATTTACATGGCTACAAACATCACTTCCTCCAGTGCGGTGCCTGTTCATGCAGCAACTAAAAAGCCATGGTTGATCATACACCACCACATGAGAAGTGAGCTGTGATATTTGCCATACTAAAAAGTACATTCCATCTACCATACTGCTCATGTTTATTTATTAAGTTAATTAAAGGATTTTTTTCACATAATGTGTACTCAAACATGTCATCATTTAAAAATGTGCTGTAATTAACTTTTCTAAGATTGAGAAAAGTTAGAAAAAAATACATCTGTCCTAATAATCCACTTAAACCCACTATATGCAGTCATGATGTGACACTTTGTTCAAGAAATGCTGTTGTAGCAGTACAATAATAACATATCATTGAGAGTTTAGTGGCATTTCCTGGCATTTTCAAATTATCATGAGAAAGAACATGGCTCTTCAACGAGCACAGATGTGAGTGGTCACTCCTTCAAATCGGTGAAAGTTTCCTTTCAATCATGATGAAATTACCAAGTGTTGCACGCGGTGTGAGGAACAACAGGCCGACTGCAAAATGCGTTCAGACAGGAAACTGAGCTGGTGGGATAACAGTGACCAGAAGGCAGAGTGTTTATGGGTGAGCGGTGGTTGTGTACCTTATCAACACATCGTATGAAGTTGATGGTGCAGAAGGAACTAATCCAAGGAAGAAACTATAGCTTGTCTTTCATCTCTCATGAAAAGTGAGATTCAGACATACGTATAGTGTAACACACCATCATTCTTAAGTGTATAAGAATATTTGATCATGCCTCACTTGGTGTTGCCTCTGCCAATGAGACAAATGCATGAGGTAACAGGAACACTATGATGGTGAGAGAGGGAAAAAAAAAAGGCAGATCACATCAAAAACTCACTGCGTGATTCTCTGCATTGGTGAGATTACAAAGGCGATAATAGACCCCAACCCCAGCGACCACACACACACACACACACACACACACACACACACACACACACACACACACAAAGAGCATGGGACCAAAATGCAATTTCCATGCAAATTCTGAACACACTTACAAAAAGATTTCCATATTCAGTGTGACTGCAATTCAAACTCTGTGTTTTCTCTGCTTAACCTTTTGATTTATTTATACATTTCTACCTATTTCTCCCCGCCCCTCTTCTCTCCATGTCTGCATCCCTTTCCTCATGTGTTGCATTAATGCGGGTTTTGTGCGTGGACCAGAGTGTATGGGCGCGGGGCCGTTTTACCCCCCTGTTCTCGCCGCTTTATTTATTCATGTGACATCTTGTCCTTTTGCCTCATCCAGCTCAGTGCTTCGTAGAGATACAGATGCTTTAGATAGCCGACACATTTGGGTTGCTCAAGCACTGATCGTACGCCAGCCACTCCGACAACACCATTAATCTCTCTTATCAGCATCTCAGTGGGTGCTCTGGCCTCAGAATGGTATGTTCTGCATTGGGCTACCATTACTCAATAGATGCTAAATAAACCACATTGCTCCTTCTGATTTACCCTCAGTACTGAGTTACAGCCCCTTTGCTGAGGAGATGAAAAGGGCCATCGCTCTCTCAGTGGCATTGACCACTTTGTTATTGTTAGTTCCTTCAAAGTGTTCCTGGCCTCTTATACTGACTGCTTGACAATTTTGTAATTGCATTGTGTGATAAAAAGCTAATTAAGTTATGGAAGATCTCTTATCTGTTTTATTTTCCTCAGCACTATCCAGGGGATGACCTTGATAAGATCACTTGGATGCTGCTGCCGTCTTTCACTAGTGCTCTGTGTTAATAGGGACAGTGATAACTACTGTGGATGAAGATGAGAAAGGGCTCCTTGACGACAGTGAGCTTAACACAAGATACAGAGATACAGGCCCAGATAAAGATGCAGGGGAATGCCTGAGGGAATCACCCACCAATAAAGTTCTGCTTCTTGTGATCCCATAAACAACTGATAAGACTTGGAAGCCTAATGAGTTGAATTATTTTACTGACACTTGGAAAATGCGGGTTGACTGGTATCTTATGAAGCAAGACAATATGCTCACGCCTGCAAATTTGGAACATAAGCGACAGAAAATGACTTTGTGAAGCCCCTGGTGCTTTACAGCATGTGTTGAAGATGTGGGATTGCTGGGAGCAAACATTAAGCTCAGACAGCACTCAGCAAACATTGGGGTAGAGCTGCTCTTTTGCATGAAAAGCTTAGATTTAAAAAAAAAAAAAAAAAGACAAACATTTGAAACAAAGTCCCCTCCAGTGTCCACTGTCACTCAAAACCCAGCAGGCACATTCATATTGTAGACTCACACATTTTAAGCCATTTCATTCAGACGGCATCCCTTGGCTTTATGTTATACTGAAACTACACAGTACTGACGTTGTTATTGTGTATTAGGACAGATTAGAATTGTACTGTCTGCAGGAAATACATATTGGTCTGGGATTTATTGCTCCTTGTGGCTTGTTTGTGGTGCATGACATGGTTACCCGAGAAGTCCCACCCAAGACATAAGACATCATTTATTTGAGTTTGGGGTCCCTCGCTTGACATATATGTAACACAAATGGTACTAAATAGCTTTCAAAGTCAAAAATACAAGTGAGAGGTCTTATAGTCTATTTGTCATTATGTCTATCTTAAAGACAGCACATTGATAGTAGTTAAAAATTAAAAGCCAATAGTGAAAAACACAATTATGTACCAATAAAAGGTTCATGATTTGACATTACAGGTAAAAAAAAACCCAACCCAAAAAAAAAAAAAAAAAAAAAAAAACCCACATAACCTCAAAGAGAAATGTTTTCAAGGACTATATGAATATTAATATTGGTATATTGCAATATTTCCTGAACACAGACAATGTGGCTTTGTATTTCCATTCCTTTGGAAGTGTTAAGAATGTATCTGGGGGAAAATTTGACAGTGCTCTCACCATGCATTACCTAAATGAACTGTTATCCTCGGCGCTCACCCAGACCTTGTTTGGTATTAAATAATTCAACACATTCTCCGATGCGAACTTCAGCTGCATGCGTATCACGTCTCTGCTTTGCAGTCTCCCATGTGTTTCAGAGGCATAATATATTACATCGGCCCATGATGCAGTGGAGACTGTTGCGCATGCTGTATGTAATATGTCAGGCTTGCATCCACCTGCCCAAGGGTGTGGTTAGGGTGATGGTGGGGAAACAACGAGGTGCTACATCATTCTCGACTTCTCTTCCTCTACATACCAATCAGCCACAACATTAAAGCCTACCACTATGTCCCTTTTCCCATGTGTGACCACAACAGCTCCAAAGCATCAAAGGATAAACTGTTGTGATATTAAGCACACATGCAATAACTAGATAGTCAATGCCTTTGAAGTTTGGGATTAGGACAACATAGGTCACATTTGCTGATCGAGCAGATATTTAATTATATTGAGATTTGCACAGTTGGGACGCCAAGTCAACACTTTCAGCTCTTTGTCATCATATTCATACCTTTCCAAAACAATTTTATTGGAATGGCAGCAAACATTATGCTGCTGAAATGCAACTTTACTATAGGGAAATACCAATGAAGGGGTCTCCACTGTCTGCATCAGCAAAGCTATTAGGTGGGGGCTCGGCTGCAAACAAACATCTATATGTTTAACAGAAACTGGTACCAGGATGTAGAGAACCGCTGCACAGGATGAAACATCCCAGATTAGGCGTTTGTGAAGCATCTCTGATCCACTTGTTTTGCTCTCACTGCACATTTTGCTTACTCCAAAATACAAACGTCCTGAACAGACTTTTTTAAGTTTTCTGCTGGAAATTGACAATTTGAGGAATATTTGACAAGTATCCCAGTAGAGGATAGTTTTATGAGCAAACACTCCCCAGTCAGCGCTTCAAATATTGTGCGACATTGACATATTTTGACAGCAAAGTGGATAAAGGATAAACTTTATGCTGCACTGGATGCGTAATGTATATAAAAAGCAAAGGTTAATGAAGAAATTAAGGGAGAGGGCACTAGAAAATTCAAGGGAGATTACTTGGAGCTTATTCTTTGAGGCTGTATGGTCTTCTACAGCAGAAGGTTTGCTGCTTCCATCAGCAGGACTTGTGTTGAACACCTTCTCTTGCAGAAATTTAACTGTCGAACGGGCTAATTAGTTCTTTGGCATGTGGCCTTTCCATTACAGCGAGCGAGAGAGAGAATCAGAGAGGTGTTATCAGTGCTACAAGATGACCTGCTGACAGACAGTGTCAGAGACCCAGCTGGGATCGGCGTATTGATTAGACAGGGTAAAACCCCATAAAGCGTGAATTGACTGTTTGTTTTTCCAGCAGACCTGAGGGTTCAATTAAAAATGCATATTGTTCAGCCAGCAAAAGCAAGATGCACATTAGCAGGAAGAACATGAAACAAGCATAAAAATGCAAACATTAAAAATGTTCAAACGTTTTCAAAGCATCTGGACTTCAGCAGATCAAAGCCACTCAGCAGTATGTGGCACTCATGCTAATTTCTCAATTTGAGGTAATAATCTTTGAGGGAAACTAGATATTGGATTTTTTTTTTTTTTTTTTTTTTTTTTTTTTTAAGTATTAGGTGAACAGCGCAGTGCAATTGACACTGCATAGAAAATGTGCCCTTGAATGACTGGCCTCAGCCGTCGTGGCATTTGTACTTGACAAACAGGCTCATTATTGGATGACTTAATGAAAGCCTTCCATTCAGAATAGATTTTGGCGCAAGACAAATGATGAACACGCGGCATCAAGAAATTAGCAGTCCAGAAGCAGGCAAAGCGTGGCTCTGTCATCAGCCACTAAATTGGAAAAAATGATGCATCTAAAAAGGTAATTATCAACGCAGAGATGGTAATTATGATAATGTTTTGATCAATTAGTCCACTATAGGATTTCTTCTATGTGATAGATTTCACAGAACTTTCAGGAAAAAAAAAAAAAAAAGACTAAAATAAGATTAAAAAAAAAAATGTGGGCAAAAGAGAGAATTTCAGATCAATTAGGAATTCAATTTAAGCAAAATTACTATAGTTCCAACATTAGTCAGAAAGCATTTGTAAACAGAAAATCATGTTACAATGACGACCCTCCATCTTAACAGATTTGTGTCAAATAAGGAAATAGGTAAAGTCTCACGCCATATGTGCAAGCATTTTTTTTATTATTTTCTATTAGAAGGGAAAACAAAAAGTAACAATGAAAACTAAAATAAGATATCAGTGAGGAAAAAAATAAAGGAGCCCTTCTCAGTGTGCTGAATTCAACCAGCTTGCTTTTTCTTTTTGTTTACTTGCTTTACCTTTTCATATAATATCATACTAAAGTGTGCTATTTCTAGAGATGAGGATGTTTTGGTAATGCGCATGACCTCTTCCCATGTTATGCAGATAAGGTGGCAATATCATTTACACTGTCAGTATTGAAGTTGTTGTTGACTGTTGATAAACAAGAAAAATGCAGCATCAAACTTTCATTTCCAGCCACAACTTGCAGCCCAGGGATGCAAATAACATCCACGGCACAGGTCGTCAGGAGTGTCATTTCCAAGATATTAAGGCTTCACTCCTGGGATTTGCTTCTCTGTCGTTGTGTAGCAGCGATATTCCCCATGATTCAGGTTGGAGCGCTCATGTAATGCGTTTGTGTATGATACATGATTCATAGCCTGAAATGAAAAAAAAAAAAAAAATCTCTTTTTGACGCAAAGATGACTTTTCATTTCAATACAGGCAGGCTATCTATTTGAACCCCCCCCCCCATAATAATAAATAAATAATAATAAAAAAAAACTTTCCTGTTGCTTTTGATTGCCCAGTAAGAAAAAAAAAAAAGATCCATTCAATGACAGCTCATTAAGCCTAATAGATGTTGGGGCTCAGTGCTAAACAATAAGACAACAACAACAACAAAGTGTTGATGGGTTGTTGTCAACTCTTCATGATGCCCCCTGTCTTTTAGGCTCCATCCCTCCTGTGACTCCAAGTTTCCCAAAGTGGGTAAAAACCATGGATGAATTGATGTTTTCCAGTTTAATATACTTATCTGGATTGACCACTTTAGTGCAGGAGAAACCATTTCTCAACAACATGAATATATATTCAATTTTAATTAAAGTCTTTCAAAACTGATACACACAAGCAGGCCCGGCCTTGATCAATCCAGCACCCTAGGCGAGATTTTGGGTGGCGCCCCCCTTGCATCGCCAGCGTACACTGTATACTCACCAGAAACTTGATAACTTTATCTTTGACATTTTTTTTTTTATTATTTCAAGAAAGCAAATTCTCAATCAGCATTGTCAACGAGATAATAAATAAATAAATGCAAAAAAGTTAAAAGGATATATGAAAAACCACATGAATAGCTAACATGAAGTATAAATGACACACAAAAACAAATATCAAGCTTGTTTCAGCAGCAGACACTAACAGGAAGAGTGGCAGAGACTCTCAGTGCGACCCATATGCTGGGGTAAATTTCTGCTTCTCCTCATGAAGGCGTTGCTGAGGTGGAGGCAACAGCAGACATGGTAGATGGTGAATCCAGGAATGGGATTTGGAAACTTGAACAGCGCATCTGAAAACAGTATGTGACACCACTGAGTATCTAATAATAAAAAAATATGATTACAAGAATAAAATAAAATGAAGTAATAAAAAAAAACCCCAAAGAGATACGTGGATGATGTTCACTACAGAGTACGTGTATAATACACTTCTTTTTGATTTACAAATTAGATATTCAGTTTATTGTCACTAGTTGAATGCTGAACAGGCGACTCAGGAAATAATATTGTAGACTACTGTTATCATTTAATAGTTTTTGCTTATTTAGTACAACTACTTATAAAAACAGAGAAAGCTGCACCTTTTTTCTTTCCTATTTATGCTGCTGGTGCGGCAGCGCCCCCTGATGGACAGCGCCCTAAGCATCTGCCTACACTGCCTATGCCACTGGCCGGCTCCGCATAAAAGAATGTATTCTGATTTGTTTTTGAAATTGTGAAAACCAGACATTTGTTGTTGGTTCCCAGAGGTAATTTCAGCGTTTCTCAAAATCTAAAATGTAAGTGCTTGATTCCCAGAATATTACATTTGTTACTCCATTTTTTTATCTACAGAGATTTTGTCACCCTCTGATCTTGGAGAAGCTGTAAATGCCTCTGATAGATTCACTTATTAATTCCAGCAGTCAAAACTTATCTATGAGCTCATCTGCTTATTTTAAGCTACTGCATGAATTTTTTTTCTCCAGACACACACACACACAAAAAAAAAACAGACTTTTAAACATTTCTGTGGCTCCGGGAAGGTACAAAAACTAATTTCTTTGTGAACAAAATTGCTTTGATGCCTGGGAGGTACAATACTTCTACTTTTGCTTGAATTACATTTAAATATTTCAGTAGGCACTCCGGCACAAGAATATTTAGGTTTACTACCAATGTGACTCGACAGCACCCAAAATTATGGCTTAACAGCCTTTTTCAGAGCGATGCATGTAGAGAACGACCACACCTTTTTTCCCCCCCGCTGGTCATATGTGTGAAAAAAAAATGTAAATTAATGCATATTTAACCAGATTTTAACAGTTTTTATAATGCAAAAAAAATTGCATCTTTAACACAATATTTAGTGTGTCAACAGCAACTTGATGATTTTTGTTGGTTTTTACAACCAGATTTTTAACATTTTCAGGTGTCAGATTGCGTCAGATTTGATCAAAATAAAAAGAAAAGTCAAATGAAGCAGGGCAAACAGTGAATTGTGCATCACGTGTGTCTAACTTCACTCAGATGAATCCGTTATGAAACTGCTGCAGTGCTTGATGACAAACCACTTCTTCTGAATCAGGTGTGTTTGAACAGAGAGACGTGTAAAACATGCAGGGCAGCGAGCCCCTGAGGACTGGCGTTGGGAAACCCTGCGCGAACGAAGCAAAAGCAGCACTAGCGGTGCACAGGTGAGGACTTGTCAAGTTTTAAAGACAATCTCGCCATATTGATCGGAATGACTGGTGACACTCGGTGATCCTAAGAGTCAGCAGATGCTGCTGACTGGCTGTGACGCCCCGTCAGAGCCAGTTACACGTTCACCTTACATTTCAGTTTTACATTTTCAACCACAATCGAAGAAATGAAACCCCAAACAAGGTGAAAGCACACAAAGTATGCAAGCTATAGAGTATCTACCAAAAAGCATTCTTTATTTTGATGTGTTGCAACACGTTTTTCACATATTGCGCCATCTCATAATAGGTTTGAATGCAGAGAATTTATTAGCAAGGCGAAACAGTGATGCTAGAAAAAAAAAAAAAAAGCATTGAGATGTTGAATTTTCACAGTGCAACGTGAGGAACAAGTTTTGTTTCACCTTCATGCCACGGCGAGTACAGCTTTGATAAAACTGTGAAACAATAATGGAACTCTGATTTAAAAATGATGCTCACAGTGATAGATTATCTGGTGTAAAGCAGGCAAAATATATAGCCCCCGAATAAGCTGCAGAGGGCAAATGAATTAATGTGGGAGATAACCCGGTCCTCCTTCCCCTGCCCTGAGAAAACCAAAGTCTAATTCAGTAAATGGTCTGAAAGAAAGTAGAACTTAAGTCAGTAATGAACTGCGGGTTAATTCTCAGAAACGACGTTCATGTAAAAAGATGTTCACAGGTTTGTTTGTGAACACATTAATATGGTTATTCTGTGTTACACCTATTATCAACAAGCATGTCTTTTTTTTTCCAGTGCAAAGCCACCGAAGACTCGAACATCAAAATTGCACTGTATCGCCTGATTGCAGCTGACATGCCTTTTGCTGCTTCTTCACCCACGAGTTCACAGCAAGTCACCACAATATCAGTCAGCTGCTGACATGAAACAGCAATTTTTTTGCCAAAAAAAAGAAAACAAAATCAAATAATAAAGACTTCAATCAGATGAACTCCCTTCAGATTGATGAGACACTTTTGTTGGACATGAACATTGATTTTACTTAAGGACAAAAAGATACAGTGTGTGTGTGATCATTGACTTCCCACACATGGATTTAAAATGGATTAGATGAAGTCACAGTGAAGGATTCTGAGTAGAATCTATGATTTATTCACCCTTGTGAGGAAATAGGATGGTGCCTTTTTTGTTTTTTTTTTTCTGCCACTGTGTTAGACGATGAGACAAATGGTTGCATTAAAAGATAAAAGAAAGTGAACAGGAACTGAATACAAACGGGGACATGAGCCCAGCTCCAGATATGAACTATAATTCTTTCCATGATGCAAGC
Organism: Salarias fasciatus; assembly: GCF_902148845.1. Classification (NCBI taxonomy): domain Eukaryota; kingdom Metazoa; phylum Chordata; class Actinopteri; order Blenniiformes; family Blenniidae; genus Salarias; species Salarias fasciatus. The sequence continues at coordinate 14,249,346 of NC_043745.1, read as the reverse complement.
ACTGACCTGCGATGCAATTCTTGGCCCTGCATTCCTTCTCTCTCTCTCTCTCTCTCTCTCTCTCTCTCTCTCTCTCTGTTGTGGCATCTGGGGTTTTTTCCTCCAGGACCACCACACTGCACCGGCAGTGAATCAAAGCTGCAGAGAACTACGCTACTTCATGTTTCTTCATTCCTCCTCAACTTTTTACACACTGATGAGCTTCTCCGCTTTGTATTGCTACAGAAAAGAAGTGAATCTGTGGGTTCCCAATGAGCCCTCCCCTCATGACATATCTGAGAAGTGATAATGGTGACAGAACAGCTACAGATATGATCGTGAAATCTTTTTTTTGTTTTTTTTTTTGCCTGTAACTGAGCTGCACATCACACTGCCGGTCTGGCCTCATTTTACCTTCCTGCTGTTCGTCTCTCTGCCTCACTCACTCTCTCTCTATTTGGTTTCATTACACAGTACCACATTAAACAAATGGCTGTGCTCCCTGTGCCTTGAATATGGCTTTATTGATCTGGACAGTAGGTTTGCGCTTTGTGTTGTGCCGTCACCTTGAGTCATGCCTGGAGAGCAGCCAGACTACTTGTAGCCAATTTGAGTCACACTAACAGCACGCAGCGTTTGCCTAATAGGATTGTCACAGTCCGAGTATAAGGTTCATCTCAACACTGTACTTTTCCAAACTGCTGATTACTTTCAAGGGAAGACCCGAGTAAGGCTCCTTCACTTATCAGGAGGGAAGTAACACAGCAGCTTGAGTAAAGAGCACTCACTCCTCGACTCATTTGCCTGCCTTTCCCCACATGAGTGTAGAGCATATGACGCAATGAAAAATTCAGCTCCCTGGAAGTAGGGTACATAAAATCTGAATATTTTTTCAGTCTGGCACAACACGTGCATGGACACACTCACTCATGCACCAACTGGTGATAGCCAGTTATCTCAGCACAGAAGCAGGACACAGAGGACACGTTTTATTGCGTCTTACTGGTGGCGTGTCTTTACCTAACAGAAACCTTGCCTATTGCTGAAGGCATGCCAAGGCAGAGGGCAGAAAAAGCAGGCATAATAAAAGTACACCTATTGCAGATAAGAGGAGGATTTGCCAAATTGAAACATAAAATTTAATATAACACATTTTGCTGCTATCTGATTTTTTTGGCCAGAGGAGCTGGTCGACACGTCCAACAGCGGAGCAAATATGGAGGCAGAAAGGAGAACGAGACGAGCCATACAGCCTGCACGGAATCAACATCAACCCATTTATTTCACAATATGTTATAAAGAAACAGGATCATTATAGCGAGTCTGTTATTTAAATCAGCATCGACGCAAATTATAAATCCCATTGATGATAAAGAGAAATATCTTCATTGAAATCGGGCTCTCCACATTAAAAGACCTTCATTTTTATGGTCATTGTGAAGCAGAGCACTAAATTTCACAGTTTTCATACACAAACACAAGAGCCAGAGTGCACAGTCCGGCGATTTAAAATACAGCATCCTGTGACATTTTTGCTGAGTGTGTGTGCTTACTATTTTTAAAAAGTGCTCTGCTCCATATTTATATACTGTCAACTGAGTCTGTACCTGGGAACTGCCCCCAACACCCAAAGTCTACTTTTGGCCTCATGTCTACAAAAACAGTGTTTTCCCAAACCCTACCATATTTGTATATAGAATGACAGGACTGCTATTTTTTTTTCTTACTTTTTCGATTTTCTAATCTTAGAGTGAAAAATGACCCTGTCCCTCCAACAGATTACACTTTCTTTATGTGGAGAGAAAATCTGATCGCACAGCCCCTACTTATACAGAGGCTAGACTAAACACGTCAGATTTAATGCCACCTCACAACCGAATGCATGTAAATCTGATTTACATGCTAAACGATGGGTAGTGAGAAGCGGAATTGTTGCCGTGCGTATTATCACATCGTCAGTGTGAAGCATGATATCCTACTTAAAGGGTATCGGCTTTATTTCCATGTAATGGAGACTAAATGAACTGCAGCCACACATACGGTGGCTGATGTATTTGCCAAACAATTTCAGTCAGGACCAATATATTTACAGATCGCCCATAAAATTATAAACACCAACACATGAAGTGAGAAACACTCATGTGTGTCTATCATGATGCTTTGCGGTGTTTTGTCCCTTGGGTAGGTTCTACGTCTTCATAACCTTGACCATATTTTCATTAACTTCCACAATCCTGATCAAAACTATAAAACAATGAATAATTATTAGGATTTAAACCCTTTAAATGCCTGCTGGGTGATATAATGCTGGTCGATCAAAAATGTTTTGATCTGTTTCGAATGCTAAGTTCCATGTTTAATTTTGATTGAAGGTCAAAAAACTTCAAAAGCAAATGGAACACATATTTGATGAATCTGACACTGATGCTATGCTGCATGGGAAACGTGCAAATAGTGTAACTAACATTATTCCTTTTTTACGGAAATAAGAAATCATAACATCCATATATGCATAGAATAAGGAAAAATATATATTCTAGTGAAGAACAAAGAACATTTTCACAAAATTTTTTTAAGAAGTGAATTAATATAGAATATTTAGTGGATATTTTGTATTGAATTGCATAATGGTTATGAGATTAAAAACTGTGGTGCAAAAACAAAAAACCTCTACATTGAATCTTTTTATTCTTAAATATTACCAGGTACAGTAGATATCGAATCAAATAGTACACTCATGTTGCTTGAGAATCAGTCTTTTTGCTTGTACAACAAAGTGAAGACCAATTAAAATATCCTCTGATCGAATGGATGGCTGGATGGATGGATGGATGGATGCACGGCTTGTAGTAGAGGAGTGAACGAAACCAATTCCCAAGGGCTCAACAGGGTAAATCTAGAGCAATACTGTAGTTTGAAAGGCATATTTTTTGACCTGCGTACGTCTTGTGAAGCAGCCTCAACAAAGGTCCTGCCAGGAAATGATGGACAGGAAAATACATCATGAGTTGCCCTATAAAACCATGGGTAAAATGTCCCAGGCATGGGAAAATAATCAGTAGTTTATAAAATAAGATGTAGAATTTTGTGCAGCAAATGGGTGACTGTGGGCACTGACTCAGAAGTGAGTGCTATTTGTCCATTTCAGCAAAACATTTTCTATCTTCCAGCTCTGTTCATATGATTTTTCTCTCATAATTCAAAGACATTCAAGAGAGGTGGTTTGGAGACTTTAAATTGCCTGTAACTGCAAATGTCAGTGTGTTTTCCTATCCGTGGTAAGCCTGGAAAGCAATGTCCTGCAGAGCAACTATTCAATGCTGACCCTGAGAAGGAATTTTTCAATCCAGTATGAAGGAAGCTGCAGGATAGACTGAAAAAGCAACTGTAGCAACAGGAACCACTGAACTGTTACAGCATTTTGAGGGATGAAACATGGACATATTTATCTCAAAAAAGGCCATAAAACACAATCAACAATCAAGAGAAGCATTATTCGCAGCCCCAGAGTGTAGAACGGTATCAGGGCCCAGGCTGCTCTGCTGCCCCTGCCAAACCGCCTCTTTGAAGTTTGAGGAATTTCCTGCACGTCATGGTGTTGGTGCCTTTATGGCAATAATCATCCTTCTGCATAAGGGAGAGCAGAGACGACACTGTCAGAGCAAGAGAAGCAGCCCTTATCCTCCACCGCTGGAGTACCAGAGGCCTCCTCCACAGGGTGGGAAGGAAAGCAGGCAGAAGCAAGGCGGCTAGCCAAGGTCCTGAGGTGCATTGCCTGTTCTACCATTGAAGCAAACATATTCTGAAAAGAACTGTCTCAATATCTCACTCTACATCAGCACAGCTCTCAAGGTTTCCATCACTTCAATGGAAAAAAAACACAAGGTTATTCATGTAACCACACACTACTATTGAGGTCAAAAAATTGTTTTGAAAAAATATACATCAGGAATGCAATTGCTTCAACATATTTCCCATCATAACTTGTGAATGTAACAGGAAAAAGGTACAATGTGATGTTGCACACCAGTTAAAAAAGATCTGAAGCACTTCCTGCAAAGGACAACTGTTTGGCTTCAAAGATTATACACAGAAATATCTTCAAAGATTCAATTTCAGTGGGGAGATATGAATCAACTTTTAGTGTTAAGTCACATGAGGACACAAATGTAGTTGTTCGACGCCAGATCAAGGTGTTTTTCCTGAACAGAAAGTATCTTTAGAACTCAACATCAGCCGACATTGAAGATTTGGAAGATAACAACTGCATTTAATCTCGAGACCAAAAATGATAAAAGTCCCATAAGACGGTCGGTCGCTGCCTGTGAAATTACCTCTGGAGTTGCTCATAAGTCAAACACTGTGTAGTTTTTGTCCCAGATAAAAATCTACACTCTTTGAAATAAAACTTATGACCTGTCAGTGGCTGTCATTCTTAGCATACCTTTCATTCCTTCTTTTTCCAGGACCTACTGTATGATGTAGAGCGCTAAATAAATTCCATATTCTCTCCACCAGAGCAGACAGTCACGGTTTGAGTCGTCACAGCGGCAGTTCCAGCACGGTTGTGCACTCCAACATGTATAATTGGCTGTGTTTGCAGGGGAAAAACAAGTGATGCTTTTTTTTTTTTTTTCCCCTCAAAGGCTTAAGATGCTTGCTGCTACAGTTTGGTAAAAAGAAGGAACTGGTGATGCCATGTGTCACAAAGATAGCAGATGGCTGACTACAACGTCCTCGGGCCATCCGCAGGCCCACACTGGAGTCAGCGCTGGCGAAGACTGCAGTGCAGACGGAGCTAGACATTCCAAACTAGTGAAGAACTGGTGAAATTAAGCCAAAATAAATCAAGTTTGCAGGCAGACAATGGCGTGTGCCAGGAATGTGGGACGACTCTCGCCTTTTATCAAGACTGACTGATGAGGTTTGCTCATTTACAAACCAAAGTTTTTCACACCAAACTCATCGTTATGTGAAAGATTTTGTTTTTTTATTTCTTTTTCCCTTTTTGGTTGAGGTGATGTTTTCTGTCATTTATTGGAAATCTCTGTCAGTGATTTAAGGAATATACGAAAAATCATATTTTAAATTCTGAATGTTGAGGTATCTGAGAGTTAGAGGTGGACTTTGATGTGAGACTGTCGTTCTAATGCTAACGGTGTTTTGAGCACTATTTGCATTCTCTCAGCTGTGTTAAAAAACACTAAGCTATGGTGTTGATGCAAACACCAAACAAACTTTTTTGCACTGCATTCCTTATTGCAAAAATGACAAATAATGATTGATATCAAGCACTAGCACATGAACCTAAACATACATTGACTCGGGGAACAGCACACTGTTCTTCTCGTCTGGACGGGTTTTAAAGAGATGGTTCCATCTTTATCTACCATCTTAATGTGGCCGTTGGTGATTCATTTGGAGCACGGTAGGTACTTGGCATTGCCCAGCAGCAGCTATTCGTAATCCCATTTGTGGACACTTCATGACATAAGTAGGAGCGAGAAGTCTAAATGATCATGACCTCGGGGCTCGGGCAGCCCACTCCAGAATCTCACTTACCAAACTCTATTTAACTGGTGTTAAAATGACTATTTATTACTCCAACGTGGCCCTTTCCCTGACTAAATGTGCACTAGACCCTGGTAGATTGTTCTAAGTAGAGGTGAGAAATAAATTCCAAGCAACACTTGACCATGGCACATAAATGAATAACCCTCACTTTGTATGTTTTAACAGATATGTACCCTCTTACGGGATGACAATGCTGTTTTCGAGGAGTGTGGGTGCGCATTAATTCACCTTTTTTACTGTATGTTCTGTAAAACTGGTGCAGAGAGCACAGCTGCTACTCAGCACAATATGATGCAAAAATATTTCTTACATGAACACTTTTATAGGTATTCAGGCTCACCGAGCAGAATCAGCGCACAGCAGTGTTCCACCAGAGCGCTTCTTTTATTGCTTATTCAATTTTACACATCAGATGATAAAACATTTCACTATGTCATTGTTGCAATTATTCTTTTGTAAAATCACAGCGTCAAATATTTTAAACAAGAGAAAACTTAGTTTCTTTATGTGAAGATGGAGAGGCAATGCAATAAAGAAGGCAACGCTTTTCCATGAGATCTCTGCACCACTGGGAATTGTCTGCTCCAGTCATACAGTGCCTTGCAGGAATGCTGACAGTTGTAGCTGCACCAACTCCCCCACCTGCCTACACTAATATATACATTACGCTCGAGGAGTTGGAGTTCGGGAGCAAAATGTACATTGCATGGTTTTCCCTGATGCAATTAAAGGCTGCTAAACCACGAGCAGTGGCTTAGACCGTTCCATAACCATGAAGCGGAATATTAGATTTCCCAGCTTCCCCTGCTTGAGCACTGTGAAAGTGATAAGGACATGGGGAACTCCCTGCAGGAGACCTGGAATCAAGCAGTGTATGGACCAAGTTTAGTTTAAGAACCAAGACCAGAGAGAATTACAATGGTATGAGTGATGTTCGACTAGAAATGTGATTATCAGAGAATTTAGTTTGTGTTTGAGCAAATTTCTACTTCTCCACTTGAGCACTGGCTAATTTAGCAACTTCTGTTTGTACCAGAAACTGTGGCATTCGACTCAGTGCGTCCTTACGCAATACAGCAGTGTATCGTAGTGGGTAAGTTATAATGAAAACATGAGGTGTTACTGATGTAGAGCAGTGGGTCTGGATTCAAAGAGTAGGAGGATGAGAGACAGTGCTCAGAGATCATGAAGCACTTTGCCCACAATTCTCTCAATCAATACATCTCAGCGGCATAACTTGTAGCTTATACGTTTTTTTTCCTCACAGCTGTCACCCACATGGCATGTCTGAGACTTGAAGGTATTTTGGGAGACTGGCTTCAGCGTTAACAGTAAGTACCACTATAAGCAAATCTTAGCAAACTTCTCTCCATGTTGTCTTTCACTCACTTCACTCCTCAAGTGCCCTGCGATTTGAGGGCATACAATTCCTAAATTTACCCTGCCTGAAGTTAGCTAATCACATTATTAGCGATGCTTTCTTGTAAATTTTTCTCTGCTGAACATTCTCTTGCTCTCCACTAAAGAAAGCACACCCCCGATTTATTACCATTTCCCCCCAAAACCACTGATATAAACCTCTGTGTGATTCATTTCACTTATTCCCTAAAGGAAATTATAATGCATGGTTCAAAGTGATTGTGGTTTGTCACTCGATGAGAAGAAGAGGGAAAAAAAAAATCCTGCTTTCCACATTCGGAACACACATCTACTAGGCGTGTATTTTAATGCTGTAAAGGAACAGCAGTGCACAGAGACAGCCTATGCTCAGAGAGAACATGCAAACACTGCACATATAGGCAGAGTCCAGAATAAAGCTGGGACCTCACTGTTAGTTACGTTGGGGTATCCAAAAGAAACCGGAATTAGGTCATAAAATACTAATAATAATGAGTTTCAACTTCTGGCCGTCAGATGTGCTACAGGTAAGCCTCGTGCATATCTGTGAAAAAGCTGAGCTCCCAGAGTGACACTGACGCCCGTCAGGCGCTATTTATAGTAACAGAGCGCAGCGGCGGTCTGCGATTTTTCCAAAATGGCGGCATTGACCGGGAAGCCAGAGCAGCACGCAAACATTAAATTCTGCTTTTTGCTGGGAAAAAACAGCTGCGGAAACACTCACCTTGTTGCAGCAAGCCGACAAGGATGATGGTCTGGGGAAGACTCAAGTCCATGAGTGGTTCGGGTGGTTTGAGAAGGGCCAGATGTCCGCTCAGCCGTGAAAACAATGCTGAGCTGCTTCTTCGCTGTCCAGGGTATCGTCCACAGCGAGTCTGTCCCTCCAGGTCAGACTGCAAATCAGGACTACTACATCGAAGTCCTCAGACGGCTCCGTGAGGATGTGAGGAGGAAGCGGCCCGCATAGTGGCGGAGTGGAGCCTGGTTGATCCACCACCACAGAGCACCAGCGGACACGGCGCTGCGCGTCACGCAGTTTCTGGCGAAGAATGAGATGAATCTCCTCTCCCATCCGCCTGATTCGCCAGATGTTGCCCGAGTGACTTTTTCTTGTTCCCCAAGTTGAAGAAAGAGCTGAAGGGACAGCGGTTTGCAGATGTGGAGGAGGTGACAGAAAAATCGCAGCCGGCAAAAAATGGCACAATTACGCACAGGTGTCACGACACATTCGTGAAGTGGGAGACACGGCTGGAGCGCTGCATTAATGCGGATGGAGACTATTTTGAAGGCGACGGTGATGTTTTATTTTGAAATGTCAGAAATAAAAAGTTACAGTCAAATTTCGGGAACTTTTGGGTACGCCCTCGTATGTAGTTTGTGTTCTGTCTTTCATTTCCAGTCATTTTCACTCAAATCTCCTGAAGTGTTACTGTTGAATACAGTTCATATCTTCAGTTAATTCATTCAGTTGTATCACCTCTGAGTTGCATACAGTAGAATTCATCCTCTGTAGTGCAAATATTGGACTTTGAAGGAATATCCTGTTGGTCTGTGGGCCCTGTAAACAGAATTTAATCCACTAGATGCAAAATTTCAGGGGTGGGGTGCAATCATGCCTTCCATTTGGGATCTGACGGAGTGTCATTAAATGAGAGGGCCAGACTACCCATCTGATAAAGATTCATCTAAAAGGCAGAGCTGTTTGAAGACTGAAGCCAATTAGACATGATATGCAAAGGGCTCCAAGATTTACATTTTCCCTCATCAAGCGACAGATGGATTTATGTCACTAACGCCTCACATCAGAAGAGGAACGGAGACCAAAGGCACGCGCATTATTCATTCAACACAACAGCATGCATAATGCTAACCTATTGGATAAAAATATTGTCCCTGTGGTCTGCATTCACGCCACAGAAACCTGGAACTCTTAACGATAGATCACGGCTTTTTGAAAACTTGAGTTTTTTTTTTTTTTAAATTGTTTTAAGGGTTTAATTATGTGTAGATGTATTAAAATAATCAATCTAATTACAAGCCTTCCATTTGCACAGGGAAAAAAAACATCAATGGGATTTTGAAAACATATTTACAGAGACTGAGGCAGGGAGCGTATCTGCAAATATTGGATTTTGCTGTGAAGGGAGCAAATGGGTCAGGGTAACATTAGGCACAGGGAAAACAATGACAAAGCGAGGCTGAAGGGGAAAGAATCTGATAAATAAGAAAAGCAATAAGTCAGATATCAATGGAGTGGATAAAGAAAGCACATCAATAGTAACTTTCACACAAACACACCGAATTCATCAAGCGACTCTTTGAAATGGATTTGAAAAAAGGGAAAAACCCAATGCACTTCAGGAACATGCCACCAATGAAGGAACCCTCAGCTAAAAAAGAAAAAAAAAAACTAATTGCAATTACCAGAGAGCTAAGTTAGGACTGGCTTATACACAAAACAGTCATTAGAACAGGTGGATACAAAACATACTCATGCATACATGGCCTAATGTTTAAAAAAACAAAACTTGGTTAGTGGTAATAAGCCTATGATGGAAAACAGCTGGATCCTTTTTCAACAGCACAAGTGATATCAAATGCAGATATTTCAGTATTAAATTGAGATGACAAATAGCCATTGTAAACATCTGTCTGTCCTAAAAACATGGCGAAAGGAGTCAGTCCCGTCTTCTGGTGGTTCATGAAACCGCCTCATTAAGCACATTTAAATGGCGAGGATGAAAGTTGGAGAGCACCCGTGACAGGTGCAGTCGTGACAAGCTCTTCATCTTCATGTTGGTGATGAGGAGCCAGGAGCACAATATGGCAGGTTTGCTTTTCAGTTTAGAAGTTAGGTTTAGGCAGGAACACTCTTAAAAAAAAAAAATCAGAGTGTGACTGGCAAAATAAACCTGAATTCGAGTAGTGGATGGCGGTATACCTTCATAAAACCAGCCCTTCCTGCATTAGCAAAATACCTTTATAAACCAAAAATACTTTCTTCAGTGATAGTGGGCTCATTAAAGTCTGGGTGAAGCAAAGCCTAAATTTCTATCTAAATACAGTAATAAAGTGATTGCTCAAATTGTGCAAAAAGACTATATCACAATGCTGCCAGGGAGCCACACATTGAAGTATGGAGTCAGCACTCCGGCAACAAAGTCAGAATATCTCCATTATGAGTCCTAATGTAGAATCTATCTTATATAATGTCTGATAGTCCTCCATGAGCATGTGTGGGTTTTTAATGGGTATTTTGTTTTCCTCCTACAGTACGAAAACATACATAAGAGATCAATTGGTGACTGTAAAATTGCTCATAGGTGTAAAAGTGATCGTCTCAGCCAGCGCTCTGTTGACCGTCCGGACTACGCAGACTTCGTCGACTATCGAGTAAGATTAGTTTAGACAGAGTGGAATAGAATAGAACAGCGTCTTCATGCATCATTATGCAACATGAAACTTACTACACTGACTATACATTTGTGTTTATGTGACAAAAGTTCCCACAACAGTTTTTTGTTGTTATTTTTTGATGATTAAACAAAAGGACAATGCCGATATTCGTTTCATTTCATATTGTTCAGTTACTGGCAAAACCATTTATCAATTGGCACTATCTTTTCTTGTTTGTCAGTTTCACATCTGGCCTTTTGATGTTATCATTTTAGATAAGATTCACCTCTTGAAATCTGGCCACCAATGAAAATGATAACTACAATAAGCTGTGGGAGTAACAACACCTGCGTACATATAAAATTCACTACTAAATATGAAAATCTTAAGCCAATGTATCTTTTCATAAGAATACAATGATCCGGTCATTCAACCAGAAGCTGAAAACAATCCAGATGATTGCTTATATAGTGCACCTGATCAGTTCTGCATAGAAAAGGTCACTGCTTAGTTTTATTCATAAAATCAACTCCATATTCTGTACAGCATTACACGATGCACATAAAAGTAACTACTAATAATTGTTGCAACAAGAGCGACCATTTACTACAAGGGCTTGAAAGAGCAACAAAAAGAAAGTTTAAAGTCTGAAAGCCGTGTTGCAGAGAGCTCTGAGGTTTCTTGTCCTTTCATTGAAAGGACGGAGCTGCCACACATGTGCACTTATATATTCCTATACTGGGATACCAACCCCACACACGTTTTATCGACTCTCTCTCTTCCCCCCAGAGCTTAACGCTTCTCCACATGTGGTGGATGGCTTTGTCTTAAGTGGATTGCGGAGATGTATGGGTGGACGTTTTTAGCATGAATGCCTGCAGTTGAAATCAAAGCCTTTGCTGCAGTTGTGTAGGCACACAGAAATTTGAAGTGGCTCGGTCAATGTCACTAGAAGCCAATATTAGGTCTATCTTGAAGCTGCAGGTGGAAAAGCTGCCGGACTGCATCCTTGTGTAAACAGGACATATATAGAAATCTATTGTTTAAGTTATTGGAGACGAAAGATCACATTCGGAGCTGTTTGAGCATGCTTTACTGCTCCAGAAAACAGCCAAAGTGTGCATTGTGCATGCCTCGACGTTATATGGCAACTGGCACAGAAAGAGATATGCATAAGCAGGAGAGTAGCAATTAGAGGCACAGTGGAGTGCTGAGCCAATATAGGCAGATAAAGAGCCCCTTTGCCCACAGTTTTCAAGCTGTAATTATGTGTAATTGTGATTTTTTTTTTTTCCATCCAGTGTGTGTGTGGCTTCTGGGCCATACTCAGCACCATGTTCCTCTCAAATGAGTCCTGTGGGGCTCACCTTCACTTTCCCCGCTCAGCACTTTAACACCACACCCACTGATGGCCTACTGCAACTCATTACATCGGGGCCATGTATGGTTGGGTCTTCACGCCTACATACCCACAACTGCTGTGTCTTTGCTGCCACCGCGAACTCAATCAGTTGCATTTAATTAGATCTAAGAATTTGCATTACAGATGCTGTCATCGCTGAGCATGATAAATGCACAGAAATACTGAGCCTATCTGTGACATTCTTGCAGAAACACATTGACGCCTGGTTACCAGAACAGATCTCGCTCTGCAGGACAAGGAGAGAGTGCAAAAACTCTCAACAGCAGTGAGCAATGTGAGCAGCTGCGAGGTCCATCTCAGGCAGTGTTCACACAGTGAGGTTCCCTTGTCTGAACCAAGTTTAAAATAATAAAAAGACAGGGAAAGGTTTGCACTCATGCCAGCTAGCTTTGCACCCTCCCAGACATTTTTAACAACATAAATGTGAATGAGACACATGCTATACAGCTGCTTTTACAGAGAGTCCACGTCATTTTTTGCAAATTAATGCCTGGACTACATGTAACAACATGCATGTTGTGTTGACATTTTTTACCAACCAAAAACTCACCTGCTCAAAAAATGTGGTGAAGTGTCCAAACAACAGATTGATATAGTGTATGACTTGGAATCTCCAGTAAATATATTCAGCTTTAGCAGAACCCTGTGTTGAGATATGCACACAAATCATTTTTCAAATGAACTCGGTCTGCTTTTTTTGGTGTGAACCAGAGTTCAGATGGCAGCACCTGACCTCACACAAATGGACCAACATGGCTTTTCTAACCAGAATAATTATTTGTTTAGTAAATGAACTGGATTATGGTAAAGATGAGACTAGACCTGAGTCTAGCCAACCTGGGAAAAAAAAGGGGGGAAAAAATGTTTTAATATTCCATTGTTAATAAGAAAACAAAGGCTGTTTGGCTTGTTTCCATTAAAAAAATACAAATTTTTTTCTTAAAAGCCAACTTGCGCACCAGTTCATGATGGAAACAGTCCAGTGCTCCCCAGTGCATTAGTTATTCAGTTTTCTAAGCGAAACTTTAAAAGTTTGCTCTGTTGCAAACGTGGATTTCATTTTTGGGAAACAGATTAATAAGGTAAGTTTTGTTTTCAGTCAAGCAAGTTGAAATTTCTGTTCCAGTACAAAGAAAACTTTAGGCAATCCACTATTTGATGGCACAATAATCAAATCATTTAGGCAATGATCTATACAGAAACTTCCAAATCAGACATTACCTCATGAACCATGGGGAGAGAGAGAGCTCGTTGGTAGAAACCCAAATGAAATGGAAGAATATTATATTTCTATTGCAGAGAAGGGTATTCCAAATAAAAGCATGTATTTCAGATATATAAAGTAATCTCAACTACCTCACAAAACACACTGAATATTAAGGGAAAATGTGAACTGGAACTAAATGCTAGAATTGAAGATGATGTATGGTAAGAAATATAGGTAGATCGTCACAAAGGATTAACCAGCCAACAATGAAAACAATTTGACTGGGAATTAAGAAAGATATTTCAATACCCTTTTTTTAAACATCTCTTTAATTGTCAAGGCACATTGAAGTAACATGTGATAGAGAAATTGGTGGTCATGCACGTTTTTTTTTTTTTTTTTAGACTGCCCCATAACTCAACTGTTTTGGAAAAATGTCAAAGCAGAAATGAAAAATATTGTGAAGGTAAAAGTTCCTCGGGACCCCTTGGTGTACCTGCTTGGCACCATAACAAAGGATATAAAGAACAAAGATATATATATATATATATATAACGGATTCAGATGTTAATTGCCAAGAAAACGATAACTGAATTGGAAGGACTCTAAACCATCAGCGATAATACAGTGGAGACGGACTGAAACAGGTCTTCATCATGCAACAAGTGACTGCAAGGCTGCACATGAAAACAGACATTTATGATCCAAGATGGGAGGATTTCATGTCATATCTGGACACTGTTAAATAGGTCGATGTAAAAGAGAGAGACATGTTTTCAAACAATGAATTCTAATGTCTGTATTCATGTTTGCTTCATATACATTGATTTTGCATGTGTCCGGGGGAATGTTTTGTTTGGTATTGTGCGTTCTCAGTTTTTCCCTATGCATTGTGACATCCCATGCCATCCTGGAAATGTGTTTTCATTTGTAATTCAAGCCATATTGAATCTTAATATAGCGCAGTAAAGTTAATTCCAAATAGGCACAACTATAGAGGCACTTTAAAGCTGCCAAAAAGTAACAAACATTCCTAAGCCGCTCCATATTGCTATATCTGGCAGGTTTGTAAAGAGTACAGTTGATATTTTGATGCTAGCCCTGCCACATTCACACTCCTCACAGAGGTTTTGGATGATAATTTGCAGTACTTAACTAAAGTACATACTATGGTTCTGCTAATAATTCAGAATGACACCTGAACTTTATTTCACCCATATCCCCCTTCATGCACTGTAATAAACCTGAGATAAACCCATCTCAAAAAAAGATGATGCTTCACCTGGAAATGGCTGCGCGTTGCTGAGTGAGTGCTTGGTCAGATTTTCTATCTGGTGCTCCTTTCCTCTGTTTTACTGTCTTTGGTGATGTTGCTCAAGCATAGAATCACAACTTCAAAGTTCCGCTTTTGATGACATTTCTGCTCAGGGCTCCAACATAACTTTTTCTCAGTTGAATAAATATGTAAATACAGACCACTGTGTCAGGTCTGACTAAGCAAATGAATGGTTTTATTAATTACATTTTTTTTTTTTTTTAAATGCAAGAGCATTGCGATGTTGATTCTGGTTTTATTGCAGCTTTATTTGCCTTTGAATACGATGTTGAGTGTTAGAAATCCACAGAAAGCAGTTAACTCATGGCGTTGGGCTTGTGCTTACTCATGTCCGCCATAACATATGTCCTGCAGCCTAAATATTTGCAGCAGAGACAGGAAAAGTGAGGAGTGGTGTATTTTACAGAACTCCAGAAAGATGCGACAGAGCTGTGCTCTGGTTGTGTGAATATTGAGTTTGTTCCACCACGGCGCCACCCTGTGAGCCCCCCAGAGGACGCCTTGGGTTTTTCTCTACAGTTCAGTGTTTCTTTCATGCCATCTGTGCCTGGCTCTGGGACATGGCACTCAAGCAGGGCACGGAGCAAACCATGGCTTCTGCACCCCGGCTCGAAAGAGGCTGGAAGCTTTCGCTGCATGTGAGCAAACCTCGGGTTAGACGGCCGCCGCAGCACGCTGACATGCCATTAATAGAGCCAACAATGAGCACATTACCCTCCACCATGTCTTGGATACGCCGTCTATTTTCATTGCTGTGAACTCAATTGCATTTTAACAGAGAGACTGGCAACTGAGACTATACACACTATGGTTTCTTAATCTGTTCTGGAATAGATAATTGACATCAAACATCTTCTACAACACTGGCGTCAAACATCATCTTTAAAAAAAATACAGTGACACTTTCCTTCAAGACCAACAGTGAGATGACATAACATCATGTTTCCATTTAATCATATGCTCGGGACACACCAGTCAGAAGTAGGATGGCCGCCAGCTACTTGTGTTTCTGCATCTACAGCCCAGCGTGAGTCTCACTAATCTGGAAGAAATCAAAGATTAGCATTTTTGAGAGGTTTGCATTCGCCTCAAAGAGCGCTGACTCAGTCGTTCCTGAACCTTCGGCCTGCACTCCAGAGAGAAATCTGTCTGGCACATTTCATATTCCACATAACAAATAACTTATGTTCCTCTCAGAGAATGTAGGCTGGCGCGGCCATGTGCCAAAGTTAAATTGATGGGGACGCCACCTGTTTGATAAGAGGGGCGTGACCGACGGAGCAATTGGGAAATTTCTGTATGATAAGAATCATTATTTACAGCAGAACATTTTATCACCGGAGAACAAATCTCCAAGTCCCGGCAAAATGAGATAAATCTCTACATGCTCTAAACATGTAAAAAAATGAAGAGTGGAGGGATCTGCCAGCACTGCCTTGATAGACTCAGCTGTCATTATGTGCGCTGAGATCAAGTCGACCTAGATTCCATTATTTCTGGATTCAGCTGACTTTTCAGCAGCAGGTAATTAAGTGTGATTCTTCCACCTTGTTCGACGGGGCACGGGGTGTTACGGAGTTGGCTGCTGAGTCAGATGGGGTGGCGCTATGCGGCTAACTGAGATCCAGGGGCACATCTTAGTGCTGCTGCCTTTAGTGTGCATGCCAGCTGCCTGCCAGCGGCCCGGCCTCATTAGCTGAATTACGGAGATCAAACAGAGAGGCCGAGGAGCAGAATAAAGAGAATCCGTTGTCCCTCTCCAAGAGGAAGGGATGAAAGGCACACAGATAGGAAAGTGGGGGCAGCAGAAGACATTGTGTAACTGGCTCTGAGTTCGAAGGGTGGGTTCTTTGATTCCCTGTCTATTATAAATGAAAAATGTGCAGCACTTTGATGGGTCTGAGCAGGTCTGTTGACATTCTCGTCTGGTTACCAATGTAAATATTGGAGCCAGTGGGCGTGATGGACAAATACAGGCCAGAAAATACAAGGAGAGGTTCAATGAATACAAAAAAAGGTGGGTTTTTTTTTGGTTTTTTTTTAATGTAGCTTGAGAAATAAGCTTTTGATTTCAGTGTTACTTTATGAAGTGTAAACATCAACTGAGGAGTGTATTGCAAAAACAGATCTGCTGACAGGGGAAAAAAATAATAAATCCCGAATCTTGATACTTCAATAAAATGCACTGTTGACACAAAATGCCCACTAAAGCAATCATGCAGGGAGATTTCATTCAAATCCATCAATTAAAATGGAATTATGTTCATCCTTTACATAGAAACATCATTAAACATACAGAATATCAATTAAACTCTGTACTCTGGCCAAGGAAAGGGTCAGTGTTACCATAAGATTCCTTCTGTATCCTTTAATTCTCTTTTTTATTCGTCATTATCATCTAAAGCCTGGACCACCTTGAAAATAGCATCTAATCTACAAATCATTGTTTTTCATACCATCAACAGTCAAGGGGACACAAAACTGGCAATGATTTATTCACTACTGATTGATCAAGCCTGGGATGCTCAGATCAGGTAATGCCTGTCGATTCCTCAGCCAGAACATGTGGACTGTATCTGATTCAAGGTCAATGAGGGAGCAAAGTCCAAATCAATAAATTCAGCAATACAGTCGTCATACAAACCCACTTCAATGAGAACATTTGGAGCTTGTCCTTTTCCATTACGTGCACATTATATGGTAAATGGATTCCACGTACATAGTGCCTTTCCACGGCTTTCAGTGATCTCAAAACGGTCAGTTACATTCATCCATTCACACACAATCACACAATCACACACCATTAATCATAGGTTCAGATTCAGGGTTTTCGATCAGGGACATTTTGGCACAAGGACAGGAAGAGCTGGGAATTGAACCAACTAAGTAGGAGACTACATTATAATATGTGTACATCTCTGGTGTAAACAAAAGAATAAACAAAGGTAATCAATTCACGCTTATTATCTGATCCTGTACATCATGCAGAACATCTTTCATGATGTGACTTTGAGACTCCATCGCATAAAAAAAGCTCAGAGAAACTAGGGAAACTGGCAGAGCAGCTGAAGCAGAGGGGATAGGACTGAATTAGTGAGGGATTTCATTAAGGGACAATGTTGGTCCAGAAGCTCTGGTCACCTATTGTCGGCTTGACAGCTTTGGATTTGAACATCTTACCAGTATAGACACTTTCCTAATTAAGTCCTCACTTGCTTTTAGAAACCTAATTGATGAGATAATTGAGTGTTGGTGGGGGTCTCTGGCTAATTACTCTTTCAGAGGGTTTTTAGACACAGGAGGTGAAATTGCTTTTATATTAACCATAATAGAATCCCTGATGCAGAGAAACCATAAAATCAGCTGATGGATTTTTTTTTTAAATCAAAATGTGCAACCACATTAGAATTGCCAAGTGTGACAGTCATCACAAGTCACTTCAAACACACTCTCAGAACTCTGCTTGACACATTTTAGTCCTAAATGAAATGTGTGACAGTTAGTAGCGTGAATGTTTGACATAGAAAAGTATAAATATGGCCTGTTTAAATTTTTATTATTAAAGAACTCTAACTAGAAATAAAACACAATTTCCACTGGAAATGGACCCTGGACACAAATAGGCAAAGAGAACTCCAAGCTGAGGCACTGAATTTTGTTCGGTTTTGGCAGAGATTATATTTTGGCCTGACTCTTTTCTGTCAGCTTTGGGACCAGCGCTGGTTACCTCTGTGCCTCGAGGTTTAATACATACTGTAGAAGTTAAAGGGGAAACGCAAACAGGCCACTGTATGCTCACATTCAGCTGAGGCTTCACACCACGACACTGCATTCTTTTCAATATCAAGAGTGTAAACAAAACGCCGAAGCACTGTGATAACCCAATCCCAGCAAATTCTAATAATTATGGCAGTCTGCTGAGACTCAGTATTTTTTGTTTTGCTGCTAACTAAAAAAAAAAAAAAGGAACAAAAGTCTTAAAAATAAATCCCACACTCACAATGTACCATGTTAAATATGATCCTGTATTTTTTTCTTCAAAGCCATATGGATACATACAGTGTTTTAACCAACAGAACGCAGTCACTCTAGTTATCATATCTCAGTAAAGTGTATGCAGCTCTTGGAAGATGAAAGAGGCTTCAGATCCATCTAATTCTGAAACATTACTCTTTGAACTACACTCTTTGCTGTTCTTGCTGAAATGGCGATGCTTTATTTTTTCAATAAACAGTTTTCATCACAGTCGAAATTTTAATGAAGAATAGAATATGCTCTCCATCAGAGGAAGTGAAAATAAACTGTGAACACTTCAGTTGTATGGAAAACTAACAGCGGATGATAAGTGCGCTTTGCATGGATTTACTGTCCCCGGGGAAAAGGACAGACTCCATTGCAATCTAATTTCTCATTTTAACCCGAAAAGGTGTTGGCAGTGCTTTGCATCTAAAGTGCCTTTGAAATTATCAGCGTTACAAGACCTGACATTAAGAGACACAACTTAAAGATCGCTTTGAAGACTGCGAAAGGAAAGAGCAGCCTGAGAAACGGGTCTAATGTGGTGAGAACCGCTGTGAAACTAATTCATTTAAATGGTCTGTTACCACAAAGCACATTGAAACAGTGATCTTCATGAATAGTAAATAGTAAATACCCACATGAACTCATATTTGGCATGCATCAAAAAGAAAGACTCATAACTGGGCCACATATGGTATCTGCACACTAAGCATACTTTGTCAAAAGTCTTTAAGATGAAGGGGGGGAAAAAATGCTTCAAACTCCCAAACCAATCACTCTGCAGCGGAAGCAATGCATGCTTGTTATCTCTGTTAATTCATAGTTCTTATAATAAATGGGAAAAGATTAGATCTTTAGTCATTTGACAGGCTTTTCAGCCTGTGATCCATCATGCCAGAAGAACAGTGAGTTGATAAGAAAAATAGGCCAATGTTATAGCAAAAAAGGGGAATAAAAACCTCTTTTAGAGCTTTGTTGGGTTTACAAAATGTTGTACCTGATTTAGTTATCCTTCTGAGTTGAAATGAGGGTTGGGCTGCCATTTGAGTCGTCATTCGAAACTTTTCTCCCAGATCGCTGCATAAGTTATGCCAATGAGGATGTTAAGGAAATGCAAATGCACCGCCATGCTTCCCTACCTGAGGCAGTGCAGCCTGCTGTCTTTCAGCACAACAACTGACAGGGAACTGCTCGCACTCCCTTGTGTTGAGCTGCAGCCCACGGCAGTCACAGGAACGAAGCAAGGAGCCAAATCGTAAACCAAAATGTGGTCTCAATAACGCCCCCGTGTCGGTCAGATGTAGCCACGGAATTAGCTTAGAAACACTTCTGTCTGGTGAAGGGGGGAAAAAAAAAACACGAAACTAACAGCTACGTTTGCTCGCTCATTATTCCCAGCATTATAAATAAAAGATCAATATCCCCCTTGAAAAACATTACTCATGTTTTCAAAGGGCGGAAATCACCATATTGGAAAACACAGCCGGTGCCAATGGGTTTTTTTTTTTCCTCTTTGCCTCTTATTTCATTTATGCTTTACTTCCCTATCTTGCAAAAGCAGCTTCGTGTGCTAACATCTGTGTCTTTTCTATTCAGTTTCATCAGCTTCCACTGTGACAGCCCACAAGGGTTCACCCAAGTTGACCATGAATGTATGTAGAAAAAAAAAAAAAAAATCCATCTTAATCCACTCAATAGTTGCTGAAACATTTCAGCCTTCACCAAAGAGGTGGGCGGATGGATGGACAGATAGACGTTTTAATTCAGAGACCCATTCTAACACGCTGAAAAACCTACTTCATAATGCTTCCTAAGGCAGAAAACAAAAATCTTGTGTATGAAGAAAGCATTATGAATGCAGAAGAGGAGTGTGCGGGGGTTTCAGTAAAAATACCACTGTATTGGGGCTTTAAGCTATTCTGAGGAACTCATCATGAGCTTTTTTTGTGTAATTTTGTTGCTATTTCTGACTGTACTAGTATGAAAAAGAAAAAGTGACTGGAAATTCATTTAGCATCTAAAGCAAAATAAATTAACTAGTTAACGACATCATTAACATTCAGGAATCCAGAAATCTAATTTAGGAATAACATTACCTTTTTTATTAAAAGCTCATCATTCTTGTGTAATAGACCACTTGTTCACAAATTGTATCCAAAGGTATCTTAAAAAAGAAAACAAATTAGAAAGGAGGTAAATGATTGGCTATAATGTAGCTTTGTTTCTGAGAAAACACATTTATTTTTTTGTTAATTTGGTCTCTAAAACACATTAATTATGACAATACCCAGAAGCTTTGGTGGTTATTTAGTGGTTATTGCAGAGTTCAAGGACTCTTGTGTTCATCTCCCTACTTAAGAAATCGAAAGTAAGAATACATAACGATACATTAAAGCTGATTTATGACAATATTATGACAATTTTCATAGGCCACTTTGGAGCTTTAGAGAGGAAAAAAAAACCCCAAACAATTTAAAGCATTTTGGGATGAGGCTGTAGCATAACGAACTGTTTAAAAATGAAGCATTGTGAATACTTCCTGAATGCACTACTGGGCACGCAGCAATCCCTCCTTCAGTATAAATCTCACCATATTGTGGTTTTTATGCTCTTTCCGCCTCAGTTTTTCCCAGTACCCAGTAACCTGTTTATGCAAAAAAATACTCCTGCAATCCACATTTACCGTACAGTACAATGGTTGACGCACCTATCAAGTTAAGTGTGTGACAGACCACCGAAACACCACATAAGAATTTCCCTAGAGACCCTTCAAGAAGTCGGAACTCAATTCTTACACAGTGCTCGTTTCCCCAATAAACTCAGAAAACATTTTTTTAATAGGTGTTTGCCATCGTGTAGCCATTTGTTCATTTTTCCATCGTATTCTTTAGTGGTTCAATCCAAAAAGTATCAGCAAAGCTGTCCGACAGAGGCATATTAAATGTGAGGTTACAGTGACAACTATGTCGATGAGAATCATGTAATGCCTCAATTACAAACTGAGTTTTAAATTAAATCATAAATAAATGAAATGATGTCAGATAATATGCGTTTGAGTATGAAAAGAAAGTGACTGTAGACACTTAAATGGGAGTTGCCTCAGTGTGGTAGCAAAAAGATATCCTGGGGAAGCTTTTTTAAAAAAGAAAAGGAGGGCAGACAGACTCACCATGTATATGCTGTGCGTACGGTCACATGAAACCATGGATCGATGTTGAACAGTTGAGCAGAGTTGGCGGAGGGATGTCATGTATTAAATAGAGACGGCTTTCTGTTCTCCGACAGTTGATCTGGTCTTGTTTACATGTAGCCTCATCGCGGACAGTGGGCGGACTGATCTCAGACAATATTCAGGCCTCGGCGGACTCTACGTCAACATGAATGGGGTAGAAAGCAATAAAGGTGTAAAGTAAAGGTGTTCCTCAGTATGCATTTCATGATAAGACAGATCAACCACCTGGAGCAACAGAATGAATGAAATGATGCCACTGCACCTTCAAATCTCATCTGACCTATCACAAGAAGAAAAAGAAAGAAAATGCATGTGATCAGGCACCATGTCAACGGACTCACACGCCTGTTTTCCAAACCAATTGTATCGAGGTAAAACCAGAAGTGAAAGTTACATTAAAAAACACATTAGTGACTTCCTCTGTCATCTATTATAACTGAAAACAACACATAAAAGAAAACGTGATTTCTCCAACCATCCGCATTTCTCCCGCCGAGGCTCCGGGGATCGGGTCTCACGCTCAGCTCTTTGTCTAAATATCACAGTTTCACTCCTGTCAAAAGTCACTGAGAAGGCATGCTTGTTCAATTATGCTTAATAATCTCACATCCGGCACATCACCCGCAACAACTAAGCGCTGACTCACTGTCCGACACGTCTCACCTCCTGACAAGTGCCTTTATACCAGAGTAATCTCATTCACGTCACCTGTCAGGGGTTTTGTGTTGTGGCAGACCAGGTTGTATGATGATTTAAACAATAAAGGCGAGCTTATCGTACAGGTTTCAGGCAAAATGTCACTTGTCTGTGCATATTGTACAAGGCAGTGGTGAAAAGGCTCCGACAGACGTGCTGGAGCACAAACACGAGGCACACATCCTGTGAGCAAACAGGAGAAAGTGAATCCTTTTGTAGTTTGAGCATGAGTGGACATCAACATGCAGGTGGCTTGAGTGCACCTTGAGCAAAAGAAACTTTTCCGGCAAGTCTGAACACAAGAGCATAAAAAGTGTGTTTTTGGATTCAGTGTGACTGACTGTGAAAAATGGCCAGTGGAATTAGGAAAAGGACATTTCACAAGAGGTTTAGTCAGAGAGGTTTGCAATCTTCCTCACATGAGTCACAGAGGCTTGTAATTATGAATTTGGAACATGAAAAATTTGCATTACTTTATTTTTTTAGAATAGTCTTAACTGTGCTCTGGTTAGCATTTTCATCTCATAGCAAGGTTAGATCCTGGGTTGCGGTCTGGGGCCTTTCTGGGTGGAGTCTTCATGTTCTCCCTGTGTGTGCATGAGGTTTCTGCAGATCCTCTGATTTTCTCCTGTAGCCCAACAAAATTGGTGTCTCTAATTTGCCACCTTGTCCAAGCTGTGCTCTGCCTGCACCCAGAGGTCAGCTGGGATCAGGTCCGGAGGATGGAGTGTGAGCCGTTGCAGACGTCGCAAAACCATTTCAGATCCTTCTCAATTTAGTTTATACAGATAGAAAAAAAAATACACATGGTAGTTCGGTCTGCATCCCGGTCCAAGAACAGTCCCACTTCACAAATACATGACATTTGTGCATTGGTTTATAGACACTGATTTCTAAATTTGTAATTATTTCTGGTAAATGCCATTTAAAATCAGAACCCAGCTTTATTAATTTGTCAAGCAAACCTTGTGTAAATGTAGAGCTTCAGTTCGTGAACAATTTTGTATCATTTGTACAACACACACACAGAGTGTAACTGTAGTGTGATTCCACATAAAAACTGCAAGATTAAAAATTTGTCCTTAATATATTCATGTATTTTCTTTCTAGTCATGATTAATCAGACAAATGCCTCATGGATTTCACTCAGGATGAGTTCAAGTTTTAAAGTTGGTAGCATGGTCATCTCTCAGTTGGAATGTTGTCGGTTCGATCCCCCCATCTGTCCACATGTCGAAGTGTCCTTGAGGAAGACACTGAACCCAAAACGGCTCCCAGTGGATGGATGAACGTGGCTGTCAATATAAAGCGCTTTGGGGCTGCTCAAGTGGTTGAGAGGCCCTATACAGGTTAAATACATTCTTTATGCTGAAAATACTCATGATAGTTTATATATTGTAGTTTTTTTCTTAAAAGAGAAAATGATAAACTCTGAAAACAGTCTATTTTCCAATTTTGTCCTGAACTAAAAAAAAAAAACACATTTGCAACAATAAATGAATAAATAAATACATTTCTTTGTCAGATTGCTGCAATATACAGAAATACTTTAACAGTGCTATCAGGGACATGTCTTTCTTCTTGTTCCCATCACTCTGAAGTTTTTGTTCCAGCATGGACTGTTTTAAATATCAGTCGCTATTTAAAGATTTTGCAATCAAGCAAGAAGCCCTCGTTCTCCATTTAGACTTCCATCACATAATCTTGTATCTCGCGCTCTGTCACTAGAAAATTCTCTCTTCCTTGTCCGTCGGCACGTCTGCTGAGATTTCCCTCTTCACACCATCAAGGCCATCACTCCACGCTGAGACCAAATGAAGAGGTCGTTCTGAGCAAAACCCAAAAAAGCTGACTGTGCTTTATATGCTTCTGTTTTTAGAATTGTCTGGTCTTGCTCTAAGTAGCTCACACTACACAGGTCCAAGGGCAATAACGCAACAAACATTTCAAAAACCTAATAGCCTTAACAATACAACCACCTGTGTGAGATTATATTGGTCACAGTTGTGCTGCCAACAAATCCCTGAGCTACGACGCCATGGACTGAACTCGACCTCTGAGGGTGTGCTGTGGTGTCTGGCACTAAGGTGTGAACAGAAGATTCAATAAGCCTCGGACAGCGATGACCGCTGGAGACCAGGAACAACGATTTTTAGAGTCGCTCTTATCCAGTTGAATAGTCATTACAACTTCCTTGTTAAGCTTTCACGATCACGCTTCTTTTTCCACCTGAGCATTGAAGACAAATTGTTGATTTTACTGAATAAAATATATATGAAGAAATACAAACAAAGACAAAACAGGTAGCCTTATCAGTGTTCATCCCTTCACCTGCTGGAGCTTTTCCAGTCAGTGTTCATCACGTTTTGGTTTCTTCTGTGAACAGGAAGATCAATAAGACATTTAAGGTAACACATTTTAAATCATCTCAGGTAAATCATTTCAGTGACATGACTCATCTTCCGCCGTTAAAGCACAGGTGTGAGCTTCTTGCCTCTGTAACAAACTGCTAATAATACTAAGTTATTCTGTACTGAAATGTGCAGTGTTGACTAATAATGTTTGCTGCTACAGCCCCTGGATCTCGCACACAACAAACAAACAAGCCAAAACTGTAAGGTTAACCAAGGAGAAATAAACACATAAAAACAAATATTTGATATTGTTCTCCCAGACCACACATTTCACAAAATGTGTTTCTGCAGTGCAACTGTACTGCAGCGAACCTGCCTGGACTCACTGACATGCCTTCAAATACACAGATTTTCTGTCTGACAGACAAACTGTTACTTGCAAACCCCAAAAGATGCCAAGAGATTAAACATTGAGTGTTTTTTGTCTGCCATGAGCAACTAGTTAATCAATGAGGCTACAAACAGAATTGTTATTGAAGGGGAAAGTTGATGAATCCCATAGAGGGTCTCTGAATAATTGCACAAGTCTTGATCTCAGAACATGTTTGTGGTCCCAGGGCTCTGCGATCACGTGGCGAGAACATGCCAAGCCTCAGATCCTGCAAAAACTGGTGACTAACAAAGATCTTGGAGATCAAAAGCTGTGGATTAACATCATTTGACAACCTCAATCAGTGCTTTGCAAATGCATGCATGATGAAATATATGAACGGCACTACAGGAAAAAAAAAAAGTGATTTAATCAACCGATGGCTGGTAATAGCCAGATATAATCGGAGGGATCCTACACTGCAGCATTCAGGGGATTATTGTCTTGTTAAAATAAATGTTCATGAATGTAGATATTTCAACATAATGTTGTTTTCCTAAGTTGTGAGGAAATACAATATTATGTTGGTGAATCCCTTCATTAAAAAGCATTAAAAAAGTAACTTTCTTCCGATGCACATCAAGCTGCCATTTAATGTTTAATTCTGAACAATAACAATAGACACGGCACATGCAATGTTACAGGAACAAAATATCCCTTTAGTAACTTTACTATTTGAACTTCTATGCACCTTTTGTAGCCAGACAGGGCTCTTTCTTCATGGACTGTTCTTCCATACATATCATTAGAAAGAGTGAATGCTGAATTTACATTCATATGTTAATCCAAAGTGAAATATATTCTTAAAAATATTTTAAGCATCTCAATTTAAACAAACTACAATCATGTTAAACACAAACAAACAAAAAAAGAATCACAAAAACGGTTACTTTATACTATAGGAAACATGATGACTGAAGTCCATTATCATGTGGTGACATAAAATTAACCTGAAAGTCTATAAAGCCATCATGACATTTCTGTTTCTGGGCCACATGAAACACTAGGACTGCGGTAGAGAGAGTACACTGAACTCAGTTTTGATCCATAGCCTCACCCCTTATCAGGTAAGTGAGCAAATCTGGTTTCCTCCACTTGTCTCCTCCTCTTGAAATTAAGTGTCATTTTTCATCTGGTGGACTGAACTGTCCTGTCTGTTCCAAAAACCAAGGTCCGAGTCCAGATAGGACAGAAGTGTGACGCAATCCAGACAGGAGACCAGGCCATCGATGAACTGACACATCGGGAGATCATCGGCCTGCCTCAACCAGGCCGGGTGAGTCCACTGCAAACATGTGGTCGGAAGCCACCAGAAAGCAAAATCAGCAAGGGAACCAGACAACCAGTGAGTCTGTTATCAACAGGACCAACACGTGTGTGGTTCTTATGTGAGTCCAAGAACCCCAGACTGCACAACATCCTTTAAAAGCAGCCCTGGTGCAGGGCTGGTACCAGTGGCACCATGAGCAAGTGATGCCCAAGTTAGGGGAAACAACTTGGAGGCAAGCCCAAGAATATCACAGCAGATCATGGGGTTTTGAAACAAAGTGGCGAGGCACAGGGCAGAAACGAGGGACAACAACCCCTTCAGAGACAGACTGGTGACCTGTCCAGGCTGGAGGCTGCCCTCGCCCATAGCTAGCAGGGATTGGCTCCACTGACCCTGCACAGGATAAACAAGTACAGAGAATGGATGGATGGATGATTTTCCCATTGGAAAAATCTACATTTTTGCATCACGAGGCAATATTTTTGCTGAGTAATGACTTTTAGATCTTTTAGCCCACACAGTGAAAGCAGAAAAAGGTGTGTCCTCAAGCATCAATCATTCATAGAAAATAAATCAACCTAATGCCTTCATAAAGTAAAGGATGGGTTTTATATGAATCGTGTGCAATGATTATCAATCATTTCATACATTTTCAAGCTGCTAAAGTGATCAAGTGAGCCAAATAGTGCTTTAAGGTTATCACACTAGAAATTCACAGTTAAAATATTTGTAATGAGTCTGACCTGACTATATATCTCACTCACCTCATGTGAAAGGTCACTCAGACCTTTCAACACTCTTTTAATATCCGCATGATTTACAGAAATGCACTAATGTTTTAAGATAAAGTTAAAATTCAGGTCTTGACCCAGATGGAAGAAGGCTTAAGTTTGGTATTCTCAAAGAGGACAGCGCGGTCACAGAAAAGTGACCGAAGAGGGCACTGATAAAGGAAATCAAGAAGAGAAAAAGAGAAAGTGGCCAAGCGGCAGGCTGGACTGGAATAAATCTTAAACTGGAGGACCGATACAAGGTGGCCTTCCTCCTGACAGGATGAGAAATACTCTATGAGTAATACGCTCTGGCTTGCTATTCAGGTTTTGGTCCTTTATACTTGCTGAATGTTTAGGAAATTAACAACCTTTCAAACACACAGTTTTTACAACTCACTTTGACAGAGGGTGCTGCCTCTAATACACTGCGTGAGCAAATGTGCTAGATAACACTCATTAATATGAGTTTAAAGTTCTCTGACAGCACTTACTTTCCATCAATTATGTTTAACATAAGAATAAAGTCTAAGATGCACCGAACAGATGCTACTTTCTTGCAGACATCGTGATTTGACATTATAACCGATGATAAAGAAAGTTTTTTACTAAACGCATTCTAAATATTGTATATATTGTATATAATATGTATCACAAGCTGTTTGTCTGGTCAGGCAAACTGCATAAAAATATCCCTTATGTATTAAAATATATACCTGTGAGCACAAGTACAATTTCATCAAACATTTCTGAGACTTAATAAACAGAGAAACTGTTACTGTGATGAAGGAAACGAAGACCAAACATTGGCTAAAAGCACAATTATGGTTCAGGAATAGCAGCTTCTCGTCAAGGCTTTCAATGGAGCAGTTACATCTGAGCATGGGAAAACAACTTATAAGATACAGTCATCACGCATTAAGTGCATATTGACTTCAATACTATATTTCTCTAAACTAGAAAAGCAATTGAAAGCTTGAAGATTGATTCGTTCTTTTGCAATAGAACATAATTCTTGATAGTTTCACTCCAATAATAATTAGTTTCTTCTTCATTGTGGGAATTTATTTTTAACAGTAAGATGAAGCCCTCAATGACTCTAAATTCAGTGTAAATATTGTATGACTCACTAACTCCAGACTTTGAATGCACTCCCTATAATTGCTGCGTAATTGCTAAAATACTCAGCTTCTCATTACAATCATGACTACCGGGGATATCAGCTCTGAGATTTACATTTTGGTTATTTGCTGTCTTAACCCTCAGGTAAAGCTGAGCAATTGCTGTCCTTCCAGGCATAATCCTTTGATCCGGAGAGAGCTGCTGAGATGTCAGCGGGATGAACAGAGCTGTGACAGGTGAGGGAGAGTGGAGAGGAACCTTTCTGTCAATCAAGTTAGAGGGAGGAAACCGGCGGGTTTTTTTTTTTTTTTATCCTAATGAATGAACCAATGTCCCTTTTAAAAGGACAAGCCTGTGAGCCACGCTGGTGTCTTGTTTTGTTGAATGAAGATGAACACTGTGGAGAGGGTGAAGGAAGGGGAGGGGCACAGAGAAAACATCTTGACCTTCAACAAATTCAACCAGGATAAGATACCAAAACCTCAGTTTTTAATAATGGGGGGAAAACATGGAGTGATGGTGCTGATCAGGTAACTGTTGATGCCAAATTCTGACAGCTTCCTCAATAAAAAGAGTCGAGGATGACAGTTTATACATTGCCCAACATCAATAATGTACACTTTTCTGAATTTTTCAAGATATATGTGCAAGTTTTGCATACATTGTTTTTCATTTTTAAAGCACAGACATTTTTATTTCAGTGTCTTGACAAGGTATGCAGGAAGACACCTGAGATGAATTTGTACTAGATAACGCTGAATGTAGAAAATAAAGCTTCAGCTACAGTATTCATCGATTGCTATCTAATCTCTTTGCTCCTCACCTTGGCTTGATATATCTTTAATGGTTCATGTTCACTTCAGATGGATTGATGCAAAGTCATTGACTCTTTTGCAAGGTTCAATGCAGACCAGTTCATCCTGCACTGTCAGGGGCTGAGGCACAGTGCCATTAATAACATAAGACCAAGACAATACACCTTGGCTCATGTTCCAGCACAATTTTCGATTACTGATTTCCTTCATGTGACAGGAAAACTGGCAAAAATGACTGATTCTAGTTTTCATGACTAAGACAATGAAAGCACAGAAGAGGACATTTTTAACCTGTACATGTAAATCTGTTCAAAAATGTTGATGTTTTTGTCAATAGGACAATAAGTCTGGATGTGAAGGTCCAGGCATGTGTGAGGGTAGTCAATACATGTCTCACAAACGACAACAACTGTTGTTTAGAGGAGCTGTTAATTTTGATTAATAAATTACAGAAGAGGCTCCATTTACACGATAGTCTTTCAAGAGAAAATACATTGTTTTTGCATTTTCATTTGAGAAAACACGCGCGTCTAAGAGAAACTATACAAAAGTGATGTCTGTTGACACTGAAACAGCAGATACACTAAAATCGATGTAGATTTCCTGTAGGGTGTACTTGTGGTTGTTGTATTTATGCAGTACAAACATCTGTGCAGAGAACAGTACGCTGTGAACATTAAGGCTTCTTTAAAATGTCTATGTTGTTATGGTCCACTCAGTGTCGGTTGTTAGTAAGAAATAAAATATGTCTCCACATGTTTTTCAGATGATGGTGTAGTAAATGTAAACTTAATTACAGAAGCACTGTCAAATTCAAGAGTGAAGAGCACATACCGCATTGACTGTTATGAATGAATTCTTATTTCAATCGTAGTACGCATGGGGTTCAGAAAAGTTGTGTTTTCCCCCAGTTCAAAAAGTTCACTTCCATCATTCTGTTCTGTTCCATTATGGCAAAGTTTCAGAACACCACTGTCGTATAAATGGATATCTAAAACAGAAGAGACTTTGGCCTGGTGGATGAAAAGCTATACTTAAAAAAAACTGTAGAACAGAATCGGGGTTGACTTCTAAAGTCAACAATTGTGTGGTTTAAAAAGAACACCTGAATTAATATATGTTTAACACTGAGGTGTTCAAAGTGCAAATGTAAGTAAAGTCGAGTTCACTAATCTACCAAACTCAGCTTGAATTAAAAAATGTTGCATTTTATACCTTGCATTACTAAATTGAAATGTTATCAATTATTTACAATGCCCATAGTTATTATATATTTTTATTACATCCCACAAATAAAATGTATATGACAGAAACATGCTCAAAACTTTAAACTTGCTTGAAAATGTGCTAAAATCATTTTTTAAAAAGGCTTCTCGTCCGTGATCTGTTCCTGTTCAAGGACCTCAAACAGTAAAACCACAGTAATGACAGACAGCGCAAAAACTTATATTATTCAACACAGTGGGATGATACACTGCATAATGTATATCTTAATTTCTGAGAATGCGGCATGCTATGGAGCGAGTCAAGCACATCTTAAGGCATTGTCTCTTCTCCCAGCTGCTGCCCTGGAGTAGGCGGATAATGCCAAGGCCAAATAAGAAACAACAACCAAAGTCAATATGTGTTAGATAAATCAATCGCCTCATTAAGGATGGAAGAGGAAAGATTTTTCAAACAAGAATGAAATGTGAAGGCCTACAATATATTTAGATATAGCTTTTATTTATTTTTTTTTTTAAGAAAGGATGAAGTCATTTAACCACACAAAGCACAACAAGATCAAATGAGTAAAAAGATTACAGCTCGGAATAGATTGTATACTGACATTTTGATTTACCGTTTGTCGATTGTACAAGTACCTATTTACCTTTTGAGTTTAAAAGAAAACCGCACAAACTAATTTCAACCAGTACGTTTCTCAATATCAATTCCACAAATACTGGGATGTTATAGGAAACAGAATGCTAAGAATGTTCTTAGCAGGCTACTCCTTTCATCAATGAATTTGTCCTTACAGATATCCTGTTGTGTCTATGGTTGGGTCTCAAACCTGTATTCTCTCTCTCTGCTGGTGTCCTAATGAGTGTCATCCTCTCAGAATCCATTTTACCTTCAGTTCAGTTGGTTTTCACTTAAATCGCTGCAGCTCCTCGATTACTCCGATGACCAGAACGTTTGCCTCTTCCAGTTGTCAGTCAAATGAAAGATCTCGATAAAGATATTTTCTTCCTTCTTCAGGAGGCGGGCATTCCTGGTAATGTCCGTGTTGCATTTAGCTAAATGCTAAATCATGTAGACTTCGGCTCTTCTCAACGTTCTTTCTTGTTTTAGCTGCTCGGTTTTGTTTCCTGTTAACAGACCTCATAATTATTGCTGGTTTGTCACTGTTGCTTCTCCTGGGCAGCAGGTGGCAGGCTTCACAGGTGTTCTGCTGCACCTCTATTCCCCTGGACTGGAGAAAAGAAGCTACTTGTTGCTCAACGGAATTGGACAGTCTATCCTCTGCGGTTCTGTCTGCATTGGCCGTTAGCGGCCGAGTTTTGACACGCAGGTCAGTGATGATCACATCATTCAGACACGTACACTACTCCAAGTCTGGTACTCAGTTCTCCAGGTCGATATACTCGTCCTTCTCAGCATTCTGGACTTTCATTGCCTTTACATTCACAATTAAGCCCATTATTGTCTTCTGATGTAGCCTGACAGCAGAAACTTCCTCTGACAGGAAGTCCTAGAACTTTTTAGTGTCTTGTAGATCTCCCATCACCTGTTTCTTTGGCTCCATCTTGGCACACACTCCAGCACTATTGTTTATTTACCAAACTGACGGGTAAAAGTTTAAAAAATACTCTGAAAGCATGCAGTGTCAAGCCAGGCAGTGTCCAGAACCAAGGTGTCAATACTTGTCCAATAAAATGTTAAAACAGACTCCTAACTGTAGCTAAGTAGCTGCAATCGGCGCTAAAAGAAAACCTCACACCGTACCAAAGCAAATATACTCCTGTCTAACGTCAGACAAAAGTCTTTTGAAAATGTTGTGCAGACAATCAACTCAACAAGGGTCAGCATCACTGTTTCACTGGATGTGTTGTGTTTGTTCTGTTTCACCTTAAATGAAAGCTTGAAATGAGAAGCACATCACATTGAGAAGAGTTTCAGAG
The DNA here is from genome assembly GCF_902148845.1 of Salarias fasciatus. Taxonomy (NCBI): domain Eukaryota; kingdom Metazoa; phylum Chordata; class Actinopteri; order Blenniiformes; family Blenniidae; genus Salarias; species Salarias fasciatus. The sequence goes on along the minus strand of NC_043745.1, from coordinate 14,217,160 downwards.
TTTAGAAGACATTTGAATATCCGGATGTCAGAATCATTCAGTCAAGCATGACGACAGCTCCATTAACAGACTCCGGCTACAATAAACTCTAATGACCCTTCATGGCACCTCATGTTCGCTGTCAAACTCTGAAATGTGAGTGCACCTGTGGATCTATGTAAATGAAGTGGTGATCAATCATTGCTCCAACCTCTCTAGTGGGCTTTATGAGACAAATGTGGCAGGCCCAGCTTTATTCTCGAATAATGAATAGAGGATGGAGCTTTATGCTGCAGACTCGCCTCTCGCCTGTCCTGCTTTTCCCCATCAACTGGAAAAGTCACTTCCTGTCGGCTAATCCAAGTTATTGCCATACCCACAAGGGATGCGTTTTCCTTCCTTCGGTCCGTCCTTCCTTCCTTCCTTCCTTCAGAATGACTAGTTTTGCTTATTTGCCATCAAAGCAAATGTTATACAAGAATGTACAAGTGGCAGGGTTCAGTACGCTCCGTATTCAAAACACACTGCGTTGTACATCAGTCAAGACATTTCATATTAAACAGGATTTGTCATGAGGCCAAGGGAAAATAAAGGTCGGAGAGAATAATAAACAAATACTGTATGAATAGGGTATGGCAGTTTGGGCCATAAGCTCGAGACACGTCACATTTTCAATCTCTACCAGTGGGAGGACAAATCGCCTGAGAGGAGGGATTAGGGTTGTGAATCACTGATGGAATAAAAGCCTCTTGTTGCTGCTTTGTAATTGTCTCTGCCATATTTACATGTTAAAAAATGGAAATCTTTTGTTAGGTGTTGGCATGAAAATCGCTCTCCGATGAGTCCGCAATGGTGTTAAATATTCATGACTTTATGTGGAAAGCAGCATTTAGGTCTGGGATGCCAATGAGAAGTAAGCAAAGGCGCGGATTAGCAGAGGTGACAGGGTTGATGAATACAAACATTTAGGAGATTATGTTTTTGATTGGAATAATGCTTTGCAGGCAGATTTATTCGGAGCATTGAGGGGAACGATTAGGTTTCCACTGCCTCCCTCTCTTCTCCATCATCTATATGGAATTTTGACATGCTGCGTACACCGGGCTCCCCAGAGGTGGGGTGGCATTCAGTTTTCTTCTGTGGAGGGGGAATTGATCCACAAGGTGACACCCAGTTAAGAACTGTCAATAGAAGGTCAGGAGCGCTCCACCGCCAAGAATACAGAGTGTGTACTAAGCCTCCTGTGCAGCCATGCAGCGTCGATCAATGTTATATGAGAAGGTTGTAAACATTCAACTGAATCACCCTGCAGCTTTGCATCAGATTGCAATAGAAGCCGTGTGAGTTTTGGGATGAAAGGGAAGTGGTTTCCAGAGTGAATTAAAACATTTTTTGACAACCTTACAAAACAACTCCCATGAGAATCAGTACGTTGGTAACTTGTACAAAATAAAGGTATAAATATAATACAGTGGGATACAGTGATTTTTTTTTTGCTGAAGACTAATAGATGTGATCACTTTCATGTGACAGACAGAATCTCTTCAAGCAACGTATCTCCGTTTGATGTTTCCTTGTCGGTGAAATAACAAAAGAAGGATACACACTCAGGAACAGACACACAGGTACACACTTACAGTGGGGAGAATGTTCAGAGATGAATTTCTGTTCTTAATGTCTGACTTTGATCTGCTTTATTTGATGTGCACTACTGAAAGAATGAGGTCCACCACTTTTTTTCCTCCTTTCTTTGACCTCCTTCCTGCTTTGACATCAAATAAGCAGCATCTTCTTGTTCAGGAAATTCAAAGGTTGTTAAAGTATCTTGAGGTTTAAAAGCAGAAGAAGTCATCATTTGACTTTGAGTGGCTGAGGTCAAAAGTGTAATTGCTCATTTTCATTGTTAATTCTTAAAAATAAAACCTGCTTCTGGATTTAGTATTTATTTAGTCTCTTTTTTTAAACATGACTACTGGTCATGACGGTGAAGCAAGCAGCTTTTGGAACCTGTACTTTGCCACTGAGCTGACTGCTACCAACAATGTCTCACCATGTGAGATCTTGTCTGACAAATCAGAAAACTTCTGGCAAGTGTGGCTATAAGTGTCACTTATCCAACATGTAATACCATCAGGGAGGCCTCTGATTATGATCAGGCAACTGCGGAAACTGACTGAAAATTTCTACCAATGTTATCAAGAAATATCTTTAGTGTAAAGAAGAGTCTGTCTTCACCAGGTGAAGTCTGGAGCTACAAACTATTTTATTAAGGCCATATCCACAAAAAGGTCTGTGGCTCATTCTTTACATATTTAAAAGGACCCTGCAGAGTTATGCGAGAGGAGCAAGAAAAATACTGACCTTTCTTGAGATCTTTCATTTATTTCACATTTTCATTAAAAAAAAAAAAAAAACCCTTAACTATCAACTTTGGTCTTTTTCAAAGGATTCTTTCTTTGCACCATTTGTTTCACAATTCAGTCATTTTTATTTCAGTTCTGTAAGTCCAGTTTTGCTTTATTTGCTTTGTTCAACAACAATAAAGTAATTAAAACTGACTGAAAAGGAATGAAGTTATTCGCGGTATAAAACTGCAGCTAATTAAAATTGCACTAAATCAACAAAATCGACACAGACACATGACAATTCCACACAGAGAAGCCCCAAATCCAGAATCAAATCAGGGAGAAAATGATTTCATGTCATGCTCTGTTTGTAATTGTTTTATTTCCTTTATCTTTTTTAACAGTAATATTTGAAGAAGCTGTGATGTCCGTTGCATGTTCAATGCAGGTTACATTTGGAAAGCGTCAAACAAAAGACCGTTCCCAGTTCAGTCCTCAACTCTTTTACTGGAAGGATGTTTCAATCAAAATATAGAGGTTCCTAAAAAGGCAATGGATCTGCTATAATGCATAAAAATGACAACACTAAGAACATCTCAAATTTGGCAAACAAAGGCAGTTGTCATCATATTTTTCCATTTCCAAGATCCGCTATGGTAATTAACATGAATTTAATTGATATTTTTCAAGCATTTCTCTCTCAGTAAATTCACAACTCTCAAACGATGTTAACGTGTATTTTTAGAGCTCACACTCGCACAGAGGCTAGTTTATGTGAATGCAGTGTCACACGGGAAGCTGACAGGAGGCGCTGGGCCTGTTGTGTTAACATCCTCCAGTTTGCAACAAATGACTATTACTACTAATTTCTAATTTAGGTAGCAGCTTGCAGTGCATTTAAAGCCTCTCTCTTTCCCCGCCGGGTCGGCTCTTCTATATCCAGGGCTTATGTTGTTTGACTAGGAGGGGATTAGTGAGCTAATGCTAGCAGCACACTTCTAATAGTTCAAATTTTGTTCTTGCTCTTGTGTTACTGCAATGAAAGTCTTTTTTTTTTGGTTCATTTTGTTTTTTAAGTGATAGTTTAAGCAACTTGCAAATCATTCAATTAAAAACTGTATGTACGAGTTTGAATGACTCATTGGACAGAAGCAGTTTTCTTATAGAAGGACTGCTGATTGTTGTTTTGATTTTTTTGTTGCATCCTTTTGTTTGGTTAACTCAGTGCTGTTGCAGATGTGGTTTCCTGGTCCTGAAAGTGTAGCATGTCGATATTTCCCTCAGTGTTGCCTTTAAGGTAGACTGCTGTTGTCACAGAAACAATTGATTGTTTTCCTTCTCCTATAATTGTGGTCATTAACTTACATGTACGCTGTTGGACCCCGACAGGAAAACACAGCAGTTGATCCATGACTCATTTTAAGCCCCGCGTAGCACTTTTAGAAGATCTGCCGTTAAATCGGAATCAACTGCACATCAAAATGACTTGGAGCTGTTTGAAATGTGTAACATGATTTTCACATAGAAATAATTTTGACGTGCTGCCTGCAGGTGCTTGCATTTCATCTTTCCATAATTACATCTATATAGCGACCTGTCTTATGTACTTGTACACTCAGTATTTATTTCTTCCTTTTGTTTGGATGTCCAGTTTGAGTACGTGCTTCAGCTGAATGTATTTATGTGTTTGAAAAATCCTCACTAACTGCAAATTGCACATGATCTCATTGTTTCAACAATTCCAAAGAAATACGCTCCGTGCCACACAGTCTCGCTTAACAGTTTGTTATGTCTGGGAGTTAAACCAAAAAAAATAAAATAATAAATAACAACATGAAAATGAATTAAGTGCAAGTTAAAAAGATCCAATTTCAGTGGATTATTCACAGCCAAGTCCACCACCAAAAGTCAGCTTATCATGACAAGAAGGGGAACAAATAAACTCATGAATAAATGCAAATGCATATAAATATGCACATACATAAGCCAGGCCATGCTAGTCTGATGACAAGAAGTGGCTGGATGCAGAGCTTTGCACCGATGCAGACGCACCATTGAGCCGGGCTCTCCCGCTGGCCCTCAAAAATGCCCGACCCACAACCGCAGGATCCCGTTTGCAATCAAAATGCACTTAGAGCACAGTTCCATGTTCTTGCATGTGTTTGCATGGCATGGGCAAAAGGCGCCTCTGTATTCTGACAGTACCAGGGCACTGTGCTGAACTGTACGCTGTGTCTCAGACTGACAGGTTTGTTTGTATGCAGAACACACACAGTTATCACCTGGGGAGCAGCTGGGCCTCCGAGCAGAATAGAAAAGTTCAAACTATACCTAAATGGAAGAAGCAAAAAAAAAAAAAAACACTGCTGCTAAGGAATAGACTCACAAAGATACAGATAATACAGTATATCTGCACACATGCAGATTTGAACTTAGCAGTTCTGGTTACAGTGTTCATGGTAATGGATGTCAACGACTCGTCGTCACTACGCTGTTTACACTGGAGAACTTCTATCAGGGAAACAAAGGCAGAAGCCTTTTAAAACACCTCAGGGCTAATGACATTAAAAAGACAAGATTGACGTGTGAAGAAAGAGTGACACGCATGAAGGACGCTGGAGCTTGGCCTCATCCTCAAAGACAAACAAGTACTGTCAAAGCAGTGAAAATGGGAACTAACAGAATTATTTTGGAGAGTGGCTGCTAGGCTCTTAGCCAGCACTCCAACCACTGAGTGAGAAGGTCGAAGGATGGTACCTGCCGCTTACAGCACTGTTCCATCGTTGCTTCTGCCTAGACTCCCCCCCCCCCAAAAAAAAAAAAATGGCTACCTCCTCTCAAGGTAAAGTAGGGGCAATTTATTATTGAGCCCTCTCCAGATTTTGATGCTCCTCAACCTGTGAACCTGGACTGCAGGTTGGAGGAATCTCCGTTAAACAGCCTGAAACTATGAAGAATGCTCGCTGGCGAGAGTTTAAACACCATTCTTTTCATCACTTTCTCGCTGCTCTTACGCTCACTTGTGAACAAAACATACTCGAACAGCCTCTTTTTGAGAGCGATCATGTATCACAACCGAAGGGTTCAGTCCATGGTTTTTAAGAACTGCTGATTTATTCGGTGATGTTTAGTCAATATAATATAAACGTTACGATGTTTTGAGATAATTGCCTCTTCTAGTGGAACTGCTATCAACGCAGTTATCTCCCTATATGCTGAATCTTTATGATGAATACATGCATGCAAATGTGCCATTAGAAATGCTGTTAAGTAAATAAACTATCTTCCTCCAGCATGTAGATACTCTGGAACTTTCTTCATAGAATCCATGTCCATTAGCATTTGCTCCAGTCTGCATTCATTTGCTCATCACTCATTTACATTTCCCAGGCTCTATGTTCTCTTCTGTCCAATGTACAGAAATGCACATTTTATCCAAGAAGGTACCTTCTGATGTCTCGTCGCGTCATTGAAACAGAAGTGTTTTCTCTTCACAGTAGGACTAAAGAGAAAAGAGGAAGTCACTTGGAACACAAACAATTAGACGCAGACTTAAATAGCATAATCAAAGTAATTGGGTTTATTTTGCTTTCAGACAGAAATCATTTTGCAATATTTGTATGGATCCCCTGAGGGCACTCGGTGTGCTCAGGTTCTTTATTGTCATTGCCATCAGTGTTTACAGACTCAAGGTGATCCTCTGCTCTTTTTTTTTTAGATGGCTCGCCTAATCAGATTACTTAGGCACTGTTGCCCCTGTGAACAGGTTTTGATACAGTGCAAATGATTTTAATTTTACCAGGCCGGCCTGTGAGACAGCTCCTAGCCTTGTGACTTGCTGATTGGTGAAGTGCTCTTTAATTGGTTTAAACTTTGCTCTCGCTGCTCAGGGATCTACACGCTTAATTTCAGCAAAAGGTCAATATCAATAAATCTGGATGCTCGAGAACGGAGGACGGTGGAGGTATGAAAATAAAATGCTGTGCACTCTTCTAGCCCGGACTGACCACAGGGAGGGAGAAGCGAGCTGACCCTGGTAACACCGCGAACCAACAAGGTGCTAAGAGAAAATTAGAATTTGAAGCTCCATCGGCCCACCCTCTTGTCAGGTGTTTATTGCCCGTGACCTCTGCAAGATGAGGTCAGATTTTCATATTATAGCAAACCAACTCCTTTGGCACAATTGGTTGCAGTATATTCAACAACAGCATAATGAAATGGCTCGAAAGGAAAAGGAGGGGCTGCATAAGCAAGTCGAGAGACGAGCGGGAATAGGTAGTGAGTCTTGAGGGGCAAAGTAAAAGAGACTGCGCAAAATTGTATGCAGTGCAGAGCAGATGCAAGAGGAAAGAGAGTGATATGAAAGAAAATCAACTCTGTTGGGGCCTTTCTTGTTGCATCAGCTCCTCTCTGCTGTGAGCATTACAAGGCTCCACAAAGGCAAGCATGAGACGCTCCAGGCCCTCGGGGGGCATCCACACTCAACTCTTGCCCCTCAGGATTTCACTCACCCAAATGGAGAGATGAACAGCCCCACTGATTACATGTCTAATACTTTCTACGGCTCATCACTCTCTGATGCCCGAGTGAAATGCTCGCTCGACACCCAGCCATACCCTCTTACAAACACACACGTACACACACACACACACACACACACACACACACACACACACACACACACACACACACACACACACACACACAGACAAAACTGAGCCGTAATCATGAAACATCCCAGCTCAGGCCTGTCAATCAAGAGATTATGTCACCCGTCAATCAGAGTGCTGGTAGAGTCTTTCAGAACAGACACACAGCACTGTCCAGGTAAGACTAAAATAAATTACAACAGCTCACCGTGTGCTTTTTCTCAATCTGCCATCTGATTGGTCTACATTATGGTGATCATGGCTTGAGCTCTCCTGCACGATGGAGCTGAAATTGGGCAATTATTCAGTCTGGTCACCATGCATCACTGCCTCCATGAACCTGGAGAAAGGCAACACCAGCCAGAGGGGAAACACAAGGAGAGCAGGGAAAAACAAAAGGAATGCCAGAATTATACGTCCGACTGTACAGTTTTGGTCTTCAGTTCAATATCATTATGTACCACCACCTTTTGTACATTTACTTCCTTGCGTTTTCCAAGCAGTCTTGTCAGTCGTGTGTTTCACATAGTTTTTTTTTTCTTTTTTTTTTTCCAGAAAATACTGGACCAATAAACTAAGTGAAACTTTGGAATGCTCAAATGTTTTAAATGAGGAGAACACATTTTCTTTCAGACACTGTTTTTCTGCTCTATGGTTTTGAAATATAATACTGGAGCTATGTCACTACAAAGCAAGAGTCAAGTCGCTGAGTTATATCACAGGGATAAAACTGCATCTTGCAGCAGTGTGGACAGTTGGTTCAGTTGGGGGGGTTTAGTAGGGAAACATCTTGTTGGGAAACGTGAACACTGAATCATCAGAGTCAGTGAGCCATGTCATAATGAAGTGTCCAGCGTACACAAAACAGGAAAATATTGTTTATAAATTTGGAAAAGTTGAGACTAAAAACATTTTCACTTGCAACAATACTGGGTGAGGGATAGGAGTGTAACGGTATTTGTATTTGTCCTGTACTGTCACGGTACGGGGGTCACGGATCGGTACACACAATCACACGACGAATACACGAGTAAAGCCCCCCCGCCGCTCGGCAACTCTCGGCAACTCTCGTCTTCCCCCCCTACACGTTCCCCCTTGGCCAAACGTGTACCCTGCAGGACACACTGATATGTGAACTTTTGTTTCTTTTTCCCTGTTGTACCGAAAAACGTACCGAACTGTGACCCTTACACCGAGGTATGTACCGTACCGTGGCTTTTGTGTACCGTTACACTCCTAGCGAGGGATTGAGTGAGAGGCAGAGTTGGGGTCTGTTACTCAAAAAAGTAAAGAGTTACCCGTTACTAGTTACTTTTGAAAAAAGTAGTGCCTTACACCACTTGATTACTCCATGGAAATAGTAACAAAGTTACACTACTCGTTACTGCATAGTGCTCCGCGGAGCTGTGCTCCCTCATCTCTCTCCGCGGAGCGCTGCGCATGCGCAGATCTGTGTATCAAAACGTTTTTTTTTTTTAACAGATTGAAAAGAAAACACGTCTTTTAAAATGTTTTATAACCATTCGGATTTACTTCACGTGCTAACACGCCATCCCCTGGACCACTGGAAGGAGTATTTTGTCCATTTGCGTAGTCCGGCTCTGATTGACTTCCAGCTAAGCTTCGAGCTAAGCTAACTACGATGCTAACAGCTGGGAACCAGAGACACAGGTATTTATGAGCTTGTCTAACTTTGTTAATGATAGGGAAAGGGCGTGGGTCCCTAATCTCCGGAGTATTCATTTAAAAGCGGCATTTACAGTAGGAGGGAGTGCAGTGTTGTCAGTGGGGCACAAATTTATATAAGGCAACCAATTTTACTTTGACAGTTCCATCAGCCCTGACCCGGAAGAGATAGCGAGTAGTTGCTCGTATGGCCGCCGGTCCATCTACTGATGGTAAGAAAAAAAACTCCGCTTAAATACTATTTTGTTTGCTCTATTTGCTGTCATTGTAGAAGTAACGATCGTAGCGTTTCATTTGTAACGCTAGTTTAACTACCAATCTAGAGGGAGTAGTGCCGTTACACTACTCGTTCCCATCAAAAGTAATTTAACTACTTGTAACGCTCGTCACTTGTCGTTACATACCCAACTCTGGTGAGAGGGAGATTGCACAGGCAGTAGTTCACTTTCTTTTGAGAACGGGTCTGTACAGCAGGATTTAGGCCCCAGAAGATGAAGCTGTGATAGCGCAAATAACCTGTGTGTGGCAGCAATGCACCGAGTTATACCTAGTCTGCCGGAAAAAGAAGAAGAAGAAGAAGAAGTGGTGGTGGGGGGGCACCCCTGCAGCTACACCGCTGTTTCTCAAGCATGAAGCGCTGCATGCTCACACACATACTCGCTCGCTCGCGCGCACATTGCTCTCTTCTTTCGTTGTTTTTTTTTTTTACCGCACAAACTTTTTTTTATTCCCCTGCACCTCACGGCCTACCTGGTGACACCGGTTGAGCACCCCTGCTCTCGACTCTTACCTATTTTGTTTTCCTGATTTGATGTTCTTAGTCTGCAGACTTCTTGATTATTGTTGTCAAATTAAATAAATAAATAAATAAAGGAAAATGGCCTTTTTCTTGTGTTGTTTGCACACCATGTGACATAAAGGATAAAACCTCAATTAATTCATTCAATACGACCCAAACAAGAAAATCTGATGAAACCCATACTGGTTCAGACAACAAGGGTGAATTTTGTTGAGTTAAAGTGTTTGACTAATGCGGACTAAATGTAAATCAATTTCACTGGACTGATACGAAGATTTCGATTCACCGAAAGGCAAATAAATTGAATGTACACATTCACATGATGCAGCACCAATAACTATATTTCATGTTTAAACAACAGGATCAAGATCAATTGACTTATCCTGGTTTGTTTTTCATGGAACATTGGTTGCATGTTAAAATCAAGTTCATCCAATTTATTTATTTTTTTCTTTTTTGTGTAGTTTTGATATGGCAAAGGATTTAAGTAGGATTTAAGTGTATTCAGTTGAAAAAAATGAATTAAAAAATGTCATATCCTGTATGTCACAGAAAATAACCTGACTGATTTGAATCACAGTCACACAAACGACTCAGTGTACAACCGTTAGGTTGTGTACCTGTTTTGCCTGATCCAAGTTCTGTGTCACATGGTTTATCCTCATTATGTGAAATCGGCCCTCTGTTCAACACTTGCATAGCCGCACAGGATTTGTCCAAGAAATTACAGCAGATGGAACGGACATGGCTCATTCCTGCCGCGATACGATTTGCAACAAACCGTTGTGAACCACATTACTGGTAACAAATCAGCCATTAATCTAAGGCAGACTCTGCCTTAATTACAGTAAAAATGTTTTTTGTTTTTTTTTGGTTGGCATACAACGTCAGTGTATACTAAATGGGAAAAAAGCGCATGAAGTTGAGCGGGACAAGGCTTGTTTATTCATCTAGAGAAGGGAAACCGCCCAACAGAAGTACAAAACCTGGACATGATAAGCTGTTCCTTTGATTTCTGTGCTTTGAGAGCTCTGTGCCTGCAGTTTTGATCACTTAATGTAGTGTTGGAGCAAAAACTAAGATACATCTGTGTTACAGCTTCTCTACAAATGAGTAGGCTTTGCAAACTAGCATCATCATCTTCTCAACTTCAAATAATACAATGCAACACCATACTTACGACCCATCCATGAGCCCGACTGAGAACTGTGAAAGTCACAAATTTATTCATGAAATTGAATGCTGGCACCATTTGAGGTCTACATGTAAGGAGCGGTTGCAAATTGCTTTCTGAAATAACCCCGTGGCCCCTAAACTATCTGCAGTGTTTCTTTCAACCAAGGAGTCGAACACCCAGAGTGCTCATCTTCTTGGCAGCATGCTTGATGACTGCTTCATGAGAGCATGATTGCATGGAGAATGTTAGCTGGAGTTTGGTAAAACCGTGCCCTCGCTCACATATCACCATAAGGGCACACAGGATGAGGCCGAGGCGCACAGATTTCAGCTGTCAGAAACGGTGAGTTAGCATCATCTCAAGCAGCGACGATAATTCATGTTCACCTATCCCCAATCAGGAGATGGGGATCTGTAATGACAAGCCCCAATCAACTTGAACTGCAATAGCTACGGGGCTAATAGCATTTCATGTCCAATTAGGTTAGCTGACGCCGCTTCATCTTCCTGACACAGCCTCCTCTGTGTGATGGGCACACACTTACTGAGGAGGAAAAGGCAAACCTCTGACTGGGATGACAGAGGGTTAAGTAATTTTGACACTGTGTCTGCCTTCTTCTCTAACCGAGCCCAGCCATAATATCGTAAAAAAATTGGAAATGATATTTCACTTTTGAAACAAAATAGCCGAGGCATTGCTTTCACCACTGGAGTCCATCTTAAAGCCTAAATGCCCAGGCGCATTTCAGACCAGGCCGGGAGTAGTCGGTATGGGTGATGCCTCTGAAAATGCTTTGATAAAATGGGAGACTTGACCGGTGAGGCGTGTGATGCAAATTAAATTCCTCTAACAGAGAATCTGATTGAAGTCAGAGAGGAACTGACCAAGCTGAACACAGACCTCACAAGCTCATCATCCCAGCCTCCAGCTCCTGGGTTTGTACGAAGATCCCCCCGCCCGTAGCTGAGCAAACACAGATGTGGCAGCCTCATTTAAATACTTTTCTCAGGGGGCTGAATTTTTGCTCCATGTTTCCCACACCCAAGCACAGTCTTTTTGAGGAAGGCCAATTTGCATGGCTTCAATGTACACAAACATGCTTGAATGAGTGTGAACACGGTCTTGATTTGTTTTTAGAGGACAAATTGGGGAAGCAGCATACATCTCAGTTCAGCTAAGGCGCCGCTTTGTTCAGCGGAGAATGCCTGTGATCCTCAAACTACATAGTAGAGCTACGGTATTGTTGCCCTGTTCTCCATAAAACAAACCTGAGTGAAAACAGTAGGGAATACAAATAAAAATCAGTGTGCCTCAGCCAGATGGAGCCCCGCTTGGTAGATAATGCCCATCGCTGAGCCCCTGAGGTACATTAGCAATGCTTATTTAAACAGCTGGGCTGAATATTGCCCTTTTAAATGGAATGAAATAGTCCCATTAGCGGGCCATGCACTCTACTCCTTCCACTTATTGTTTCCTACTGCTTTAAAACTCCCTCAAAATTGAAGGAAAGTTGATTAACAGTAAGTAAAGCTGAATGGTTGGTGAGGTGGCAGCTGAGCAAAACAATCAGTGCCGGAGGCCAGATAAAGAAAAAAAAAACCAAAAAAAAAAAAACACGCACGCACGCAGACGCTCACACTACATAACATCTACATAACCTATATAACTTTTAATCCTAAACACTGTTCAAAATAGAGTTCTGTGCAACAAAAAAAAAAATTGCACTTCAAATGGTAGGAAACTCATGACTGCTGTTTTTAAAACATAACCAAAGTCTGAAAAATTTTATATTTGGTGCTGTCACCTCCAAAAAGCTATTTCAGTTCCAAAAATTGTAAACCTTAAAGGTGCATTAAGGAGTTTTAAAACCTTAAAAATACTTATTTTCCACCGCAAATATGTTACACATTTTTAATGATGTGTACAATGTACCCTGACATATTCATTATAAGTACCTCTAACAGCGCTAAATTGTCACTTGAAAGTTGCAGTGCCGGTCCGGCACCAGAGTTTTTTTTGGGGAGAATTTGAAAGGAATGACGTAATGCGCGCTCCGGCTTGTTCAGTTTCGCTTTGTCCGCCATTACTCCGCCAGATGCTTAATGAGCAACAACTGAGCAGGAGCTTCCAGAAATTAAGAAAAGACCGGCTTCTAGCACTGCCACAGCTCCAGCACAGACTCCACCAGGTAAAAGAAACTTAAATCTTACTTGAGCGCTTCTAAACGAGCGAAGACGGAGTTCCCCTCTTCCGTGCACGCGAGCCACAGGGACGAGTTTTTCACTAAGCTGCATTACGCCCAAGGCCTGCAGGGGGCGCTGTTTCGCATAAAATGTGCAAACTCCTTAAGGCACCTTTAAAGATAAGATCAAATTATTTATGATTTTGTAAATCAAATAAAGTTTAGATCAATCACAAGAAAAAAGCTCAAAAACAACCTCTGGAATGTTTAAAGTGAGACATTTTAATAAAAATATTGACACACTTGGAACTTCAAGGGCAGTGATGCCTTGTAAAGAAAATCTGAAAATTGGGGAAAAAAACAAATGAAAAGGCAGTAACCACTTAGATTAATTGGCAATAATTCATAATAGCATTATGTATCAATAGTATCATGACTCCAAGTTGGACACATTGGTTGGATGGATGGATCAATAGATGAAAATCACATGAAACAGTTTGTTTTTTAACCTGGCCGAGTAACTTTGATTCTTGTAAAACAAATATAATTTTGGGATAATCTTAGCATGTTTATTGTACTTATTAATCTTGTGACATACAAGATTAACTTCTTAGTCATTTAATTCTAGCGCTTCCAAAAATCGAATAACTAGTTGTGGCTGAACATATTTTTAGGTTGCTTGTGACATTTAAAACTGCTTCACTGTCTGTTTAGCTTCTTGTTAGAAAATTAATGGAAGAATTAACGGAGGACCAAGAGTACTGCAAAATATATCTCCACAGATGTTATTTTTTCCAACTTTATCTATAATTTTCAATTTACAGAATAACACACAACCAATAACAACCCCCAACCCCACAACCCACCCCCACCCCAAGGCCTTACAGAAAAATTATAATAAAACAAGATAAATAGTAATGATCAAAATAATGACCGACAGATAAGAGGAAGGAATAAAAGAGGTATATATACACATGCCCATGTACATATATAAACTGCAGCATCAAAGACATTATGCGTCTTGTGTTTCACATACCCATCCCTTGCACATAGAAACACAACAATGGAAAGGTAAGGACCCTTCAAATGTTAAGCACAGGGAGAAGAGAAGAAAAAGAAAAAGATAATCAATAGAGGAGTCTTTTTTCAAAAAATATGACATCAAGTGAGGGTTAGGCTTTCAATGTATTCTATAAAGGGTGTCCAGGTTTTGACATATTTATCTCGAGCTCTACTGTACCTCAACTTTTCTAATGGAATCAAAGAAAGTAGCCTACTGCTCTGACCCATTCATTAAATGGAGGTTTCACTGACTTCCAGGCTCAAATTAAAACATGGTATTTCAAAACCGATACCCTTAAAAAAAAGTTTTTGGAACATCTCCAAAATGATTGAAGGTGCTCTAAATACCTAAATATCTCTGTTTATCTGGTCAATGATGATGCAAAAATAATAAAATAGTACAATGCATCATTTCAGGCCATACAGGCTTGGGAACATAATGTTTAAATCTGCCTTTTTCTTGCAGCAGCGGGATGGGGTCAGCTATATACTTACTATGTGCTCTGAAACAAGGCCTGTATTTATTGTTCAAAATCTCAGAAACTTATTTACAGTTTTAAATTCATCACACTCAGAAGAAAAAAATATCTATGACTTTAGGGTGATACTTAAATGTTTTTAGGTCAACATTTACCCACACTGTCTGTTCCAGTCTCTTGTTCCTGTGGTGACAAGAGTCTCTGATACCAGATGTCAGGCAAGACATGGTTTCAAGTCAAGCTCTTTGTCAAGTTCTGTCATTCCTGTTTTATTCATGTGGGCACGGAAGGAAACAAATGTGGAAGGGATTTAATGTGTCGCTCTACAACACATTAAATCTAAGGCGTTGAATCATTGTTTGGAAAACTCGAGTGTGACAGTAATACGCGCATGTAAACAGATTTAAAGATCAATTTTCCTGAAACAGATATATGCAGGGGTTGGAGTAAGCGTCTAGGTAAAACAGTGATGCTTTGGCAGAGGCATTTTTCCCAGACACTGGCTGTCAGTCTGTCAGGTGAACACAGCTTTTTCAGGTCTGATTAGGTTCTCCCTGGACCAAACGGTCATTTCCGGGAACAATTGACGGCATGAGTTGCTGCAGTGAAGACCTCCACATTTTCCTACCTGTACTTCAAATTAACGGACTGGAAAGAAAATGTAGCTGGAAACCATTGAGGTATGAAATAACTGTGAAAAACTGTGAGATATTTTCGTGAAACAGAAAGAACCAGTTAAAGAAAACATTACTAATATAAAAATTAAAATCGTGATAAATCATGTGTTTTTAATTTCACTGCTCATTATTTGGATTAGCATGTACTTGCATGATGTGGTGAAATCTTACTCACACCTTAAAACAATTTTCAGTACGTACAAAAAGTGTAAAAGAGGGATGAAACCAGACAGAGTGTGAGTGCAGGATGCATATTATATTATTCTTGTAACTGAGAACATGGTGAATATCATGAGACTGATTGGAGTGTTAACAAAGCCGACTGCTTTTGCTTTTTCCTCTGAGCCATCAGAATGACATGAGAAGGAACAAAAGACCAGAGGACTGCTTTGGTCCTTTCTACTATGCAAGCTGTTTCTAGATGGATGCATCAGACAGACACACAGACAAAGAGACAGTCAGACAATGGAGAGATATGTGGCGAGATAAATCCAATATCTCTCCGCTCAGCAAAAGATGGTTTGGTAACAGAGAAAACATCACCTTGCTTTAAATCTCATGGTTTCTTTCAAAAAAGTTAAGAACTGCGCCTTTTCTTGAAAGGTGGTAAATCAAGAAAAGATCTTTCAGTTCAAGCTGACTCGGCACACCGCCGAATATCTTGGTGCAACGTCGAGAAAAGGCACTCGAGTTCTAACCGCGCTGTCAAGGATACTTTGGCGACATGGATACACCAGCACTCCAAAAAGCTGCAAAAATCAAAACACTGCTGCGCTTAAAGATGAAAATTAGTTCCTGCTGTGTTTAATATTGAGCTCAGGTTTGGTAAATGTGTCCAATCCCCTATTATTTTTTTTTTTTTAAATCAATCAGTCTCATCAACAATGACCTTTGATGGGACTGAGAGTCGAGCAGTACAAAAAGTTATGCGATAAAATGTCTTTCTCTTCAAATGCAAACTGTTTCAACAAAGAGAAGACGTGTTCACATTTGTGAATTAGACTTCTGAGTAAACGATGCCAACCACAACAAAAGACAACTTTGTTTGACAGGGCAAACCTCTTCAGACGTTTCATCTCATTTTCAAAGGGGTCTCAAAGTTTAACCATCAAGAAAGTGAAAACAGAGAGCAAAAATGACAATGATCAATAAATAAAGACTGAGTAGCAGGAGGAGATCATTCTCTATCACCATCGTACCTGTTTTTTTCTACTCTACTGCAACAACAAGGGAGGCCGTTGATGAAAATCTAACACAAAATACATTGGGAGACCAAAACAGAGAAGAAAAAAAACCTGTAAATGTACACATTTGTGTGACAACAAACCATTTATAAATTATTATATAGATAGACAAGATAATTCAGTGTTTTAAGGCTTCATTAAGTCATGAGTGAAGTTACTACCAACCATGACAATGAACTTGACTGTGGTCAAATATGTGGTTTAAATAAACAAACCTGGCCTTAAATGATCCAATGATTTTGTTAAATGTAAAATTTTAACATAAACATAGTGAGTGGTACGGGGGGGGGGGGGGGGGGGGGGCTGAAAATGCTATACAAAAGTTGCAGCAGTACCATAACTGGCCTACTGCTTCTCCAATGACAATTCTCCCTGAAAAAGATAGGACTGACTTAAATAGAGCTGTTGTCAAAGTTTCTTTGAGCCACTTTTAATCCGTGGACAGGAAGTTCTCATCACTGAGGTCTTTTCTCTCATCGAAGAAAAACATGGAATATGGTAATGTGTAAAACCCACTTTTGTGTAGCTTGTCTGTCACGCACAGACTAACACTCTGACCAACTCTAGGACGATTTGAACGGATTATTTCCTGACAGCGTTATTCAGACAGTCTTTTTCGACTCTTTATCAACAACAGCCGTACTTCGTTTTTCTGTTTTGTTTTGTCTTTGGTATCTTCATATATATATATATATATATATATATACTACCTTAATTTACATCACTGGGTGATTGACAAACGTTGCCACGGAGTAATCAGTGGATGGCTTCACATAGCTGAAGCGCAAAAGGAGCCATGTTTAAATTTGTACAGCAAGTTAAAACTTCCAGTCCGCAATCGTCAATTAAACAACTGGACAAGTCGATCAAGACAGATTAGAGATCAAAGATATCAGAAAATCACTGCACAATATTCTCAGTTTTCACAATAACTTCGTAATCAATTTATTCATGAGCATTTCTGAACGTTGCTTGGATCTGAATTTTAGAAATGCTTCATGGTGCATTTGAGATATTGCATTGATTGAAATTACTGAGATATACTGCTGAACAGATGACCTAAAGCCACTCAACTATCTGGGTATCGTCGTCAGCAGCACTGAAATCTGCTGAAGTGATCGTCAATAAATGTGAGCTACTGATCTCTAAACATGAATTAAAGATTGATTTATAAGTTGTTTTTTTTTAAGTTGTGTAAAGAAAAATACTGATGAGAAAGTTTGTTGATGACACTCAGGTAAAATGAAAAATAGTAGTGCGATCGCCCTGTGATAGAGCAGCAACCACCAAGAAAAATACTATTAGATCCATGTGAGAGCCTGGAGGCAGCCGCTGTGGAGAGACAGACCTGAATTTAAGACCTTCTCTAATTTGGTTCTCTTTGAGGGGGATAGCTTTATCCAGCTGTGACACAAAAAAAGTGAGGGTGCCAGTGAAAAATGAGTGCCACCCTCTCGAATATAAAACTCGGCAATTACCACAACAGCGATTCACACTGATTGTGCACATTTGTCATTCCGTTCGACAGAGTTTAAATAACATATAACCAGCTTTCAGACACATTTTACTCAAAACCAAAACTGCCTGCAATTTTGTTGGGATCATTTATACTTGTCAAAATATAGACTGATTGATTGAGGCAATAAACAACTGCTTCTCCGAGGTTGACCGCTCTACATCCATGCAAAGTTACCTGAACGGCGCCGCTCGCATGATTTTCGACTGCATTTCCCGGAGCCGTGTCAGTTTGTGTCTGCAGGTTTGGCTGGGGAAAAAGCTGTCTCCAGACGGACAGGGATGATATAGTCACTTTCTCCCAGCCCTCAAGTACTCTAATCGGCTTTGAGAAGAGAGACGGGTAGAGGACATCATTGTCTGTTGGTTGGTGTTTCGGCCCTCGAGGCCCCGGCTCCTGTGTACCAAGGCCAGCCGTCTCTCTGGCCTCACGCAATCCGGCTTGTGTGAGACGCGATCAGCTTTGTGCCCCGGGGAGCAAGCCACTGCTGGAGCTCTCCAAAGTTTGTGAAGTCATCCCAGACTTACTACTTTCATGTCGGGATGTGTCAGTGTCTCTGCAAGATCCAAGTATAGCAAGATCTGTAGGGGGTGGGAGGTGGGGGGCGGGGGTGGGGGGGTGGTCTCTACTCAAGGCCATTGTCTTTGTTCACTATAAAGGTTAGAATTTATCTTCTCCCCCCCCCGTCCCCTTGTTTCAGCTGTTTTGGGACAACGGAGCTCTCGTATTAGAGCCCCAATTTCGCCGCACTATCAGATCTGTTCTTTTTATTGAATCCTCTGGACTGCCCACACTGCTCACATTAAGAGTCTTGTAAAGCTTTCACTTAAATTGTCCTCAAAAGCATATGCAAAGGTATTGTAGATCCCATCATTAAAATCTGTATCAACCGTTCCCCTGGCTTTTAAAATGTTCACAGGCTTTTAGAAGAACACAATTCCACCATAATGAAGCAGCAAAATTACAAAGTCAAGTCCCATTTTACCAGAAACCAAAAGTCTGTATTCATTATTAATTTTATTTTTACTACATTTTGCACACAGTATTGCTTGCCTGTATTTACCAGTTTGAGCAATAAATCAGACCAATGTGGGGTTTGCACTATCCTCAGATTGCTTAAACATGATCTGTGTTGTTTTGTTAATTATGTATGTTTGAGCAGGTCAGCTTAAATGTAGAGGTTCCCTCTCCTGCTAAATCTTTTACACAACCAGCCTTGCCTTTGAATGCTCAGAGCACAGTCTCTATATGGATATGATGTGTTTTCACTCATATCCTGTTGGCATCTAGGAACACTGGTGAGTCATTTCATATATATTTCATTAAAAAATCAATGATTCATTTCAATGCATACAAGTGTTTACCACTTTTAGGAATTCCTCAGTACCCACATCGTTATCAGAACTTAAAGTCACTCCCTAGCTGTTTAAATTTAACTCAGCCATTTTGTTTTTTAAAACAGCATGTTTTCAATAAAATATAAGAAACTTATGTTAATCTCGCCTTTAATTAAATGGGGCCTGGTTGAAGCAGTTTCAATATTACTATAGCGATTGCAAGATGCTAAAGATTTCAAAGAGAAAAACCAGAGAACATTGCATTCAGTTGTAATTACTCACTCTGAGATGCCACTTGCAGAAAATAATGTCGTTCATTTCTGGCCGATTAACCCATTCAGCAGTGAGTCAAAAAACAATAGCTGTCCTGCCTCCACCTACTTTGAAAACAGTGAGAACCGTTCTTCATTTTCTGCAATTACTGGCTGAACTCTATTTCCAATATTCACCATAAACTGACACCAAAATGAAGAATAGGCCATGTTTCTTTACTGTTGAATCTTACTAAAGCATAACATGATCGCTTTATCTCAGTTGTTGTGAGCCTCGTGCAGGGAATTCACTCCTTGTCTTGGGAAGCTGTGTTGTGTCGGATTGAAGTTAATAAAAATTTTCTCTACATTAGATAAGATAAATACATAATTCATCCCAAAGGTGAATTCACAGGTTCCTGTATTAATGGATGAAAGAAGTAAAAATCGCACACACAAAAACAAAGTAAAAACATAAAAACAAAAATACAATTGCGACGAACACATAGGAGTGATTGAGATAGTAGTAAAGTAGAATGTAATAACATAGTAATAACACAGTGACATTGCAGTGTGAGGCAGTGGAAGGTGCATAATGTACAAATGTAAAAGCAGCAAATATGGATTTCAAGTACAATGGAAAAATTGATTCCAAGTACAATCCATGCATCTGTGTTGCTTCAGGCAAAGGCTGTTCATCCAAGGAGACAATTAGCTGCTCTCGTGAAAACAGAAGCTGTCGAGCTTTGCCGAGCAATATGTGAACCCTGCTTCACCCCAAGCAGAGACTTTAGGAAAGCTCTGAGCGCTCACCGGGGAGAAACTGACTGGTAAAAGTTAGTAAACACCTTGAAAAATGAATGTTGGTACCTCGTCAAACCGTAACGAATGATTTTCTGCAACAAATGCATTTTATAAACTTTATACACTAAGTGCAAATGCAAGGAAAAAAGGAATGCATGAACCTCACGTTACTTTTAACAAGATATTTAATGTATTATATATGATGTGACTTTCAAAATGTGACATATTCCAAATTGCTGTTTTTATTTTCATGTATTTGACACTGATGATTACTAATATTTACTTAATCAGCAACTGTTTTGTCAACGTTTGCTTAAAGCCCCATTTACACCGCAATGTTTCAAGAAAAACGCATCTTTTTTTTAGTTTTCATTTCAGAAAAGTTTCACGTTTACACCGCAGTGGTACAAAATCTGAAAACAATGCAAACTTCCTGTAGGGTTACAAGTAGGCGCTGTTTGCTTTTGCAACTAAACCACATGCATGCAGAGAACAATATGCTAGAAACATTAATAATGGGAGGTCCAGGGGCCTTAGTGTGGAGAGATGAAGAAGTTGAATTGCTATTAAGGGTGACTCTCAACTATAAAACAAACAATGTAAGAATATCCACTGGGAGTCATGCCACTCTGTAAGCCACCATTGTTAACTGGCCAGCCACTCACCCATGTGTGACTACAGTTCTTAGTTTTTAGTGGGTCTGACCAGTACTGTTGTGAAAATAGACCATTTACATATGAAGACGCTATCGTTTGATCGGTGCCTTGACCCAACAGTTTATCCTTCCATTTACTTTAATGATTGTGAGTAAATAAAAGTAAATGCACAGAGTCTGTCAGTAGACCAGCAAACAGAAAAATCTAACAAGAATTAGCTTCTTGCACTTTACAGTCACATTCTTTCTTCTTCTGCTCAGAAAATTCAAAGTAATTTCCAGATCCGTCATTAGGGTCATTTTCCTGGCTTTATTCTGAGAAGAACCAAAGTCAGGCAATTACTGTGCAAAAATGTAAAGAGAGGAAAGATGCACTGATGACTGATGAAAAGAGGCCTGTAAACATAATAGAAAAGCGCTCAGTTCTTTATTATTAACACCTTGCATAACTGAGATATAATGTATATTGAGATACACACTGTAATCAACGCAGATTACGTTATACAAATATATTACAAATCACTTTTGTCAAGTACATAGTAAGCTGTAATGTAAACATCACAGGAATGCTTTTTCTGTAATGAAGTACAATTGTTCTCTCAGTTAATCTGAGATAAAAGTAGCTGACACAATATTAAGAAAAACTGAACTGTTGATTATTAACATTAATTTCACAGTATGGGTGCTCTGCTGTTGCAAGTTATCAGATATGCAGGCAGCATGTGCACACGGCTGTCTGTGTAAATTTGCATCTTCCCACCTCGGCGTGTGCGTGCATGTGTTGTGTTTGTGGCTATTCTGCGACATATTTTGCATGGTGACTCAATTCTGGAGCTGTGGCTTAGCGCAGGGTCGTCCTTGGCTGTCACTTCTCATCACTTGCTGGTCATCCAGACAGTTGAGCGGAGGGCAGCATATGAGCAGCCGAGAGATGGAAGGACTCCTTGTGATGAGTGACAGACTCCTGCATTGAGTGACTGCCCTGTTAGGACCTCTATTGTCTTCACGGGGCACCTGACCCTGGAGTGGTGCGCTATAATAAAATGAAGAACGGTCTACGTGCCCACACACGATGCAATGCTACAGAAATGCAGAGCTATTGAGTCATATACATCTGAATCCATGCTGAGACTTGCACAACCGCACGTGTGCAGCAAAACAGAAAAACGGGCATTTTCACCTCATGAAGGGAGGCACACTGGTAAACAATAACACCATTGTCTCCATGCTATTGATATTCCACACGACTGTGGACTTCACGCACCTACAAGCCATCACAGACTGCTTTCCTCAAGCACATATAATGCATCTTTGCGGCGCTTCATTTGCTCTCATGAAGAAATGCGAAAACATCTATGCACACGATGAGACGTTTAAAAAAAGAAAACCAACTCACATTAACACACCCAGAAGCACACAGCCCGGGCCTTGTGCATTTAGCACCTCAGAAACACAATAAACCATCTTTAAACTGAGAGGACCTTCAGCCGGAGAGGTCTGTGATTAATGCAAAGCATATTTAAAATTCAGAGAGCGCGATAATAAATGGTCCCTCCTTGGCATTATTAGACATAAGAAAAACTGGTTTTTACCCTGTGCGTCAGCAAGATTCCCTTACAACCCAATCCCTCTCTGCAGAAATACCATCAGTATGATCACTAAACAAGCTGTAAAACACAGAAGCCTCTGAAGAAGTAAAGGCGGCAGCGGCTACTGGAGATTCAGCCATTTGCCTCGGAATCTGACAGCAGAGCACTGGTGTGAGAACAGTCAGGCTTTCAAATTCACTGCATGATCCACTTTAGAATGACACTAAATTGCTGCCCTTTACTTTTATCGATCCCCATATGGTTAGCTCTTACCCTAAGGACAATTTTGATAAGTCAGTGGATTCTCCAGCTATGGAGGTGAAAGAGGATGCATAATTGACAATGGTTTATGCGTGTTGAGTATCTTTCTTTTTTTTTTTTTGTAAGTTATCTTTAATCACAGATAACAAGGGAATCGCCAATTCCCCAAAGACATACTGTGCCACCAAAAAAAGATTATGACACCACAGAATGTTGCAAATAAACAAGATTCACCTTTATTGTCAGAGCTCATAGTACACAACAAACCAAAAAAAAGCACAAAAAAATGCATTCTTTTGGCAGCAACTATGACATTCCAGCCGTCAGAAATCCTGTATTAAAAATGGTAAATAATTTTTCAGTTCTTTTCTTTTTCCCCCACTCATTTCTCTCATTTCCCAAACCGTGCAATATGAGCTGTCCCTCTGTACTCATTCTTATTTCTGTCTATTCCACTCACCTCGATGTGGGTGGAGGGTGTGGTTGAGCAAAGCTGCAGTGGAGAGTTTTTGGAAGGTGCTCACTCTCCTGGGTCTCATCAGAGACTATTTGCACCTGGTATTGACATGCATTTCAGGTGATCAGATGACATGTGGTGAGCCCTGGCGCAAAGTTTACGCTCGTCCATGTAGGGCTGACCACTGAAGTTCGAATTGTATTACTACCGCTCTGTCATTTTGGGTGAAGTACAATTACGATGTGGTATGAGTCATCTAGCTTGCACTGGATGGCATCCTCTACCTGGACAGCTGGCGTTGCTTTAGCATTGGTTTAGCGGTGACGCGAGCGTTGGTATAGCGGCGTTCTGCGCATGCGGGCGTTGGCTGGGCGGGGGTATAAAGTTGGTTTAGCGGCATACCGCTTGTGACTACGGAGCTGAACGGATCGTTTTGATACAAGTTCTGATAGATTTTTGATAGAAATCGATAGTTGAAGTTCATTACGCGACGTGGACAAAAGAAGAGGAAGGCTGGAGAAGCTTGTCATACAGTCCATGTTCAGGCCTTCTCAGTATCCACTGTCTGACCCACACAACTCTGTCTCTCCTTCTTCTCTCTCTTCTCCGTCTGTCAACAGCTTGTTGCAATCTGAGGAGGTTCTGATTCTGCTGCTGGACTAGTGCACCAATCATAGCAAGTCTCTCAGCATCTCAGTGATACAGTTTTACTGTAACTTTGAGCAAATTCAATATAGATGAGGTCTGAACTCAACGGCAGCTCCATTCCAAATGAGCTCCTGGTCCATTTCTCCCCGTATTTATAGCCAAATTCTGGTCCTGCTCCGACACCTCTATACCAACGCCAAAGCAAAGTTCATCACCGCCATGAATCGCTGCTTCAACACCAGACATCGTTCACTTACGCCGGACATCGTTCGCTTACAACCACTCCACCGAAGTTTGTGCAACGTTTAA
This sequence comes from Salarias fasciatus, assembly GCF_902148845.1. Taxonomy (NCBI): domain Eukaryota; kingdom Metazoa; phylum Chordata; class Actinopteri; order Blenniiformes; family Blenniidae; genus Salarias; species Salarias fasciatus. Next base: position 14,193,054 of record NC_043745.1, on the reverse strand, counting down.
TCGCCGCCCGGGCAACGCTGTCGAAGCAGCGGTGGTCCAGCGTTCAAGATTTCTGCGTTTGCCTAGTGGACCCAAGCGTCCACGAACTTGCATCTAGCGGTGCCAAACTTTGACTGGGCGTTGGTGGAGCGGGGGTGAACGTTGCTGGGGCGGACAATTCAACACTCCTCACCGTTCGCAATATTTTGTGCAGCTCAAAACTTTCAGAGCGGTGGGAGGGCCCCTCCAGAAACATCAGCAGTGGCCGAGCGTATACAGCGTTGCTTTAACGGGGGCCAACTTCTGTTAAACGGTGGTGAACGGTTACGAGCGGTGATGAACTTTTTTCACCGCTCCAGGGACGCTCCAGTAAAGTTCGGGCGGTGTGACCGGGCCTTAAGGCACCAACAGTGATGTTCTTCTCCATTGTTTCTGTGGACAGTTAAAAAGATTGAAATTCTGAACAATGCACTTCTGGACCAGGACATGCTTTTAAACAAAAACACTAATGATTTTGAACAATGCATCATGCTTACACCACAAAGGCGATGTGGTCAGAGGCATCCCAGACCATCTCGGGAAGTGGTTTTCTACAAAAAAGTAGTTCCTGATCACACTCATATTTAGAGCTCCAAACATGTAATCTGATCACCTGAAACTCATCGTAGGTGATCATGTGTTTCAGATGTCTTTCCACTGCACCTTTCTTTCACACCCACCGCTGCTTTGGACGGTTGACCCCAAATACTTAAACTCCCTTATCTTTTCTACCTCCACTCCCTGCATCCACGCCGTCTTCTTTCCATTGTGTTTCTACCGTAATACAAAATAATTTAATGTTATTTCAGAAAAAAATATAATTTCTACGAGATTTTTGTAGGGCATATAAAAACCCAATGAGAGACGTTTGAAAAGGTGGGTGGAAATTGAACTGCTGCTTTGCTTTTGGCTTGTGCTCAAATGCCTGTCACTAAACCAAGGAGGGCTCCATCATCTATGGCCAACGACAACACTGCAACTGACTGAAAGGGCGAGACTGTTTGCAAATAACGCCGGAGATAAACCACTTTTCCTGCTTTAATGTTTTCTGGACACATGAAACCAAAGTCGTGCCCTCAGGGAGTTTAGTGCATCAGTTTGTTTATAGGCAGTGAAATGAAACCCGTATAAGAGTCCAGCCTCAGGAAAGTACCGTGAAGGTTGGATCAGACTGCAGGATTGTTACTGCCTCTGGTAACAGAAGCATTAAGCATATCAAAGGAATGAATCATAAAGATTACCATGGCATTTTAGAGATAAATGTGTTACCTTATGTCATAAAACTAGGTTTCATAGTTTTTCGGTGGAGATTTAGGGTGATTCAGTGGCACACATCCAACAGCACAAAGGCATGGGTGAGAAGGAAAAGGACTGCTTCAAACAGCTCAGCAATGAGTCCAGGCCCTGCGTCCATTTCAAAACCTTTGTTGCAAGTTGAAGCCATCGATCCTAGCAGCACTTTTGCAAAGTTAAAAAAAACAAGCCGAAACTATTTGAAATTGCAGAGTGTCGAGAAAACAGTGACTGGTGCATAAATCTTCAAAACGGATATAAATATCTTCGCAGGCCATCACTGCTGCCGACCTGCAATTATATGTTGATGAAAGCAGCTATGGGTTGTGAAAAAAAGGCTTTGTCTTCATTCACATAATTGCTCATTTACCTTTATTCGTGAAGCTGCTGAGCTTACTAAATACGGCTGCCAACATTTAGATCGGCACTACATGCTGTACATACATGTGGAAATGAACACACTGATGGTGACAGTGAATGAATTATGAAAAGCACAATGATTCTTTCATGTCCAAAGCTGTGCTTGTGTATATTGTCAACAGCGCCTGCGTTAAAAGATTCATGTTTTTGGTTCTACTGCTTTTAATAAACCTGCTATTCTTCTAAACCCAAAGTGCAATCTCTTAAAGTGTCAGATGAGTTTTCCTATATTATCCTGATGAGTCCTTTAATTTTGCAGTTTGCCTTTCAATGTGTATTTAAAGTGAACACACACACAGCCAGCGCGATGAGAGGAATGTCACCTTTTCTGACGCAGTGGCAGTCACCTCAGTGGTGTTCCAGAAAATCTGCCTTGAAAAAAATAAATCAAGGCTACAAAATTTATTTAGAGCAGAAGAATGATGAGGTGTTAGTGGGTGTTTCATGTAGCTGTCATTGTGCAGGAAGCACTGATCTTTTTAAGCCTTTTTTTTCCCCTCTCTTTCCTTGTGGCTTTATCTTCATCGACAACTTTTATTGTAGGTCGCGAGCAACTGTCATATATTTTGCGCAAACAAAAACAAACAACAAAAAGGACCTTTACTTAAATTAAAAACTTTGCTGAGGTCACTGGAGAAGGTACAGACCTTGTAAATTATCTTTATCAATCTTACTTTTTAAAGACTGTGATTCATCCCTGATTAAATCCCTCCCAGGACACAAACGCTGCCGTTCAGTACATTTCACGACCCCATGCTCCCTCGTCCTGGGTTATTCATGCTCTCATTAGCACTGCGGATGGAGGCATTAATGTCTGCTACATGCATTTGGATATTTTAAATCTCAAATCCCAAAAGACAACACTCAGTGGGTGCTAATCTTTTGTGGTTTTTCGCTCCGGCTACCTGCAGAGAAGCTGTGCACGAGGTTCGCGTATGTGTGATGGTACATCAGAGACTCCAGCTCGCACATGGCGTGAGAGATCTTTGTTTGCCAAAACTGCCAGCTGTGAGTTACCTCCAAGTGTGCTAAGTATTAAAGAAAGATACATCTAAGCAAATTTAACTTCTCGCTGAGCTAGTAAAATATTCAAAGGTGAAGTTTGTTTTCTGTTGCCTTATGTTGCCCTTGTTTAAGTGCTCGGAGTGGATGGCACACAGGTTAATGATGCCACCTCACTGCAGAGAGCTTCCTGGTTTTTACCCCACAGTCTTTGCATGTTCTCCCTGTGCCTGGATTGGCTTCTTACCACATCTAAAGTTCATGCCTGTTGAGTTTAGTTCCATAATAAATTGGAAGCAACTGTGCTGAGTTCATTAGTCCTGCAGTGGACTGAAGACCAGGTATCCTCTGCCGGGGACAGGCACCAGCCCCCCTGTGACTGCAGAATGGATGAAACCAATATGGACAATCAATAGATGGAGTGTAAGTGGTGTCACATGTCTGGCCAGTATAGAGTACCCTTTGGTTTATTAGTTTATTTAAAGGTTACAAAGAATAGAAAAGGAGCTGCTGCTACTGCTCTTGTATTATTAATAAATATTTGAAATAGAAGAACATATTTGGAGAAATAGCTTTTTTTTTTAATATTACTCAAACAGTGAAGTGGGCCGTTGAAAAGATGACACTGGCAGCTGTGGCTCCTATTTGAGTGTGAGGCCTCCTCCCTCCTCCTGGTGTAGGGGTTACCACAGTCTCCCCAAAAGACAAAAAAAAAAAAAAAAAAAACCAGATCTCATTTCTCTGGTCTGTCAGTTGCGTGTGCTCATGTCGTAGTTGGCTGGTCTTTTTTTTTTTTTTTTCCTTTTTTAGCGTCTTTTCTCCAGGTACTCTGCAGATCTCTCACAGTTTACAGAGGTGCATATTACATTACCCCGTGACATTAAGCTAAAGGTTGTGTGTGGTTAGCTCTAATGAGTTCCAACCATCATGTATGTATGGCTGAATGGATCACTAGAGCTGGAAGACTAATTTATTTCATCTATAAATCCATAGTTTGCTGTCTTGTCACTTTGATTTCCTCATTTCTAATCCCTCAAGGATTTATTCTGCAAGGAGTTCCAGGCGTATGAAACATCTGAAAACACCCTGCTCCTAATTTTAGAAACACTTAAATGCCTGGAAAGAGACGTTTGCCAGGATGTGGCTTCACTAAACTACTGCAAAAGTATCGTGATATTCGGTCATCACACATGGTTTCTCTAATCGGCACACATATAATCCAGTTTATGAAATTTAAGATGGAGCGATCACACAAACTCAAAATATATGCTCAGAATTTAGTGATGGTGATGTTGAATTCTGTGAAGGAACTGAGCGCAAAATTAGAATGTCACTTCTCGTGGTGGCGTCAATGTAAGACGTGTAACAAAGCATATCTTTGATATGACAGTGTGCATCATCACAACGTACAATCCGGGTAAATTTACTGGCGATAAACACATGATGTACAATGTAAAACTCATGGGAATATATAAACAAGTGCTATAGATACCATAAGTATGATATATTTTCCATGTGCACGTGTTTAACCTCACTCTCATGTGTTTGTTCTTCTATATTTAAAAAAAAAAAAGGCCAACATCATGTCAGCAAGTGGTTCAGGATGACAAATCTCCTCCCGCTATCTACAGCCATGCAGCTCTCCACCGTGTGGCCGGGACCATGTCTCCCAGCCTCCCTGACACACGGGCAAGCGGCCTGCCTGCTAAACTACCCTTGCTCCCCAAATGGAGTTCTCATTTTCAAGGGGAATGGCTGCATGGCATAACGTACTTTGTCTTGGGAATTACTTTTTTCACTGCTTGTGTGGCTCTCTGGGATGGACATGGCTCGCTGCCTCTTGGGGAGACAGATGGAGGCCGCTGGCGAGCCTGACACATGTTGAGCGGCTGTGATGAGTCGGTGAAGAAGGGCGGGCGGGATCGAGGGGCACATCGCTCTATGTGATGTGTTGATGAGAGCAGGGAAAAAGCAAAGGGTAGAGGCCCTGTTTGGCCTGAAATCTACTTTCTATACCTTGACTATAGATTGTTGCCCCCCTCAATTGTGTTGATTATGATTTGGATATAAATGAGCAAACTCTGCATCACAAATGGGAGTCAAATAAACTAACATCAATGACAGTAGGACATCAATAACTTCTCTTGATACTTGAAGAGTTTATGGTCTCCCCGTCAACAATCACCATGTCTTCTGCAGTAGACTTTATGGTTGGTCTTGGACTGGCTTTCCTTTCACAGTTACTGAGCCTTGTCTTTATCATTTTTATCTCTTCCATATGTGGCCCATCAATCTCCATATCCTTCAAATGACTCACAGAGGTTTCAGTCAGAGGGTTGACTCCCTGTGCCTTTAAGACTCCTGTCAGATGTTCATTCAGTCCTGACACATGCTAAGGCTTCACTGGCATAGATTTGTTGGACCTTGTCATATTCTTCATGCCCCCAGAGACATTGCTCCAGGATGTGGTCTTAAAATTCTGTTGCCATTGTCCAGTTGTCAGCTGAGAAAATTCAGCATTTTCAGCCACGGACGAGTTAAGACCATTCACCAGCAGCCAGCGTGAAACAAGGATCAAAAGGCTTTGCCTTACTGAGAGTGGAGGTTATGATCTGCCTCCAATGACTTGATTTCACGTAGAAGAGTTTTCGAAAAACCTTGAGTGGACCTCACGACAGCACAACAGGAAAAGTCAAGAGGTTCGCCATGAACATCCATCCTGAACATTGCATTAAGCTTTGGAAAATGACAACATGCCTAGTGGTGTTGTGTAAGGCGATCATCTAAATTAGCCATCCTTATGGCTAAATGTGTGGCCTGTGAAGGACAGTCATGCCAGGCTGGCTATATAAAATAGTAACAGAGTGCACCGTTTCCTTTTAGAGTTCTGTTGAATCTGTATCAGCTATAAATACTTTATGCAATTAGAATTTCTTCACTGGCCACATAGTTTCATGCAAGTCTAGAATCGCATGCAGCCCATACTGTTCACCTGTCCATCATCACCTACATTAATTACAAAACAGATCTGAAGATGACTCCCCCAACGCAAGCTGCTTCTCTCATCGATGTGAGTTCATTGCAACAAATTGTTCTACTGATTGATTCAAGTTGCACCTGAGTCCGAACGCCAAGACTTGATTTCAACGCTAAACGTGAACTGCAGGATAGGATTCTTCCTGCTATATCCCAGACCACAGCATTGAGAAAGAAACTTTGGTTGCCTTAGGCAATGAAACACGAGTGGCAGTAGGCATCAGGGTTGAGCTGAATAATTCAACCCCCGGATCACAGTACATTTTCATATTCATATTTTTCACTGGCACATTTATCTGAGCAGCCCCCTCCTCTGCCTGAATGCATCTTCCTTTTCAGACCCCATAAATATCTGAATCAACTAATGACTTCTCTTGAGGAATTAAAAAGGCATCATTAGCCAGCACCTGAAGGTTGGGTCTGATGCACTGAGAGGACTTTGTCGATGTTGATTAGGAAAAGACTCTCAAGAGGTTAGCTATATAACCGAGTTTCATATCCGAGGAGGATTATCAGGACAGAATTTCTCTTTTTATTAATTCCAGCGCATTTAAAAGGGATATAATAATAAAAGGAGTATTAATAATAATAATGTCTTATGTTAATAATACAATAAACCTGGCACTTTTCCTGGGTTTTTCCAGCATTGTGCCCTCTGTTAGCTGGGATTGGATACAGGCTGCTGCAATAATCTGCATGGAGATTTAAGTTAAAAACATCTGATAGTTCAACCGGATTACATAATCCAGAATGGACGGCAAAACTCTTCTTTTGACTTACTTTTAATCAGTAAACAGATCTGCTTGGTAACCAGTGAATTGAGGCTGAATAAGATCAGGTAGAAATTATTCCCTTCCTCTCTTTAGTGAAAGCCAGTCACAGCCATATTTCACATGATAAAAAAGGAATAAGTGTGTTTTTTTCCCCCTCATTTAATCCAAATGATCAACAGTGATTCAACATAGAAAACATCAATGCACATACAACTACTTCAGCAAGAGAAGAAAATAATACTTTTAATCAATACTTTCAGACGTTTGTCAGCTGATGAAAACACTGAGCTACTTATGGAAGGTCATTACTAAACCTCTGACGACCAGTGAGGCATTTTTAGAGATTGAACCATAATGGTTTTCTAAAATGTGGATGACATTTTGACAAGGAAATACTCAATTTTCCAGTTTTAATTAGCTGGACAGAAAATAGTTTTTTTTCAAGTTTTTCGAAAAGTCCGTTTGGCACATCATATGTGGTCCTGTGTTGCATAAATGATGTAAATGACTTTAAAAGTAGAGAGGGGTCCCAGAATGGGGTCTGGGGGAACACCAACACAAAAGGCCTCAGCCAAAAGAAGTAAACTTCTGTCCTTGAAAATCTTTGATTCGAACAGACATTTCAAGTTGTAAACAGAATAAATTACTTTCTGAGATTTAAGCATGACAGTGAGACAACTTTGATCGTGATCATAAAACAAGAATACAAGCATGTGCACAGTGCAGAATTCATTCCATGTAATATATTTCTAGGATTTTTACAGCAATTCTCAAAACAGAAAAAAAAGTCAGTCAACAGTCTTCTGATGAACATTTGGAAGATCTTTATCAAACTTTGGCAAACATCAATAAGGCAGACAAGTTTTTCTTTTGGTCTATTATGCAGAGCACAGAAGACAAATAATAAAAAGTGATATATGGTAGGCTTTTTTTCCCTTTGTGTCATTTCATTTCAGCTTTTGTCATGTTGTCAACAAGGAGATAACTCGTTTGTCACAACAGCAGAGCATTGCTGTTTTCCAGGTAATGTCTGAATCCCCAGAGGACATGGGGGATTCACTATGTTGCACAACAAATCAAACATATGAGACAGTAAAAATGGCAGCCATATCTTTCAGATCTTTTTTTTCCCCCCTCCAAATTATCCCTCTTCAGTGCGCTCTTTAATTAAGCTCAGGTCACAAACACATTAGCGATAATTTTATTCTCTCCCTGAGTGAAGAAGACTTGCAGGAAGAATACATTTTATCTATTCTTGTCTATAACACAGCTGAAACAAATTATTTATGTCCAACAGACAAACAGGTGTGGGCGAAAAAAGTAAAGTATCAAAAAAAAAAAAAAAAAAGTATGGCAAAGAAAAAGAGGAAGACACAGCAGAGATGACCCACATTGGTATGACTTGTTATGAATTCACAATCATGCTGTTGGGCTTGTTAGCACACGGCTGGGGAGCCAGGGGTGATGGGAGATGCACAGTCGGCTATCTCGGCTAACCTCTCTGCAATTCTATTACACTTGTTTATAGCTCTTGGCAAACAGCACACCAAAGATACTTTAGCTTCTGAGAGAAGGGCAGGGTTAAAGGGGGACGACTACTTAGCATTTCACAAGGAGACAGAGAGGGCATCCTGAGCAAAGTGAACAAGCAGGGAAAGTGAAGAAAGAAGCAGATTGAAAGATACAGATAAAACGGAGCTGACTGTTAAAGTACTGATGCACGGTAATAAGACCAAACAGTGCAAAGAACACTATGGGATTAAATGTTATTATGGATTATGTTTTTTTTTTTTTTTTTTTCTAATCTTTCGGTGAATTTAAACCTTTATGCCCTATCCCTCGCACAATTTGAGAGGATTAGTAAAAATCTCCCTGGTCTCCGTGAACGCTGGGAATGTTTCCAAGTGACGTCTCATCCAGTTTTCACTGCTGTGGCGGTTTGAGAGATGCCAACTGTCACAGCCACCGTCAATGCAGAATCGGCTACTCCACGCTTTTTGGACAGTACGGAGGAGATGATAGTGGCACTTGCAAACTCGGATCTCTCGTCACACGGGGACACACAGGCCAATGGGGGACAAAGTTTATTCATGCGCATGTTTTTTATCTGAAGACGTTTTAGCTTGGAGCTCCAGTATTCAAAACACTTGCGATGATCCTTCATTCAAAGCGGCTGATGGCTGACAGAGTTCAGCAAGGCTGAGGTGAAAGGACGAGGTAAGGCGTTTAGTTGTAACGAGCAGGTTTCAATAAGCGGGCTGGGGAATGCATTATATCAATGAGTGTCCTCACAAGGATAGAAAAACATGCACAAGCATATATGAAAATCTGATGTAACCTGAGCTGCTCACTGCACTCAGGCTAGATTGGTTTAGGAGGTTTAAAACAGCGCTGCTATGTTATCCACGTGGCTACTGACCTGCAGGTGTTGACTAGTCAGCTTAATGTCAGCCAGTTCTGTAAAGTGGGATTGCACAACAATAAAGTTGTTACTTTTCCTCAAGTCAAGAAAAAAAAAAAAAGCAAACAAAAATCTATCAACAAAGGTTCCCCAAAGTTATTTTAAACTCAGCTGAGGAATAATTCATACACTTTTCGCTTGCATAACTTGGTAGTTCAGATATTTTGTAGGACCAGCAGCTTTGACTTTCTCTGTAATACTACCCCGTTATCTTCCTGATCAAAGCTCGGATTTTGCTCAGACACGATGTACATCAGATGATGTACATTTCTCAACCACTTTCCGTGGTATGAGACAAATCCCCTTTCCACCAAGGCTATGAATTTGACATTTCTTAGTCGCTCATGCGGAACAGTAATCAGGGCAAACGAGTCAAATTAATCATAGAAAATCTGCCACCACAAGGGGAGATGAACATATGAAATCCTCACCTGCCAGATATCGGGCTTAACTGCCTAATCCTCCATGGGCACAGGTTTCTATTGTGGTATGAAAAAGAAGTACGAAACTTGACTATTTTTACTTTACATTTACACCTGCTAGTTGGAAAACCTCAAGCGCTATCTCCAATATATTTATAGGCAGACACACGTTACATGGAGTTGGAGTGCAACGTAGAACACATTTACATGTAATGCATCAACTGGTGACAGCTACTGTCTAAAGGAGGACTGTGTCAGTCAGGTTTCTCAGCACATATGGTTTGCTCTCCTCAAGGCACTGCGAGCATATATAATGGAACGCCACAGTGTGTCTTGGCATGCTGGGCTTCATTTCTATTTACTGCATCCTCACAGCGGGAGATAACCACACTGACCCACAATAAGCAAGGCCAAACCGTGACGGACCCCATCCTCAATCGTGCTGTGTTGATGTCACAGTGGACTGATGGACTCGGCGTGCGCTTTAAAGCTCTTGCAACGGCAGATAATGGGAGCGGCTCATTTTTGGGGGGTTGGGAATTTCACGTTCAAAGCATTGTGATAGGATATGAGGTTGACGGGAGAAAGCAGCAGCAGTTTGTATTCCAGCATGTTTCGGTCCTGTATTAAATCTAAATGTTTTAAATTTAACATTTGTTGTTCTAGAAATGACAGACTGACCTCAAATCTAAAACAAATGATCAAAATACCTATATTATAACATACCACAAAGCTAAAATCCATGATCACCAACATGCAGTAAATATGCTTTGACAGTATATTAGCAAGCGCTCTCACCTCTCATGGGAGCATGGTTCAAGTCCAAATTGGGCTTTGGGACCATTTTGAGTAGTCAATAGGCAAAACATTCGTGTTTTGAGTGTCCATTTACATGACAATGGTTCTTTTTTAGTCGTAAATGCAAGTGTTCAAAAACAGCTCCAAAGGTGGAATTTGTTGAAAGCGTGCCGACTCCGTCTCCATGTGTGCAGCAGAAACACTGTTCCAGCACATGCAGAACATGGATGTAGTGAATAGACAATATCAACAAAAGCAGCCTCCAGTGTCATGCCTCCCAGACAAGGTTCTCCTGGGATTTGATACTTTTACAGTTGAGAATCACCCACAATGGCAGTCCAACTTCATCTGCAGGTCACACAAATGTCCATGTTTTTCTTGACAGTTTTATTACAATAACAGGCAACACAATTAATTTTGTGTGAAGAAGAATATTAAACTATTAAAGGAAACAATAATCTGCAATCCATTCTGAGAGTAAGTGTTATTCTCTCATTTTCTGATCAGCAATAAATTGCAATTTCATCTTAAAATGCATCTTGTATTTGAAACGAGGCAACACTTCACGGCGTTGGAACACAGGTTCTCCTGGGCCAGACTCTTCTAAGCACTGTCCACATGTTCACCACTGGTGAGAAATAAATGTGGCATCAATCAATCAAACACTTAAGCCACGTTTCATTGTGTAAGGGCACTGATCCATCATGACATGGGGACGGTTCAAGACAGCCCGCTGCTCCTCTGCACGCTCCCTAAAAGTCACACTCACACACACACACACACGCACACACACTACACAAACACACAGAGAGGAAGCAGACTGAAATACCAAAAGGTCAGTAGACAAGCAAGAGGAGAGAGTGGTGTCATTGTACGACAGGCTGGGCCTGAGCTGTCTGTCCTTTAGCGTTCGTCTGTATAAAACCAAGGACACGTGGACACTGGAAACAAGCTGGAGCATCGACGCTCATGTATATTTTAGATGCCAGATGTGGCTCACAATTCCTTTGATTCGCAAATCATCTTTCAGTCTCGGTCATCACAAAACCTAAAATTTGACTATGGAATTATGATTTGCAGAGATTACTCAGGAAAATATGTAAGCCTCTTAGAGAAAGAGTATTTTATCAGGGAAAGTCATTTGACTGTGTTTGAATAAATTATGCCCGACATAAAGTGACTGCCAAGTGTGTTTTTATTAATTCATGAATATATGTTGTGTGTGCATTAAAACCTGCGATTAATTATCTTTTGAAGCTGCTGTGTGTTTCGTTGTGATTCCTTTATACAATCATTGTTGTCATGCAACAAATGTTTCAGGGCATCAGCAGAATAACACCAACAGTCAACTTTTCTCTGTCTGTCCACCATTTTAGTCTCCAGTCAGAGAGGAGGGAAAGCAGGCACGTCACCTCTACACCACAGTGCCACACAATGGCAAGGAAAGGGAAAGCATAATGGAGACAGATTAATTAAAGGAATAATAGAAAGAAATAGTGGCAAACTGGATGCATCCGCAAATAAATTGGGTCATACTCCCCCTTTACTTAAGCTTTTCTGTCTTTTGGAATATATTCCCATGGATATGACTGACATTAAAAAAAAAAGAGAACCATTAGATCAACATGATTAGATGATTAAAGCTTTGATGAGCAGGATATATACATATATATAGTTTAGAAGATTACATTTTCCAAATGATATTGTGGTAGTTTATCATAAACAAATCAGATGCTTGAGAATGAAAAGCTCTTTTGGTTTGGTAAAGAAAAATCACTGCTCTCTTAAAAGAGGCATTCAGAGGTAATAAAAGAACATTACATCATTTTTGAATGAGTGTAAAAAAAAAACTTTAACGGTAATAACATCTATGTTCAAGCTCTCAGACATGTCGTGGAGCGAGTTGGACACTGAAGGCCTTCAAGACTTACCTTCTGGAAAAGAAAAGCATTAAGAGTGTTGGAAAACTTTTTCTTGAGCAAGTAACTGCAAGATTTCCTTGCAGCGGATGGCACAGGAGGTTCTGTGTGTGTGTGTGTGTGTGTGTGTGTGTGTGTGTGTGTGTGTGTGTGTGTGTGTGTGTGTGTGTGTGTGTGTGTTTGCAGCTTGTGCAGCTTTTTGAGCAGTGAAGGGAATCGAGGGTATCGAGGACTGAATAAGAGCTAATTAGTGAAGAGGAAAGAGTGATGTATTGCTGGAGGAGGGACGGTCTGCACTCTACGGGGTAGAAGGAAGAAAGTCCCACACACATAAAGATCACTGAAGCAAAGTACAAAGTTACTTCAACACTGTTTAATAATTTTTCTTCATGTATACCTATTTAACAGCTCAAAACTGGTATCAAACACATTTGTGTCCTCCAAGACGAAAGTGAATATGTAAATATAACTTCTAGTGAAACATATGTTGAAAATCTCTTTCAAGTCTCTTTAAATTAAAGATATCTCATCAGTTATCGCTTGCATTAGAAGAAAATACTGAGGTTACACATATTTGTATGTAGCTCAGCTACATGTTTTATCCTGACGACTTTAAGGATTTTCTACAAATCACTCATGTATTTTGCTGATCTCAAGAGTAGATCAGAAAACTACCAGTGGCGGTTCGTAGCTATGACAGGAACAATGGATTTAAGCAGCTGGAGGTTCATTTATGCCCTAAATAGAAATATGTAAAAAGGCATGTACTCTGTTGCCCATCTCATGGAAGCTGACTGCTACAGATCAACAGAGCAGTCCCATCAGTGGAGGCAGTGTTGAGATTACAAGCTAATGGCACATGGAGAAAATTGGCTGTTTGATCCCTCAAGGTGTTAATCGTCCTCACAGACCAACACTACCTGCAAGGCTGCATACAATTGTGCCGCTTTCTCCATCGTGTGTCTCTAAACACAAACTCTACTCTTCTTCTTGGTATTTGTCCAATATGTTGATTAGAGCGAAGCCTTCTGATGGATTTCATTTGACACATGGAAGTATAAAGCCGATAACGTCTACACAGTTGCATGTTGTAGTGTTTGTGTGTATGCAGAGCATAAATCAATCTTAAACGTGAGAGAGAGGCCTTGCTGGAAGTGCAAAGTATCCCAGAAGCTCAGATGGCCAGGTCGTAGATGTAGATGTTGACACAAAATATAAGTCGTCTTACCTCCTTATTTAACTCTTCCGTCATGTAGCTCCACCCCTTTACCCTCATTCTGATGTGAGTTAACCCTTTCTAAAAACTGGCAAACTCCCTGCCTTCCATCAAAAATTTTTACGTGATTTATGTCAAAAAAATAAGGGTCAGGATTTATTTGTCAAGCATGCTGTAATTTATTTCACTTTCATGCAGCTGTTGGCTGAAGAATGCAAGAGGCTGCCAGGCTCCAACTCGCCACTACTCACATACTGCCCTCACTGCATAGTCCGAACCATCACTGGTGAGAGCCACTGGAACTGTGGGCGAAGAATGCACCAGTGCATCAGTGTTGGAGAGTGTAATCTTGGTCTCCTCAAATGTCAGGGCACTTTCTGGGGATAAGTCCATGTCCTGATTGTCCTTTTTGCCCTTTAGGGCCTCCTACAGAGGATTACATCAGGTGAGCTGTGTGTATGTGTGATTAAGCAGTTGCAAAAAGTCACCATGCCAAGAAATTAATGTGGAGACTTGATGGTCGAGAGGCTTGAAAAGTCAGCAATCACTTCCGTCTTGGCAGGTAAAAGGACCCACTCCACAGGAAGGACCAGAAACATAATTTCTAACAATCCAAAACAACACTTAACTTTGTTCACAATCAGTCCATGCTCATCAAGCCTCTCAAAGAATTGTTCCATGTGTAACAGGTGCTCCTCAGCTGAGGCACTGATCACCAAGTTATCATCCAGGTACACAAACCGGAAAAGCAGTCTCTTTAACACAGAGTCCATCAATAGCTGCAACGCTTGCGCTGCTCTTTAAGATCTATTATCAGAAAGTCCATTAAGTGTAGTACAAACTACAAAAAAAACAAAACAAAACAAAACAAAACACAGATCAGCAGACCAGTTGTAGTGAAACAATATTTTTATTGAGATTGATTCTTGATTGATCCCAAAAAGGCAGGGACTGTCAGGTCAGGGAACTCGGCTAGGAGCCGCTGGTACACAAACCCCATAGCTAGGATCTTGGCAAAGGATAGCGGGTTGCCCTTTCCTAAGGTGTAAGAGTACAACGAAAGAGAGACCACACCAATTAGGAGGCTGTTTTGGTCACTAGTAGTACAAGACCACATAGCAAATTGGCCCTTTGAATAGGTAGAGACAGGGAATAGATAATATTCCATCAAAACATGGAGGCATCGAAATGCAAAATCATGAACTTGGTGCAGAAAGTGCAAAACACCGGAGTTCAAATACCAGCATCTGGCGGTGGATCTTGCCCGCCACTCATGACGTTGGTGTAAGAAACTTAGGCTGTTCTCCTGGGCATTGTATCTATGACAAAACACTTCCTGGACAAAGTGCCTTTTATGAATTGTGGCTTAATAGTTTGTTTTCAGCACTCAAAGCCACTAAACTGTGCCAGTCCTGGTGCTTTCCTACACAGAGAAAGACCAGAGCGGAATGGAACACCTGGCTCTGGCTCCAAAATACTGGTGGAACAAACACAGCTTGCAGTCATCCCTCCACTGATCGGACACAGCAGCAATAGTAGCCACCGCACTCTCTTCTGGACGGTGTTGAGGGCGTGCCGGTAGCAAAGCATGCACTCTGTATGGGCACAAGACCAACACCATCCTATTAACTTCCTTTGCCACACCATGATAATCCTTAACATGCACAAGAGGCAGGTTGGCTAGAGCATTGAGCACTGGAGGTGTGAAGTGATGCAGAAACAGCTGAGCCAAAAGGAATGTAGCATCACCTAAATGTAGCCAGTGCTAGCATGTTTTCCATCAGTTCCGTGGGCTAACCCTTTCCAAAGCCGTTGACGGACAGAAGACGTCTGGCCTGTTCTGTGTCAGACAACTGGAGCAGGTGGATTAGTTGGGCTTTAAGAGTGCCGTGTGTCCCATGTACTGGCGGGTTGTGATGCAATCCCATCACATGGTGAGTCGTGTATGAATCCAGCACTGCAGCCACATCAAAGTACTTTGTGCCATCCATCCTGCAGGTGGAACTGGGCTTCAATATGCTGAAACCACTGCTGTGGACAGTTATTTCAAAACTCTGGAAACTTGATAGTAGTGGCATAAACTGTGGGGCCGCCTGCCTGTGTTCCACCCACCATCATGACACTGCAAGCCTCCAAAGATTTTTTCAAATGTCAATCTTTCTTTATTTGCAACCACTTTCTCTAAATAGCATATCCATCTCATGCAAGATTTCTACATTCTTATTAACCTCGTCTACATCATATAACTCCACCCCCTTACCAAAGTGTACACCACATCAACACTACTTTCTAGACAGCATTGTATTTTATCTTTAGTACCTCTCTTACTTTTGTGCTAAAAAATAAACTGGACAGAGAGTGCCAACTCAAAACCAAAATGTATAAAATACAATTTGCATGTGTGTTGCCTCAGGTAGCATATACAGAAAGTACATGTATCGGTCACTATTGCTTGTTTCCTGACCACATTGTAATAGTGTTCACCAGGTGAAGTGACAGCCAAAAAAAAGCAATGAAAAGAACTTTCAGTCAATCTAATATCTATTGTGTTAAAACTGATTAAGACGTAAACTTCTTGGGCAATACAAAATGATTCAAAATAAAATACTTCATAGTATCAAATCACCCCTCTAGTTTTCCCTGGATAGAAATGCCTCGTCTAATATTTGTCTGTGTATCTGTAGGTCGATGTCTCTGTGTGCTTGTGTGTATTACTGTTTATGCATCATTGTGCTTGTTTGTCAGCCTGTGCCCAACGAGAAAAAAAAAAACATTACTTCCTATAAAGATTCTCTATAAATGACACGCCACAATAAATCCAGAGAAGAAATATTAAGTGGAACCAATATTCTGCTGGACCCACTCCAGATTTCTAGTAAAACTCACCAGTCAGGATGACCTAAGCATTAAAGAATATGTTTTACAGAAGGAAAATAATCCTATTCCCTTCCAATGAAGGCGTCACTGCCATGGAGCTATCTGTGCTGTGCACCTGGGCGTTTCCACTGAGAGGTCATTCAGTTTACACACGCTCTTTGAGGTAAAGCTGTCAAATACACTATGACTATCCAAGGTAAAAGGTAATTTTGCACCGTCACAAAGAAAGAAAATGATTCCTGAAAAAGTGCTACAAACTGTTGCTGTGCACTTAAGAGGGAGCCTCCCATATGTGCAGGGAGACTAAGCAGCACAGCTACAAAGGAAACATGCTCAAGGACACCTGTTTCTTGCAGGGAGCAGTTTGTGAGAGGCATCTTGTCTGTGGAACGCTGCAGCAGCCATGTGTAAATGAAAAAAAGGTGGGGGTTGGCAGGATCCCTCAGCTATGCCTTAAGTCCACATGAAGCCACAGTGTGCTTTAGTGTGTGATGACATGGTAAAATTTTCATGAAGCCCCAAGATGACACTGTTTGTGCACTCAGAAAATAGATAACCTAGAATGTGAATCATTTCTATATTAAAATTGTAAAGCCAATCGCGATCAATTATTAATCAAAAAAAAACATTGAAAAGAGAATGTATTAAGCCACAAAATATTCAGTCAATTAGCTTTAAAGCATCAGCATAATGGCTGCGATCCTGGCAGTGGAAACCACTGAGGACCCCTGAATAAATTCATCTGCATGAACTACACACCTAACCTGAAACCATTCTGCATTTCTCTTTACATTTATGCAGAGGAATGTGAGGAGCCTCTGGCTTTCCACTGCTGACAGAACCCCGAGGAAACTGCCGTCTGTGGTTCAAGAAATTGATGTTGGAATTGGCCAAACTTTTGCATCAGAATCCTTCTGGAATGGTTTATTTGAAGCCGTGCCTTTCGTTGAATATGCAGATCCTGATGATGCCAACATGGTAGAGGAAATAGTCGTCCCTTCCTGCTCCTGTCTCTCAGTCAGATGAGGTCATCAAACGCCAAACTGCTTTGTATATTAATGATGTAACAGCCAGAGATCTTTGGACACCCGGTCCCCAGAGACTGCTTGGCTGGCGGCAGAGGAAGACTTCATCTTGATTTAAGAGAGAGATAACACCCCCGACAAAACTGTGACAAAGGGTAGATAGACAGTGCGAGAGGAGATAGTGAGGGAGTGTCGACGCCAGCAGAGAGGAGAAGACAGGAGAGGAGCAAGGGGAGAGGAGGGACCAAGCGATAACACTGTGCCTTTAAAGTGCCAAGCTCCTCCTACACAGAGCCGAGCGGAGGAGCCGAGTGGTGCTGGCAGGAGCCTGAGCCCCACGATAAACTCTGGCATCAGCTTCCCTTCATCCGGCAGTCAACGAGGACACAGTGAGGGCGCAGGGGCAGAGAGACGGGGACGGAGAAAGAGTGACAGAGAGGGGGAGAGAGAGGGAGAGAGAGGAAGAGAGAGATAAAACAGGCCAGTAGACAAAGAGGGAGAGGCTGTCATAAGAATCACACAGATTCTTTTTCAGAGCAGCGGTTCAGCCTGTTCTGTCTGTCTCCTGCCTCCAGATGCGGGCGAGTGATGACGGGGGGGAGATGACGGGTAGCGTGTTTTTCGGCAGCGCAGTTATCTGAGTGATGGTAGCAGCGGCATCGCAATCCAAAGCAGGAGCTCCACTCGCCGCTCTGGCTCTTAGTCATCCTCAGCCTCCTCTCTCCCTCCTCAGAGTGCTATCAGGGGCCATTCATCGTTCCCATCTCATGCCTCCTGCCTCCTCCTCCTCCTCCTCCTCCACAGCTTCATCCTCCACTTCTACTCCTCCTCTGATGAGCCACAGCCTGCGAGTGAAATAACCCTGCTGATAGAAGCTTCTCTCTCTGTCAAGACAGTAAGTAGGGGAGGACAGGGGAGGGGGGAATAAGTGTGTGTGTGGATGTGTGTGTGTGTGTGTGTGTGTGTGTGCAAGAGAGGGAGAGCTGGAAAGAACAGCAAGACAGAGAGAGGAGATGTAAGTGTGTGCGACCGAGGGACTTCTAAAGAACCGGCAGGTTGTGCGTAGCTTGAGGGATCCTGCTGTGCCTGGACAGTGAGCTCTGGGCATAGCAACAGCACAGTGATGCACAGGAAAGGTGAGTAGGTGTGTGTGTGTGTGTCGGCAGGTGTGTGTGGGTTTTCGTGAAGGTGAGAGATGCTTTCCACCCGGAGAGATTTAAAAAAAAAAAAAAAAAATCATCAACGCAGTTAATGTCTGTCCATCCGAGAGCCTTCTTCACTCTCATGATATTCCTTTCCACTGCTGTGACTTAGAGAAAGAGTGAGCCGCTGAACGGAGAGCAGCATGACACATAAAGAGAGATAAGTGATTGCTTTTCCTTCTCCTCCTTCTGACCAGGTGCCATGTGTGATTGGCCAGCGCACCCTGTGGCAGTGGCATCGCCCTGGATTTGGCGAGGAGCTCTCCCCCATGCTTGTTCTCTGGGGCTCCTTTGGGAAGCTTTCATGGGATTTATCTTGTCCTGCTGGATGGCACGGAGCTTTCTGCCTCTCTGATAGAAAAAAACAAAAACCAAGTCCACTGAGAAAACATACACAACACGGATAAGAAGTAAAATAATTATCCAATCACGGCACAAGCAGGCAGACCGGGTTCCCTTAGCAACAACTGAAGGAGAGAAGAGAATCCTTTTCTCTTTCTGCTCCCTTGGTTTTTGGGCACACCCCTGTGGACTGCTGTGGGTCAGTGTTTTTATTTTTTTCATTCGAGAGAGGACTTGGAGAGCGTTGTTGCGTAAGACAAGCTGCCACCCGAAATTCCAGGGGAAGGTGTTGGTTCTTTTTTTTTTTTTTTTTTGCTTGCTGGTTCCCGTTGTTTTTCTTTTTTGTAATTTTTTTTTTTTTTTTATTTGAATGTGGTGTCAGTGGCACCATGATATTTTTTTTCATCCCTCCACAAATTTTTCATCACAAGTCACGTTCCGCCGGCTTAGAAATCAATTCATGATGATCCCACGCCACCTGGAATGAGCTGTGTGTTTGGGGGACAGAGAGAGAGAGGAAGAGAGAGAGAGAGGCTGGACGCTCTTTGAAAAGACCCACACCTACACTTTTCTCCCTTTTCATCAACGAGAAATGAAGGACGACTTGATTAGCTCATCATCTGCACAGAAAACGGATGTGAGGCAAAGTTTTTTCCAAGCAAGTTTCGATTGAGAATCCCATTTTGCTTTTCCTGGAGGAGGAAACACCACACTGCACAGAGGAATACTTCTTTTTTTTTTCCCAACAGGATCTGACCTTCCTCTCTTAAAAGACTGTAGCACTTGCTGGAAGACTATATTCAGAAGGGAAATTTCCTCCAACTGACCACCAATAACACAGACCCCATCATTTTGAAAATCGAGCAACCACTGGAAGTTCTATTTTTCTATCAATGCTGGAAAAGGTTCTACCTGACCCATTTTCAGTTTTCCTTTTTGTAAATTAGCCTGCCATCATGTCACTGTGTTTCCCAAGTCGATAAGATTTTAGAGGACAAGTGGAAGGAGGCGGGAGCGTCTTTTCCCTATAGACGGGCATTTTAAAGAGCATCTCCAAAGGACCAATTTCAAACGTACACACTGACACGTGATGAGTTGGCTCAACATGATTATGTAAGAGTTTCATGCCAGCTTGAGCTCATGTATTTTGCCGTTTCTTTTTCCATGGATTTACTGTGTTTGACTTCTCCCATGCTCCTTTTCTCTCCGTTTTTGGACGCGTCTATCAGAAGACATGGATGTCAGAGCGTGACCCTGTGCCGAGTGTACGGGCGAGGCAAGGTGCTTTGGCTGCCCAGGTGCTTTTAAGATGTTGAGGTCTCCCTGCGTGGCCGGGGCCCCTGTTCGGATCAGTAGCACTGAGGCTCCTCGTAGCCAAAGACATGGACCCCGACTCGGCTCCCCCACGCCCTCAGCCTGTTGGCCACTGGCCCCACGTCGCCCTGTAAAGGATGTCCCTAAGCAGAGCTCCGGCCCGGGACACCTCTGAGACCCCCAGCCCGAGAGAACGCATCCGCAGCCACATGAAGATGGTGATCGACCAGCTGGAAGGCATTCTCAAAGAGCTCAAGGATGTGGCCAAGGAACTCCGGGAGGTGAGCGTCAAAATGAGCTAAAACACGTGTTTGTGGAAGAGGAATCAGATGAGGGGAATGTGGGGAGGAAAAATGCAGGCAGGGAGAGAACTTCGGGCTGCCAGGTGGGTGTGCTTCTCCAGTAGGTTGCCTTTAATTAAGTGTAAAATTCTCCTCGCAGCATGGAGATTCTGGTTAAGATTGAATGGGATGAGATCTCACTTCTGTGTTTCTAGCAAGATCACACTGTTGAACCCGGGCAAAATGAGGGGAATTTCCGCGTAAGATGAAGAGTTGTGTATCGCTTCTGCAAATGTCCTTCATACGTTCAGCCGTGTCTTGTGGGAGGTTACAGTAGAAGTGAAGGGCTGCTGGAAGGCTAAAAGGAATCACAGACGCAGGCTTAGATAAGCTACAGGACTTAACGCTGCGATAGTTATATAACCGTTGTGTTAAAGATCAGCCGGAGTCATACTGTATTTTTGCAACTGCCATGGTAACACAGGACCATACATGTGTGTTGGTGTGCATGTGTATGAGGCCCATATTCGCAAAATGCTCTGAAGAAGGACCAGCAAGGAGAGACACTTTATGTGTTCTCCCTGTGATTTGTAGAAAAATGCACCGATATGCATGGGATGGTGAGCAATCAGAGTATGTGCATACACGTGTACGAGAGCACCAAATCTCCTCCGGATCTTGTCCCTGCAGTGTCCTCAAAGCTGTGAGCTGCTCTTGCAAAGCTCCTCTGCAGAAAGCGATGAAGGCAAGATAGAGAGACAGAGACAAATGAAACCTGAGCAAACAGTTGTGTCTGACCCATCCCACTTCCGCCGAGCCTGTCACATGATTAGCCTCCCACCTGCTTCTGATCAGGGATGCAGAGGGAGTGCGTCTGTGTGCGTGTCAACGTGCTCATGGAGCAAAATGGAGGATGTCGGTGCATGTAATGACCTAAAGGAGAATAGAAAGCGGGATTCGGGAGGAAGTGGGCATTAACAGCTGGGGGTGAATCTGTTGTAACTCATGCAATCCCAGTGCAGGAGCCACTTAACCCCCCCGGTTCCCATTCACTACAGTCTACTTGATGTACTTGCACAGTCTGAGGGTGCGAGGGCACAGCTCGCAGGGCACCTACTCTTTGATGAGCAGAAGCAGACCGGCGTGCAGGAGTGATTGATGATTATGGGACAACTGCAAGTGCAATAATGCAGGCTGTAGCTATTTATAAACAAAAACACAGGCCGTGCCTCTGCCAGCTCCAGCGCATATTACCATTCTTATCCCAGACCCCATTAGAGAAAGCTCTGCAAAGTGGCTCAAATGTCATTTTTTATTGGCACAGAACAATCCCACATATTGAATTGAAATGGCTAAGACCTCATGTTAGCTGCAGTGGCAGTCATAATGCTGGTATCAATATCCTGCAATTAACTGACCTGTGAGATAGCAGACAGTATCAAAGAGAGACGAAGAGACAGAACCGGGGAAGGGCCACCGCGTGCATGGAAGCCTAATGTTCCAGAAAATCTCTCATTCTTGGCCACATGAAAGGCACACCACACGAGATAACAACTGTCACATAAATAAATGATGAATTGCCCTGTGAATATAAGTGAAATAAATAACGTGGTGCAGGGGCAGTAATGACTGATTATCACCCACACGGTCTTTGGGGAACTGGAAATACTGCAGCGCTCCGAGGAGTTAAAGCTGACACGCAAAAGCACAAAGCTGCCCAGAAATTAAGAAGTTACAAGTCTGTTACTGAATTTAACTTCACAGCGCCACTTTTGGAATTTAAGATTGTGCATATACGACGAGTGTGTGCCAAACGGTCAAAGTTCGAATCAAAATGTAATGATTAAAATATTTTAACTATTTGTCACACTGCAAAACGATCTGCCTACATTGGATTTTCAAAACGGTTAATGTGCACTGTAGTGTTCATTCAAACGTTTAAATCATGTTGTACAGCGATACCATGTCTGAGCTACCAGTGTGCCGCTTCATTAAGCATAGATAAATTGAAAACAAACAGACAAAAACAAAAAGTGCATCTTCTGCATTTTTAGGTCGTTTGCAGCAGGAGTAACACTTTCATATCTGTGTTTTTTAAAAGAAATTTCAAAGTTTACCAGTTTTGACTGAATAAATATTTCATGCTCCAAGAAATCTTTTTTTAACAAGACCCAAGGGGGAGTTGTCATCCACAAAAGTAGGTGACACAGAAAATTGCCTAATTAAATGTTTTCAGATTGACTTGCTCACGCTTGGCTTTTGATATCTGTAAGAAAATATTTTAAAAGTGCTGCAGTTAAAAAGATGATTTCACACATTGTACTGCTGCTAAACTTTTCATTTAACTTCATTTAAATGGCCCAAGTTCACTTATTACAACTAGAGAAAATGGAATCAGACAGAATGAATGAGATAAAAATCTGAAAAACAGACTTTGACCTTGACTGATTTTCCCTAAAACTGGTCAGCTCTCATAAAAAAGGCACAGAAATCTAAAAATGAGGTCACGGTGAGGTTTAACTTTTTTTCTGCCCAAATTATCATTCTCATCCCTAAAGATAATTTCCCTCCAGAATGTGCTCAAGTCACATCTTAAATGCTGACAGAAAGCAGGATCACCATCTTTACCAGAGACTTTGAGTTCCTCCGACAACACTCTGTGGAGTCTAATTGAACCCTGTGGTGAACCTACCGTTAAAATTTAATCACTGTTATGTAAAAGTAAATGCCATGGCCTGTGTGGCTACTGCATAGCATTAAAAAACCTTTTAGCAAGAAAACAATTTTAGCAAAAAATTCAAACTCTGTGCCTTTTTTTTTTGAGGAACTTGACAGCACAACAGTAATGGCTGCTAAATCAAAAAGCAATAACCAAGGGAATGTCCATTAGCAGGTTTTTAGCAATATGCTTTTTCTGTCAAAATCCTCACAACACACAAGCCGTCCTAGAATCAACATTAATATTGCACTCATATTCAATCCGAAGACTTAACACGACCGAGAGAAAATAGCACACTGGGCTCTGATAGGCTGTCAAACAGCCAAGGTTGAAAGCCATACAATATTATGAAGTGACCAGCAGATACTTCACAATCCATGAAATACAGTTCCATATTGTACATCCACCATCATAATGCTGCAATATACTACATATCCTGCATAACTGAAAGAGAAGCACACAAACAGCGTTCTGTCCACGTTACAGCACAATCTCAGGCAGCAAATCTTCTTTACATGTCACAAAAAAAAAAAAAAAAAAAAAAAAAGTAACACAGAGTGCGGGCAGTTCTTCAAGATTGCTCTCGTCTAAAGCCCATTACTGTCAAATGCAGCTTGTCTTACTTGTGAATCCCATTACAGGTTTCGTGACAGCTAAAATGAGAAAGACCTAAAGGAAGGACTTTGGAAGGTAATATACTGATAAACTACTCTATTCGTGACATCAGGACTGGTCAGAGTGTGGCAACTTCAGAGGGAATCATTCGTTTCGATAGCATGCCAACCTTGAATTTCTGGAAGTTTGATTATGCGAAAGACAGCAAAATGGCATCGAACAATGTCCAACTTGGAAATGGAGCAGAGGAAAAAGGAATTTTATCGATTAAAAAAACGGCAAATATGGAATCGCAGACACAGAAGTGCACTCTTGTTAGGTTATCAAACAGACTCGGTCTGGTAAATTGATAGAAGCAAATGAAGCACTGAAGGAAAACAGAGACATCGGGAAAAGCAGCAGTACAGTCGGTCGTGGGGGGGCTAGCGGTGAGCTGCACATCTTTGTATGGAAGCAAACAGGAATGATGGACGATTATTATGTGGATGCAGTTATTATGCAGAATGATAGCATGAGCAGACGACGCTTCGTGTCCGTGCCCCTCTAAAGACAAATGAACACAGGAAGGCAATCAGGACTCGCAGAATTAAAGCTCTGAGAGAGAGAGAGAGAGAGAGAGAGAGAGAGAGAGAGAGAGAGAGAGAGAGAGAGAGGACCGGGTAATGCTGGACGGAGAACAATTATCAGTAACAGAGCGCAGCATGTCCAGGACACTTCCCTCTATCTGTCCGCCTTTTGGTATTTGTGTGCATATGCTCATGAAATGTTGGCACCTGGCTTACTGCTGGCCTGGAGGAGGAGGAGGAAGAGGGGGAGGAAGAGGGGGAGGACAGAGGTGGGAGCAAAACACGAGTGTCAAGAGAAATATGTAAACTCCAAATGTCAGCATTTTCTGGAAATGAAGTGCAGACTAACAGCTCCATTAATGAATGCAGCCACCAGGCACTTTGAAAATGATACGATATTTGCAAATGCTTCGGAACTACAAAACAAAATCATGTTTTCACTTCTGATTCACAGGAGCAGAGCTATTATCCTTGTGCAGTTACGTTTTTCTTGTTTTTCTTTCAAGGGGACGGCTCTTGCTCAACAGGCTCAGTTCACCACTAAATGGCAGATGCATGTGGTAGGATCGGGCGGTCCATTCAATTTTCTATTCATCACCCAGTACCAGCTGCATGATCCCACTGGCCTGGCTGTCAAATCAAGGCATTTGTGCTAAAATGGAATCTGTCAAAGAAAACTGGCATGTAAATGATGTTATCAGGCTAAAAGCTATTCTTTCATGTGCGAGGCACGCTCAGAATGCTGCATTGTAGGAAGCCTGGTGAGGAGGGTTAGGTGTCCAAACACCTGGCCACAGATCAATCGAGCCTTACGGGCCAGCCAGCGAGCCAGCGGTGTCTCCTGATAGAAACCAGTCGTGACACATACGCGTCGGGGCAGGGGGCGGTGGGGGAGAAGTCGCCATGCTCAGTGGTGAACCAAATCTGTTCCAAACCCAGAGGCAGCCCAGGGGAGACTCAAGCCAAAATCAAAGGGACCAGTTTATTCTTTTTTTTTCTTTTTTTTCTGTGGGGGCCATATCCTCTCCTTGCTATGTTCCCTCTCCTGCTGCTGCTGCTGCTGAGCAGGGCAGGAAGGAGAGAACTGCTTAGCAAGAGCACTTTAACATTTACCCATGTGGGGGGCTCTCACAATCTCACAAGCATCTCTACACACAGAGTAGAACAATAAGGAGGGCACTGGAAAACACTCCCTCTCTCTTAGCTCATTTTATCTTGAGGACATGGTCTGTCTTAAAAAAAAAAAAAAAAAAAAAAAAGGCATTTTCAAGTTACAGGTTTGACCTTAATTTAGAAATTAGAACGGATTTGTTATTAAGAATCTCAAAGGTATCTGGTTTAAAAACCCACATAAATGTGAAGAAAAATAAGCGCAAGACAGCATTTCATTCACAATGTGGCTCCACTCTGTCGAAGCCAACATGTTTTTGCAATTACAATGTAAATAAGGAGTCAATTCAATTTAACTATCTATGACGACTTAATGCGGTTGGCAGTTGATTGCAGTTCTTGCAATCAGTCAGAAATTTCTGTCCTGATGGATCATTTTCCACACAACAACCATTTTGACTTGGCGGCAGTGTTGCGGGTTCACCGTCCAGCTGACCACAGCCCAGTGATCTCCGATGAGAGCAACCCAGGCTGTTCTCCACTACAAAATCCATTCACTTCAGATCAAGGCTGGGTTTGGCCACCTCTTCAGACATGCAAACATGCCGACCGGCTGTCCCAATGGCGCACGCTAGGCGACGCTTAAAGCTTTAACTACACACACAGAGGAAAGTACCCTTCAACCTGACATACCTGGGCCAAAGGGTTTCTTCTCATTAAAAGCCATTTGGAAGAAATGACAAGTACCCGCCCTGCTGTGTCTGTCAATTTGTTCCTCCTTGTCTGACCTCCTTTGTGTGTGGAAATTAAATTCCTAAATTAAACTTGGTGATGCACCTCGAGCGGAGTTCTCTTTGCTCAGGAAAACAACAAGAACAAGGCACCTCAAGCCTTATCTATTCTTCGGCTGAATACAAAACACCCTTCCATCTTCCACACCTGCGTGTCTGTCTTCGGCTGAGCTGAAAATAAATTTATCCATTCCTGGACTGAATCAGGGGCTCAATTATTCTCACAACTGACAAATTGCTGCTTTGGGATTTGAAGCACAAATGTCCGATCATCCCTTTTTGAGCTGATTTCAAATTCGGACTCGGCCACACTCGAGGTAGAAACCCATCACGGCCTCCCGCTGCTTTCATTTAAAAAGCTGACCAGCATGCAAAGGTAAACACTATTAGACCGTTAATTCCTGGATCCCCATATTAAAAAGTAAGCAGTATTGAGGAATGAAAGGGGATCAAAGCAGGGAGGGATCACAGGTACACAGCTGGTTAAGACTTTAGCGGCATCTAACCTTGAGAGTTGTGAAGAGAATAAAAACTGCACCAGGCAAAGCATTCCCTTGAGCCTCTTTTACCTAACTCTGCCGTGGAGCTCCAGCTTCTTTAGGATGCAGGCCCAGCATATTGACGAGCCCATCATGCCTGTAAGACCCACTGGATTAGCTGGCCCTTTGAGCTCTGCCTCCCTCTGCGAACCCTGCACTCAGCACAGACTGTAATGAGGGCTTTAGGTGAGACCTCTGCTGAGGTAAACACTCCCCAAAAAAAAAATAGATAAATAAAAACTGCACTCCTTGTGCTCATTGATTTTTATCAACCAACACACCTACTGTGGGCTAGTTACTGACGAGGCAGTAAAAGTTTTCTTTTAACAGGCATGATTGTGATTCAGAAACAAAACATTTAGATGGTCCCAAGTCTTGGACGGAGCTGAATAGGATAAAGAAAAAAAAAAAAAGGAGGGGGGGGGGGGGGGTGCTCAAGACAGAGCAAAGAAAGACAGACTGTGGGCAAGAGAGAAAGAAACTGAGAGGGTGAGATGAAGGGCGGATGGAGATAATGGTTTCTCCTGCTGTACAGAATTGCGACAGACTGGGTGGAACAGCTTAGATCAATTGTTGCAATTGTGCTGGTTCGTGGGCGTGTTTAGGATTGTTTTGGCCTATCTCTGTGCTGTGAATAAAACCAGTAGGCTGTAGTTAATGGTGTGAAAAATGGCATCCATCGAAGTGCACAAGCAGCCTCCCAGAATAGCTACATCATTTCATTGTGTCAAAGCTTACTGTACGCAGAAGGACAGCTTTCTCTCCATTAGGCCGTCAGACCGACCGTCTCCTTTCACAAGGTGTGGACGCTCGGTTTCTCTCTCCACAGTGTACAAGAGCACTTAAGGCAAAAAATCTAAAGCTAAAATTAATACACGTGATTTGATATTGAAGAGATACTATATTTTATTCTATTTCCGTTGATCGTAAAAGAGCTTAGGGCACAGAGGGCCACTGCGATCACTAGCAGTGTGGCTTAATCCAGCTCAAATGTTGGGAAGTGGGTTTTATTGAGAGATTATCAGGACAGTTATTCTGCTCCATGGTTTTATTTTAAGTCACAGTCAGGGATACATCACAAATCAACCCATTACTAAATGAGACAAAACTTTTAACTAACGAGAAAAAAATAAATTCTGGCCTATTTCTAACCACCAACTGTATCCAGTACTTAAAATTAATTTCAGGTCCAATATTTAAAAGGTTTCAACAAACCTTATATAGATTTTGATTGACAGTATAAACCAGATGCTCTCCCCGACACCTTTACCTTAGATTATACGGACCTTGAAAGAAACAATGTCACTGGTGGACTTTTAGTTTTTTTCAGTGCTGTGAAAATCCTTGCCATAAGAAAAAAAAAAAAAAAAAAGGTGAGAAGTTATAACAGAATGACTCACGACTCTGACTCTAATTCTGGCATCTCTCAGGCTGCATAGTGGAGAGAGGGGAGACAGCTGAGAGGATAGAGACGTGGGGAAACACTGTGTGTGCGGGCATAGTTAAAATCCGGTTTACTGTACAGTTTAGAGCTTTGGTGTTTCGTGAAGTGTTCTGGTGCTTTATGACAGTATCAGCTCATCAGTCTCAATTTAATCACTGAGATGAATATGTGAATATTTAGCTTCTCAACTTGGTAGTTGTGAGCGCTGCAAACAAAATGTGTCACTGGTTACAAAAACAGTGCAATATAATCCAATAAAGAAATAATCGTTGTCAATAATTCACAATGAGTAATACAAATAATTACAACAGCAAGGAATAATCATGTTATTAAGAAAAGATTTAACCTGACAGCCTGAGGAAACACAGCTTTCTGATGTTTTTTTTTTGTGCATTGACGAAAAAGGAATGTTTCCTGAAATGTCACATTTGTAAATTTGTGTTTCAGGAAAAAACTCCAATGTGATCATGAAAAATGATGCTTTGCTTCTTGTTTACTTTGTGATTAAGTACATTTGAGCAAATTTCTCATCTCATTAATAAAAAAGGAAAGTGCACTGTGATTCTAAGAAGGTGTCAGAGTTAAACATTATTACTTAGCGCATTTCATGAAGCTTTATTTCTGTGTGTGGTGGAAAACAGTATGCGCAGACGACAAAATGGGAACACACCGTTATGGAAGTACGTTCCTCTTTGGTTCTCCAGAGTTTTCCGTCATCCTTTGGCTCACTTGTTTCATCTTGTTTTGCAATAGTTTCATCGAGCACGGTGGATGAATTCAGGTCCTTCTGTGCTTTGCAAACATTTCTTGAATGCTCTCATCTGCATGCTGTGAAAGCAGCTTCAGCAGCAGATGTATCCTCTTAGGTAATTTGGGGGTTTTGATAGGAACATATTTGTACCATCCTCTTCTGGGTGGATTGACTTTAACATTTTATCTTTTTTATCACTTAAGATTATCGAGTACTTAGAGGGCTTGTGTGTGTGTGTGTGTGTGTGTGTGTGTGTGTGTGTGTGTGTGTGTGTGTTCTTGTATTTCTATCCTTGTTGGGGCCAAATGTCCCCACAAGGATAGCAAAACGTGGAACGACGTGCCTTGTGGGGACCTTTTTCCGGTCCTAAGTAGGAGAAACAGTGTTTTCTTGACCATGTTGTTGTTACTGAAAAAAGTAAAAGTGCAAAAACATTTCTTTAGGGTTAGGCTTTGTTGTGGTGTGGGTTAGGGTTAGGGTAAGGGTCAGGGTTAGGGGCTAGACATGAATGGGAGTCAATGGACGGTCCCCACAAGGATAGAAATACAAGACTGTGCGTGTGTGTGTGTGTGTGTGTGTGTGTGTGTGTGTGTGTGTGAGTGTGTGTGTGAGTGTGAGATTTGGCCCTCTAAAAGTATTTATGAAAAAAAAAAACAACTACATACGAATGGAACGACGCTGTCACATTACACCAGAGCCTCCTTGCACTGGATTTCAGTCAATTTTAGGATCAAAAATTTTACCACTTTTTGTTTATGATTTAGGATAATGGTACTAGTTGTTTTTTTTTTTGTTTTTTTTTAATTGAGCTGCTAACGGATTACACCTCATCCAGTTGACTGAGTAATAAAAGAAAGAGGGAAAAAAAAACAACCTCTTGACGATCAAGCCTTTTTCAAGCTCTGGAATAGCCTCCCTTGTCATAAAAGAGCTGCTGTGACCTTATATTATTTTAAACCAGTGATGAAAAAATGTCTCTTTGAAGACGCATCTGATCCCAGTTAAAGTCAATCATCTTATTTCATCAATTATCCAATTCCTCATCTAATTTTTTCAATTGTATCATATTGTATTTCCCTATGCTGTGCCATAAATTAGATAAATTAGATGTATTGATCGTAAGCATTTTTATTGTCATGTATTTTGTCCTTGAATAGGCTATACACCACGCTGATCGAGAACAGTTTGATTTATAAATAAACTAATCTCACAGCATAAAAAAATTAAAAGAGAGACATTTCTCAGGAGAAAAGAGTTACAAGTATAACATTATAAAAAAAAAAACTAATGCTAATAAAATACTAATTGTGAAAAGAATAATGAAATGGTTGATAACAGTATATGTGAATATGTTCAAAGTTGCTACTTAAATTGCAGCATGTTTCTTTCAGCAACAGAAAAAAAAGATACTTGAAAAAAAAAGGATAATGCGTTTTATTCTTAAAAGTTTATTTTGCAGAAAACCAAAAAAGAATCTTTAAAAATTACAAAGAACTGTCAGCTTTCTGATGTGTAATGTCTCTACTGTGTGAATAACTTGTTATTGACTACAAGGACAAAAATTTCCAGAACTAGTTTTTTTTTTTCTTTTCTTCTTTTTTTCTGAAGCTAGCCAGGAAGCTGATTGTTCTTACGGGTCCAGCTCCTGCTCACTCCCATCATATGTAGCACTCTCCAGCAGCTCATGAATAAAATGGTTGCTTTTGTTTTTGTTTGGCTTGCTCTGAAATAAGCACAGGGAAATCTTAAGTGGCAGTACACAGAACGAGGTAGACGCTGGTAAGAGGGCGAGATCAAAGCCTCCATCTGCATGTACGATGGTCAGACTGAGGTATAGCTACACTTGCAAATGTGACTTTAAATATGCGGTGATGTTTTTCTGCCTCTACAGAGTATTAATCATACTCCTGAAAGCAAATGTGAGTCAAAGTAGATGAATTGCTTTTTCAGTGAATCACTTTTGCCATTTGAGTACCAAAAAGGAACGTAACTGGAATTAGGTTCTAATCCACCAATTCCCAAGTAGACAAGGATCAATGAGAAAACTCAGCTTTGTGAGTAACTTCGCTGTGTGTGTGTGTGTGAGCCTGTTTGTTTAATGTGAATGGTGACTCACGTCGTGTCTGCAGGGGTCAGCTAATGAGACCACAGACCAGAGATGTGAAACTCCTTTGTGTGGGGTCCATGTCTCGCCAAATGTGCTTTCAACTCGGGCAGGCTGGTAAAAAGGACATATTAACCTATAAATAGCAATGACTACAAAGTTTGCCCCCCCAACCTGAAAGTGCTTTTAAAGAAAAAAAATCCACCTACAGGGTTTCTGTTCTGATTAGTGTGTGAAAAAAACCTGTCACTTTCCAAAACTCCAGATTTGTGTAGCATATAATATGAATGTTTATATAAACTCTGGCTATAATGCAAATGCTAAAGCACTCCTCTGTTTAGTTCTGGGTTTTCTGCATCATGTTCATGACTTCTACCCTTCATAACACAGTGCAAACTCCCAAAGATATGTCAAGAACAGTAGTTAAAGTCTATTTAGGTATTTTTACACTTTTCAATGTCATTCTTTACATGATATTATAGACATTATACACAAGGCAGTCTCTTGTGCAAGTCCACGTTTTTAGTCCAAGTTATTTAGATGGACACCAGTACTCTTTAGGACTTAGGAACCCGTGCTGGGCAGTGACATTAAAAATCTTTACAAAAAACAATGAATTCTTCAAAGATGACTCCTGTAAATCTATGAATTCCAACATGTAGATTCTCAAATAAAGAACGAGCCAAGAAAAACAGGGTGTCGCACACTGAGCCACATCAAGGCATAACACCTGTTCACTGACGAAGACTGGTGCATGCTGGGAGTAGGGTATATACTGGGGTAGTCGAAGACTGTGGGCTGTGATTGCGGGGTTTTTTTTTTGTTTTCTGAGCTCTTTGTATTATGTCACCAATTATTTTGGCTGAGTGGTTAGTTGCTGGCTTGCATATTGCACAGGGATGATGTCCAAAGGGAAGCCATCTATCCAACATGGAAGGAGGGTGGTGCCAGTAAGTGTTGGTGGAGCAGGTGCTGAGGCTGCAGGTGAACAAGTTGGCCACTATAATACATCCAGGATGAAATCAGCTCATTTGTGGAGAAGTTTGTGGAGAATTCTCTGCTCATTATTCTGCATGTGACCTTTGTCAAAATAACATGTTAGTGCACATTTTACTACAGTCCCTGCTTTCCTGCAAAGAAAAGCACTTTTAATAATAAAGTTTTAGCTGTGCAACAACAAATATTAAACTGCTGAATGTCTTCAAACATGCCCCCCCCCACCCCATGTTTCTGGAATCTCCTTCTGCCTATTTTTCTTTGTGTCATCGCTTCTCGCTGGCAGCTCACACACTGCCAGTGGCACGCCATGGACGGCTGCCACCACCGCCACTGTCAATAGCATGACAACATTCCATCTATTGCAGGGCGAGATGACGCTCACTTCATCTCTGCAGAGGCACTGCAGAGAGGACAGGCTCATTATTCAAACATACAGCAAAGAGCAGGAGGGGACAGAACATGTCCACAAACTCCTCATGTGATTAAAATTTCCTTCGTAAGAGCAGTTACCTGCGCAGTAAGTTTGCGAGTAAGAAGATAAAGATTTCTGACTTTTATGCAAAAATAACGAGGTCTACGTGGGTGAAAAATATAATTAGACTTTTTCTGAATTGCTGTTGTTCTGGAGGATATTAACTGAAGATGCTACCACAGGTTGATGTGGGCTGCAGGGGACTATGTGCTACGAGGTTGGGATTAGAGACGAAAATACAAGAAAAATACCCATGATTATGCATGAAGAAGATTGTAAAAAGGGGAATATACTGATAAACATGAAATTACAAATTTTCAAGGTTAACAACTTTCTCAACTTTTCAGGCCTCATGAGATTGTCAATTAAAAAAAAAAAAAAAAAAATTGTGCACAATGTAATCAACAATTGATATTAATTTTGTTCCTCGGGATATTCCTCCCCATTGAATTTCCATTACTCATTCATTTTATTGTAAAACAACCTCTGTATCAGTATACCAAACTATCCCACTTGGTCACTGTAAGGCGACTGCTTGTAGAGTTGCATGGTCTCACTGGCTTGGGGCTACACTTTCTATGGATTTATAAGAATGAAGACAGTTGGTGGGAGGCCGTTCAAAAGCTTATTCTGCTTTCAAAAGGCTCTATTCCTTTATAAAGGGGATCAAGCCTGGGATTTAGACCTAATACTTATTTTGTATGGCCTTATTTTAGGATGGATGGACGGATGGATGAAATGAATATTGTAATCTGTGATTAGATTAAAAAAAAAAAAAAGTCTGGTGTCAGGCTTCAAAACCTACATAATATGACCATTACAGCCACAATGTTAATGACTGATGAACAGTTGGCATAAAAATAGTTTTTGGAGAATTCCAAGTGGTTATTCATACATTCATTCATCGCTGCAATATCAGTCAGGTGAAAGCAAGTTATATTTGATTTTGTGTACAAAATATGCACAACTTTAAAAAAAAAAACCACACCGATACTATGCCATGAGAGATTAGGAAAAAATGAAGAGAGAATTTGAAAGAAACAAGGTAAACGAGATCGGTTGTAATCTCAATACATCTGCATATGGAATTATAATGACTATGGAGGACTCTATTCACAAAGATCCAGCATAAAGCATGCTAAATTGCACGCTCACGCATTTCTGGTGGGTGATTTATGAACAGCACTATGAATGACGTTGAGCGCAAACAGGAGTATTCAAATGAGGTTTCTGTGCGCTTCAGAACCTGCATATGAGAACCATCTGCTGGAAATGGTTTCATTTCTGTGTTGAACATTCACCAAGGAGCGACTGAATGGAGCACTGAGCTCCCACTAGCACAAGGATGTAGAGTCAGGCATGTTTGTGGAGGAAGTTATTTAATATACTGGAAAGCAAATGTGTCAATGTGGCAAAATGAGAAAAAGGAAACAGAAAAGAAAATTGCAGGATGGCGGATTACGCTTCAAAAGGTCAAAATTTAAGGCACAACACAGAAAATATCTTATGATAAAGTCCACAATCAAAAGTCGTGGAGAGCCAGCTCAAGAAATGCATCTCACTTAAGCTTCCTTTTCTAACAAACACAAGCAACAAACAATGTTTTCAAATGCAGAGAATCACACCCTGCAATTTGCATAAATCAAAAATCACAAATTTAGCTTGATCTGGAGTGCACACATCTATGTTCATGAATGCAAAAGCACCAAATTATTGTGTTGTTTTGAATATCTATCAGATCCTCAATGCATCCTGTTAATAGATCATCTTAGCAAACATTTAATATGTTTGTTGATCAGGTCATATATGTGAAGTTGTCCCTGATCAATTTTACCCCTGCAGCAGGAATGCATCATTGCATCCATGAAGTGTTGAAGAATTAACATTATTTCAAGATGTAAACTAGAATTTGGCACTCAGATAGCGCAGACCTCCGCCACAGGTCAAATCAGTCACCAAGCCGCGCCGCCTGCCGCACGCCCCGTCGGCGGGCCTGCCCAACTATGTCAAACTGCCCTATCTGTCAATGATAAAGAATCCTTTAAAAAAATTCCTGGATCCAGACAGTGATCCGGATCATCACCAGAATTTAATGGATTCTAAGTTAGCCCAAGACCCACTGTTCCACAAAGTTTCATTGCAATCTGTCCATTACTTTTTCCGTAATGTTGCTAACAAACAAACCAACAAACCGACGTGATTCCATAACCTCCTGGCGGAGGTAATTAATCCAAATGAACAACCGAAAAACTTGATTGAAAAATGAACATTTCTATTAGTTATTATTAATCCTTGGAGTGTATATATAAATGCAAACACAGAGTGTCAAGATGTTGGTTTACTGTAAGGATCCTTGAAAACTCTGATATTAAATCAATAATTATATTCCTTTACTCCGCCATGCTATGATGCTCTGTGCCAGAGGGATGGTGATGAATAGAAATGCGGACGTCACCATTCCTATTTTAACACAGACTTTGTAAATCTGCTAAGAAATTACTAAGCTATTTTTTTTTTAAGTTTTAATGTATTGCCTTCCTTCAGTGTTTTTCTCTATAGTTTCAAGTAATTTATTCATCATTCTCACTGCTCGTCTACAGCATAATTTATTTTATCAATTTAAAGATACATATCATCAATAAAGGTCACTTTAATTAGAGAGTCCAGTGAGGATGGTCACCTTGATACTTATCCCTGACGCTTACCGCTGTGAGGAGATGGATTCTGAAACTTTACTGAGATGAGTATCATTTGATTCATTTCATGTAACGCTATTCGCTTTCATCATTTTACTCATCGTCCATGTAACAACTTATCAAAGAGCGCTCAAAAAAGGTGTTCACAGTTCCAGGGCATTGGTAAACATGACTAGGATAATGATTAGGCAAGCTAACTTCATTATAGTTCCCATTCAATAATGTACATTAAGCAGACACGCATCAGCATGCAGCACATTCACAGGGTGAGGCTTTGCATGCGGTGTGCAGGAAGTATGAAAAAGCAGGCCGGTCTAACAACCGAGGCCTCTCCACTGTCCTCAATTCAACGATGACTCACAGTTTTGTGGCGACCAGGGAAGAGCACAGATTATTCAGTGAAAATGAGACGGCTGGAAGAATGACTTTTGGGACGGGAGAAGATACAAACAGACTTTCGGTGATAAGTTACTGTAACACATTTCATGATAAATATAGGTGGGAAAAAATGATAGACTATGAATCATCAGCACTTTTGTACTTGTACGTTCTGAAACTTCTCTTTGGTGAAATAGTAAATTCATTATTTAGGCAGTCAATGAAGTCGGACATCGTGCGGTCCAGTGCAAAGAAATGAGTAAGACGAACTGAAAAATTTGAAGTTAATGACTTCTGCATTGACCCTTGAGGAGCTAAATTTTCTGGCCCACCCACACAACTCACTGAGTCCGATCTCCAGCTTCAGGGTTATTTCAACTTGCACATGTGGCTCTAAAAAAAAAAAAAAAAGAAGGCAAGCGATGTGACTAATTGGCCTCCCGTTTATAGTCTGCCCTTGTTTGGCTTCAGAGTCATTGATATGGATTAAAAGAGGGAGGTAAAGGAAGGATGGAGCGGAGTGGCGCTGCAATGATGCCCTCCATGCACTGTCAAGGTCAGAGCTGGAATTATAACTCCTAGAATCAGCTGTTCATGTTGGCAAAGAGGGCAGAGCTTGATGGAGTGGTTTGCCCACAGTCAGGACTTTCAGAGTCAGGTGAGGGTGAAGATACACAGGTCGTCCATTGTTGGGCTTGAGTACGGAGGCTTTTGTCAGCACAAAACAAATAGGACGAGGATAAAGCGCAGCGGGGCGTCCGATGTCTGTCGCAGCGTCTGCACTGATGTATGTGTGTATGTGCAGGGAAAATATTGAGAGAACCAAAAGATGAAGTGGAAAATGAGGCAGTATGAAAGAGATGGGGGGGGGGGGGGGGGGGGGGGACGGACGAGCAAGGGGGAGATGGAGGAAAAAAAAAAAGAAAAAAGAGACAGAAAGAAGGCTTATCTCTTGGCCTGCAGACAACAGTTCTTTTTCAGAGCTGGAGCTGTGCGCACGGTGCCGAGGGGCTGCTGGTGTGTTCCTCCTCGGGGTGTGTGAGCCAGAGGGTCAGCAGTTCAGCCCATAATTCTATGGCTGCAAGTCTGTCGCGGGATGAACGACAAAGAAAACTGGAAGAGAAAAAAAAAAGAAAAGTAGGTCTAGCTATTTAACACCTGTCATTCCGGCATCTGCACGGAGGAGCCGACAGAAGCGGCTGTTAGTCAAAGCATATTTGCGAGGGTTCACGCAGGAGCATGAAGGATTTCTCTTTTTCCATCTGTGTGCTCGCCTGTTTGTTTGTTTGTGTTTTTTGGACTTCACTTATTTAACTGGTGCTAGAATTTCACAAATCCTTTGCCCCTCGGAAGCATCCGATCCATCTGTCTTGCATCACTATTGCTTTGCAGAGTCATTTGTAACAACCAAAAATAGCTTTGCTCTACATTTCGTCAATGACATCTGGTTTGACCCAAATGGAAGAAATATTAAATGGGTTGGCCAGTAGCTAAATGTGGCAGCTCGAAATCTTTAAAGGGATCCATCTTTAAAAAAAACATCAAAAACAAAATAAATGAGGAACAAAATCCACACAGCACAAAAACACTCTTCTACTAGAGAGCCTCCTTAATTTGACATACTGTGAGTACAGGCTGTCAATTTCCAGCTTCAGGTGAGAAAGTATTGATCAGAAATGCCATTTGAAGGAAGAAGGAGGAAAAAGAGAAAAGGTAAAGCATAGAAAGAAGGCATTCTCCACAAAGTACAATAACTACATTTGTATTATAAGACAAACCACAGCTGCATTTTCAATTACACTTTGGGGGATATTATTGCAACGCAAATGTTTTTAAATGGAGTACGGGCCTGCATTTGCCGACTGAAAGCTATTATACAATCTCCTGCAAGAAATACTGAATTAAGGAAGACAATACCCATCAATAACTATAATTACCAAGAATACTGTATAATAACTGAAGGCTGGTTTTATCACTAGAAGATACAGAAAAGCTCTCCTCCGTTCAGGATTGGACAAACTTGGAATAGCTTGCCGTTGCACATAATTGCCCGTTTTCACCCTTGTTGGTGTTATTTTTAAGACAGTCTCTGTATTGGTTAAAAGGGCAGCGGTGGCCTAGAGGGAAGGAGAGCCAGCTTGTAACCAGACTTTTGTTACTACAGATTCCACTGCTGAGGCGTCACCGCCGTGGTCCTGATAGCCCAAACTGCTCGGGTTGTGTCAGGAAGGCCACTGGGCACAAAATGTGTCTTAAATCAAACATGGATCCATTGGACTGGATTAGACTCCAGGCCAGCTTGGGAGCTACTGTGTGAAATTATTCACATAAATGACAGATTGCTTGTCATTTTCAAAGTACATATTCTTATCCACCCCTTTTTTGTGTTCCTCTGTGTATTTTCGGAGTCGAGGCGTGTAATACTAAGACTGTTTGGAAGGATAGAAACTTGATATCAAAGAGCTGGTGAGCCTACTAATGCAGACGGGTGTGTTTTCCATTGATGCGAGCATGCAGATCTAAACAGATGGAAACATCGGTAAATCTTTGAGTGTGAGCAGGCATTACCGCGCAGCACTTTAGAAGCACGTATACGCTTACAGAGAATCACGGTGTGAGACACAATAACATTTCCAATTCAATTAACGCACTCTGAGCAAGCATGTAGGTGATAGACACATTTCAGTGGAAATGAAAACCTAATTTCCGTACTTATCACACCATTTTGTTCAGATCAGCGTACTCCTTTTTTTTTTTTTTTTAATTTGGGAAAAAAAGGCCCACTGTGTTTTGCATCCAGAGCTGAGTTATCCAAAGCAGTCATTCAAATAATTTCTTAACTAAAACTGTTTCAATTGAGCATTTTAAGAACTTCAAGTATTGAAAAGGAACGTGTCATCTAAAGATAAATCAGTTTTGACATTTTGCTGTACTTTTATGTCCACAAAACGCTGCCTCGCTCATGTGTCACCAGTGTGATGAAACAAAAGATTGAGAGACATGCGAGTGGATTCTGGTTTCAAAACTTTTTCTTTGTGCTCCACTTTGACACAAGCAGGAGACAACATGACCTTTTGCACATAACATAGCTGTGAATGCTAATCTCACACAAAGCTCTCCAGCTCCACTAATTGATGCCTGCAGCAAAAACATAAAAAAAAAAATATCCGCCACTTTGACTCCTCGGTGTGAAGATTTAGCACCCCTCCTGTATGGGGGGGGCGCCTCGGAGAAATTCGCACCCTGTCAGATGCCCTCTCCCCTTCTTGACCAGATGCAGCCCATTCAGACACCTGGAGGAGGGCGACATCATTACCGCTCCCTCCGTCTAATTGCACCGACACAACATTGGCAGTCGGGAAATGGCTGCGCAGCCAAATTCAGCAGGAGAGGAAGCTGAAACTCCACGCTCTGAAATTCATTTCGACAGTCCCGGCCTGATTGACAGATTGCTGAAGGTTGGCTGTGCTCTCGGTTCGCCACAGGTAGAGAGGCTGCTTGCCCCACCTCCACAGGGGCTCCAGGGAGGTTGGCTTTGGGATTGAGAGGTGGAGAACAGCTCAGGAAGCATTTAGTGTTGGATTCGAATCTGGCTATAACTGTTGGTGGTCAGGCAATTAGATATACACTGTGCAAAACACAGCCTCATGCTGTTCTCAACCCACTCTTGCCTGCCTGCCTCAGCACTATACATATGTATGAGTGTAAACTACGGAAGAGGAAAGAAATAGCAAACCGCCCATAAGCTATATCTATTTTCACTGTTGAATACAGTTTGTCTTAATGGCTTACAATATAGAGGTACATTATTCCAATCACTGGCTTGTTTAGACTCATTATATTATTAGCTTTTACAGAAAATCCCCCACAAAACATATTCAGATATCAGTGATCACTGCAATCTGCTGGCAGCCAGTTCTTTAACTAGGCTGTTAACGGTTTTTAATTGTCATTTTTAGCGTGGGAACACAGTAGAGGGATTGTGGCTCGCACGGGGATCATCATCTGAGCCATCGCGTAAACGACAGATTTGTTTTTAAATTTGCTCAAAATGATGGAACGAAGTCGATCAATCCGTGTTGATCGAGAGTCAAGTCAGTGGAGCCTGCTTCTCCAGTGATCGTGTCATACAGGGTCGCTTCACTCACCTTGATGGTGGAGGCGCAAAGATTTATGGCTTTTCTACCGTGACTGACCAAATTATTCCGGCTGTAGAAAATACTGGAGGTGTTCTTAGTCTTATTATATATAAGGAGATATTTTCAGTGTATTGAACCCATCCACCAGAGAGCAAAGAGCCTAAACCAAATACCACAATTTTAGCATCGAATGAATCTGCTGATTTGCTTACATTTCCCAAACTTAGGTGTTAAATAACCTTTTCTTTATTATATATATGTAATACATATTGAATATTGCCTTGTACAGACTAAGTTGATTTATTTTCTTTCATTCCTTTCATTGATACAAACCAATTCATGGTCATTACCTGCTATGGTGTTTGCTGCAGATTTTGAAATCTGGTCTGTGCAAAAGGTTTCAACACTTACACAGAAAAAGAAAACAGAAATCAGTAAATGTTACTTTTACTCCACTTTTTTTATGAACCAGCCTAACAGAGGCAGAGGCTACATTATTGATCTCTAACTCCAGGACACGAGTGGATATCCTTGAGGAATAACAAACTTTGTTGCGGAGCTAAACCTAACTTTGTTGAACGTTGAGTGTATAAATACAAAAAAAAAAATCACTTTTGCAACAGAGTCTTTAAAAATCCGTTGCAGCCATGAATCTGAGAACATCTAAAATATCTAATAATTTAATAAATAACATTCAGACACTGCAATGTCAACAGTTTTGCATTCTAATGAGATGTGCAGAGGTAAATCTGGAGCATATTATCTTGGAACAACCGGCTTCAAATGCTCTGGATACTAAAACCTCTGATCCATGAAGATGCATAAATTGGATTTTGTTTTCTGCTCATGTACATATCTCAATATGGGCGTCATTTATCTTGGATAGACAAATAAAACAGCAGCAGATAATTTCAGTGTGATCATCTTAAAAGAAAAAAGGGGTGGGAGACAAACAATTGGAGGTTGCCTCGGGTATCATGTCTTCCAGGGGCATTAAAGGCAAAAAGAAGCTTCCAGGGAAAAGAGCAGAAAGGAGTGCTGGCGCTGCTAACAACATCGTCACTCTGCCCACCCACCCACTTCTTACTGTCCTTTCACACCACATTGTCAAAATAGCTGTCAGAAGTGTTTCATGCCTCAGAACTGCTGGAGAAATTGCCGGCCTTTGTGGGAGGTGCTGTGTGCTCACAATATTGAGGACATTAAAGAAGAAACAATCTAGCAAAGCAGCCCGATTTAGAAATATCATTTATTTGATGAAAGGTGTGCCGCGGCAAGCCGAAGCAGCTCCTCACAGAAAGACCTCAGAGTGAAGCGACGGATGGACTACACTTATATGGAGAATAGATGGAGAGTATTTCCTGACTGTAAACTGTGCTGTAAACTTTTTGTGACAGTGAGTGGCTCTATTTCCAAATAATTTTATATATCATTGGAATTCCTGCCTTTGTTTGCTATATTTGGTGTTGATGGTTTCAAATTCTGACAATTCACAACATAAAACATTCTAAGCCTGTAGGTGGACAGTTCGCCCTCTGACCTTTCACTTCTGCCCCCCCAATTCCCCCATCCTCCCTACAAAGCCATCATTTTACGGCTACTTTCATCACACTTGTGCCTTTTGTAGATCAGTGCTGGATATTCGGAGGCTGACAAATTAGATGGACTGCAGCAATAGCAGGAGGATCTTCCTTTGCTATTAGGCAACACTTAGCGACATACTCAGAGCGATAATAGAAACAGACAAAAAGCTGCAGCTGCACCGACGCACGGCATGTCAGATCTGTGGATTTCTTCTTGAATTTAATCCCACATCCTCTTTCATTAATGGCTAACAGTTATTTGTGAAGCTCAAAATGAGGGTAGGTTAATATCAGCTCTCCACATACAAGAGCTCTTCAGATGCATGTTTCCATGTTTATTCATGCTGCTGATTAAAGTGCCTCTGTAATGCCGTGCAACCTGAGACAGCGCGTATTTATTAATGAGCCATCTCTGAGCCAAATCCCAGCTATGGAGTGGTACCACTGTGCTGGTGGAAGTGTGGGCCTAAAGCATCCATCCAACAGCACAGACATGTCATTAGAAGCAGACAATCTAGCTTCAGTACGAGACTGTTACTCAAGCGTCAAAATAATGGCCAGGGGCAAAATATAAAATAAAATAAACATGGTTCCTCCAGCAGGTGTAAAAGCAGTTCAAGCCCGGTCAGCTCTGTTCTTTCAGAAATGGGCGAGTCCAGTTTCTTATTTTTTTTTTTTTTTCTTACTGGTTAAATTTAGACCAAGTGTCCTACGCTGCAGAGAGAATACTAATCAGGCCAGAGAGAAGCCAAAGAGAGTTGCAAGAGACTCCACTCCTGTATTCCTCCTACTTTTCAACTGCATTAAAGCTTTCAGGCTTTCAGGACACTGTACTACTTAAAGTAACCCCAAGCATAGGTTTAACTGTGGCCCAGAGATATATTGACTACTTCTCACACAATTACGAGCGGCTTTAGAAACACCTAAGGCATTTTAGTGACACATTAAAGTCACTTAATGGGACACCAATTTTCACCAAAGGACTGTCCAAATAAAGTGTGACGCATTAAATGAATATTTCATACACATCTTGATGGGATCTATCAGGGACTTCAAACATTACCTATTATTTATTGCTCCACTCACATACTTTGGTTTCCTTCCATTTTACATTAGAGAGAGTGAAGACTTCTTCGGCTCCATCTGTCATTTGTTTGACTCCACAAATTGAGAGGTTACAGTATATTCACATGCCTTATTGAAAAGTTGGCATATGCAGGTGTTAAAGATCAGCATTTTGTATTTTCTGTTCAGTCATATTTTACATTATATCTTGTACCTTTTTAGTCCAATATTTGCAGCCACTGCTGACATAGACAAACTTTATTCAAGACAAAATAGTCTTTAAACATACATCAAGTGTTATCTAGCTCGGAGCATAATCTTCTCGTTTGGGATGGATGGGAGTTTGTCCTCGGCGTGTGAGAAATTTGTCAAGGGGAATTTTATTGTTGCCTTCTGAACAGTGTTTTCGTTCAACACCCATCATGCAGCTCGACTCTAAACACTACAGTTTCAGACTGAGCGTACCAACCCCCCCCCCCACCTCTCTCTCTCTCTCTCTCTTTTTTGCTTTGGAAATGAGAGCAGATGCCAAATGAAACCACTAAGCAGAGCAGTGCTGAAATAAGACATAGCAAAACCAGGACACACTGGGTGAATATTTAGAGCGATGTACATATTTTAGCATGCCATCTCATGTCATTCCAGGTCGAAGCAGATCACGTCTGTGCCTGCACTGATTTCACACCAGGTTTGAGGGCACACGCCTGTCGTAGTAGAGAGGGGAACTGCCAGCAGATCACCACTGACAGTGTTATTTTTTTTTCTGAGAGATGGGGCACGAGTTATCAAAGGGCACGGTCTCTGGCTTCTGCTGCTCCTCTCCATCCACGTCTCTCTTATTATCATGCTCTTTTAGTCCTTGAACTCCCCTGAGTCAGAGACACTCCACTCTGGGGTCTAAAGTCAGGGGGCTGGGAAGATTGTGCCCACGTGTCAACACACTTTCATCAGCCAAAGGAGGGTTAGAAAGGACAGAAAAAGGGCACGACAGGGGAGCTGCAGACAGAGAAGAAGCAAAATTCAGGGTGCTTTATCATCTCCAGTGACAACTGCACACAGAGGGAACTAAAGTACATGTCTACTTACAATCTGCAACCTTATCCAGCGAGCTGCCGGCCAGCGGTCACTTCACAGACGTCTGGCCAAACCCATTTATTAACCCACAACAGCTGGCCACTTTCCAGCTTCAACGACAGTGCTTTTAATTGCGCTTGTGTTTTCGGGGGAAAGAACGCAGGGTGGTTCACTATGATTGTATTCTTACTCAAGTTTCGGACCACTCAAGAGACTCAGACTGACAATAATCCACTGTTTTATTACAGTGTTTGGATTTTTTTTATTTTTTATTTTTTTTTTTTGGGGGGGGTGTGAAGGGGGTATAAAAAGGCAAAAATATATAAGGATACAAAGAATGCTTGCTTTTAATAGCCTTTACCCCTTCTCTTCACCTCCCCACACAAACATATACATACACACACACACACACACCTCGACTGCTGAATCCTGTCTATGCTGCAGAATGAGCCGGCATCTACATAATACAACAAAACTAATTTCGCCGTCTCCTGCTGTTCTTGAGTCCTGAGAAGATGAAAATATTCATTGCTGTTGTCCTGAACACGGCATAATCATCTAGGATTTATGCTTCTAGCTTGTATCAAATTAATTGCGCATGGAGTGAGGAGGGTCGAGAGAATATCTTATAGAAATGGATTTCACCATGTCATTACACAATAG
Source organism: Salarias fasciatus (assembly GCF_902148845.1). Lineage (NCBI taxonomy): Eukaryota > Metazoa > Chordata > Actinopteri > Blenniiformes > Blenniidae > Salarias > Salarias fasciatus. The sequence continues at coordinate 14,148,947 of NC_043745.1, read as the reverse complement.
CATAAAGTAAAACTATATGCCTTGTTTTCTTCTCTTTCATCCCAGCGAAGTCCTCACAGCTGCCACTACTAGAATACAGAATAGCAGCGCAGGGATGTGGTGCAGCATTGCATATTAGCTAATTTTCAGGCTTGGGGGCGGGGTGTTTACACTGAAATGGCTTTGCAAAGCAACATACGACCATGAGGATTGCTCCATGGATTTGAATTCCTCTGCTTGTTTTGAGAGATGATTGGTCCTGAACACTTAAGCAACAAGGTGACACTGATTAACTGATTTGCTTCACACACTGGGAAACAGAAGACGCTGGACCATGATTTATAAACTTGAGATCACATGGTTGTTTATTTCTTGCAGGCCTAGTGTAAGAAACAATACCTCACAGATTGTATGAATGACAACAGCTACTTATGAATGAGCAGCAATGGTCTGAAGTGTCCCTGGTTCTCAAACTGTTCTGCATGAGCGTAACTCGGTAAAACACCCAGTACATCCAGTTACCAAGGTTACCAACAGAAACACCAGAAAAATGCTTACGCTGAAATGACTCGATTGCACTGCTCTGTGGATGTCTTGAATTTAAACGTTTCCCAACCAAAAACACATTTCTATCCACAGTTCTGTGTTCCATCATGGGCACAGAGAGGGATCGCTATCATGACCATTATATTCTGCAAAATTTCAAAAGTTCAGTGAGAGGAAGAGGATGTATTGAGCGCAATTGTGTAAAAAAAAAAAAAAAAAAAAGAATAACATCAAAAACGATATATCTGAGCTTGCCAGGCTGTTTGTTTTTCCACTGAGGTATAAACAGAGCTTTTTCAAATGAAGGTCAATGATTTCATCCATCCCAACTAACACTGCCATCCAGACTCCTTTGTCACTTTTTATACTCCATCCCCTGATTTTTGCCATTGTTTCTGTCATAATGATTGCGGCTACTAAAAGTCACCTTCTGGCCTCAGTGAAATAAACAGGCACCAACAGCCTCCAAACACTCAAAGTATCCGCGGTTTGCAGGTATGAACAATGGCACTGTTTTTTTAATCCTTGTGGTTGGGCAAAAGATAATGAAAACCGCAGCATCATTTGCCTCTGCTTGCTTTTGTTTGGATATATTAAATTGCATGTGCAGGTTAATAAGTGAAAATAGAAAATGTCAACTCAAATCAAGAGTTATTTATTACCTCTGATGATCCCATTAAAATGGTTTTCAAGGAACAACTATGCAAGCAGGAGTTTTTAGCATTTGCATTACTGAATCGCATTATTGTGAAGACCCAGTTTTCCGAATTTGGTGGAAAAATTTATGCATTTTAAAATCTGACAAGACTATAATTATGAACTGCTTGAATTAAGCACTAAAACAGCGGGGTTTTTTGTTTCAAGTTGGAATTTTTGCCAAGTAGGTGGAAATTTGTAGGGCTGCTATTTCACACATTCTAAGAAGGCTTTATCAGAAATAAAACGTAAAAGTGGTTGAGTCGAAACCACCGCATTTGAAATTGTCAGGATGGCCTTAAAATGTTCTTAAATGTTACACAATGACCTCAAACCGCACCACACAAAGGTCAGGGTATACAACAGGGTCACCTACCAAGGATAGGCTTTACCAAAATGAAAGAAAAAAAATGTCACTGCTGTGTTACAGCTGTGAGAAGAAGGACCAACTCATCATGAAAGGACAGATAGTGTGGATATAAAAGAGTGGAAATAGAAGACTGTGCCACATTTATAAGCCCAGAAAAGGGGAGGGGTTGACAGTAAACCCTGTAAATCCATTTGGTTTTTCAGACATGGATGGAGAACAGAACTGACAATAGCTTGAGGGGCCAGTGCTCCATGGAGTGAATACCAGAGCGGAGGAGAGGAAAAATAAATAAAGAATGTGTCACCTAGTGGGAGGAGGCACTAAGGCAGAATCTGTCAGAACTCTGCTGCTGTCTGCAGATTAGATCTGGGGCTATTTAAAGAGGGAACGCACGCCAGAGCCCTGACGCCAGTGTCCACACTGCATCCACCGCCGCTCTGACATTACTGGCAGGCATCACCTTGTGACAAAAAAAAAAAAAAACAAACAACAAAAAAACCCCAAAACAAAACAAAACATGAGACACAGATTATGGCTTCAAAGGAGGTAAGGATGGGGGCAGATTTCCCCTGCCGTGACTGACCTGATCACATTGCACGTCCTCTGCATTTGTGTAGCTTCACCGCTTATAAAAACCCAAGGTCAAGCATGAAGGAATTTGCATGATGCTGTCAGAGATGCAGTCGGAGCCACCGTGCACATTTTATGGGGTTATTGTTAGCCTATAAATAAAACCGCACAACCCTGAGGTTAGTCGTACATGCCGCCGTCCAAATAATCACTGTTTCCCATCAGGATCAAAGTAACATGAGCCAGCCTGGCAGTCAGTCTGATTTGGCGTGTGCTGTATATGTTATTGACTGTGTGTGTGTGTGTGTGTGTGTGTGTGTGTGTGTGTGTGTGTGTGTGTGTGTGTGTGTGTGTGTGTGTATGACAGCGTGTTTTTATTTGAAAAGGGGAAAAAAAGCTCTGGTGATTGATGTATGTGGGTGTATGAGTATCTGCCAGAAGATATGAGTTTGCCTGGGTCCATGCATGCATGTGTGTGTATGTGCATATATTGTAGTTTTGTGACTGCTGACTGAGGGTGTGTACTCTTGCATCTCGTGTGTGTGTGTGTGTGTGTGTGTGTGTGTTTTTTTTTTTTTTCTGTCCTCCCACAGTCCCACAGTAGATTGATTAGATGGAATGCTGCTGGCGAGGCCCTGCTGTGTGTTTGGTCACATCGCTCTGACTCTGATGTTTCTCTCCTCAAATAAAGCAACATTAGTCCAGTCATGTTTGCCTCCCAAACATGAGCCAAGGATGATGAAGCTATGTGCACTACCAAACCGCAAGGCCTCATTTACCCCGTGATACCTTCTCCCTCTCCTGCTCCCGCTGCACCGGTTCGTGCCTCGTGTCTCGATTCTTTCCTTCAGGCTCCAACATACCAACTCTCCGGTACATACTGAGTCATTCTCAGCCAGTCGGTTATCTCTCCATCCAGCCCTCAGATTTCACCACTCCTTTTGTTGTCATCAATCAAACCTCAGCTTCCAGAGAAGGAAAGAGAGAGACCCACTGAAAGATGTCAAAAAGAGTGGCCAACTAGGGACTTGTACTTGTAGTTTGGCCCTGCATTTACGCATGGACACGGAATCCATGGATTATTAATGAAGCCCCTTTTCAAATGTTTCCAGGAACCTTGTAAAATGGTGTGTGAAATACAAGGAGCTTGCATCAGAAGGCGCCTTGGCAAACACTGCTTGTTGCGTCATGCAGACTTGCAAATAGGTACGACTGTAGTTTTTTTGGGAAGATTTGATTTGCTGCCAAGCTGAGAGTATAGCGGAGAGGGGGGGTCACAGAGAAATGCAGGTGAAGAGAAAGACGCCGCAGAAGCTCAGTCACAGATCTCCTCACAGAAGTGCCGTGGGGACGTCTCGGCGAAGCTTCTGCACCGTACCTCCACCGGCTAATTACATGCTGCGCCTGACTTCACACTTTCTCTTTCTCCAACTTTATTGAAAAGATGAATATGCTTTACATAGAACAATACATCTCCATCCTTTATTCTTCCCTATTTGTGTCAACAGTACAGTACAATGAGGCCCACAGTTTATGGGCCGGCAATTTAAACTGTGAAAGCCAGAGATGAAGTCTAAAAGAGGAAGGGAAATTGCCTCTCCTGTCCTTCACCTTCGCTGTGCATTGCTTATTTGTCTGTGGTAATTGGCCCCTTTAATGTTTGTGGAGAATGCAGGTAAAGAACCCTGCTGAGTTATGTGCTTTTTTTTTTTTTTTTTTCAAACAACACAGAGGAGTGGGAATGTAGCTGATGGGAGACTATGTGACAGATGAACAATGCATGCTGCAATGCTCTATATTTCTGGCTGAGTATCCGCGGACTTCCCATTTATTTCTGTACTGTATGACTGTTTGACAATTCAGCATCATCCAACAACTTTTTATAATTACTCATACTGAGGAAGGTTAGCTGGTGACATGCTTTTAGAGTCAACACACGGAAATAGAAAAATACAAACGGTGCACTAAAAAAACTATTTGAATATCTTTTTCTAATCATTTCTGAGAGATTTCTTCGCAAAACTCCTTTTATCTGAAAAGATAATCTGACAGTGTTTTTTTTTCTCCATGCTATCGCAGTTCTCCTGAAAACTGCCACCTACAATTATCGAGAGTCACACAAGGAAATTAAAACCAAAAAGAAAACAAATGAAGAGAATTCTTTACGGCGATATTTCTCTGTGAGGAACGTGTGTATTCGGTGCACACTTCAGCCAAGCAATCAATAAGTTTTAAGCTCACAAGTAACAATTCAATAATTAATTTAAGCAGCATAGGCATGCACATTGACTAGTTGTTCTTAATAAGACAGCTGATGAAATTCATCCAAAAACAGAACGTGTGTGTGCGCGCGCGTGTGTGTGTGTGTGAGTGAGAGAGAGAGAGAGACAGAGAGATTCTCTTAGGCTTTCTTAATGGAGAGCTGTGGCAGAACATCCGGATTTTGATGAGTGATTTCACCGTGAAATTTTGTATTTGTCAAAAGACGTGTTGAAGTTCATTCTTCTTTAAAGAGTATCAAAACCTTAGATTGCGGAGGGAAAATGGAAACAGGACATGTTCAATGTGTAAATGAATAAAGAGGAAACTGTGTTTGGAAGCAGCATCTATTAGTCAGGCTGCAGTTTTTTTTTTTTCTTTTTTTTTTCTCTATCCTCCTTCGCTTAAGTTTAATTATATGTGACATTTTAGCATTGCAATTAAAGCAGAATGATGCTGTGAGGGTTCTTATAGCTTTCAAAGTAAAGTCACTGTGGGCCTTATCAAAATGCAGCAAATGTCTCACAAGCTTGCGAGTGCACGTCTGTGCTCTGCGTTGGGGCTCTCAATACCATTCCCTCACTGGGGAATGCACATTCAATAACATAACACCAACAATCACAATTCAGCCCCCTCCCTTCGGGGATGAAACACTAATTGCTTTATTGATAACTCTGACAGGCCAGTGATGGTTGATGACTGCCTTCTCAAGTCATCACAGAATATGCAGACGTCAGCCCGGAAAACGCAGCGATGAAGTGGAGTCCGGCGCACTCGCCGGCTCTGGATGCCACTGTATATTTCCGAGCTCATCTCACTACTTACTCCAACGCTGCCGAGCTAAAAATAGGACAACAGTTCAAATAATGACAAAGAAGGTCATTGCCAGACTCCCTATCTCTGCAAGGTCTGGCAAGGAGCCGGCTGATTGTTCATTTCTATTGTTAGCGGCGGCAGACGGTTAGGAAGATGTTATCTGCACATTATGGGGGAGATGTGTTGACATCTGTCACCCTTATGATTGATTGCCTGAAGCAAATTCTCCCATTTGCTCGATTTTGGTTGCTGTTTTACAAGAAGCAATGTGTGGGCGGGCGGACAGGAGAGTCTATAAATAGAGGAGCTGGTGATGGCGAGGGAGTGATGGAGGCAGGTATATGTGGCAGCCAGATGGTGCCTTGTGGGGAATGTCTCCCAGTGATTTTGTTTGCAAATAGGTCTCTGTAAAGTCACCGACTCCTCTCCTCCAACTCGCCTGCTGTTATAGGCAGAGCTTTAGGAACTGCCATATCAGATAAAGGTGCTGCCGACTCAAAGATGTCCTGCCGCTCGCCGGCGAGAGAGTGAAAGCAACTCTCTGTGACAAGTTTTGTCACTCTCCGAGGCGACCGCCCCGCAGATTGTCACGTATGGAAACGGCAGAAACGCGGAAGCCAAGACAAATTGTTTTGAGAAAAAGAAGTACGAAAGCGACTCACGCCAACGTCTGTGGCCTACTTCAGCCCGTTGGTGGACAAGGACGGGAACAACACATCACTTAAGATCTTGATTTTCAATACCAATCACTGTGTGCGTCACAAATCACAATGTTTGTGATAAATCAGCGTGACAATAAATTATATTTCCATTAACCAGTATAATTAAAATGCCACTTAAATACATTACCATATACAAAATCTCACTTCGATGTGAAAATGTTTGAATGCTCCATTTGAAAGCAAATGCCGCTGCCACCTTTATCCAAATAAATAGCTGGAAACAACACAGTAAAAGTATGTGTCTGTGAACACAGAAGCAAGTCTATTATAGAAAAGAAATAAAAGATACAGCAGTCAGGATTCGCTTTATGTCTTCAGGAGAGCGATCATTGACGTGCTCCACTGACTGAGTGCAAGAGCGACATTGTGAGCACAGCAACAGAAGCCAGGGTGATTTCACAGAGATATGGGCACATTTTCTGGTCCGTAAGCACTAGCACCACACCAGATAAAACTCATTTGGGTGTAAGAGCTCAAACAAACATTTTATGAGTACACAAATTTAATCTGCAATTATTTTTTAATAGGGCTATCCACAGGTTTTTATATCTTCAAGTCTTCACTACTTGGGCTTCCCTTCTTCTCTACCATCTGTAGCCTAGGAGAGACTGGCTCATAATTAAAACCATGTGTTTGTGTTGTGTTGTTGTGTTTTTTTTTTTTGGAAGATCACACATTTAGTGCTGAAGTTTATATCTACTGAATGAGGTGACACTTTAAGGCTTTTTTTTTTTTCCCAATTTTATTTTGGGAGTTACTGGAAAGCTTGAGCCTGATGGGAGGGAAAAAAAAGTAACACCTTGGGATAAAGCATCACTGTAAATGATAGCATTTCTGTTAACGTGGGAAGGTAAAATACAGCGCTTATTTTAAACGGCTCACTCCTCCAGACAGTGAGTCACAGTCAAAGGCCTGAGGGTGAAAAAGCTTTGTTGATGAGCGGTCAGAGGAAGAGAGACCAGTTCAAGATAACACAGTGGCCATAAGTAAGTGCCTCACGCTGCAAGCATGTGATAAATGGTGTAGAAAAATAAACACATCTTCACACTGTGTAGGACATATGGCTCATTATGGTAATGAACCATACTGGGTTCCAACTCATGTTACTAACTGTGAGATTGGACTTGTAGTTCATCACATCGAGACTGCGGGTCACCGGCATTTAGCGTTGATGTGCCTGCATGGAGTATTTCTCATGGCGCATATTGCATTTGTTGCCTTAGTCGCTACTGAGAAGCCTTTGAAGGATGCAAATTATGCAGTCGTCGCTTGCTGACTGGATGCAACGCAACATGGTCACAGACTTTAAAGCGAGATAATGCCCCATGTGGCTAAATGTGCATCGTTTTGAGATAATCCCAGGTGAGCAGGAAGGAGGAGGAATGAAAATACCTCCCTAAAGAAATACATTTCTGCAGACTAACGCGCAGAACATCATTCTCCGTGGTTCATGAGGAACAGCACAAGTGCAAACACTGCCTGGCTGATAATCACCATCTAGCCAAAGAGAAAAGTAAAGAAAAACACACTGGAGCAGAAAGGAATTGGCAACTGAATATACCTGAGGTCTGCCATCCCTGTCACGAAGCAGCAAAGTGAACAATGAAATAAAAATAAATTACATAAAACATTTTTTTTATGAGTGTTTTATTTATTTATACCTTGGCTCTGGTGTGTTTTCACTCTACCATAGAAGATCCTCTTGTGTTTGTTGGCTAATGATATATGTGTTCACACATTAAAAGAAAATGGGAGCACACTCCCATTAAGATAAGTACTGAAGGCAAAGGAAACCTAGAAATGCCAGTGGCATATTGATTGCATGCTCTGTATTAATAGCAGGGGTAGCTGCTCCTCTGTCGGTCCCAGATAGCTCTCCTATCGTCCAGCAGCAATGAGCAGCAATGAAAAGGCACATGTGCTGTCAAGCTGAAACCTGACATTTGTGGTGCACTGAAATGTGCAGCATGTGGTCATTTCTGAGCACTGAACGCACTAATAATAGTGTGGCTGATTTTTTTTTTCTTTTCTCAAAGCTTTAAAATGTAGCATACTGGGACTTTCGATAGTCACTGTTCCATTATTATAGAACGGCTATGCCTTCTGAACTCCAGCAGTGGAAACCGCGTTTTGCTCCCTTAAACTATCAGTGGTTGGTGTGAACCAGTGAGCACGAATAGATTATCAATGAACATCTCATATTGACTGATTTCCATTTGCCTCGTTTCAATTTTCAGGTATTTATACTGTAAAAAAACACTTACTAACGGCACAGAAAACAGTCTAAGAATTAATCACTTGTAGAGAACAGAAGGATTCGTAATTAACATTGATTAGAGATCAATATCCACATATATTCACCTATGTGCCAGCTAATTGGCATCATTAACTGTGTGCATAATGCAAAGTGCAACAGCAACACAAACCCCTGAGTTCAGAGCATGTTGCGCCGCTTTACTGCTCGCTGCGAGCAATGCTGCGGGATTTATTGTTTCTGTTGTTGGCATGCCGTTGATGAATATGTCTTACTCCATCCTATTGCCTGTTTTAGATGCAACTGAGTTATGTGGGAGAAGAGATTTTGCACAGTGCGCTGACATCCAAGCAGCAAAAAAAAAAAAAAGAAAAAAGTTACAACAAGCATAGCAGATTCATGACTGGCATTTGAATGAAAGGAGGAACATAATTCATAGTCATTCTGTGGAATATATATAAATTATAGGAGTATATAGCTGCAGATGTGGCCACTACTGACTGTTATCTGATAATCTACTGATAGTTTTGTCTGAAGTATTAGTACCTGATTTACTTTAAATAATAATGCATGCGGAGACACAGCCATACACCATCCACACGGCGTGCGGCGTGTTCCAGGCTATGGGAGTAACGACAGTCCTCTCTAAACACCAGGCTGCTTTGGCTCTATAGACAGTCTTTGGAGAGTTTTGGGAGGATAATTGACAGTGCATGCCCTTGAGATAACATTTCACACCACGTTTTTCCACCCACAGTGTGTTTGCTTTTTCACCATAATAGAAGTTTCTTTTTATACATAATTCAGATTTTCTCAACTTTTATATCCAGAAGGGGAGTGGGACAAAATCTCTATGAACAGGCCCAAGAAAGATGTTGGAAAAGGTAACAAAACTTCAACACTATCATAATACTTTGCTTTAAAGACAGTGAACTGACTTCAGATTTATACCCAACAACAATTATTTCTTTTTGGAGTCATTAACTTAAGGGTGCACTCATTTGTTTGAAGCAGCACCATGAATATTTAATGTTCTAATCGTTTATGTAACAGAGGACTGAAGTTGTGACTGGAATGAAGATGGGGTTATTTTCTGACTGTTACATGCAGACCTTTGAGTAACATTCAGTTACTCTTGTCTTGTTGGCTTTATTGATTTTTCTGCTGTCACTTTTCTAGCATTGAACGTCTCCAGGCCAAAGAAAGTGTTTACAGAATAATGCATAATTTACTTCTGAACTACATCGCAATTGAGCCCGCTCCATGCGACGACACTGTGGCTCTGACACAAATTACATCAATAATGATGCCGTGTGAAATGTCGCTTCCTTTACTTGCCACGAAGTTGAGCTTGAGCGTTAACAGCCAGCGCGGCTTCCTGGCATATGCCGACGGTGGTGTCAACAGAAGAACATGAGTCACGCAGTCACGGATGACACCTGGTTAATTAAGAGCAAACTGTGTGGTGCAGGAATCCAGCCCAACACATGAAAACATCACATCCTCTGCATGTCGCCCGTGAGCTTTACCTCCATTTCATCTTCACAATCGCACTCTTGTAGGGAAAATGGTGTGAATATGTTTTCCCCTGACAAAAGTTTGCCTTCAGGGCTGCCATTTGGCAACTTGGTGCATTATCCCATATTTTTGGGGGCGTCCAAATCCATTTACACCTCTGGAATTGTGAAATAACACCCAGTGTGGCTGCGTTGCCAAAACTGGCATTAGGCAGTATCATCTGCCCCAGCCCAGGAGAGCAGACTGCAATATGGGGCCACAGAAGGAATTTAGAAAGAAGGATTTTTAATTACAAAAGAGAGCAGGTGATAGCTTTTTGCATCCTGACATGGATCATTTCTCACATGAACCATAAATAGAACTCTGTTTTGTTGGCGAAAGAGACTGGCTGAAGCAAAATATTTTGCTGAGTGGGTTGCTTGCAGTTTCATCCTGACTTGTGATAAAGCGTGTGTGTGTGTGTGTGTGTGTGTGTGTGTGTGTGTGTGTGTGTTGAAATGACTGTGTGAGCAAAGTGCAAATGAACTCTGATGTTATGGAGAGGTTTTATTGTAGGCTATATTTCTCAGAGATATGAATGTGTTCTTCATAGATACAAAAGTGGAACAAAGCTGACAATGAGATCCTAAAAAGCTGCGCAAGTTAAATGTGAAAATGAGTGTGAGTGAGGAAGATGATTTTGCTGTCAGTCAGTCTTTCACACTGTGCAAAGCTCTTTCAGCTTCCCTTTGTTCCCTCACAGAATTACTTTGAAGTTGAGGTGCATTACAAGTGATTGTTAATAGTTGTTTCAATTACAGACTCAAGCCTGTATATCTTTGTACGTTCCTCTAATTTTAATTACAACTCAAAGCATAGTGTGTGTGTTTTTTTTTCCCCCCCGCAGTCAAGGATGCTGATGATCGTTTGCAAAGTTTTAAACAGAAATATCCCTTTAGTGCAGACCATGGCCTGCTTCAGGTGAATATTAAGTTAGAGACAAGATTGAAACCCTTTTTCTGAATATATCACTTTTCCGATAAGTAGTTGGCAGTTACCGATATATGAATTTAATAATATAATAAATATCACTGTGATGTGTGCCTAGATTTTTTTTTTGCATATACTATATCTTATATACTGGCCAAATTCACTAATTTACATTCTTGACACCCCCACCCCCGCTTCTACTTGTAATCACCTGTGAATTCTCACTCAGATGAAGGACCAATTAAAAACCCATCTTAAACTCCAAGATGGATAAAAAAAAAAGTAATTAATTCCTTTTAAGTCAGTCTATAATTAGGTGTGTGTGTGTGTGTCTATTTCTATATATGCAAATATAAATGTCAGTCAAAATTGCCTCTACAATAAGCAGCACTTGATGCAAACCGGTTTTGACAGACCTGAAAAACTGTTTATATAATGCTGCGATATTTCTATGTACGCTGGTGTTGACGGTAATCGGGAGCCACGGCGAGAATTATGTTAGGCATTGTTTTTGTAGTAAATTATATCAACTGTAGCTACAGTAAATCTGGGTATATTCCCCATTGCAGACATTATGAGTAGTCATCATCACAGTGCGGGATAAGCGCGCAGCCACAGAGCTGGAGTGAGAATCCTTTCTCTGCCTTCATGGACAGACTTGGTGCTTATCTCACGCTAGTCTGGCTTGTAGACAAACTTGCAGTGTGAGGTGTCGGGGTGAAGGATTTACTGCTGGATTGGGCTGAGCCAGCTCCCGTAGTGTGGCTCCCTCCCCTCTGCCCAAGAGATTCCTTCTTTTTTTCCCCAGTTTAGGTCAACTACATTTACCCTCCAACCCACCGCGCACACACACACGGACACACACACACACACACCTCGGCTGCACATGGATAAACTACAATCACTTCAGACCTTTGCTTGCCCCGAACACCAAGACACCGTGTTGTTAATAAAAACTCTACTGAGTCATTAAAATGGGTCAGTGTGGCCCGGCTGCACTCACACACACCTCCTTTCTCCCTGCATGTGACCGGCATGACTTGACATTACACCGGCGGCCTAATCCAGCCGCTATCTCAGGGAAGCAGACAGGATGAGGAGCCCCGTGGCGTGGCCGTACAGTCTTTTTCCAGTCCTTACCAGCGCCAGGCCCTGTAACACGTAACAGGAGCAATGAAAGAGAACGATTGCAGCGCGCTCTGCCAGCGCCGACACATGCTGCATCTGCTCCTGGAAGTCCCAGCTCCCATTTCGCTCCCTCACCTTTTGTACGAGTCAAAATCTCCCCACAAGATGATGGAGTAAACTTCCCAAATGTGCCATACGACTTGTAGAGGAGTTGGTCCGGTTTAATGACCTAAACTGCACTGAGGAGGAGCTTGATTTCTCAGGACTCAAGGACTGGAGAAATCCACCTCTTTCAAAAGCCCCAGAGGAATAAATGGGCCCCCATTATTCAGTGAAGTTTGTAATGATGCTTTTGATTAGTGGGTTGTCAGGAGGTATTGGCCCGGCTTTCATCACAGTGTTGTTTAGCACTTTAAGACCTCCATAAAGATGAGTGTTTTTTGAGAAAAGATGAAAAAGCAGGAGGCATGTGCCTAATGAAGTCTCAGGCTTATAGGCCCTCTCATGACAGGATAATTACACCAAATGCTTCCAGCGAACACTTCAAAAGACACTTCATCCCCGTGCCAACACAACGCAACACAACTCACCAATCAAGATGGCCTGACCTAAATCAGGTCCCCGTGGCTCCTCTCTTCTGCCTCCTACCCACTGACTCACTGGACTTCTGCAGAGTCAACGGCTCTCAAATCCCAATCACGCTCAATAGATTTGGCTGCTGCCATAAGTTTGGTTTTCAGTGCTGCAGAACGCAGACGGATTTTTTCTCATACGTGGCAGGATGTCACAAGCAGGATGAATCAGGCGCACAAGCATAAACACAAAAAAAAACCTGTACATATGAAAAAAAAAAACACATTAAACCAAGAAAAGTTGCAGTTTTTGTACACCTGTTGCTCTGTGAGGCCACAGAAATGCATTTTATGTATCTGACAGGCAAACTTGTCAGCAAAAGATGTTTACTTGACATCTGGAAAACATTCTGCAAGCCATCAGTCCAGCAGGCCTTAGTTCTCATGTATTTATCACCTCTGTTTTTGAAAGACAGATGGAAATAAAGTGAAGATGTGGGTATGTTATAGTCCAACTAAAGCCATCTGTCACATAACATCTTTTCAATTTAGACTAGAAATCAGACTTCAGATTTTTCTTTCCTTTATATGATTTTTTTTTTTTTTGGGTAAATGCATATGCAATTCACTATTATGCTCCAAAATACCTTTTAGAACACGCACAAATGAAAGATTTTGCCATTTCCAATTAAGATCAAGAAGTTATGCTTGTTAGTAGGTTGATAATTTATTTTCAAGCAAGTACTTAGTTTTCTTTGAGAAACTCTGGGAAGTTGGTCTTAAAGAGAAAGGAGACATAGTGGCTCATATGGGAATGTATGAAAGAGTCGTGGAAGATAAAGGGAATTCAGTACTGGTAGTGGCCCCAAAAATATATTCAGAGAAAAATACAAACGTCTACATACATAACAAAGACTCAAAATTGTTCTTAAAATGCTCCTTCAACAAAGATCTATGAGTCACTGAACATTTTCTTTGCAAATCCAGTTAAAATGTCCTTTCACAGTAAGTCAGGAATGATAAATTAGCTTCTGGGGGGATAAGATAAACCATATCACTGCATTGCGAGTGGCTTTGATGCCCCCGTCTCCTCATCTTGAGGAGAACTAAATTGAGGGGAAATAAGGATAGGGTGAAGCGCAAGGACGAACAGCAAAAACTGCAGGGGCTAACTGCATTAAAACAATATTTGTGAACACTTTACTTACAAAGTCAGCATGCAAGGCCATTCTGATAATTGCTGAGACTTCCTAACTGGCATTAACCGCTTCCAGCGCTGGAAGTGCTGCATGGGGGCAGGCTGGAAATCCACAGTGACATGTTGAGAAAGAAATAACACTTAGATTTGTTTGAATGGCTCCACTGAACATTTCAGATTTTCCCCATGAAAAGAGGGGGGGGGGGGGGGGAAAGCCACGCTAGACACCGGATCCTGCATAATTAACAAACAAGCACTGCAAACTTCGAACCGTCTCCTCTGAAAATGACTCCTGGAAGAATGCGTGGCAGAGGAACAGATGGAGAGAGGGGCCACTTGAACACAGCGTAATGAAGTGATCTGCTGAAAATTCACGCATACAGAGGGCATTTCAAAAAACCCATGAGGCCCGAAGATTCCATTTATTTTTGGTAAGCCACACACAATTTATTTTCTTACATATGTACAAGCTACATCTCAGCAGCTGTCATATATCAGGGGATTTTTTTCTTTTCGAGAGAAAAAACTTGAATACACAGTAAAGCCTGAATGAGAAACACAAACAAGATCCCTCCCTTTTCATTTGCAGTATGACTAATCAGTTTAAGACTCAGTTATAAGAATTTTAGAAGTCATGATAAATATTTTCCTTTGAATTAAAAAAAAAAAAAAAAAAACCTTAGTTTTTACACTTGCTGACATCTCTGTATTTTCCAACAACATAATAAGCATTAGTAAAAGAATAAGTGCCCAGGTGGCTGTGTTCCAGAACATTTTCAACTTTCAATAATGGGAACACATCAACAATCTCATCACAATCAGTAGAAATTGGGTGATTTGATGATAAGCAGCCAGTTTGAAGAGCAGGAGCAAATGAAACCCCAGCTGAATCAAAATCCAATCGCAGATTTTACTTCTTCAGGTGTTTTGCGATGATTGTCTTATGAAGAGATGCATTCAATAAAAACATGTCACAACTAAAATTTTGCTTTGTGTATTAGCAGTGTGTGTGTGTGTGTGTGTGTGTGTGTGCGTGCGTGCGTGCGTGCGTGCGTGCGTGCGTGCGTGCGTGCGTGCGTGCGTGTGTGTGTGTGTGTGTGTGTGTGTGTGCGTGTGCGTATTTGCATACAAAGCGGGGAAAGTGATCCGATTACAAGTGGGTACTCGAGACGCTTTCTTATGCCAGGTGTGAAGTGACGTACTTGGAGCTGTCCACTTGTGATCTGATCACTGAAGACAAACTTTAATGCCAGTTTTGAACAGGCCCTCAGACAGAAAAGAAAAAAAAAAGGTGGGGGCTTGTAATCTTAGTGGACAGTACTGATTCTATTTCCCAAATCACCACTCCAGCTAAGAGGAAGCTGTTCAAGAGTTTTTACATCACTCAAAAGCCGTGTGCTAGATTATCCTTGCCCATCTTTTCCATCACTCTACCTTTCTGTCACAGACAAGGCTCCAAGTGCCCTCTTTCACTCTGACCCTCAATTACCCAGCCCAATCATCTTGGACAGGTGTTGAGGTACAGTAATAAACCCCCGGCTGATGCTGCCCAGGCAGCCTCTCTTTAAAAGCACCTCTGAGAGCTCTGAAATGACTGAACTGTGTGTTGATTAGGTGCAGTGACCACAGTTGACTCGTGGCTGCCAGCTCATAGTGTGCAGTGAAACTGAAAAAAATAAAAATAAAAACTTACAATGCCACTTATTGCCCAGTATGGACTGTACAAACAAGATCATAGTGCTCCATGTCTTATACTGTAATAGATCAAGTTTGGAAATATCCCTGAGTTGTTGTTTTTTTTTTTTTTTTTTGCTGCAATAATTTCTGTTTCTCCCAAATGGCGCACAAAAAAAAAAAAACTCATGAATATTGTTATAGTCATCATCATAGGTTTTAGCAGCTTCCACGAGGCAGCATTTACAGTGAAGAAAGTAAGTGAAGTTGTCAGCCGAGGCATTGAGAGGAAATTAAAGACTGAAGCTATCCTCAAATTCCCAGTACTTACATCCACACTTATACCATACATTACTGCTTAACTGTGTTGCAAATGGAGTCTTTTCAGTCACAAGGATATGCGATCACTGCATCATAAACCTCGTGGAGTGATGGAGCCATAAAGTCCATGGGGAATACACAGTCTGACTTCTGAGCTGTATCTCTGCTTCGAGCTGTACATCCACAAAGTTACATGACTGCTTGTGTGTGGAGTGTGCATGTTCTGCCCGTGGTTCTGTTATGAGTATGACTGCTTCCTGCCATCATTCGATGAGCCCATTGTTACGTACTGTTTTGTTTAGCGAGTAAATTGTAGCTGAACTGGATGCACTCAGACTTAAGAAGTTGTGATGATTTCTATTGGGGTGTGTGTTTTAATTCACATGTAATTTCTTGAATGACATTTCATGATCAGATATAACTCAGTACTATTTAAAGAGTCACTCAATAGGATCGGATTTCTTTGTTAAATCTTAGCTACATATAGTTCTGTTTGCTCTTCAAATAGTTTTTTTTTTGTTCTATTCCAAACACATTGTGCATTTTCTGAAGGAGTCGCTCCTGATATGTTCATTAGGTTCACTCCATGGATCCATTATCAGACTGTATCTGACTGAAAGAAAAACACAGCACAAAGTTCATTGTCCTTTTATGAAGTCCTGTTTAGTGACACAGAAAAAAAAAAAAAAAAACTCAATGACCGCTCAATGACCCTTAACTTTGTCAAATGTTGCACCTTTCATCAAGTAAAGGAGCAACAAATCTTGTTTGTAAGAATGATAAACTACATAAATTAGCTGGCAAATAGTTTAGCTGTTTTTTTTTGACAAGTCTCATGGCTATTTTTGAACATTTTACATTTAAAAATATTTAATTTTTAGCTTTAAACTACACATTACGTAAGATAAACTGTGTTTGGCATTTTATTTGTGCTTCATAATTAAAAATACAATTAAAATCTATTGAAAGCCTGGTTATGCTGCTTTGAAATGGTGCCCTCATTTGTGAGGAACATGCACCTGTGGGCTGTGTACATGAGAAATGCTCGAGTGCTCCCTCCTAATGGCAAACCGCCTCTCCTTGCTGCTGCTATTGAGACTGGCCTCGAGTTTCTGGAACCCCCAGGTCTGTGATTGGCACTTGATTGTCAGTGTGATGTTGAGTGATCAGTCCATATTCTGTCGACAGAAATCAAATCAAATGCTTGTTGAAAATGCCATTTCACAGCAGTGCATGGCCGGGCTCGTGACCACCACGAGGAGGAGACGCCAGATTGTTGTGGATGTGCACAGCTATTCCACATATATGACTGAAGCATTTCTTTTAATCTTCTGACTCCAGACGTCAATCACCCAAAACACCCGACAAGAGCCAGCTGCACAGAAAGGCTTTTTGCTATTAGTGGAGAAGATTAGACCATTTTCCCATGGATGAACCCCACAAACTCAGCTCTGCTGCTCATCCCACAAATGCCTGCACTTGATTTAAAAATGTACCAAACAGAAACAATTGCAATTTTTTTTTTCAGTGTAAAAAAATATATACAAATAAACCAAGGAGTATTTGAAATGATCAAAAAACAGATTAATTCTATTAAACACTAATCATCCAAGCATCAAACAAAGCTTTATTTTATGCTCATGCTATATTCTTTCAATAAAGTGACATTTCTCACTGGATGTAACTGAGCTTCATTAAAGTTTAGCTATAGGTTTGGCGTTGCTCTCTTCCTATCGGTTGGAGAATACGGAGTTGATGTTGTGTCTGGTTGAATGAAGTATTGGAAGTTTTTCTTCCTCCTGGGTTGATTGAGGCCACTGTCATTCAGTCAGACACTGATACACTCTGACCTTGTGTGTCAGAATCTATCACTTTGGAAGTTTTCTTTGACCTCGCATTACACAGGGTGACGGGAGCGGGAGACAAAAAGGCGATTTTCTTTTAACAGAAAGTTCATTGCAATAACTACCAACAGACCAATTTCCCCTCACGCTGCATTGATCGCTGTGAAGTATAGCTAATTGAACATTTCTCAACATGCTGATTAAATTAAGTAATTTGCTGAACTTATGTAATCATGCAAACAAAGCTATCTGGCTTTTCAGGCCCTGAGAAGCATCTTACATTCACAATTTCATGAGTAAAAGTCTGCAAATCACACAGCAAACAGGTTGAGTAATTCAAGGATTAGAGGATTCATGCAGTCCAATTCCCTCCAGGCTGGCTGCCAACATAGAAGCACGGTCCAGGTACTCATGAGCTGCACGATGCCACAACTGGCAGATTTGCAGAGAAGCTCATTGACAGATGAGTCAATGCTGCACATGCAGAGGTGTACAGCCAGTTTCACATGCAGGTGGTTTGACTAAATATTGCATCCGTATCACTGAGCTGGAATTGAAAGGATATACATATATATATATATATATATATATATATATATATATATATATATATATATATATATATATATATATATATATAAAATACAGCTGAGGAAAATAAACAACCTGCCCCCCCCCCCCCCCCCCCCCCCCCCCCAAGATAAATTTAAGTTGGTTCATTCCTTCACTAAATTAGTACTTGGTGCTGCAAATCTGGATTTTTCATTTGGATTCAAGGATTAAGTAAGCAAACGTGTGTTTGTTCGTCGTCATCTTGATATATTTGAGAAAGATTTTGAAGCACATGAGTGTCAGTTGGCATGTCTGCAGGATAGATCACCTGAGCACTTCCACAGGCACATGAGCAGAACTCATGCTTCGTCTATATGTTTGCCTTTCCCGAATGCAATTTGTACTTTGAAGTTTTAACAAAGAATGAATTAGAATTAGAATTCTACACGCAGGGATGCGACTCGTAGATGTTGACACATCCATGCTCGTTTTGCAGTCATAACAGGGGGAAAGACGCACACACTACAAATTTTACTGACTGACTGAGGGGGAAGAAGGGATCATTTCCCACAACACAACACAAAGGGAAGAAAACTTTCTGGATTTAGAAAGACTGTGCTCAATTACTGAATGGTTTGAGAAAATGTATAATTTACGAGGTTCGTAACGCTGAGCGTTTTCGTTTCACAATGGGTTTTTGAGGAGAGTGGAACGTGATGATTAAAGGTGCTGAAATGTCAAGTATAGAGGGCTTGAATTTTAGGTGTTGTCAGCAAACCAGCATGATTTCCGCTGAAGTGCTTTCTATTCATGAAACACTCGACACAGGAGCTGTTGATGACAGAAGCTTTGAGGTTAAATTTGAGGTAGCAACATATGAAATGCTTTTTTTTTATGTGTTTCCATACGGCGGGAGTATATTTGAGCTTCTCTGTTTTGTCGTGGGCATTACAATAGCACTTGAACTGACATAAACATCAAAGAACAAGCATCAAAAGCACTGGGTTCAGGCTTCATACTGTAAAGCTCTACATTAATGATTGTTGGTCTCATTCATCCTGGTAGCTTGCGTACAGCATCAAGATAAAATGAATCAGGCGCTGGATTTAAGAGGCACAGCTTAAGCCACTCATCTGAGAGGCTTCTTCAGTTCTCAGCCTCCCTTCTTCTACCTTCTGTCTCAAAAACCTGCTTTGATGAATCATACGTTGTCCTAAGTGCTACAGCCTCATTACAGAGGATATTATATTTGGAATTAATGCAGCATAAAGCTGATTCACAACAAAACAGGAACGGATGAGGAATTTAAAGAAGTGGAAAAAAAACCCATGAAGTATTAAACAGTTTATGGATAAAAGTTGTTCAGTTCAGTTCATTTATACGAGGGATTTGGAGCCACATGTGGCTCTTCAATCCTTCTGTCGTGGCCCTCTGAAGTTTTTACGGAAGCATACCTATGTAAACATTTTATGATGGTTTTATTTCATTTACAGTACACACTACAGTCATGTTTCTAAGACCCAGAATCATGTTTAAGACTCTATAACTCCACCCTGTCAATAGCGGTTGGTGTTTTTATTAATTCCATCCTTTCTGTGCTTATATCAGTCAGTTATGCCTTGTACATATTGAATATTTCATTTTGACCCTGTCTTATTTGATAAGCAACTTTCTATTTATTCCATGTGAAGTATTTCTTAAAGGAAGTTCCCTCTGAGAATAATAAAATATTCTTTTTCTGAATGTCAAAATCAAAAAAAAGCTGAAAAAAGAAAGATGAAACTGCTAAAATCAGGTACAAAAACAACTGAAAATGTACTGAAATAATTAACATCCAAAGCCATGACTAAAGCTTTCATGTTTCAGAACTACTGTATATTTGAAGCTGTGTTAGCCTCATCTTGTTTTACGGCTCCAGGTAAATTCCACGAGGCAGAAAAACCAGATAAATGGTCTCTATGGTCATGAAGGCTGCAGACTTCTGGTTGATGCCAAATCCATATGATCCCCAGAAATGCAGAGGCTTCTCACAAATCCACAAGCGTTTACATCGTAGCTGTGCAAAAACACACCGGAATGATTCAGCCTCTGGTAACCGCAAATATTAGCACTATTCTCCAGATGTTTTATCGGGAATTTCGAGTTGTTGATTTTATATTTTACCCTGAAGCAAAGTTGACGTCAGCTGGCCAGTTGACATACTTCACTACCTGGACAGTTTCAATGAAAGCATGGTTAGAAGCAGCACGAGTGAAAGCATCTGATTCTGATCACTTTGTTGGAGTATCATCAGTTAATGTCTTTTGCTTTTCTACCTCTGTTACAGGTGGTGGGTCAGATCGATAAACTCACGTCCGACTTTGACTTTGACCTGGAGCCGGATGACTGGACGGTGGCCACAGCCAGCAGCACGTCCAGCAGCGAGCGGGGTTTGGGAGAGGCCTTCAGGCTGGACTTCCTCAATGCAGACGTGCTTTCCGACAGCTGGGAGTTCTGCAGCTACCTGGAGGCTGCAGGCGCGGCGGCCCGCCGTTCTTGCGAGCAACCGGGGGATCCAAGGCAGGATCTGGGTCGCGGGACCATCCCCACCCAGACGCACACCCCCACCCCGCCCCCCACCACTGCCTCAGTCTACTCCCAGATGAATGGCGGGCTGCCCATACCGAATGGGCCGCGCATCATCACTCCGGATTCGTCCAGCGAGGAGGCCAGCAGCTCCACGCACAGCCACAAGACCTCCCGCACCTCCGGCACAAGAGAAAGAGTCCGTTTCAGCGACAAAATCCTGTATCACGCATTGTGCTGTGACGACGATGAGGAAGAGGAGGAGCAGGAGGACTTACAAGAGGACAAGAGTGGCTGTGCTACACCGGACAGCGATACTGAACCCAGCCTTCTGGCCAGCTCGGTCGCACCCAAACGTTCTTCCTCTGAGCACTCGCTCCTCCATAACTGTCTGGACCCTTCCTACATATCCTCTCCTGTGAAGGGGACGACAGGAGCTCACACACTACCCAGAAAAGGTCTCTTAAACCCGGGCTGCCGCAAAAAACTGTTACGAAATAGCAGCACACAAACTGTCTCTGACAAGAGCACCCAAACTGTACTGCCCTATATTCCAACCAAACAGAAAACAAAGGACCACTGAGAGAGCCGAAGCTGATCATAAATCCCATGAAGAGGACTGTGCATTATTTAATATTAAATACATAGCTCATAGATTAATACACAAATAAATTAATTACTAAATAAATAAATGATATATGGGAAACCACTCGACTACCTAAAGTCATTCTGAGGCTCAGGGAAAAAAAAAAAAAAATGAAATGAAGTAAATGAGATCATGGAGATGAAAGTTACCGGTGGACCAAAAGGTTAGTGCCTGTTCTAATGCTAAAGACACAATGGATGGACTCCTTCTGTGTAACCGCTGCAAACAAAACATCACTAAAATCAGTTTTTACCAGAACATTTCAAGAGCTCAATATTAAAAGTATGAAAAGGTTGTTTTCCCCTCGTCATACAGGATCCGCCACAAAGAAGGGTTAAAAAATGCTTGTTCCTACAATGTGGATGCAAAACGATGCTCATTCTGTACCCTGAATTTGTATAAACCTTGTCTTTTTTCATGTTCTAGTAATTTCAAATGTCAAGGGGATTATTGTTTCCAGCAGGGAAATGTATCTAGATGCATATGTCAAGCCTCTTCCTCTCTTTGATGTCAACAAATGACTCTGAGCGAAGAGCCAGAAAACAACACTATTTACCTGCCCTTGATTTCTCATTGTGATCTCTTCCTGGTCTACTGCTGAAGTTGAAACACATGAGTGGCAGGCAGGAAAAAAAAAAAACAGATATATAAAGTCATTTCAGGAGGTGCAGTTCACCGAAGTGACATTTCCATTTGCTCTCTTCCTCCTTGCCTGCCGGTGACGTTATTAGGCGCAGGATCTGAGCTAAATAGCATTCCACAAAGAAAGCGCTAAAGGTTTTGTCTCTTCATTCAGTCACCCAGTGGGGAATTGAACTCAGCGGAGCAGCATTTTATTCACAGAACTGACGCCAATAGCCATTCCTGATCAATATGCTGGAGGGAGGTTGCAGCGAGAGGTCTCTCTCTCCTGCCTGTGCGCGCCACTCTCCTGGGATCTGTGAACAAAAACTCACAGTCAGACCTATTTACTTACCCTGAGCAGAACAAAAAATTAGGACTGTTGCCTTAAAGAACTGACATTTCAGAAAAAGTGTGCGTCCAAGAGTGGACGCTGATTGTGAAAGGAGAGACAGCTCCCGTTCAAAGATTTTTCTCTTTTCCTACAGAGCAATAATCCACCCTGGGGAACGGCTTTGTGAGCCTGGTCCCCTCACTCTTGTTCAGTTTAACAGTTTGAAAAGAAGCAAAATGTTCCAGTCTTAGAGGGGAAAATCCTTACTCACTCCTGTGGAGTTGACCTTTGTGTTTTCTGTGTGTTCAGTAAGGACTAACCTTCACCAGGAGGAAGAAATAAACACTCCATTTACTCCACTAAATTGATGAAAACAAGTGTCCAAAATGAGATAAATATGAGCTTTCCTATTATTCAAAGAAATAGAAAATTAACTGTAACTTATTGAGAGTGACAGTAATGAAGGTCGGTACCAGCACTGAGAAGTTGGTTATACTGCTTCGACCATGACTTGTTACCTACTTACTTTTCAACAGTCCAACACCGCAGATTATTAGGAGCATTGGAAAAACACATGCACAACAGCACACCCAGGATTTCGTTTTGTGTGCTCCTGTATAACAGTTATTGCAAAGTGCATAGCTTGGGGGAATTACAGCTGTGCTGTTCAGGCAGCATCGCGCCTCCAGAGCCCGATATAAGGAAAGCAGAGCGAGCGCTTTTGTACCAGGCAGCATGGTGGGAGCCACACAAGCATTAATTAGCCTGAGGCTGATGTGCTATACATGCATATACCAGAAACAATTTTGTGATTTCCATCCCCCCCCACCTGCTAATTTTGTAATGTTGTCTTTTGTCTTGCTTTGGCTCAGTTAATCCCAAGTACCTGTGAAGAAAGAATCATTGAAGAGGAGATCAATGGCTCCCTCCCCAAAGCATTGGCTGCCATTTCCTTGCTAGATTGGGGACCAACAGGTCATCACAGCCATTAGCATAAACAAACAAAGGCACACAGGCAAAACATCAATTACAGGAAAACAAACTAAGCCCTTATTGTGATGCCTATACACCCGCCAGACATTACAATGTGAGAGGGTTTTGTATTTTCCAGTCTAAAGATTTTATAAGGCATATCAGCGATGAAATCACCTTTTTCAAATATAGAGCTGTTTGGCACTGGCGAAGAATACATTATCATTGGGGACAGATTTGAGATATTTGGACAAAACATTAGCAGTGTCTCTTTCGCCAACAGGCTCATTATTCATCTCTAATAGGGCAGAGCTTTGTCCTCAGCTCTCTGTAGGACAAGGATGGGAGGCATCCAAAGGTTATAAAAACCTGCTCACACTGATGCCAAATCATCTGCCTACCAGGAAGATCACGATGATACCAGGTTTCTGTGTGAGCATGTCTCTTTTTTTCCACATTTTGACAGCCTTTGTGTCCACAACACTGTGAGCAGATGAGCGGTCTTTTCAGACTTATAAATCGCCTCATGTATAAATTCATATTTCTCTGTCATAGCAATTAATGGAGATCAATACAAATGGATGCCGCACGTCCCCCTGGAAGTCATTTGGCCAGACGAGTCCGTAAGACAAGATTATACAAAAATCTCTTTTAGAAGGCTGCAAAGTGAGTCATGCCATCTGTGTTTTGACATCAGTGACGGGCATGTATTAGCTCCCATCCCTGATCAATCCTCTAATCACAGCCAGAGGGACACTGTTGAGTGACTGACAAACAGTGTGAAAGTACTTGGAAAAGGTGATTATGGCACCAAAATATAAAAAAAATAAAGAAATAAAAAATACACTTTCAAAAGTGCTCTTGCCCACCCTTCATATATAATCACTACACTCCACTCTGTCCTCTGGCCTTTTGTCTCCATCAGTGAACAGAGGAAAACAGATGACAGATCTCTGTTTTCTCTGCTGATTGGTAAAGGTCCATGAAGCGGAGAGCTCAATGCAGTCCCACTGATTACTATGGATTGGCTAAGGGCCAGGGCTACCTAAGGTTGATTTGTTTCATCTTTGTGCCATTTATTTTCTGCCGCTACGAGAGCAAACTATTTCTATTCCGTCTCCATCCTCTCTCCCCTTGCTTGCAATTTCCTTTCATTGCACCCACACCACTCTCCATTCATGGTTTTTGGTGGATTTCAGTCAAGAACAGGAGGGAGTATGATAACTTAGTGTACTGGTTTCTATTCAAGCAGGAGGAAGGCTCTGTGTCACGGAGCAAAAAAAAAAAAAAAGAAAAAAAAAAGCAGTAGTAGTGGTACTGGTCCCAAATCACAGTTCCAAGGCTGGCAATGAGCTCACTGTTCAAAACGGGCCAGCGGTAGCAGCATCCAAATATGAGACTGAACTTCAGGTACGCCGGACAGTTGGTGCAGGGTTACATGGCACACGGCGCGGAGTACACCCCTGCATCTGTGCGCACGCGGACACCAGTGACACCCGGCCACAGGACACCACACAGTGGGCCGAGCAGCTCCCCGTGCCGAAGGGATGGCCGGACAAGGCCACGTCAACCATCAGTCACCGTCTGATTGGGCCGGGGGAGTGATTAATGAAGAGCCATGCAACAGTCACAGATAAGATTAGACCTTCACAGGTGATGAAGGACGGGGCCTGTGGCTGCGGACGGGGGGGGGGGCTGGGCGGTTCCTGGGACAAAACAATGCCTTCAGAGGACTCGGTACACCGTAATTAAAGTTAATGAGAACCCTGTCACTTTCACATACACTATGGCGTTGTGATTTAACAGTCTGTCATGAAATACAAAGAAAGGTAATAGGAGGCAATAATTATTCTATGATAGGTCAAAGAGAAGACTTCCATAAGGCTTTGATCACACAAAACCACCAAATCATTTTTAGTGCTTGTCCGTGGCTTTAGTAGGGGAAACGTGGTGTCACTACACTTCCAACGACACTTTAAAAAGTGAACAACCTTGACATTACACTTATTTTTTTTGTGACTGTCGCAATTTAAAGTGACAAACTGTCCCCCGGACACCCATGAGACGTAAAACTAATTGTAAAAAATGTAGCAGCTAATGCAAAATGATCCAGAAACAGAGCTCAGTCCGTGTTACTTCTGACTCTTCAGAAAGAAGAACACACCCGATCACAGTGACCATTTGAAAGACAAACAGACGTGCAAATCAAATAACAGGTGCATGTGGTTCAGAACAAGTAAGCAACGGATAAACATAATTTTATGATGCAGAGCGCTTGTGAAAAATTGATAAGCATGCCCAGGCTAAAGAGAAAGTTTCCATTTTCATCACATTACCTGACTGATAATTGGAATATCTTCCAATGTGAATTTTAAATGTGGCATGACCGAGCAAGGCAGAGGAGTGTGGAATCATTGCCGAAGCAATTTCTGTGAGTGACTGAAAAAGAGAGACAGAGAGAGAAATGATTGCGGCTGAAATGCTACGAGTCCTCAAATTGAACCACCATAGAAATGTAACCTTGTTGCATACCGCATTAAATTGCACACAAATGATGTGTGTAATGACATGCTCAGCTGAGCGAGGAATACATCAAGAGACAATTGAATTGGTCCAGAAAAATACACAATTACAGGAAACATCAGTGATAGACTGCAAGAATGGGTGCAGCATGTCTCAGGGAACAGCATGATGGGAAATAGATAATACTAAGTTTGGGGTGAGTTGAGGAAGGAAGGAATCAATTAGAGAGAGGCGCTGTTAAGTGAATTTGCATTTGAAAGGTGGACTATGGAATATAAAAGCTGTTAAGTGCAGCTCTGTGCGTGTACATCTAAGTCTGACAAACCATAAAAGTCCAGGAAAAGCAGCGGCGGCCATTTTTTCCCCGCACGGCTCCGGTTTGGCAGCCTGTCAGCATTTCCATGGCATTTTACAGGTAAAGGCCAAGGAGGCAGGGAATTGCTGACAGTTTAGTAAAACCAACAAATAAGAGTTAAATGATGATAAGACAGGTGCAATGTATACGCCAAGTCCCCAAGTGCCCCTTATTTCACCTTACAAAGGGCTTTCCCCATCGCTCATATTTAGTACTTTCTCCATCCAGTCTGCACCCTATACTCCCCTTACACACACACACACACACACCACACACTTCTCTGTTCATTCGTTCCAATGCACTACTCTAGCAGTAATGAGCTCTCCACTCTTGCCCAGGAGGCTGTGACTGAGGTCTTCATCAAGAATGCTGCAATTTGGAAGGTGGCAAGGACAGGTAAGAGTCATTCTGCCGTGGCTTCACTGTGGAACACAGAAAGGTGAGGAATGAAGTGGAAATCCGTTAACATGCATCACTGGATGGCTGCTCGTGTCACGGACTGCTTTACCAGACGGGACCTTATCTAAAAAAATAAGAGCGGGGCTCTGATTGAAATAATCATCACTGTTCTTACCTTACGCCAATTACTTGAGTTTTTTGAGCATTTTCCTCTTACTCTAACGATAAAGTGGGTCAGCAGACAGAGAGGGGTGACTTCGTGTTGCTACGCTGCTGCGCATTTCCAATACATTATAGCAGCGATCATTCTCAAATTACTGCAATTAGTCAAATGTCAGGAAGGGTTTGCACACTCATGGTGGCTTGCTGACAAAGTAGCTCAGAGGTATGTCAAAAGATTAATAGCTGCGGGGTTTCATTAAGCAAGGTGTTGGAGAGAAACTGGAGGGATAAACACAAATTACAACTTCTGTGCTTCGCCGTAAGTTCATTTCATAATTAGGCACAGAAAAAAAAAACAGAAAAAAATAGACAAGACTGTACTACTGTTCCGGAAAATAAACATTGCTTTTTTGTGATACATTTTTGCTGCACAAAAGCAGAGTGATCAGTAGAAAGGCTCTTTGGCTTTTGCAAGCGAGAAAACAGGGACCTCATTGCCAAAGTAGACCACCTGATAACAAAAAAAACATTGTGAAGCTTGGCAAAATGTGGAAGAATCTGACACTTCCTCCTCAAACAGTAACATTTTACAGCACCTAATCCAAATGAATATAAAAATATTAGGCCAGGAGTCTATGTTTTGGGGTTATTGAACATAACAGTGTTGGTATAGCGTCAAAAGTTGCACCAGGGGCTCTTTCAAGTCTTTAGGTACCATCAGGAGGTTAATCCATATCGACTCAGAGTCCAACAAGTGCAGCTATGGACATGAATAAAAAGCAAAACGTCTTGAGACCTGCTCACCCTTTTCACTCTGAAGCCAACCCAGATCTTCTCAAATAAAAGGCTGCGGACCCCGTCTCCGTTCTCTAATTTGATAAAACATCCCAAACACGGGTGAACAGACTCACTCTCATTTAATCTTTGGTTCACCCCCATAGAATTTCCGTGTTTTACTGGAAACCACAATGACACTTTTCAATTTGAGGCGTCTTCAAAAAGAATTGACACTGAGTTGTAATGTACTTCAGATTTGAAACGTCTAACAAATAAACAGAAACGCAGAAGTGAGAATGGGTTAGCACAGGGTAGAGGGAGATTGGCAGGACGCCAGGTTGCATCATGAACAAACATCACCACTTTTCCATTAAAATTGATCCCGAGTGAGCAAAAGGCCGGTAATGTAGCTTGGATAAAAAGCAATCAGGCCGGTTTTAAGTTATGGCATCTTGGCCTTGTCCAAGTGGTCAATCAATGCTCTCTTTTGCTTGTGTCCTCAGTGCATCAGCATGGGCTATAAAGCCTAGAAAGCACAGCCGTAAAATGGCTGTGTGGGCCCTTCACTAGTCTGGTGTCTGGCAAGCTGGCAGCCGTTTCTGGCACTCTTGGTGTCGGACTGGGACTTTAAGAGCATGTAAAGTGTAAATCTCATAGCTGACAGACTGATCTTTGCTGTCTCCAGGCTGGATTTACCACCTTGCACAGAGCTATAAGAGGCCAGCTGTACCAGCCTCCCAATGCCAAAAAGAAATGAGAAATTAGTGACGCCTGTTCCCCGATACCAACACTGGTAATCCTCAAATCTCAAGTGAAAATTCCAAATGGCACTCGGTGATTTACCTCTGCAGCTTTGCTTTTGTGTTCAGAGTTAATCTCATCTGTATCAAGCAAGTGTTTCGGTGACTCACTGTGCAGCACACGAGGAGGAGTAGGTGTGCAGTAGGTGGTGTGTGTTTAATTGGCAGGTCAGTTTAATTCTGGTGAGGACGACTTTTTGCAGATTACCTTCTTCACTCGGGTCAACAGCAAGTGTGCAGGACACACAGTAATGCGTTCAGGTCAGTTTGTAGTTTTAAACAGGTGAAAGAACATTTAAAGGTCAAATGGCCTTTATGTGATTTTTGCCTCTTAATTGTTGAACTTCAACGGCACAATTTCATGCAAGTGAAATGAGAGTTGGAAGTTGAATACTGATTTAGTACAAGCAGCTCGAAAATCCCAAAAGAGGATGGAACGATGTGTGAAATGCGAATGAAAAATGCAGACATTGCTCATAAGTCTCTCAGACGGACGTTGACTATTTCATGAAAACTCTAACTTTGATACAAGCAGAATCTTAAAAAAAGGTAGGAGTGGAAAAGAGTTTTCTCTTTGTCCACACACACCTTTCAGGAATTGAGGCAGTATAGTCAGGACCGAAAATTGAAAAAGCCCCTTAGAAAACAACATGGTAGGCATTTTTGAGGAAAAACATTTTAAGCATTGTTTCTATATGATTTTTTAGTGCTGAATCCATTTCTGCCGGTTGCCCAGCTGTAAAAGTTACCGTTTAGTCATAATTGATTCATTAGCATAATTAATATATTAATCGCCCAAAGTTAGAAATTGCTATTAATTTCCTATTTGTTAATATCATACATATGATTGCTTGGTATCATTGTAAAGGGGACCTTCTAGCCTTTAATTTAAGCCCATATTTGCATTTTTTTGACAAACACAGAGGTCACATGACCTCTTTAAACTATAAATTACACACATTTTCCCACAATTTTCACATAAACTACATAGTTTATTTTATCCCTGTGGGATCAAGGGATATCAAGGACCCACAAGCCAACAATCTCAATACTAAATACAGGAAATGTATGATATTTCTTTGTGAGAGGCTATTGTGAGCCTTAAAATAGCAGTAACCAGTTCAGGCCCATTCACCTCCATTCATTCTTTGCACCAGCATTATGTAAACAAAAAAACCCACACCAATTGTTTAGATGTAATGATACTATTAGTAATATTAATGCAATGACAATCAAAGGCCAAGTAGACATTTTCCATCCTTGTAATCAGTAAAATTCACTGAAGATGGCAACAAATTACAAATATAAATAGCAATGATTAAATCAAAATGACATTACAGGTTCTTTGTGATCATATTTTTTTTTTCCTTCAGTGCATTACATATTCATGCAAGTGTCACTTGACTTTCGGCACTGACAGGATGCAGTGCATGGGTTTGGCTTACAGCCGCACCGGGCCGTCTTCCATCCAGTTGTGCAGCCACGGGTCACTAGCTCCTCACAGCATCTGGAACTGCAGGCAACGACATGAGTTCAGGAACAAGCACGTTGTTCTCCATCTTCCATCCCATATTTTCAGGGGGTGGCAGCACCGGGTACTGCAGGTGGGCCTGTCACCAAGCCAAAGTCTGGAAGTGAACATGATGGATGTGAAATTTCAGAGCGTCTCTGGTGGGTGGGTCTCTCTGTGGTCATGCCTTTAACAAACAGGCCCAAACGGACTTCACTGATGTTGTTTGTGTTGTTTGCACCGTATAATTTACAGAAAAACATTTCTGCATCCATGACGGTGGAGTCACTAAGCTCAGGACCTTCACCAAGCCCCTTGAGTAGATGGCTATGCTGTCTAAATACATTCCAGCAGGTCTTCTTCGTGTGTCCTGAAATGTATGATGTCGAGTCACTCCCAGTGACTGCATGGAAACCTGGAAGTGGCTCAAGAACCTCTTCATTCATCTGCAGCTTTTCCACAACTGCACGGATGGGGATGTACTTTCTGTCCTTTGCTGTCCCTGCTTTCATCCAGATTTGTTGGCATGGCATTCTGTGAAGTAGGCGATCAGCAGAATCAAGACATTGGTGTCTCTCTCACAATTGGAGTTGAACTTCTCAGCATTGGGGCTGGAGTTTTTCCACATCTGTTATAGACAGTTTCTTTATCCGATCAATTGCTGGATGGTTGTCTCTATCACAAAGTTTGTCTCGTGCCTGTGCAGCACCTTTTATTGTGTCAAACCCCTGCTGTCCTCCTTTTGATAACTTTTCGTTTTTGTCTCCTGACAGATGAGACATTCTTCATGAGCTAGAGAGTGGCCAGTCTCCTTCAGAGTGCCAGCAGCTCCATGATCACGCTGAAACAGAAATTAAAGTGCTTATTTAGCCAGCTTGTTAATGTCTTCTTCTTCTTAGTACTCCAGCGAGGGTCAGGGTATCCCGTCTCAGTGCATTGAGCCGACCAGATGAACCAGGTTTTTCCATTGCTGGCGATCTTGTGCCAGCTGCTCTGCATCCTCCACAGCAGCTCCGTGTTGTTGGAGGTCACCCGCAACGACGTCGAGCCATCGGGTGCGAGGTTTCCCTTGTGGTCATCTCCAGCCTGAGGCCTCTGGGTCAAACTGGAGAATGGCTCGTGTCGGATGTTCTGGGAGTAGACGAAGGACATGGCCGAGCCAGTGGGTTCGGTGTTGTGCAACCAAGGAAGATGCTCGGGGCTGGCCTGTGCGGGCTCTAAGCAGAAACTCGCTGGGGCCACCTGATGTTCTCCATGGTTCTAAGAGTCCTGCTATCAAAGCCATCGATTCTTAGGCCAGACTGTCATTCAGGGGCCACGTTTCTGAGCCATATGGCTCAGAAAGGATGGCAGCAGGATGGAGAGTACGGCTAATTTGTAAATCCGGAGCTTCGTCGTGCGTGAGATGATCTGGTGCTGCCAGAGTGGTTTCCAGAGGGACTGCAGAGCAGGTGCTGCCAGGGCTCGTCTGCGGTCAGTCTCTGGTTGTAGATCCCCGCTGTCTGTCACCATGGACCCCAGGTACACAAAGTTCTTGACAGGCTCTACAATGTCGCTCCCAATTTGCATGGGAGGTGGATTCACCTCGCTAGCTATCTTTAATCAATAGAATTCACTGATTTCAAATAACTTCATTGATTTACATAAACACATTCATCAAATAAAAAACAAGTGTTAGTTACCTAAGATGGATACCAACAAAGTAATGAAAGCTGTCAGCATGCGTGTTGGCCTCTTGTCTGCAGTAACTCCCTAGTCGGGTTCCAGGCTCACAGTAATCCCCCAGATTGTAATAATATGGTGATGTTATACATTTTCTGAAACTCCATAGGCAAGTCAGTATTTCAGTATCTGTTTTTTGTGTCTCTGGTATTCCTAGGTACCACAGGGCTAAAACAATGAAAATAACTTAGGCGGAATTTGTGAAAACAAATATGTTCTTTGTGGTTTGAGGAGCTCGAGTGACCACCATGTGTGCCAGAAAGGTTGATAATTGGATTTAAATGAAAGCTAAAAATGTCCTCTTTAAAATAACACCAAACACAACATTATTGAACATTGGGAAGTGCCCTAACTATGAGCCTAAGCCAGGATAGGCAACAGTGTCTAACATCTAAATTACCATGGAAGGGGGATAACTTGGAGGAGGAAATATAGAAAATCAGGGGCCTTATTTGAAGGGCAACCGGTGGATTCTTGTTTGGGACACCTTGAACTTTCAAAAAATGCTGGTTGCCCACTTTTCCTCAAAAATGCCTACAGGGTCACATGATTCTGAATTTACAGCCCAGTCTAGTATTGTGACCAAAGCACACAACAGTTTTTGAAAGCTGTTCTTCATCTGTGTTGCATTTAAGGTTTGAACCAAGACATAAGACACACCTGATACTTTAATGGGGACATTAACCTGCGTGTTGTTTGCTCATTACTTCTTTGTTCATACTTTTGAACACCACAAAAAGTTTCAAAGGTCTTGTGCACCATGCTTCGCCCAGCAGTGTTGTCAGGAGTAAAATCCATTTATGCTGTCACAATCTTTACTAACTTCACAAGTGTAGAGCTGCATAATGCTGCGAAATGATCAGAATAGGGCATCAGTATAATCATATCAAATAAAGTCGAGGCTGTAATAAGTGGAGCAGGTGTGGAAACACTTCACACTTCACTGCACAAAAGACGTCAAAATTAAAATATGAAAAGTTGGATTCTGTAAAGAACACGGTGCTACACTGTATAATTCAAGCAATCATTTTCCAGCTTACACAGGGGATTCAAAAACACACCCAGAAAAGGCATACAGTAACTACGCCAAGATTATACACAATGAACTTCAATTAACCTGAAATAACTCTGATATTTACCCATACACGAAGCAGTTTATCTCAGCTGTGCATCGTGTAAAGATTAACAATGAAGATACTTTCCAAACTGTTTAGCAGAAACAAATCCGTGGTAAATAGGTATTTGTCAACCGACATCAGAGTCAGAGCTGGTTTCAACTGAAATAAAATAGTGGTTTTGCTCATGTGAAATGCATGCTGCAATCTGAATGTCAAATATGGCCAGCGCAGATATTCTGGGAAAATGAGGCACTAAACAAGGTTTTAAAGCCGCTGCTTGACAAGAACATGTCATTATTTAAGAACAACAATATCCCATAATTACTGAATTTACATGACAGCCGATTTATTGTGTTGATATGGCAGCGACGCATCATGCTTGCCGCAGCTATTAGCCTATTTGTATCACAATTAAAAGCACAATGCTGCAGGCAATGTTGGAGAAACTGTCAAATAATGACTGTGGTCACTGCTGAGGTTTCACTAACTTTTAATGAGGAGCTGGCAAATTATTGACAGTATGGTGCACACAGCACATTGGTTTTGATCCTCTTTCACACACATACTGACACACTTGAGTGTTTCCATGGCTCCTTAATGCCTGTCTTGAATAACTACAGATAATAACTACAGCTTCGTCAATTTCTTTGACATAGATTTTGCAGGTGGCGGGTTCCGTCTTGGGCAACTGTTAAAGTACATTTCAATGCATTGGTCCCGACTCAGCTTCTCAAGAAGTCCATTTTCTCAGCACAGGACACTGGATCACCTTCAGTACACGTGAACTTCATCTTCACTTTTTGGAGAAAGTCAACACTGCTGCTGTGATGAAGATCCAAACTCGTACTGCTCATACTTGAGGCAATTTATTTGAATCTTATATTCCTGCGATACTTTTAACTGTTACTCTAAGACGAAGGTGGGAATTCCTGGTCCTGGAGGGCCGCAGCCCTGCATGTCTTCCATGTCTCCCTGCTTCAACACAGCTGATTGCAATGTGGCTCGTTATCGGGCTTTCTGCTGGACTTGGCCGTGAATTTTCATTTGATTCAGGTGTGTTGAAGCAGGGAGACATGGAAAACATGCAGGGCTGCGGCCCTCCAGGACCAGGAATACCCACCCCTGCTCTAAGATCTAATATTCAGATTCAGACCTTTGGAGAAAACTAGTGGCACTTTCCGTCAGCTCGGTGCTCTATGAATACACTGTGCTCTTGGGGTCAGAGATGCTGACTGACCTCTTCTCATTTTCCATGCCCATGGTGTTTGAGCCTGCTTTGGACTGTTAACATGAACACCTCTGACTTAAGAGTGTCTTTATTCTTCACCATGTTTAATAGATACACAGGCTCAATCCTGAACTTATTAAATAGTAGTAGTTTTAGCAGTCTCAAGTTGTTGAACAATCGTTTACATTTTCAAAGAGGCTCAATGCGATGTTCTGATAAAAGCCCCAATCCATCTGTCCATAGCATTTCATAATTCTAGTAAATAAATGATGGAGCATCAAATGCTGTGTTTGTGAACTTGTTTTGTCTTTTAGCTTTGGGATTCAGTGTAAATGCCACTGACTGACGGAAGTGTTTAGAAAACTGATGGAGTTGGACAGCACTGGCACTGTCAACTCTGGAAAGGAATAACCCCACAAACAAAATCAACCTTCCCGGGCATCAAGCACAATACAGAATTGGGATTTCAATATAAGTGGCACCATCAACATCTTTAGTTTGTAGCTTATATATGGTGATATATATATGCAGATTTATCACTGAAAAGCCATTATGGGCTTCACATTTTATAGTCATGCATTTCGAAGGAACAGTTGTGCAGCCATAAATCCTTTGTCTTCCAAACTTTCATTTTCCCCCCTGCCTGCCATTTTATAGAGGCAGCTGCTCATGAACTCATTCATTCATTCAGTCACCCAAAAAAAGGTAGTGAGTTGAGGAAAGGAGATCCCTTTCTCAGGCCATTACCAACTATTTCCCCGAGGTGCAAACCCCATCACACTGTGTTTTTAGAGACTGTGAGAAAGAGACTTGGCAGAGTAGAAGAATACATTTCTGCTTAATTAATCCCATTCCTTACTTTAGGTATTAAAAGGCAATGGTCTGTTTAACAACTTTCGACGACACTAAACGGGTAATTAGTCACAGCCTGATCATTTTTCATACATTTTATGGGTATGTCCAGGGTGGGGTGCGCTCCCAGGAGGGTCATCCCACGAGCCACCTCACTTATTCCACGCCCTTTTCACACCCCCATGCCCCCACACAGGATTAAGTCGTTTCCTCTCTTCTCGGCTAGTTTCTGATCACGATCAGCTACTCACACCTCAGTAGTCCCTTCCTGCATGTCCAACCACCTGCTCAGGCAACACAGGAGACAAACTTGCATTTCCTCATTGTGGGGTGGTTAGAGGCAGAGTAGGGGTGATGCTGAAACCATTTTCCTCAAAATGAAAGGAAACAAACAAAAAAAAAAAAAAAAAAAAAAAGGACAGATCGAGAGTGGGAGCCCGGGCACAATCATCTATGGCACACTGACTTATGCATTGTGCCAGCTGCCGCAGCCAGCCAATCCTAAAGCCGAACACAGCGTTTGTGACATTTATTCAAATGGTTGGGAAATTAGAATCATTTAAATGGCGAGAGCCGCCCACTGCCCAGGTGTAAATATGATTTCAATAATGCTCTCTGTTCTCTAAATAGGCACAGCTGTTCCGACACGCAGCCGCAATTCTGTATTTGAGACGCAGCGCAGGACGTGTCATTCATTTGCTGAAAGAACAGAGAATGAAACACAATCGTTCTGGCAATAGCATTTATCTTGCCCTGCTAATAAGCTTCAACAACCCACACATTCGAAGGCGAAGGATGATTTCAATCAATCAACAGCGCACATCTTCACAGCAGATTTGAGCATACGTTTGAGAATTCAAACAAGCCAAGACATCTTTAATCATGCAGGATAACATGACAGAGCTTTCAGACCTTTCACATGGCAGCAAAGGTGTTCATTTTTAATCCCCCCTTAATTGTTCCAGTGTCAGGAAACATTGCCAACTTTGTTAAATTTTCATAACCACTTCACTGTTGGAGGGGAAACATAATACATGGCACCTTTTTTTAATGCCAACTAATTGAAAATCAGTCGACATATCAATCAACTCTGCACACCGCAAGCGTTTAACCTAGATCCTGAGCTATTAGCAACAGGAACACTGCGGTCATCCCCAAGCCAATTGAACAATACGGCCTTCATGCATCAAGTGCGTTAAACCCCATCAAGCACACGTCGCCGGTGCTAATGTCAAACCACTGTGTGCCATATGGAGTAACTGCCGCGGTTACACTAATATTGGTCATTCCTCACGTCTCTGTCCATTTCACACTATCTGCAATTTTCCAGCACCAAGCATTTCAATTTGTCCACAGCTTTCCATGACATTTGTCTACAAATCGGTGACCATGACCAACAGTGTGCAGCAGTAAAAAAACCCACTCTAGCCGTGTCTACGAACACATCTACGGCTCAGCACTCGTCATTAACCTTTAAACACCCAGCGGACCTGTTCCTCGCTCATTCTGACCCACAGGACCGGCCAAGGTGTAACTAATAACATTAATGACAGCTCGGTGACATTAAGGTGCGTGAGCAAGCCATGTCAGGGAACTGGCATTCACAAGACTGAGACCCTGTCACTGGCACACTTAAATTACATAATGTGTCAAAGCCGACCATGTTTGACAAGTCTATTTACAAGACGAGTGTCAGAACCGCCGAGAACTGACTGGATGAGACAATGCTGGGCACTGGCAGGGTCTCGTGTGTGAAGATAGAGGTGTGCCGCGGTCAGCAAGGCTGGTTGTCTGCGTAATTACATGAAATGACAAACAATAGCTGCAAATATGGAGCGCCGCAATGTGGCTGCTCCTCCGTGTCCCAGAAACAGGACTGGTAAATGCAGAAAAGGTGCCTCAGTTCTGAATTACCAAAACCAGGAATAGCTGAACATCTACCTTCATAACAGGGTTTACACACAATAAGTGTCCCAAAAATAAAGTGAGAATGTAACTTTTTTAACACATTTTAGAAGACTTGCTAAAGATTCCAAAAATAATTATTAATCATTTTGTAAAACTGTCAGAGGCCCTTTCTGTTTATTGCTTTACAAGGATCCTGTGTTGCTATTAATCCTCTTCCCTTTAATTAACGAAACAAAATCATTAATGTCTCCTTTTTATCTTTATTATCATGTCATAAATCCCTTTAGCGACTGAGAAGCATGCATAATCGTGGTGAAATGGGTTATGATATGTGCTATTTCAGCTTGTTTTTTCTGACTTGCTGCTGTAGTTGAACAAGCTGAATTAGGGGCTCTGATCTGGGAGTTAATCCTAAGTGGCTCTAAATTCTCACAGTGGCACATTTGTTTTTACTTGTAGACCTGAGATTTTCATAAAGTTTTTAAATGTGATCCTCATCCGGGATTAAGCCTGGTTAATCATTATCTTTAGCTCTGTGGTTAGCAATATGTAAAAATGTGGAGGCAAAACAAAAACTAATACGAAACCACTAAACATTGAGTCGACATGACAAAGTTCTAAAACCACAATCACTGGTCACCACATTTTAGATATGCCCTGCTAGCACCAGGCTAGACCCCCTTCAGATCTGCCCTCACTGCTGAAAACAGATTCACAGATTCCTCAACATTTAAAAACATCATGATTTGGTCCAAATAGTCTGTTACAATTAAACTCATGCTATTCAGCTGGAAGCGACGGTCAGAATGTTGGGTAACGCTGTCATAAAGACGACTGACACGCGATGGTTAAACAGCATTCTGTACATTTTCTGTCAGATGTTGGATCAAGTTCTTATGCTACAGTTGACGTTTCAGTTTGTGCCGCCTGTCATGTGGAACCACAAAGGCCATTCGCCTCCAAATTTGAGCATCAAAGAAATCTGCACTGATAGAACGGCTGCTCACTGGAGATTTTCTTTCTTGAAACAGGAGGGACAAAAAGCTCTCACACCAGCCTTGCATAAACCAACAGGCCCCTTACAAAGTGACTTTAATCCCTCCTCGTTCTCATTTTGATGCTCGCCATGAGGCCGGGCTCAGCTTGTATGTTCTCCCTGTGTCTGTGGTGGGGTTTTCTCCTGGTTGTCCAGTCTCTCTCCACAGTCTTAAAACTTTTTAGAGGTTAGTTGACAACTCTAAAACTGCCTAAGTGTGAATTAGAAATTAAGACCAGCTACCTGAAACCATATAAGGAAAATAGATGAACTATCTGTGTAACTGATTTTGTTTCCACACAGTATGTTTGACGATTAATGCAGTTGAATGCAGTATTTCCACCTTAATAGAGTGTGTGTGAGTCAGTAATTTAGCTGACCGCACACTGTGAAAGACACATTTTCCCAGAGTGACAAAACTTTTCATAAATCAAACTTAAAAATTGGGATAGCAGCAAAGCACTTGAACAGAACAGCCCGAGTCATTTGGTCCTTACGATGACAGATCATCAGATTTTCTACTTCCTGACACACTTTTTAAACATTCACAAAACGAGTCCCTCATGATTTGGTTTGCGGAGTAAAATCAATGGTCATGGACATCTCATGTTCGAAACGGATCCATCATTCCAATGCTGCTCTTCTACAGCCGTGAAATGAAATGACACACCAGGCTGCTGAGCCGCTGGACTGCAAGAAAGTCTAATGAACCAAACGGGAAGTTAAGCCATGAACGCTGGTAAACTGTGATGCATTATTTATTGGAATAAAACCAACATCTTGGAGGGGAAATAGTGTGCAGTCGCCTTCACCTCCTGTTTTTTTTCCCCTCACAGTCTAAACACACAAGTGGTAATTAGTTGGAGTTTCTTCTGCACAACAGAATTTAGAGTTGTATTTTGTTATCAGTAGAATTTTAAATAGTCTCCTCATCTACCCTCAGTGGGGACGAGCTGAGTCAGCACATTTATCGAAAACCGTCAATTATCCTGTGCCAAGACTATTAACAGTACTTTCTTTCCATTGTAAAACATAAAATACTCTTGATATGCTCAAATTATAAGATAATCAGCTCCTTTTTACCCCATACTTTTTCTGAGATTAGTGCCACTTTGGTGCAAAATGCAAAATAGGTTGGAGAGTTCACAAACTTGAAATCCCTGATCTGTATGTGCACACACAGAAGGTTTAACATTGTAAGATGAGATATATTTGCTTTGTGTGAATGCACCACTGCCATCAGTGTAACGCTGGTTTGAGGAGTGTTCATTA
Source organism: Salarias fasciatus (assembly GCF_902148845.1). Classification (NCBI taxonomy): domain Eukaryota; kingdom Metazoa; phylum Chordata; class Actinopteri; order Blenniiformes; family Blenniidae; genus Salarias; species Salarias fasciatus. Next base: position 14,110,159 of record NC_043745.1, on the reverse strand, counting down.
ATCCCTTAAAGTGGCTGTATCATGTTTTTTTAGCTAGTCCAAACCCTAGCATAGGCATTAACATGGTAATAGTTTATTTTTGAGGAAAAGTCATTTTGTGTGAAATGAAAGACTTTCTGGAGCTAATTCAGAAACCTGGAAGAGAAAAAGCTCTGGTTCACTGAAAATCCCGCCTCTCCCCCTGTGGACTTTGACTGACAGCGTACTTCAACCAATCGGAGCTTCAAAACAAATACGTCATGCGTTAGCTTCTTGGTTAGCTTTAGCTCTTTAGCGCTAGCTTCTCTACATGCAAATACACGCGAAAATGTCTTTTCCTGTTAGAAACTCACCAAGCGCAGACTCTTCAGACTCTTGCTCTTGCTTGATTGTTGCTTTCAGACGATGGTTAAAGTTTATCTCCGTAATCGGAGATGGGGAGCCATCTTCTCCTATTGACATCAAGATGGGTTAACAGACCGTTTTCACGGGTACGGGAGGGGCTGCCTCTCTGAGCAGCAGAAAAACGAGGAAAGCTCAAACAAGCAGGCACGAAGGAAAAAAACGCTTTGGGGGTGTTTTTGACGAGTACATAACTATGTAACAAGGTTAAAACATACAAAAAGTGAATTTTGCATGATACAGCCCCTTTAATTCATCATATTTGGGAAAGATTACAGCATGGGGTCCAGTGCAACTTCGTTATTTCTCCAGCTCTCCTGTTCCAAAGAACACAACTCAACTCTTCCACAAACTCAACAATATAATACTCTGCAAAAAGAAATCCACAATACAGCTGTCACACAAGGAATTAATCTCATTCTACATTTTTCCCCTTTCATTGAATGAACTGTTCTCATTTCAACATTCACAAAAAACAAAAAAAAACAAAAAAAAAAAGGAGCAGGAACAAAGAGAAAGTAGTTGTTAAGAAAGGTGAAAGAAGTGTGTGAGACACATGAACCTGTTTGTAAGAGAAACTTAGGAGATTTGCAACTCCCTGCTGGTAAAATAATCCTGATAATAATCTGTAATCTATGATGCAGTGGTGTTTTCAAGGATTGCCGTGTGAATCTGGACACAGTTGGAGTGGAGATAATAGGTGTAAGCTTTTCTTTCCGTGAACGATAAAAACCATAATCAGCTTTTAAAAGATCTGCTCATAGAAAGAGCAAATCACTGTTGTGTCATTGCATAAATAAACGGTTGTCAGATGAATGATAGCAAAAAATGTGATTTCACTTCAACCTAATCCTAAAACCAATAATTACTTTAAATGGGTGATAAGAAACGAAGCAAAGTTTTTAATAATTATATTTGGGATAGATCAAAAAGTGGTTTTGCAGATCTACTAAAGCTCGAGATACTACAATGCGAAGAGAGCTAATTGGGGCATTAATGTGAGTGGTTTAATATCTCGAAGGCAACCAGGGATAGTATCTGAAGTAATAGCTTGAACACTAATAGCTAAGAAAAAAAGGGGGGTTTTCAGAGGGGGCTAGTTTCATCAGTTACTGCTTTCACTTTCAGATTTCCCTTTTCAAATATCCAATAGTTTTTATGCTCGTGTTTTAAGTTGAATCCATATTAATTACTATGAAAAGTGGCTAACATTCCTGAGACAATCACCTTTCAGATGGCTTTCATCCTTTAAAAGGAGAAAATTATTTCCGAAAGTCTGAAAATGCCCCACAGTGAGAACAACAGGCCTACATCAGTTATTGAAGTAACACAACCAATACCGTATTTGATGTGTAAAAAAAATTCTAATTTCCAACGTCAGCCATTTGCACAGCATATACATATCATCTTTATGTCCAATCAAGAATCAATTCCACGTTTTAAAACATCCATCTTCTCAGTCGATGCAATTTTCCAATTGAACAGATACTTAGAGTAGCTGGACTTAAATATGGGTGATTTGGAGAAAAACATCTAATTCCAAATTTTTTGATGGGTTTTACAATTTAACTTGCATTTTTTTTTTTTTTAAGTTTACTTGTAGATCTCAAATTCATTGCAGTGTGCCTTTTTCAATTAAATTGCGGGTTTCTTGCCACAAAAAAAAAAAAAAAAAAAAAATTAAATTAAATCACTGAGTATTGATTGTATTGCTTTTGTCTGGACCAAAATGTCACATATCCATGACAACTGGGTATGAGGACAGAAGGTTCCAAACCAAAACTTATCTTCTTTTTTTAATTTAAGCAGCATTGCATAAAGAGCGATTAAAACCCTTCTCAGTGAGCCATATTGATCGCAGCGTACACACCGTGTCACTATTCTTGTGTGTTGTTGAGAGCTAATACTGTACATGCATAAAGTCATCTGCGTTGGTCACAGGACTACGGGAGCCTTCTTGGCTCAAACTTGTGTCATACATGAGGCATTTTGTCATGTCCATAACCTACTGAGGTATCGTTCACACCTAGATTTCCACGGATTAAAAGTCTCATTTTGCTCTCACACCGTCACAGCCGCCCAACTCACTGAAATCTCAGTGATGTTGACCTGGACATGACCGGGGTCCTCGACCGCACTGGAGCGGGTTTTGTAAATGCTGGTGAGTTTTAGCCCTCGTTTACGCAACATTTTTAAGTGAGAACACATTGTTTTTGCATTTTCCATTGTTTCCATTGTTATTGTCCATGCACTCGCACATGTGCAGAATTACTATTTACCTAAGCAGTGGAGTGTATGTGGAGTTTCAACATTTCAGAAAAGTTGCATTTTCCTCCATCTGCACAGAAACAGAACATTTTCAAAAAAGTTCCTGTTTTCATAAAGATGTTTTCATTGTATCCAAGCGTCGTGGTTGAATAAACAGACACGCAGGCGTGAAAAAAGTCTTCCGTTTTCCCTTGAAAATGTCACGTAAACCAGGCCTTCAGTATTTTTTTAAGTCACAGTCTCACTATTAGCAAGAACACTGTCTCATATTGTAATGTGAATTAATATCTAAATAAACATGCGGTCTGAATACTCAGGGATAAGTTAAAGAATTTATGTTGGTGAATAAGCGAGCACTTTGAAAATGGAAAATTTTATCGGACTCATTAGTGCAGAGGTGCCGGCTTATCTACCAATGCTTGAAGCAACTCGTGTCTCACAAAGTGTGTTTAAATTTGCAAGCTGTCACATAACTGGAAAAAGTTCTGAAGGTGGCCCGGAATAAATTGCCAAAAAACTTTAAAACAGAGTTTGGTAGGTTCACAATCACAGCCAAAGCATGTTGAATACAAAGGAAGTTATATTATTCCTTCAGGTCACAGTCACCTCCTCTGACATCTCAGCCCTGGAAGTTGCAAACTGAGTGTGGGGTATAAGCCCTCTGGAAAGCCAAGTTTTGCCTCTGCTCCAGGAACACTACTTTATGCGTAAGCAGTCTTCACGCAGCTTTGTAACCTGCATATATCACAGGGTTACAACCCAACTATAACTTCACACTGGGTCTATTCATCAGGTGCTGTGATGCATAGTGTGATTTTCAGTGTCAGCACAATGTGTACAAAGCAGTAAATCAGATGGGCTTTATGTATGCGCGTGCACACATATTTGTGTCTCTGAAGAGTATATTCATACTTGGCTCCGATAGGAGCTACTCCTGACATCAGGTTGAAAGAGACAATGCGATTATAATTGATTAAACGCTGCTCAGTCTCTTTCTCGGCTGTATGTTAATAGTATTTGTTTGGAAATAAGATGCACTTCATAAAGCATTTCGAGAAAAAAACAAAAACAAATTAGCCGATAAGCCCCTCAAAGATTAGATCTTTTTCATGTTTTTTCTTTTTGTTTTGTTTACCACACTAAGATTGTAGGATGAGTTTTATAACTGATGATCTGGTGAGAAAACAAAACCATTTCTTTATGCTGACATCGATAAGATGGTTTCATGAGGATTACACATTTGCAAAAGGCAGTGTAAACAGACTGGTAACAAAGACCGTTAAACGCTTCATTAAAGGAACTGAGTCGCATCAATCATCAAACGCACTGAATGTGAACACATTTACTTTTGATAAGACATTTCTCACATTATTGCATTTTGCTTGGCTCCACATCGTATTTGTTTTATATAACAACATTAAAGCCTTTTACTGAATTAAAAGGCTTTCTAACAGTGATGATGAAGTGCTTTGAGACACGCAGCCTTAATTGTGATTCTGAGCATCTTTGCAACCCAGGGCTGATGGAAAACAGTGATTTATTCCGGAGCCGGGACCCGGCAGCACAGAAGCTGAGAGGTTGGACTTTCAGTCCATCGAGAAAACGACTGTTTCAAATAAGAGCTCCCTCGGCTGTTATGACACAGCTGCATAATGCAACACGGTCTCATTGAGGAACCAGACACCTGGTGGTCAGTGTTTCCCCGACAGCATTAAATAACTCTAAAGCTGTCATATCTGCCGTTTCAGGTCAAACCAGTTGAGTTTTGGGACTGAGCGCGATGTGGCAGGTTGGTTAGTTATGAGCCATGACGCTGTGAGGCACTCTGGTCCCCCCAAAAAGAACTGCTGCATCAAAAACCAAACGGGCTGCATTGTCTATCATTCAGCCAAACTTCTTCTGAAACTAATTTTGCAGCGAGTTTGTTCAGCTGTCATGAAAACATGACACTGTGTTCGGTGGTGCGGCGTTTGGCCCACAGCAGCAAGAGAAGGCCTGAACACAAACTGGAGTTGAGAGAACCACTGTTGTCCATGAAGACGTGTCCCATCATGATTAATCTACTTAAATTGAACAGAATCGCTGTCAGTCCGTGTTAAATAGAACGGAAAATAAGATCTAGCAGAAAGGAAAAGTTAGATTGGGTACAAGTCTGATTTATATTACATTTATCCCAGAAATTCAGATACATTAATGCAGAGTTTAATGTTCATCCAAACGCAGCCTCCTGTGTTGGACCCTGATAACCATCCCCATCCCTGCGCTGAGTCTCTGCCTTTACACTCCACAACTGTACTACATCAATTTTTCCTGCACAGATAACTATAAACACAAAAGGTCACAACAAACAAATACAGATCATATTAGGATGACAAGTCGCATAATCATAAACTTGATGTCTAATTCTCTACACCTTCTGTAGTTTGTAAAATATCACAGTGTAAGAAAAACATCTCTTGTGCTTAGACACATTGTAAAATATTCATAAACCAAATAGCTGCGAGATACACTGATTTTTTCTTTTTTGCAATGTAGGATGATATGTAGCCGGTTGTTTCAGTTGACCGCAGTGGGGATCTATGCTTGTCCAACACTCAGTTTCACTGGAGCAGTCGATTCCTACACTCAGCATCCCGAAGGCTCTGCACACACACAACAGGCAGTAAAACCCGCCAGCTAACATACAGACACATCGTGAGGGCACTAATATTCTCATAGTGCAGGGTTCACCAGCTTCATTTAACATTCACTCATGCACCATTGAGTGAAATTAGCCCACTTTAGGCCACAGGAACACAGTCAATTCACTTTGAGAGCTGCTTCCCAAGAAGTCAATACAAAGTATTGTATTACATGCCGGCAATGATGAGGGGAGCAGTCCAGAGGGATAATACAGACTGAAATGCTGCATACCTTAGAGGGTTACACTGGAATCTGCAGCATAATGTGGGCAAGCGGAAAAATAACAGCCCCACTCTGTGGAGTGGAACTGGAGGATTCAGAGATCAAAAAGATAAGCCACTTCAGACCCCTCCATTTCAGCGCATGATAGAGTTCATATCTACATTCTTGCTTGGCACGTCATCCTTTCTCCTATTTGATCTCTCGTACTGATGCTTCCGCTACATGCCTTAACTGTGTTGGATTATTGTGGAAAAACCCAACTGAAGCTTCATTAAATTCCTAATTGTTCAATTGACCCAGCAGCTGGTGATCAGTGGAAATGAGGCATGAAGTGTTTTATTAAAACCCGTAATCTTAAATTATATAAGCAATGTCAATTGAAATGTGCATTAGTTCCTGTTTTAATTAGTATCATATAGAAGTACACATCTCAATAAAGATGATGAAGCCTCTACATTCACACTGAGAGCAAACTCGGTATCTAGTAAACGGGAACATTTATTCCATCAGCCTTTCACGCTGATGCCACATGTTCACTCAGGGAAACACTAACGGCCTACTAACCACAGCAACACCACCACCACCATGTTCACGCCACGCAAACAGGAAGCGAGTCAAAAAATATTCACTCAACTTTGTCTTCTTTTCTTTTTCCAAATAACCTTAATCTTTTTCATCAGGAATTAGTAGGCAGATACAAAATCGGAGAATCGCACAGAGAATTGTGCACTTAGTGGATCGGATTGTTTTGAGTATTCCGTTGTCCAGTAATACTCCACAGCACAACTTCATCAAGATTATCATAGATGACAGACGGTGAAAGCCGAGTCGACTGAAGACAGGTCACTAGTAACATTAATTCTTAATTAATGAATGTGTTAAATCCTCTCAATGCAGTATCAACAGAAATCCTACTTCCAGCTTATTTTACTTCATAATGCCTCAAGTTTGACGAATGCCCAGCAGTTCTCGCTTTTGTACCCGGCGCCTGATATTAAAGAGTCATCCACCCACTCACTTCTGTAAACAAACAGTGAATATTGCTCTCTGAGGTTTTTCTGACGCATGTTTACAACTTTTTAACTGGATTTCGCAAACAACTCACGGAAGTATTCCTTCTGCTTCGTGAAGTAACAATTTGCAAAGTGACGGTCCCACAGGGAGGTCTGATCCTTCATAAAGGCCAGATGTTTCCTTCAGACACACATGGGCGCAGCGTGGCGAGGCTCCCTCTGGAATCGTGCTGCTCATTATCCGGTTTTATTGGACACTACTCTGACACCCAAGTCCAATCGGGCCTGTTTCACTTGTATCATCAACATTAATTGCCTTTCCCTCAAACCTGGTAGGATAATGTGAGCAGATTGTGAGTGTCTGGTCCACGCTGCAACTGGAATAAGTTTACAAAGTAAACCTTTCGTCTTCTCTTGGCATCACAAACTCAAAGGAATAGTTGATCACTTTAATTTCAAGTGACGTTCTTATAGTTATCTTGCATGAGACGTAATGCAGGTTAACTTGAGCAAACCATTTGATCATCCTGAGCTGTGGATACAGCCAGTATTAACATGCAACCTTGAAACAAAAGAGAAATTCTGGACAGCAGTGAATGCTGCATTTTCTGGTATATTGCCTTTGGAAATGCACATAATTAAATTAATTTTTAAAACTCTCGAGTTATCTTGGCTCTTTTCTTGTTTTAAGGAGCCTGAAGGATATTTAAACTAGTTCTTTCTATGAAAAATAAAACCCTTTGGATTTAATTTCCTGCTTTTTTTTGTTAATATCCCAGCCTTTTAGGTGTTCAAATTTGGAAGGGAGACATCCAGAATTTCATGGAGGTTGGTAGCCTGCGTGTTTGCTGAACCTTGGATGTCCAATAATATCTCATGCCCCGTGCTGAGTGGGAACAGATGGAGCCAAATCAAAACGGTGGGAAATGAAGGAAAAACATTCGAGTCGTATGGGCTGACAGGACCAGACCCGAGCAGCAATGTGGTGGGAGCCGTGTTCAACATATGTGCTGCTATTTCAGTGCTTTCCACGAGGATGCATTTGTCATGACCCACATGGCTTGATGTCCTGCGAGCAGAGGGAAATTTTAGAGACCTGGTGCCATTTGGTGGGGGGCCTGAGAGGAACCAAAGTGCCAGAAATTCAAACAAAAAGAGCAAAATGCTTAAAATAAATAAATATATAAAATGTAACAGACTGACCTGAGATGCTTCTATAAATTCCTCGCATTTAATTCACTCAACACGTAAATGCAGGGTGACAAACAAAAGGCGTGTCGGCAATCAGATTATAATGGTGATTAAACAAAACCTCGAATCAATGATTGTTGAACACAGAGCACCAAAAAAAAATCAATAAATTAAACTTTTAACCTCCCTGCCCCGTACCTTTTTAAATATCTGTGATAGAAGGAAATATCTAAACATGTAACTTTGGCATTTGTTTCTGCCTGTATAAAAAGAGTGGCAGATTTTCTGAATAAAGCTGCTGTGAGGTGAGAGAATTGGCCACTGTGCCAAATTATTCCTATTGAAAAAAAAAATCCAAGGACTCATTAGTAGCAGAAAAGATAAGCATCCTTTTTGTGATTCAAAGCAAACAACAGTCATTGTAAAAGCAGTGGAAAGTTTCTCAGGTCGACTCCAAATTCGTACCTTACTTCTTCTTTTTTTTTTTTATGATATCAGAGCAGATACTGACCTCCACAACCCAGCCAGATTGCAGATTGGGAACCATTGACTAGAGAATTCTTTTCAATTTTACACCCACATTTCTTGTCAAAATACAATCATTAGCTTTAGGCGGTGAAGAAACATGTGACCGAAAAGTAGCATTTTAAACAAACCCAGGACCACAGTCAGCCTGCACTGCGCAGAGTGAACTTTTAGCCTCCCAGCACACTGAGGTTTATTTAACTTTACCGAACTTTTGCAGAATAACTGTAGACTTTAATACAGCAGAAACAAACCACAGCTTCCTTCACTCTGTGTGACTTCCCATTGTCAAACCGGACGCCCCTGCCCTCTTTTTCAATAGAGTTTTTGCAGACAGGCCTGCAACGGTTAGCAAAAACAGACAGCTGCACATTAAAAAATTCAACCCTTTGTTGTGCTTCAAGTAATTCCAACAGTTTAAATGTCAAGAACATCCTCCTCTTCAAAGACCGGGATGTTCCTAAATATCATGGCATTTCACCCACAGTGGATGCTACAGGACACTGAAACAAGTAAAATAAGCGCATCTCAGTGCTCATACAGGTTGGATAGCGCGACGTGTTTCTTCTCAGAAGTTCTTTAGATGTAAGATTTTCTCAGAAGCTAAAAAAACATGCCCAGTTATGTACGTGGATAATGACACAGGTGAGAGTCTGAGAACATCCCTCACTGTCTGAAGTGAAACGAAAGGACTCTTGACCCTGGCAGCTGGCCCACTCCTTCTTCAAAAGGCTTTTAGTTTGGTTAAGTGGGCTGGGCCGTGGGGCAGGTGGTTGTAGGTGAATGAGGGACGGACAAAAAAACAACGGTGAATTCACTGACCTCTCTGTCTCGCTTTCTCCAGCTGATGATTTGAGAGGGTTCTGAGATTTCCCTCGGAGCTGTGCCTCGCTCTCAGAGTGACACGTTTATTGCCTGCTATCTAGAAAAGAAACCAAGACAAGGCAAGACTTTTCTCAGACGGACACCAATTTAAAGAAGGGTGCAGAAAGCCTTTTTATAATGACCAACGATGAGTGCAGCTGCCAAACCCCACAAACTTGACAGATATAATCGTGTTTTTACCTTTTTTTTTGTTCTATTCCTTCATGAATGATGAATAGGAGTTAATCAGTTCAGCATTAGACTTCAAATCAGTTGGTATTAAAGAATTTATGAGTTTTAGGTGCAGGAATTAATAACGGAGAGCAGGCTGGAACTTGGTGAGTGAGAACTTAAATGCAAACACAAGAATGTGGATTAGATGAGGCTTTACTTCCCAAGAATATACACTTGTATCTTTAGGCGCAGCTTTCACTGTCCTCCCGAGGGACTGGCCAAATAAGTAGCCGGCATTAGACCTTCATCAATTATCACTGGACTCTCTCCAGCAAAGCCCAGGTAAATGCAGCCTCTCATTAATAATACAAAGGGTGACTCCTCGGCTTCAAAATCTCATTAAATATGATCATATGTCTATCGCTCCAAACACAAAGTATGCATTAAGACAACTCCCTTGAGGCACTATAGTCTAAATATAATCAATAGTCCTCCCTGGAGGAATAAGATTCACTCTGGTGTTAAAATATAAGGCCTCACCACAGGGAAAGCCTACTTAAGTTGAAATTATGATCAGATGTGAATGCTTCGTTCTCCTCAGGTTTGGCATGGCATTGGCAGCGTGTTGTGTGAAATAACGGCGCGTGGAAGCAAAGCACAGGCGAAGCACATGGGCTCACATGCATTAGCTGTGGGGAGTTATGGCTCTGTTCTGAAAGGAGGCAGCATAATAATGGCACGCGAGTAGTATTTATCACGTGAAATAACTATTCGCCGTGACACTGGAGCGGACCTTATCCCTCCGAGCCATCTGCACAAGAGGGAGCGCTGAGCACTGAGTGACCATAAAAAAAAAAAAAAAAATTCCAACGTTCATCTCAGCATATCATATTGCACCATTGTAAAGATGACCCGTGTTGGCTAAAGCATGCAGAAGCCTTCTGTACGCGCTCACATGTTTTTAGAGTTTTTTTTTTTTTCTTAACCACAGCCTTTTAAAAGGAAGCTCCTCAAATCTTAAATACTCTTCATCAAACCATTATCCTTGACCACACCAAGAGGTGTAGATCCCTGTTTCATATTAAAGGAGAAATCAATAACTTCCTGCAAGCAGGCTGCAGGTCATAATGGTGCTATATGTCCAACTTACATATCAGGTCTCTCACAGCAGCAGCAGCGGCGGCTAAGTTTTTGCATTACAGTCACAGAAAAGCCTCCAAGGTGTGGCCTGCATATCGATACATCTATCTCTATATACTGGACACATTGTTAATTCCATCCTGAATGACAACAGCAGGTATTTATATTGGGCATACACCATCTGCCCACTTCCTTTCATTACACAGACACTATACACCGCATGTTTTTCTAATTGATCCCAGTAAAGTGGGTTGAAACGTTAAAGCTTGTTTGGAGAAAGCTTAACTGCATGGTTGATCACCGAGGACGTTCCTGGAAGTGTCTTTTTTTTGCCCGTTCATATATAGTAAATTGGTACAACGGATTTAAAAGATTATTTTTCCATCAAGCACAACCTGTGCCTAATAACTGCACAGTGACTTTGATGATACTGTTCTTCTGAATATTTTATTATGTATTTAACCCGTAACAAAAGCCTCAAAGACAAAAGCACATTTGAGTTTATCATCTTGGCGGTGAAGATTGAAGGAAACAAAAGCTGACAAGGTTAACGGAGGCTTTTTCACACCGAGAAGTTGTCGCACATTGTTTTGGACAGAGGACCATAATGTGCGGCATAGCAAAAATCAAAGACAAAAGCACAAAAGCTGCCTGAGGGAGGATTGTTATGAGGTCCCTGAGAAATTTATTTGATGCTTTATGATGCTCTTTTATGGCATCCTCATTGGAAGATAACGTATAAATGCAACACAGTTGCTTACAGTGGTCATCTGAAGTAAAATGCATAAATTGGAAGCGCGGAATTGAATCCCACAAGTGAATCATTACTGTACTCGTTAAAGTCCTACTAGTGTAAAAGGCTCAGGGACTTCAGAATCAGAACGGCTTTAATGTTACCACATAAATACTGCAGTAAACCAACACTTCTGCAAAAGAAAATGCCCATTACTATGCTCACTGCATAGCACAATCAGGACTGTATCTATACCCAGTGCACTTTACATTTACTAGACTATTCCATACATCTGTTGTGAAGCATGAGCGAGAAATCCCGGTGTGCAATGGAAATAACTTTTGCATTTCATGCAAAGGAAACAATGACTTTTTGAATAAGTAAAAGCTCTGGTAATTTCACAGGAGGCAGTGGCAATCACAGAACGCTGTCAGGACAATCTAGCAAGACAGATATATTGATGCCACTGCTTGAATGACAACCGCTCTCCATAGCGCCGCAATCACTGCTCATCACCGACGGGAGAGGTCGTCGTGAAAAGAGGTGGAGATTACAATACTTCTTTTCCCCACTAGTGAGGCAACATGTTGGCAACTTGGCCTTTGACAGTCAATTCAGGACAGATTGGTAACAATGGAAAACTTTATGACATGAATATGTGATGGAGCAGTGGTGATTTACAAACATTATATTGTATAAACCACAAAGTACGGCAAACACACAGAACTGTTCTGACTCATGAAAACGTTTTCATGTCACGATTGATAAATCTCCGGTTTCAAAACAATTCTGTCTCTTCAATGTCCCTAAAAGTCTAGAAGTGACATATTAGGAGACAATTTGCATTGGGGAATGAGAAGCTATAGGGGCAGCCATTTCAGCCTGCTCTCTCAATTTGTCTCACTGTCATTTTGTCTCTCAATCACTGAGATGCCACTTATATTACATTCAGGCCACGGACCCTGCTGGTAGTGCAAACAGTGATGGGTATCAGTATTGACATTGGTCTAAAAGGATAAGTTAGCCTTCTCTTTCCCCTGCAGGCCTCACGTTTCCCTATTCATACAAAAACAGCCTCCTCCTCCTCCTCCTCCTCCCCCGGTGCTTTTACTCTCTGAGAAAACACAAGGAGCACCACTGCCTAATGCCCCATAAAAATCTGACATCACCTTTCCACAGGAGAGGAGGACACACTCGATTTGATGGGCTAATTGTGTGTGGCATAATTAATCAATGTCTCCTGAACGGCAAATTCCCACGCGTGCGCTCCCAATGTCGCATGAATGCAGGCAAACGCATAGGGTGTAATTGAATTTACATTTGTTTTTGGTTTTTTTCCTTTTTTAACAAGCAATTTAGTCGTTACTGGTAGATATTTGTCACCTCTGCTCACCACGAGACGTACACAGTGGCAACTGTGCGCGATGGACGAAGCTCAGCTTCAGCAGACTCGGCTGCACATCATCATGAGCTGTGTCCACATTAAAAAAAACACACACAAAAAAAACACAAAGATTATAACTGGAATCTCAGGTGGGCCTTGACAATTCAGAGAGGGGTTCATTGGTTCATAGCACCACTGTCACTATTTGCTAATTTAAATCTCTCTGCAAGAGCGAAAGCCACTGTGGTGGTAAATCGTCTTGCTTCACCTCAAGCAATTTTCATCGATCAAAACTATCCAAACTGAAATTATTAAAGAATGCAAATGTGAATGTGCATGCAATCCATTTAGTGAGATTACTCTATGGTGAGCACACATGCAAAAAAAAAAAAAAGAAAAGAAAAGAGGCATAGGCCAGTAGAGGATGTTTAAGTTCAGCTATCATCACATTAACAAAGTCTACCTATTGAATCCTGCAGTGGATTGCATTTCCATTGCTCAGCTCACGGATCAATTTTAAATGTCTCTTCACTTAGTCGTCTTCTCCATTATGGAAAAAACAAGCAATCACTGTCTACAGTTCATACTGTGCACCATTACCAGCAGGCTACGGCGGATATCTTGAGAGAGCTGCATAACAACATTTGAACTAATCTCACAAACAGAAGACGGGTCGATGGTTGTCGTGGGCGCTCGGAGGCTATATTGTTGAGGATAAACTTCACGGTGGTAAATGACAAATTACTATGTACTGGTTGGGCTGAAGGGTTGCTGTTCTTGCCATCAAAATTTCATTGATTGGCAGAAATGACTGCAATTCCCCTAAATGAAGAGCGACACTGGGCTCAGAACACGACGGTGGGGATATTAACTCCACGCTGCTACGTCTAAGTCCTCACTTTAAAATATGCTCCACACTGTAGAGACAAATTAAAAAGAATGACTGAACACCCAGAGGATCTGCAAACATAATGTCGTTTAGGTTTACAGATAGCGTTCCTCTGAGTGCATCACTGGATGGAGAACAGTTGAATAAGCTTAATTTCCTGCAGAATTCGCAGGGAAGAGAGTCATTTCAGCAGGAGGGAGCGCAAGTTACAGATTAACAGCACCCTGGTGGCACAACTGTAAATATTGTTCTGACCTTAAAAAGGTAGTGTGAGAAGAAATCTGCTTCGGTGCAGGTGCAGAGAGGTTTATATGCTTTTGCCACTTGAACGTGACAGAAATAAGTCACAGCTGCGGGGATCATTGGGCTTCAGTCCAACAACTTGGCAGAACAGGAAGAGGTTACAATTCATTTGTGTTTAATGAATTTTTTTTTGTTCTTTTTCTCCAAATTAAAAGAATTTTCATATGTGATGGTAAAAAAAAAAAAAGCTATTCATCCAGTAGTTACTTTGCTTTGAACAAAATTTGTTACATTTTTACACTGTCACTATAATGTGACAGTCCAGGCTTCACGTATCAAATCCACAAAACACCAAATTAATGAGCTACAAAGAGAAGCTGCTCCGCATCCGCAGAATTCATTTCGGAAAATATATTGCGGGCGCAACCAACATCCTTGGCTCCTCTGTTCATCCCACAAATGCATGTTGCTTCCCATTTAAAATAGAAATTATTCAACATGCCACTGGTGTAAAATATATAGCAAAGATTATTACAAATGATCTACCAAGAACAATTTCTCTTTTGGATTTGTCCCACTGCCTGCAAGTGTTTACACAAAATCGTGATAAAAAACAGATATGGAAAAAGTTTAGTTTAAAACTAATATTTATTTTGAACCCATTGAACCAAGTAAACTTGAGCATGTGGGACCCTGAGTTTAAATCCTGGTTGGGAGTGGAAGAACATCCTGCAAAAGAACCAAATCTGCAGTACGAAATGCAAAAGGCTTGCTGTGGTCGTGCATGGCAGGATCCACGAGGCCGTTCTGTTCCGAGAACAGCTGCTCGCTGGATATTTTCTCTTTCCTGACCATTCTCTGTAAACCATAGGGATGACTGTGTGAAAGTCCCACTAGATCAGCAGTTTCTGAAATACTCAGACCAGTTTGGCACAAAGAAGCATGCAGCATTCAGTCTCTTAAATCCCCCTTCCTCGCCATTTTCATGCCTGATTTGAATTTGAGCAGCAGATCTTAACCATGTCTGCAAGATGGAATACACATAGTTCCAGTCATGTAAATGGAGAAGTACCTACGGTATATTTATTAACGATCATTTGAAAAGGTATGTTATCCTCTTTTGCATTATTTATAATGCTGGTAAATGTAAATATTCCAACAGTTCGCTCTTCGACAAAAGCATATGAATAAAAGGACACGATTTAGGATTACTTCTGAGATACTATCACAATGGTGCATACTGGAAAGGATTTGCTTTTAACTGTATTAAAATAGACTTTTACTTATGTAGTACACACTAGAGTTTGCGCGGAGACCTCAAATTGTTACCAACATGACTCATCATATGAAGTGTGTTTCAACTGCACAATGTTGCACACCAGTGGGAGCATCTTTGGGTACAGTGTCTTCCTCAAGGACATTCTATCATATGGACACTGTAAAATGGGGATTAAACCATCAACCTTCGGATCGGAGAACTTGTTATACACACTGAGCCATAGTTCAAGGCTTTCCTGTGGTAAAGTCACTGAACTGCATAAACATTTCAGAAATTCCTTAAGCACAGTCCGACAAATGATACATTAATGACAACAGACAAACTTAAAGCTAGGGTCGGCGATCTAATAAAACTAGCATGTATTCGAATGTAGCATCTCCCCAAGGCTCCCAACAGGAGCTCCTCCAACGGGACGCACCTGCTTACATGTACAAGCACCGCTGTTACAGTACTAACCTGTCCTCAGCGCTTAGTTTCTTCGTTTTTCTTTATTTGCACTACGCCAAGTTATGGCGCACTCAACAGTAAGTAAATCCCCAAACATTCTTCTCCGCCATTCTGAAACGACGCTCCGTCCTTCTCAGCTTGGCAACGCGCGCACTGAACCAGGGCCAGTGCACGCCATTGAAATGTACGCGCAGGGGGCTGGTAGAACGGCGAAGGGATTTGATTGGTTTACAACCAAGGTGTCCCGGCAAGACTACTGGTTGCTGTTTTTCCTGTTTTACTCCTGCTGTAGATAGCAGACATTTTCCGCTCTACTTTAAGAACACGCTATGAATTGCTTCCCATCGGGTCATAAAGATCATTTTAACAAGTATTTTAAAAAATGTGTCTAATTCAGATCGCCAACCCTAGCTTTAATATAGAACTCAGGCCACTGATAAAGTGCTTTAAAAAGAACTGCTTTAAATGTCAAAGTCTTGTTAAGGCCTTGTTTTTCTTTAGTTTGCAGGCTTTTTACAAGCTGTGTCCACATGTCATCGCACTGGATGGTGTTAACACATGAAAGACACGACAGAAAATTCACATCTCTGTCATGTACAACAATGTACGTATAGTGTAGCAGAGAGAGATATCCTTCATAAAGTATGGGAGAGTGCACATTCACTACAACACAATATGACGCCATATCTTCAGATGCAACACAATATGACATGTATCCAATAAGCACAATGTAATGTTGAAATATAATTCTCATGTCCGCCACAGGGTAACTCTACTCTCCCAGCCGTAAATTGGATATAGCAGAACATGAAAGAGCGCCAACAAAGGAAGAAAAAAAGATAAAAAAAAAAAAGATAATGCAACTTTACCTCAAACCTCAGCATTAATATTATTGTGGGGTCGACAGCATGAGTTTATTGTCATACAGGAAAAAAAAAAAAAAAAGCCAAACAATGGCTCTATTGCGGTATTCATAGTCTCGTAGCTACATGTCATACTTTGATTTTACAATATTGTCCAAAATGTGCGCCAGGGGCTGGATGCTTGTGATCTGGAGGAAGTCTCATGGTATTGCTGTACAGAGATTACTGACCAGCGAGGTAGAAATGAAGAGATGCTGCTTGACGTTTCTCAAAGCGTATGAGACGCAGCACTGCGTGGAGCTGGGTGTCTGACTCTGGGAGGACGGATCTCTTTGATGGTTCCAACGATCAAAGGCGGAAGATTTCCGACTATCTGCAGTAATTCCAACAACCCCCCACCTCAAACACACACGCACACACACACGCAGTGCATTAATTTACTTTTCATAAATTAAACTAACAATTAGTGTTTATCTGAAAAATAATAATAAGAAAAAAAAGGAAACTGTTTGGTATCTAAGAAATACTTCATGTATTCGTAGCTTTCACTGCATCGGACATTTGGTAAAGGAGAGGAACACATTTCTCACCTCTTTCTCTGAACGAACTGGCAATATTGGAGGTAGACACGGACTAGCCAGATGTCATTGCACGATCATGCTCCGCTATAAAACATTTATGAGCCATTACGCTGCCACGCCAGAGGATGCTGCTGCGGCTGCTCACGGCGTCAGAGTGGAGGGGGAGGGGAGACACGCCAGGTGTAATTACACAGTCAAGGTTTTGTTTTTCTGCACGTGTGCATATATGTGAATGTGAATCAAACACTGAATCCAAAATAAGGGAGAGAAGAAAAAAAAAATGAAATGGCGAGAGAGACCGCATTTCTGAACGTCACGACAAATGAAAACATTTCCTCTCATCTGTAAGCCTGTATCCTGAGTGGATATCACACGGCCCCTCTTCGCTGCATCATGTCAGCTGAGAGACCAGAGCAGATATGGAAGCTAAAGCTCTTTTTCTAAAGGATTTCTCTTTAAGAAGGTGATTTTGTTCTCTTGGTGTCCGTTATATTACTTTCAGCATTTCTCCAGCTAAGACGAGATCTCATTTCAGCATCGTGGCTGAAAGAAGCAGCTTAGGGGAGATGACAGGCCTCTGTCAGAGCCTCCGTGCCAGGAAAATTAGGGTTACACAATTACACACAGTTCCACAAGCGTCACCAAAAAGCCCTCTTCGTAATTGGATCCATTTTAGGGGGTTTAAAGCCCGCTTCTTTGAGATATAAAGTGAGAGCAACCCCAGGAACAGAATCCATCCTTCACTCTGCATCTCTTTTGCATTTAGACTGGCGTGCGGGAAAACAACACAGCATTGAAGTTAGTCCTGTCAAATTCAGCTTTACCCAGCCAATTCAACATGCCACTCCAAACCACAGTAATTATATCAGCTTCTATTTTTATTTTGTTTGTGTGTTTTTTTCTTTCAAGCCAATAGAAAAGACACCTCTGTCACGAGCAGATCTTGAGAATTTGGACTGATTTGACACTGTGATAATAACTACTGCACATGTTGTGCTATTTTCAGCATTAATTACTTCTCCAGAGAGGTATTTCAAGTGTTGCACTCGGCAAGCTTAGACAGACTGAGGTCAAATAGCAATGATAACTTGTGCTTACGCAACGCATGACCAGGGGCTAATTTAACTCGAGCAAAATATACATTATGCTGAAATAATATTATTCACAACTTCCAGAGTTATTGTTCGTAGCGTTCAATTATCAGATGTAACAGTCGCTATTCATGCAAACTTTACAGTATATGCACAGTATGCCCACTGTAAAACACCTGAAATATCTGCAGGTACATTTGTCCACCAGAGCAAAAGATTTGTCCCATTTACATGCAGAGCCTCAGATTGTGATTTTAACTGCTGCAGCAGATCGACCCACCAGAGCAGCAGAATAAAGTAATTGCTTTAAAACTATAAAAGTGGTTGTTTGAGTTTGAAAGGAAATGTCTCTGAGAGTCTGTAGAATAGTGGTTTCCTGTCCTGATCATGGAGGATGCTTGGATCCCAGCCACAGTGGAAACAAGGCTATAGGAAAGTTTCACTCATGCAAGATAGAATTCAAACCCAAATTGGCTCAGTACTTTCACGGCGCTCTCTCATCACCACAGTCCGACACCCTGGAGCTCAGAGGAGGTGGCTGACACACTGAGCGACTGTTGTATCTGCTGTAGCAGAGGTCAGATATTATCCTGATACCAGCGTGGAGCAGGCCAGGACGAATTTGCTGATAGTCCATGTGAATATAACCACTAATTAACTTTAATCATCAACCCTATAAACTAAATGAAGTGACTAAATGCTGCGCTGTGAGTGCTGGACGGAGCTGCAGGACACCGACGCTGCAGGAGGCAACAGTCACACGTTCCCTTGACGAGAGACAAGTGTTCTGTTAAGTGTTCAGTGACGTGCTCACTAGACGAGCCGCCCCTCAGCCTGACCCCAGCAGAAGCGAGGAGAACCAGCCCACGCAAAGCTGCAGGCTCTGGTAACATCCCAGGGCAGGTACCGAAGGACTGCGCTCATCAGCTGTCTGAGGTGTTGACAGACATCTACGGCACCTCCTGCCTCAAGTCTGCCGCCGTCATCCCCATGAGCAAGAGCTCCACAGCCACAGGCCTCGATGACTACCGGCCGTCACTTCGATAATCATGAAGTGCTTTAAGAGGCTGGTTATGGTCCATCGATGTCTCTCTGGAGCTCCACCAGTACGCCTACAGGAAAAACCATGCTGGTCCACGCAGTCCTCACCTCCCTGGAGAGCAAGATGTCATACTGTAAAATCCGTCTGCACTTCCTGGGCTGTAACTCGGCCTTCACCATCATCCCACAGACCCTGGTTGAGAAACTTGCAGCACTCCAACTGAGCCTCTACTTCCTCATGAGGGTGAGACACGCTGGACTTGGGAGCCCAGTCCTAAGCAGTTTCTACAGGTGTAATGTCCGGCATCACATTATGGTACCGCCGCTGTGCTGATGGCCAGAGAAAAGCCCTGCAGAGGGGTGTGAAGGCTGCCAAGAGGTTTGTTGGGAGCAGTCTGTCCTCCACCACAGACATCTACACTGGTAGATGCAGGAAGGGGGCACTCTGCATCTTGAAGGACTGTACCCAACCCGCACACCCACTCTTTGTCTCCCTCCCATCAGGCAGGAGCATCAAGAACAGGTTCACTTGACTGAGGAACAGGTTCCTTCTGGAAGCTGTTCAGACTGTGGCGGTGTGCTCTGCAGCACTCGCTAACATACTGTACCTGCAACGAGACACTCTCTTTGCTCCGACACTGATAATATAATTCCATAACATTACATGTAACATGTAACAGCATGATAATAATAAAAAAAAAATCCTTGAATCTTTCAGCTTTAACTTCAGCATTAGATGTTTATGATTGTATAAACCAATACAGCAGAAACGCATCGCCAAGCACATTTTCTTTCGTTATTACCTTTACCACAGCAGTGCTTTTTCATGTCAAACACAACGATTATTTTCACAGTCTTCAGCTCGGTTGTTGTCATGATGCTCCATAAACAATCACTAATGCATACACTCAAGTCAGTATTATTATTCATGAGCTGCTTTGCATTCATTATATACATTTAAATAAAGGTGTCATATAAGGAAAACTATGTAAGCGCATTTGTAGGTGGATTCTGATTTATAAAGCTAATTTGACTTACAAGTGCATGAACACATCATGTTATAAATCAGACTGACATGTCATTTAAATCTTGCAAACATCACACTTAAGATTATCTACGACTCACATTTGTGAGACTTAATAAAAAGATACAACACTGCCACACTGATTGAAGGCAAAGCGGCCTTTTGGTGGCTCAAAATTATCCCGCTTTTTCCCAGCAGTGTGTTTGGAACCGGACATGCAGATCCACGCGGCCACTGTTGAAACAGAACTCGCCTCTGTTCCAGTTGTTTATGAATGCACCATCAAGCAGGACTTTGAGGAGCTGGGGAAGGTAGGGCAAAAGAAACAGAAGGACAGAGAGCACATGGCTGGAAAGAGCTGAACAAAGACACTTTGAAGAGACCACCTACATTCAGAAAAGTACCTGCTGAAGTGGAAGATGGTACATGAAAAGGGGAAAAAAAAAAACCTGGACCTTGGCAGAAGAGCATTTTGAAATTCTGTTGTGTTTTTGAAGATGCTCTTTTCTTCCCCTGAATGTTTTGAGTTGTTTCTTGGTCTTTGATCTGGACTAAATAATCCACCAGACTAAGCAGTTAATAACCTGCTTATGGGAAAAAAAAATAAGAAAACTCAGTTTCCCTTTGAACCTTGCTTTTATGTGTGTGTTTTTTTTTTTTTTCCTATTGCACTGCAATCCTGCTCTGCCCCGCTGGCCTCCCATGACATTACACCATTGACAGTATAAAACAGCCACTCGTCACTGTTACAAGGACCAATTTGGTGGTTTGAGGAGCAGAAAATTCTGCCCCTTTTGAAAAATCTGTTTACATATACTGCAGACCAACCCACACACTGTGGCTTACATACTAATTAGATCCTTCAATCTTAAATGTCAATCGAAGGAAAAGCAGTTATGACAAAGTAAGATATCCCTTCTCTCTTATCACAAAACGCCAACGGTGTGTCACCTCGTATTCCCCGGGGTGTTTATTACAGCCCCTGAGGATCAAACTGCCTGGGGCAGACTATAAAGGTGATTGCGGTGTTTATGAGAACTGATTTTCAATCAGGCAAATGCAGTAGAGTGACTTTCCTCTTGAGTACAATTCAGCCCCTCACATGCTGAGTGATAATTGCAGCTCGTCTGAAAAGGCTGCTTTCGTGCTCCCTCTCAAGGTGTATCCTCGCCATTTTGGATCTGTTTTCTAACTCCGCATGACTGGAGGAATCAGTAGAACAGAAAAACATAGAAGTTACTGGAGCACAATGTCATTCCCCTCAGGCAAGGGTAAATTAAACTT
Organism: Salarias fasciatus; assembly: GCF_902148845.1. NCBI lineage: Eukaryota > Metazoa > Chordata > Actinopteri > Blenniiformes > Blenniidae > Salarias > Salarias fasciatus. Next base: position 14,088,840 of record NC_043745.1, on the reverse strand, counting down.
TATCAAAAGCCCTACTGTAAACCGGCTCTGTGCTCGGCAAGGTTAAATGATTTGCACATTCGTGAGAAGTTTGATGGGATTTTAATGTTGCAAAGAAAGAAAAGACTTTTCACACAAGCCCATCCACACCGTCATCCCGGCTGTGTGGCAATTTACACAATCAACCTGCCACAGTTGTTTGTCTCTGTGCTTCATTAAAGCACCTCAGTGCTTTTTCCCTCCTCCACAACACCGACCACCGTCACTCCACCACAACCCCTCTTCCTCTCTTCATTTTCATCAAAACATTGCAGATGAGGTCCTGAGCTCAATTAATCATCCTACAGCCCTTGTACACTGCCCCCCATCCATTAATCACCAACCTCACTATACTGCAGGGTCAGGTTTTAGAAACCTTTCTTTCTGGGAGTGGTTGTGTTGTCACTTGATGTGTACACACATCTACACCCAAATTCACTCTCATACACACAGCAGGGAAGTACACACACAAACACACATTATTGTGATTCATATTATTCATGAAAGGCGCTTGGACTTATCACCGGTTATTGCAGGCCTCTTTCTTGTGAGCACCGCCTTTGAATATTCAGTTAAATAACTAATTTGACCTCTGTTTATTTTGGTTATTTTGCAGGTAAACAAACATTTCTCCTTTTCCTTTTTTTCCCCCTCTTTCCTCCATTTTTGGTGAGCCAAAGCACTGTTTGAGCAAGTTAGGCATGTGCGAACAGTGTCGGTTCAATTCAATTTTTTTTTTTTTTTTGTATAGCACCATTTCAAGGCACTTTCACAGAGAAAAATGTAACAATTCCACAAGAGCACGCAAAAGCAACACTGGAAAGGGAAAAATTCCCTTTCAACAGGGAGAAATCTTTGCAGAAGCAGGCTCAGAGGTGTCAGAAATTACAACCTGAGGATGATTTATTTGCATGTATTCCATTTTCAAATGTTAAAATGACATTGTGCAACTCCTGCATGTCACGCAGTGCACTTAGTGCAGCTTCACCTTTTTTGTTAGAATATAAGACAAAGTCCTCCAGAGAAAAGATATTCACTTTTTTTTCCTCAGCTCATCATCGGTTGATTTTTTTGCGGTGTCGTTGTGGAAAACATAAAAACCTATCTTAGTAGCTCAAGGACAGCTATGTTGATTTTTCAAAAAATGTGTGCTTGTTTCAGCAAACATACCCACAGCTGATATTTTCACTTCCATAGTAAGTACGAAATACAAAATAACATCTCACAAAACGAATTGGGGCTTAAAAAAACAGCAAATCAAACTGTACTTGAAATAAATAAAACTTCACAGTGGCCTCTGCAATTATGAAATAAATGATTGCACTTGGATGTTTCCACAATATTACAAGGCCATGTGATTATTTAGGTGACAGTCATTGCTTGGACTCACCTTGATACGTTCCTCAACCTGCACAAGTTGAATTATCTCTAAATAAGAGAGAACAATATTTGTTTATTACTCTCTGGCTCCCTTTGCTGGTCCGGGCTGCATTTTGGTAATGGAAGTAGATAGTGTAACAGCTCAAGAGGCAGGGGCAGCTTGTTTAATTATAATAAATTTGTGACTCTTATCTGTCCTTACTCAACCTTGGCAATTTTTACTGCACTCCTTTTACTGCTCATTCCTTCGAGGCACAGAAAACACCCATCTTTGCGTCAAATATCTGCTTAAAACACAAGACAAAGCCTTATCTACAGGCAGCTGTGAGCGTGGTAAGAGAGCAAATGATTCAGTTCCTCGGTGCTGCACATCTCGCTCTGTGATGCATTGAATTCCTCAGTCGTGAGGAGACCGCGCGCTCTCTTGTTGTGAATGAATGTATTCAAATTATTTCTTGATAATGAATATTATATCTGGAATATTAACAAAGTGAGCACTCACTGAAACTGAATTCCAATAAGCCAAACTGATACAGATCAATAACAATTGTTCGTCTTGTCAGCTCATGAAGCAATGCCTGTATCTCCCAATGAATCTCATAACTATGCAACAAGACTGCAGAAATGGAAAATGTTGCAAACAACGATCTCACTGCTGCAGGGAAGTATAGGGTGGTAGTATGGGAACATTGTACCAACAGCACATTGCAAGCACATCACAAGCTGCTGAGAATTCACAAGTTGGCTTTATTCCCATCAGAGAAGCTGCTGCCGGTGCAGTTTGAGTCAAAACAAATCACTGCCTCTCCAAACATTCTATAATGAACATTTGGCACAGTATGACATCGATGCTGTTATGATTAAAGATCGCAGCTCAGATATTTTGATATAATACGTCTTTGTGAAAAACTGAATACAGCTTAATACTTGGGAGAGAAAAACAGCGCTGACGCGCCCCTTTAAAGATTGTTAAACACAATGAATCCTTAGTCTGTCCTCCACACTGCATCTGCTGCTCATCCTACAAATGCATGTCCCTTCTAAAACGGACAATATTGAAAGTGAAAATACACTTTCACAAACATTTTTTGCTTAGTTCTCAGGTTGATCGGCTCTGGTTGAAAGTATATTTACAGTGTTGAGATGTTGGTACATGAAGCAGCTGCACTCTCTACATATCGGTATCGAACTAACAGCTGCACCCTCTACATTTATGAACAGTTCTTTTCCTAAATCTGTAACCAAATTGAATTCTACAGTTCAACTGGGCAAGCTCAGTAATCAATCGAGCACAACAGTACGGAAAAGAAGTGCAACACTAAAACAGACTGCCAGACATTTTATTACATCTTTTCTGCTTAGCTGAATGCGTTTTACATTGCTCAACAACTATTTTTAGCTCATGTATATTTTGAAATTACTGTTTTGCACCATTCAGTGGAAGGTATCTTTTTTGGTATCACAAAATCCGCTGAACCTAAAAGGATGAAAGAGGAGAAAGTTCTCCTGACTAACAGGACCAACAAAGAGTTTTGAGTACATGTCACTCATGCACGGTTAGTGCACGCCTGCACAGATCCAATTTGTCATAATAAGTAAAAACATCTGAGTGCTAAAAGGTGTGTAGGAATGAGCGGGCTTGGGGGCTGAGTGCCACCAACAGTCAAAACCACTGAGTGATGAAGTGAGCACCAATGGGGTTTTTTTTCCTACAGCTGGATTTATTTGAGCTTACAGAGAGTGATCTCTGGTAGTGGCTTTATTTGAAACATCATCCCGTATCTGTTTATGCATTAAATGCAAATTCGGCATCATATATAAGAACAGTGCTTCAAGACGACCTCTCTTGATCAGTCATGTCTCCAAAACCTGGTTAAAACCCACCTGTGGCAAATCCAATAAGCATTTTCCGCTGCTGGCGCCGTGACATGTTACAGCTGGGAAAGGGAAGTGTAACTAATAGCATTAATGATGGCTCCGCTCCATGCAGGTGTGCCGGTAAGCTGGTGAGACGACACGCAGGGCGCTGGCACACCCAAATGGAATGCAGCCATTCATAATGTTGTTTGTTACACATTTGCTTGACTCGTCCAAATGTCCGCTGAGAAAGGTGTTTTCACTCTGATGTTAATTGAACTGGAAGCAAATACACATTTGTTTAACACGTCTCAAGACTAAAACAATACATAATCACCATGAAAATGTTGCCATGCCGTAACATTGAACAACTTCTGAAAGCACCTCTGAACTCCAACATCCCCGAGCCTGACAAGATTTCAAGACAACTTTTGAGCTTGAAGTTGTGCTGTTTCTTGTTTTTAAAGCAAGATCATAAAGGCTGTGGATGGTTTATACCTGTCAGCCATGTGCTCAATAGTCAGCGAAATACACAAACAAAGCCACTGCTCTGTAATATGTGCAGCATCAACCTTATTCCCCTTGAGCACCGACAGCTTAAACATGACGGAAGCCTCCTGAGGTGTACCAGGCTGACTTGGTCAATGATGAGCTCCTGAGTGGTATTTTTGTCTGCACCGACTTTATCTTGGTGTAGTATAAGATACAAGGACACAGTGACACTTGACGAGGCCATAGAGTGTAATAACATCCAGTTATTACAGTTTTACTGCAAGTACAGAGAGAATCAATAAAAGGTGAGGCAGAGTGTATCTGATCCTGACACTCAGGCTGCAGCTTCAAGCAATTCAATGCTGACACGTGGCATTTCTTTTAACCCATTTACTCTGACTGTTTACTGCTTCTTCCAAAAATCACTGGCGTATAGGTCAATTTGTAGTTCTGGTTGTATTTGAAAGCCAATCTGACTGTCAGTGCAAAACTTGAGCTCTGCTCAGCAGAAGAAAAAAAAAAAGTAGTACACTCTAAAATAACAACCACGACTTCACTGAATCTAGTGATGTTGATGTTACGTCCTCCACTGGTTCAGACACCCTCTCCTGTTCGTGCCAATCCGCTTTCCATCTCTCATAAAGTTTCGTGACTCCACAGGGAAGGCAATTAGAAGAAAAGCAATGGTGTGCACATTTGCAGTGCCCCAAAATCATCATTTGCACATCAAACGGCCTCTGCCTTCATCTGGGTCAATTTGCATATAATACCACAAAAGGTGCATCAATGTCAAATAGAAGTCTTCATTTCAATGCAGAATCGATGTCTCCGCAGCTGGGATGCTGAGCTAGGTGCACTTCCAACGCACGAAGAGGAGTAAAATGTGGGGCAGGTACGTATGAAAAATAGACGCTGAAGCCATAGAGCCTTGTGTGCAGCTCGATTGACAAGAAAACCACTTGGTGAATTATCCTGGGAAACATCCAGTTGCAATGTCCACTCACCCACTCTCACCCACTGCACCAGACGGTGGAGGAGCTCAGCAGCTCCTTCAGTGGCCAACTGAGACACCCTCAGTGCAGGAAAGAGCGCTACCGCAGGTCCTTCATCCCCACCGCTGTCAGACTATACAGTTCTACTGTGTAGAATATGTGCAGTAACCCTGGACTTTATAATATCTTGCAAACACGGTCACTTTAACCCCCTTAAGAAATTCAATGGCACTTTAAAATCCATTCACTCTGCCAATAATATATTGTATATATTCAATATTGTACTGTATAATTATATATTGTATTGTATATTGCATATTGTGTTGTACACTCACCAGCCACTTTATTAGATACACTTTGCTAGTACCGGGTTGGAACCCCTTTTTCCTTCAGAACTGCCTTAATCCTTCGTGGCATTGATTCAACAAGGTACTGGAAACATTCCTCAGAGAGTTTGGTCCATATTGACACGATAGCATCATGCAGATGCTGCCGATTTGTCGGCTGCACATCCATGATGCAAATCTCCCGTCCACCACATCCCAAAGGAGCTCTATGGGATTGAGATCTGGTGACCGTGGAGGCCATTTGAGTACAGTAAACTCATTGTCATGTTCAAGAAACCAGTCTGAGATGATTCAAGCTTTATGACATGGCGCGTTATCCTGCTGGAAGTAGCCATCAGAAGATGGGTACACTGTGGTCATAAATGGATATGGTCAGCAACAGTACTCAGGCTGGCTGTGGCGTTGCAACCATGCTCAGTTGGTACTAAGGGGCCCAAAGAGTGCCAGGAAAATATCCCCCACACCATGACACCACCACCACCAGCCTGAACTGTTGATACAAGGCAGGATGGATCCATGCTTTCATGTTGTTGACGCCAATTTCTGACCCTACCATCCGAATGTCGCAGCAGAAATCGAGACTCATCAGACCAGGCAACGCTTTTCCAATCTTCTATTGTCCAATTTCCTGTGTGAATTGTAGCCTCAGTTTCCTGTTCTTAGCTGACAGGAGTGGCTGCTGTAGCCCATCTGCCTCAAAGTTTGACGTGTTGTGCGTTCAGAGATGCTCTTCTGCATACCTTGGTTGTAATGAGTGGTTATTTGAGTTACTGTTGCCTTTCTATCAGCTTGAACCAGTCTGGCCATTCTCCTCTGACCTCTGGCATCAACAAGGTATTTTCATCCACACAAATGCTACTCACTGGATATTTTCTTTTTTTCTGACCCTAGAGATAGTTGTGCGTGAAAATCCCAGTAGATCAGCAGTTTCTGAAATACTCAGACCAGCCCGTCTGACACCAACAACCATGCCACGTTCAAAGTCACTTAAATCACCTTTCTTCCCCATTCTGATGCTCGATCTGAAATGCAGCAATAATATTGTTATCGAAATTGGATTGTGTCAATACTTGCATCAGGAATTTCAGTCCAAGTGGATGAAGCCAGGCTTCTCCCATTTCTTTTAATCTTTTGTTTCAGATGTCATATTTTTACTGCCTCAGTCAACTCGACATCCTTTACTTCATCAAACACACACACACACACACACACCCATAGTGCTTATACACCGGTGGTCCCCAAACTTTTTTGCACCACGGAGCAGTTTCAAGCAACACAATGTTTCCATTTACCAGTAGGACGGTGTATAGAATCATTGTAACAAGGGCTTTAGATGCAGAAGTGAAGCATTTTTCAAAGTAACTCAGTAGAGTCACAGATATTTAAATGTACACTCCCAAATGAAACATTTTATCCTCTAATTGTGGCCCGGGACCAAATGATCCACTGGGGATCCCTGTTGTGTACTATTGGGAGTAACTCCAGGGTCTTGCCCCATGACAAATCAGCCATCATCAAGGTTAGACAGTAATTCTTAAGAAAAAAATAATAATATTCTATATTTTGACCAATTTTGAATTAACATTGTGACAGTACACAAAACCTACGGTTGTTGAGAGAAAGGACAAAATCAGCATAAAAAGTAGAGAAATTCGTGCTTTGTAGATTATTCCGAACAATTCTTTGTGGAATAAAACTTGCAACACTGGTATGACGGATGATAATCCCGAGTGCCACAGTGTAAGTAACTATCGTGCATTTGTTGGATGAACAGAAGAGGTCAGTATGTAGGTAGCAAAACTTGCAAAAATGTGACCTCTGAAAATAGAAACATCTTTTCTTTACTGTGGATCTGCTTAAATCAAGAAATGAATCAATGACTGATTCAACAGCAGCAACAGAAACGCTGTGGTGAAGAAGAGCTTGCAAATTTTTCATGGGCACAACCTAAACATTCATCTCTGCTGTTCATCCCGCAAATGTATGTCACTTACCGATGAGGAATCATTGTTCTGAAAAGAAACAAGGCTTTCCAATGACAAGATGTATCTCCAGAAAAAAATTGTTATAACAAATAAAATATTTACCGATCACAAATGTTCTTACTTTATATTGTTACCTGATGTTTAACTAGACATCGAAAAAGCCTGAATGCTGCATTTTAGTCTGTTTCAAGTTGGAAATGCCATCTCACACACTAAAAATCTGGAAACTATGTAATGACATTTAGCACCAGCAATAACCAAGATCTGCCGTTTCAACTGAAGACAGGAGACACTAAGAACCGTTGTAGAGATGTGTTGTTTTATTCACATGGCATCACCAGAGGTACCCTGTGTCATTTAGATTTTTAAACTGCTATCCTACCCAAGCTTGAAAATTTAAAGCATACACACTTGCGTTTGCTTCACTAAATTATTCAGCATTTTGTTGATAACCTGGTTAAAAGCAGACAAGTTACTTTCACACAATCAAACCAGATGCATTTGTTGGCGGTCTGCGGGGGGAAAGGTTTGATAATTTAACCACAGACTATTGTTCCACTTCAACTATCCAGCTAGCATAACACACTAGTTTGGAGACATGCATTATTCATCTTTTTTCTCTCCCTCTCTCCTCAGAAGGACACATTAAATATTTGTTCACTTGTAAAAGCATCATGCAACACTCTGTACCTCTGGACTATCAATTTTCCGTGCACGCCTGATAGTAAAGCTACATCTGCTACATCACTGTTCCTATTAAGGCGAAGACGGAGGGCTTGAATATTGGAGAGGAACAGTTAAACCTCAAAGGCCGTGAACAACACAAGGGAGAAGCTCTGCATCTGCAAATAAATAAGGCAACTTGCAGTCTCTGTCAAACAGCTACTGTAGCATCTGAACTCCCTGTGATGCTATATGCTGACATGAAGCACATAACAGCACTTTAGAAACACTGGGAAAAAAAAGGGGGACTTTGATGAGTGATTTTTCTACCCTGAGGTCTGGTCATACTTTATTCTTGTGGACAAAACAATAACAATTCCTGTAAACGACTAATTAAAGCTGAAAGTGTTTGTTTACTGAGAGGGAAATGGAGCAGAATGTCACATTTGAACTCAGACTTTTCTTCACTTGAGAAACTCAGCCACGTTTGCCAGAGCTTCTGATATTATATGAATTAAACGACTGAGTCTCCACAGTAGTTTTGCTCCCCCCCCCCCCTCCAAGTCTGAACAGTCCCAATAAATCATATTTAGTCACTAAACAACAATCACAAATATTCCTATTTTCATTCCACACATGCACATAGGCTAATTACGTTGCACTATAAATAGAATTTAGTTCCTTTCTGTGGTGATTAATTAGCTTCTATGTTGCTGCATAGAAACACGATGGTATTACAGATTCAAACATGTAGAGAATCTAAACAAATGAACATGAAAGAAACTGCATACTAGATTAGCGCCGAACTCTGTGCGTTCTTTGTGCTCTTGCCTTTCTGTGCAGGAAAGAATCAGGCCAGAGAATTCTGAGCACAACAGCAGGCGTATGTAATCACCTGGCTCCTCACAGCATGCAGGAGACCCTTTATTTCACAATTCATTCCTCACAGATTTCACTGTGATATCATCACTTTTCAATATTTCCATCACCTGCTTTGTCTGACTTTAAGATTCCTATTGTATTTACCATTTAGCTCAGTTGACGTATGAATCACTCCCCTCCCCACACACACACACACACAGTTTAAAGTGGACACCTGCAATCATGCTGCCATTTTAGTAAAAGATCAAATGTACTATATGCTCAATTCTTCATGTATTCCCAAGCTACAGCATCAAACTGTGAGTTTGTTTTTTTTTTCTTTTTTTTTAAAGAAATTTCATATGCACATAAAGTATGGAACAGAAATATTTTATTAAAGGTGCATTAAGGAGTTTGCACGTTTTATGCAAAACAGCGCCCCCTGCAGGCCTTGGGCGTAATGCAGCTTTGTGAAACTACTCATGCCTGTGGCTTGCGTACACAGAAGAGGGGAACTCCTTCCTGCTCTTTTAGTAGCGCTCAAGTAAAATGTAAGTTTCTTTTACGTGCTGGAGTCTGTGCTGGAGCTGTGGCAGTGCTAGAAGCCAGTCTTTTCTTACTTTCTGGAAGCTCCTGCTCAGTTGTTGCTCACTAAGCATCTGGCGGAGTAATGGCGGACAAAACGAAACCTAACTAAATCAGGCCAGCCGGAGCGTGCATTACATCATTCCTTTCAAATTCTCCCCAAAAAAATTCTGGTGCCGGACCGGCACTGCAACTTTCAAATGACAATTTAGCGCTGTTAGCGGTACCTGCAATGAATATGTCAGGGCACACTGTACACTTCATTAAAAATGTGTAACATATTCATGGTGGAAAATAAGTATTTTTAAAGTTGAAAAACTCCTTAATGCACCTTTAATACCAGATGGAAATTATTTGAGATATACTTTTTGTTTTTAATTTTAGTCGAGTGTTGTCTTTAATTTTAGTCGAGTATTTATGATAACACTGTGTACAAAGAGTCAGCTGAAGCTTTAAATTCCATTCTTCAGCAGCATCCTTGCAGTATTCTGACAATCATCATTTGGTGTCAGGAATCAGTAAAATGCTATTAGTTCCCTTATTGTGGTGATGAGCTTTATTATTGTCCCAGGCCACGTTCACGTTCTTCAAGTGGAAACATGTTTCTGCATTTTAGCATCTGAAAAGTTAAACCGCTACAGGTGACTCGACCATAAAACTAGCAGGCCCCAGGAGAACATGCACTGGGAGTCAAGACAATCTGGAAGATGGACATTGCTGTCAGTGTCCATCTCGTTGCACACGTGCCCAAGAACTATTTACTGCCCGACTGAAGCTTTTCCTAATGAACATTTTAAATAGACAAGTGTAGTAAGAACTGTTGATCTCTCAAGGGTAACATACAAATGTTACCCTGTGTTCATTTTCAAAAATTCCTTTTCTGCCAGCTTGGCACCAAACTGCCACCAGAGTGATATTGCAGCACCATCCAAATACAACCTCACTGTAGTGCTCAGTGTTAACCTTTTGGTTTTGAAATGTAATCATTTCACATTTCATCCTATGAAATAATTGATGTTTTCCGTAATTACACTAATTCCTGTGCTTGATGAAGTCCACGTGACCTCTGACCGCAGAAATCCCATCGGTTCATTATTGTGTTCAAATGGACTTCAGTGCCAAATGCAGTAATAGTCCCTCCAGGCATTGGTCGGATGTTAGAAACAGAGAATAATAAATTATGGCATCAAACTGAAGCGATAACATATATTAGAAAAATAGATTAAGACTAAATATCAAAACAGTGAAACAACGTAGACAATTAGTGCAACTGTGTCTTTTGCTTTCGATTGTCATTCAATAAACTAATTACATTTTTCTTTCATCAGCTCCTCAGTCCTATTTATCAAGATGTTATTTCAGCAAACGTCTCTTTCACTGTCAGCATCACAGACACATCTCACAAGTGTTTTAAATGTGAAGACCTGAACCTGTCTAACTAACCTCCTGTGGTTCGGCGTGACGCCACGCAGCCGCACAGATCTTTAACAGCAACTGTCAGCAGGCAGTGGCAGCGCGCCGCAGACGCCGAGCCGGAGAAGCTGTTGTCTCACCTGTCTTCACCCTCCCGACTGCCACACAGCAGCACCAAGGCGATTGCTCATTTGTCAGTTGTTTGATCTCTATTCCTCGCGAGCAAAGACTGCGAGCTATTTGCAGTCTCATTTCGCATTTTCAAAAGATAGTCATAAAAAAACTAATCTGCATGATTATTTTCTTAAAAATCGCTAATTTCCTGAGCAGATGTGCACAACCTGCATTATAACTTAAGATTCGCCTTGCTTTTTTTATGACAGGAGCAGGTTTTATTTTGAGTTTTTGCTTGGAGCCTGTTTTTTTTTTTTTCTTTGCCACATGTGGCGCTCAGATAAAGGTCCTTCCAATTTAATCACAAATCTACAAAATAAAACTTCTTTTTCACAATAAAAGCAAGGTAATTGGCAATTAGGAGCTGAATTACCACTGACAATTGTCCAGAAGGGAACATGGTACCAGTGGATTTTCAACAAAGACTATTGATTGCGTTGCATAATAAAAAGTTCACCTGCTTCGTTAGTAAGCCCACTAGAAATACTTTATGGGGGGGGGAATTCTTCAGTGGGTGTGCTTAAGTGCTTTCTTAACAGGAAATGCTTTATAGCCAACATTGATAAGCACCTCCCGTGAGTATGAAACAGCTCTTTCTCTCGACTGTTTCACCTCAGGATACAATCAAGGCCACAGTTATTTAAATTCTCTTTGTACTCTTGTGATTACATTTCAAACCTTTAAAATGCCTCTTGTTTTTAGTAGATGAGCCACCGCATTGTGAATTAATTTAACACTTCAGCTCTCTCCTCTTGGCATAATTAACATTTCCAGTGTATCTCCAATTAAGCAATCTGGATATGCCTATTAGTAACATGTAAGGGGAAAAAAAAAAAACCCTAAAAAGAATATCAATGCCTATTTTTCATCAAATTTGATGGGACATTTCCCATCTCTGTTAATTGAAAATATGTTTCCGAGATAAAATGCAGTATATTTTATGCCCGGAAGACACGATTATCCCCATGATTGAGCATATCAGTGGAGCAGATCAAGACAGAGAAAGCCGACTTCAGAAATGTCAGATGATGATCATGTGTGCTGTCAAAACAGAAATGGGGCACGCAGATTTTCAACAAGCCTATTAATGCAATGTCTGGTCCATCACCCTGCTACCAAAGTCTACAAAGAATAAAGGCCACTAAACAAACAGGCAAGAGTTTAGAGGGCTGGCGGCGGCTGCCCAGAGGCTCATTAAAGCAGCCTGCCTCTCTTCTTAAAAGCAGCTCCATGGGCAGAGTTGCCCATAGAAACTCCAAACTGACAGAATATTTCATTAGAAGTCTTGAATATTTCATTTGAATACACATCCTCGAATGCATTTCCTCTTCTTTTTTTTTTTTCCCGTTCATACATTAGAAATTAGGTGGCGCAACAATTAAAACAACTCATTTGCATATGAATCAGCGCTTAGTCGTTGCAATTCATGGCCGGAAGTGTCCTTCATGGGGAATTTGAGGAATGCGCGCGGTAAATTCCCGCGCTTGCTTTTTACACAGCGTTCTATCAGCAGGTTCGTTAACATACCTCACGGTGCTCATTACAGCCCCGGTAACTCCGCACCCCGCCTAACATCCCGTGGCCCATAGAAACCAACATCCAGCTCTCCTGGCCCGTCTGCCGACGGCGTCGCCATAGCAACCGCTCTTTTGCTCACAAACCCTCCTAGATATTTCTTTTCTCCGCAGCTCTATTCCCTGAAAGCTGGTTTTATCCATGACAGCTAGCCATCCAAGTGATGTTACAGCACTTCAAGGTGAACACCCTGATTTATTTTATGTCCGCAGAAAAAATTCGGAGAGTTTGTGCCCGTGGAAAGTATTCGGAACAGCTGTGTTGGAATTATTTCAGCAGTAATCTGTTTCCATATTGCATTAAGTGTTCTGAGCTCTGACAACATCACCAGTCAATTTTGTACATTTGTTGTTATTCTATGAGAAACTGCACTTGCATTCACTCCCGTCCCAGATGTATCACTAAACAAAGAACCTGAGTGAAACTAATGGCTTCTGATGAATATATTGTATGTGTGAAATCTGATCAGTGAATGGTGACATTTCTATTTAATTAGTTCTTTTCAGTTTCATTCGAAGCAACGCAATTAACTTCTCTGGTACTCTGATCATGTCGGCATCAGCAGGTAATTTATGACAAAGAACACTTAAGTTCAGTGGCGTGCAGAAGTGAGAGTATGTCCATGAATTAAGTAATTCTGTGTATAGTCAGCACATCACTGTTAAAATAATATATGTATTTGGCTCTGATGGAGGAGAAATCAGAAGCTGGAAGTTGTTCATGAGAGTTAACAGAATACATGAGCACAGGTTATTATGATTGTACGAAGTGGGATTTGAGGGGCATGGTGAAATCTGTTAGTGCCATCTTTAACATATATACACACAAACCACTGCATTCAGTCCAACCCAAGCATGAGAATAAAGCGGAAAGCTTTATTTAACTTTGAACATCATATTTCAGTGTATCGCACACACTGCTGATCGAGTGGGATTCTCACACACAACCAGCTCCACGGTTTACTGGGAATGGTCCTGAAGAGAGTAAATATCCGGTGAGCGGCTGTTCTCTGAGAGAAAATGATTTGTTGATGCCAGAGATCAGAGGAGGGTGGGCAGAGACTGGTCGGAAAAAAAAAAAAAACAACAACAGTAACTCAAATAATCAGTCCTTATAACCCAGGTATGGAGAAGGCGGAGGAACGTTTTCAGCACCTTGTTGAGTCTCTGCAGCCAAAAATGAACATAGTTCTGACGTTAAAGGAAGTTCAACCTGCTATTGGAAAGGTAAACCTAATATGTGGACTGGTGTCCCAGTATCCTGGCATATTCTCAAACTGTTGATACAGAAACTTAATTTAAAAAAAAAACAAAAAAAAGACATGCAGCGTAACAGCAGCCAAATGTGTAAATACCAATTAGCAATGTCAGCTTCACCATATCCGTGTCACAACATGGATCTTTGAGAATGACAGTGAAGTCAGTAATGTAAGCATATCCTCATGATAAAAGAAACAAGGTACAACTGAAGCCAATATAACGGCGACACAGCAGGATTGTGAAGGCAGATTCTTCTCATGCGCATAAAGATATGAGTAACCTTTAGTTTATGTTCCACATTAAAACACAAGTCTTGAAGATGATCAAAAACACACTCAGACTCTAAAGCAGCTAAACACAGTGCAAACAATCAATTACAGAAGCTAAGTATCTGTGAGGCATCAAAGGTCAGCACTTAACAGCTGAGATATCTTCTTCCACCATAGCAACCATAATCAGGCACCACAGTTCCGCAGCACTGACCGGCCTCTTGTCCTTTCATAGTTACATCCACGGCTGACAATGCTTGCGTTTTCCTCCCATCTGCTGAGATTTGTTTCATGAGCTGCAACGAGGTATCCGAAACACCAAAAATATACTATGACCTCAGTTTAGTAATCGTATTCAAATCCTTCCCCAACTTTGCAAATTGGGATTCATTACCCGCTATTATCTCCAAACCAATTAGAGGCTCGGCCCATCTATAAGTACCGTGACTCCACCCATGAATAAACACATGGGGGGGGGAAACAAGAGGAAAAAAATCAAAACCTTGTGTCGCCAAAACTGGTGCAAGTTGCTCACAGAAGCGTGCAAAAACAAATGTCTAATAATACCCCACTGCTTAATAGATACAAAAACAATAGCGGTGTCGCTTTCTCACACTGGAGCATGAATTGCTTTAATTAAACCGAGCCAACTCAGAACGTGGACCTATGAGTCCTCAGGAGAATCACACAAAATAGGACAATTAAAGATTTAGTTTAATAACAGGATAAAACCGGCTGCGCTTCTCAAAGATTCTTTCAACTTATTTAGAAATCAGGGTCAGTTAATGTGGCTTCATAAGCTCGTTAAAGAGGCAAAAACAGCTCTAACTAATATGACAAAACAGGGATGAAACACTGGTAAATGCATTAGTAACCACACCACACTGAGGTGTGATATCGTGTTATCTGACCAGACGTGGGCAGACAGGATGTTCGTCACATTCGGAACGACGCAGTAACACGACTAGTTTGTCCTTTGTTAAAATACTTTGTTCTCACATTTTGCCGAATCTCCCCGACTGTCATATACTCACGTACAGTATCTTAAGTGATAAATTAATCATGCTCTTTTCAGTCGTAAATGTGGAATACACTGATCCAAGCTTCAAATGTCAATTACCCCGATGCCATACCGAGCGTTGTACTTGCAACTCAACAGCTGTTGACGTCCCAGCCCTCGTCCCCTGTAATATCAAAGTCAGCTACTTTGACAACTGTTAAAATAAAGAAACCCTCACTCAGCTTCTTATCCCTCCAGTACATCTTTTACCTGCCAGATTGTTTAGGCTCCTTTTCCCAGCTTCACCTTGTGTTTTTTTTTAATCCCGGCAAGTTTCAATAAATCAGTTTTTATAAATTTAGCACCTTTCAGATGAAAGAATGAGACTGAGAATGTTTGACAAATGACTGACGAAACATTAAAAGGAACAACTTGAACAAACAGACATTTACATGTATGAATACAGACAGGTATTTATAAGGTGATTATAAATTAAAAATGTAAAATTTATGCTTTTCACATAAAAAAGATATACACACACACACCACATATTCAAACCCCTTCAATCAATACATGTCCAAAACTTTTAATATATGCCAGTGTAATGGTAATGACATTGGAAAACTAGTGAAATCAGACTAATAAAAAAATAAAGCCAGTGAAGTAAATCATTTAGAAAATGTTCACTGAAATGTGAGACAGAAAGCAAAATGAAATGGAGCTAAAATATCAGTACGTTAACATCTCATAACATAGAGAAATATTCATAAATACATTTAGAAAATTATTAAAGAGAGAAATGAATGATATCAACCTTCTACATGATTGAAGCTGTTTGGACTGAAAACGAATGACTCGATGTTTTTCTCCTCAGAAACAATTAAAAGTAAAGGCAGATGATTGCAGAGCTGTGCAGGTTAACCAACAGTTTAACCTTCGAAGTTCTGAGCAAACTTTTTTTCCCCAAACTTGTGACATTTTCTTTGGGGCTGGAAAAGCAATCTCTGGATACTATCACAATGACCAAAGTTTGACCGAGCTGTTAAATAATTTACTCTCTGTGGTTAAATAAATTGACACAATGTTTGATATTATTCAATTACACTGATCCGTTTAAGTAACACGTTGTTCACATGGTGTAATCTTCAATTTACAGTAATATTTTAAGCTTAATCAAACTTTGTGCTTGTTTGCTCTTGTTAGCTCCCAGGAGATTATATATATATATATATATATATATATATTTTTTTTTTTTTTTTTTTTTTTTTTTTTTTAATGAAGTCTGCATTCAGGGGCAACGTGAGGTAAAATAGTTCAATATGGCCTCAGTTTCTCGGTAGTGTAATATCAGCTAAAACCACTTTTTTTCGATTGCTCTGGTCTTGCCTTTTCACACTCCGTTTCCGGGTTTTAGGTGGAATAAATAGAACGTTTTCCCTGTGATTGGTTGAGAGGAGGTCATGACCTGCTTGCATATTTAATGATTGTAAGAATTCTGGAGGCTCCGACCGTATCTGGTCTGATTTTCAGTTGCGGATGAGCATTTTCTTGTTCCAGCATTATCACTCAAGTGTTTTAGAAACGATTGTAAGTTCACTTTATTGTGTTCTTTTTCCCTAAAAAGTAACAGCACCACTGTGGCTCCACAGGCTCAAACTGGCGTAGCTGCTCAGGAAAACACTACACCAATGGTTCCGTGGTGATCAGATAGCGCGAGAACAGTTTTTTTTCCCCCTCAAATTACTTTGACACTACAGCTTTACAAAGGTCCACATTGTCATTTTCATGCTTACGTCCACCCATTCTTTGAAGGCTCCCCTTAAATAAATCATCCCTGTTCGAGTCGAACAATAGATGTGCGTCATCACGACAGGATAAGGGAACGAGCATGAACGGAATGACCAGAATTACCCTACAGCGGAGTAGAGATACACATGGCCGAGGAGCTATTTCAATCAGCTTTAAAATCATAATAGACCAGCCACTTCATTCAGAATTAAGTTTGACAAATGATCATTCTCATTTGGAATTAGGTGTTTAAAAGGTCATTTCAAAGAAGAATTAGCTTTTATTTGGAATTAAAACCAATATGTAAAAGTGGCAAATTTTTTTGCAGTTTTCTCCCTCCCCTCCCTCATTTTCAGAATGTGCATGTGTGTTAAACCTGATGATGGATTGTTTTGTTTTTTTTTTTGTTTTTGTTTTTTTTTCAGTTTTGGATAAAGATAACTCCAAATCATAACAATTTGTTGGCAAAGCAAATTAATCCGACTATCCCTCAAAAATACTTAAAATATGTCCTTTCATTCACGTAAAAGGTGAATTAACTGCCATGCAGCGTTCTGCCACTAGTCGGAGCAACAGAGCAGGTAACATCCACTTATTTCCACTTACCTCTGAAAGTAAAAGTTTCAGTCAAGATAACGTAATATAAATAAAGGTTGACCAATATGTTCTGCTAAATCTTACCCATTTCCTGACTGATTTTCTTTTTCGGACTAGTTTCAACTAACTTTTGTTTCATCAACGGGAATTAGATGCCGCAACCATCCTGAACAACAACCAGCCATCAATGAAATCTCTTCCCATCGTGGTTAAAGCCCTCCCTCCCTCACACTGTGAGATGAGGAGAACATTCATGTCTGAAGAGTGAGGCCTGGTGGAGACGCCTTCGGTCAATTGTTAGAAGTGTAAGAACAGATTGCAACAGTTGAGTCTGTGGAAGCCGCGCCGTAGATATTGCCATAAATATTGCATGCTGCAGATGTGTTTTATTGAACTACACATGACAGGCGGACACAGTGTGTGAAACTGGAGTGCATCTGGATGGTGCTTTTGGGTCAGAGACAGATCATGACGTCTCCAAGCAAAGAGGAATCTGGTATCAAAGAGCTGCCTTGCTGAGGCGACAGAGAGGAAGAGGGCCTTATCATGTCCAAGCTTGAAATATTTATTTGATACAATAGACACTTACAGTTGCCGGAGCTCAAGTGTGACATGATTGAAAACCAGAGAAATCCATTAATGTTTCACATGTGGCTCTGAGTAAAAGATGAACCAGGCCCCCTCGTTCTTATTATTCTCCTTTTATTTATATATTCAATAACAGTAGGTAATACAGTAGGAGGCAATTAATCATTTTGCTGACTTTTCTTCCTATTCCTCTGCCCTGAGTGTTGTTCACTGAACATATTGTTTCAACTGAAGGCGCTGCCTTAAATGAATTCTTATTAGTCGTCTAAAAATAGTCTCCTGGTTTCAGGGTCTGGCTGCCTGTAATCTGACAAGCACAGAGGGAGCATCATGACCAGCCAGCTGCCAGAGCCTCAATGAAAAACATAAAGAATACAGGCATTATATTCTAACTCTCCTGTGGAGCATCAGCCACGGTTAGGAAAGATTTCTTACTGATCATTAGCGCCGGCAAATCAATACAAGAAGACAGCCACGGCTTGTCTAACACTGTACAGCGAATCGCAACAACACTGCTCTTGACTGTTTCATCAGGGCTTTTTTTTTTTTCTTTCTTTCAAAGACATGCGTTTCATCCACAATAATTTGACATTCGGAGTGGAACACCGAGGCACGATTTGATGAGATCCCATTACTGTACTTTCACACTCAAACTACTGACATGGCTTCACGGCTAATGATATGTTTCATGCTATGTTCATTTCTGCTCACACCACAGAGCTTCACGGTGGCTGCATTGGAGGCAGATTTATTAAAGCTATTTGTAAGGCAAGGTGTACCTAGTGAACGACTGTTCGTTTTAATTAATATCATCATCCATAAGAACACAACAGCTATCACTGCCTTACTATATTTACAGTCAGGAAATATGGTTTGATGCAGACAATAAGAGAAATGCATAAACTCCCAAAACACATGACTCCCTCTTTGTCTAAGAAATTGCCTGATATGATTACACAGTTTAAAAAATGACTAAGCTGAGGCAAGTCAGCGTATAATTGGCCTTTAGGATCAACTCCGAAGCCCTAAATCCTTGCTCATTATATGCTCAGACAATTTGAAAGTTACCTACACGACCATGCCAGATACACACAAACTGCATTTTTAGCTTGGATCCAACGAAACTATCGACTCCAAACACAACATCCAGATGTTCATGATAGAGATGTTCCGATACCATTTTTTGCCTCCCGATACCGATTCCGATACTTTTACTGTGGGTATCGGCCAATACCGAGTACCGATCCGATACCAGTACATTATAAAATAATACCACGCCTCGCCTGCATGACTGTCACATGATTATCACTGTGGTGAGGCCTGGCTCAGGTTAAACCCTCTAAAACATGAATCAATACAGCAAATTCAAGCCATTTATTTTTAAATAGAACAGTGTAAAAAAAACAGCAGTGCAAATGCAATTGAACTAAATCAATCTCGGAATAATTATTTTCAATAACTTAAAGTGCAGCCCCAACATTTTTAAATTAAAGGGAATTTAAATAGAACAATATAAAACAGTAGTGCAACGACAACTTAAGTAAATCTAGAAATATATGTTGTTGCATTTTTAAATTGAAGTGCAGACACAATATTGTAAATTGAAGTCATTTAGATAAAACAGTATAAATAACAGTAACCTAATAAACAAATGTAGGTTTTTTTTTAATTAGGGTGCAAACATAACATAGTAAAATGAACAAGGCATTTAAATAGAACAGTAAAAAAAAAATAGTTCAACAGCAACTTAAAAGATTACTTTCCAAAATGTTATAGTCCAAAACCAACCTATGAAGTCACATTCAAAAAATAAAAATCCAAAGAGCAGAAGCTGCACTCTAAACAAAAAAATAGGCTTCTTTAACGGGCGCTGGACGTCTGTCACGTGATCCATTCTTCTTCTTCTCAAGAACAGCAGCTGCAGCACAGTGGCAAAGAACTGTGTCAGAGCTAACGACCAGCAGATGGCAGTAGTGCAGCCAACGGGATGCAAGCTGCTGCTCTTCTTACAGAAGAAGAAGTGTGAGTGCTAACGGAGCTAACGGAGCTGACCAGTAAATAGATTACTAATTGAATTAGTGCGTTTACATGCAGTCAATAACCCTTTCTTAACCAGAATATTCGCAATAACCCGGTTGCGCACAGCCATGTAAACACGTGCAAAAACCTGAATATGCTCATATTCCGGTTTTTAAAAACCTGAATATTACCCCTGGGTTACTCCTTTTCTAACCTGAATTTCTGGTCATATAAACGCGCATCGGAATATCCCGGTCGAAAGGGACATGAAATACTGCTCTGCGCATGTTCTACCCACAAGGAATCTCGGTCATTTGAGTCCAGGAACTACTTGTGACACAGTTTAACTGCTACTAAGTAAATAAAATGTGCCAAAACGATCGTTCAGTTCTTCTCTTTTACTGAAAAAAACGGTGCATCGCATCATTAAACATATTACCACGTCTCGCTGGCTTACTCTTTTTCTAACAACATGCAGAGAGAGCCTGCAGCGCCCTTCTTTTTCTGTGGTGTCTGTGTAAAATAAGGTTGAGCATGCAAACAGCACACCTAGTGGCATAAAGTGCAAATGCAGTCATGGCGTCGTCTGTGCTCCGCGGTTTGAATGGGGAGATCCCTGATCATGTAAACAGGAGTAACTCTGTCTGTTTAAGCATGTAAACGGGTTATTCCAAATGATTCAGAAACTGGAATATTGACCTTAACCCGAATATTGACTGCATGTAAACATACTGACGTGGTATGGGATCGGTGCCTGGACTCCAGTACTCGCCGATACCGATGCTAGCATTTTCGGCAGTATCGGCGCAATTTCCGATACTGGTATCGGAATCGGAACATCTCTAGTTCATGAGACGCTCTGCACTGACTTTCACATCCTGACTTCAACAAAACACAAAATGCACAATAAAAGGAAAGAAATTCCTCAAACTGGGATGAATTAAATCTATTCATGGGGTTCGGGTCCAGATTAGAGGAAAGGGCGAGGTTCAGCGTCGGGGTTAAGAACATCTCTCATGTTCCATCTGTCTGTTGATGAGGCGCCGGCAGCTTTCTGTGTGCCAAACAGAAACTCTCGGAAACTTGAAAAACGAATAAAATTTACATGTGTTTGAATTTTGTACCAAGTAAAAGTCTCCAGGAGAATGTGGAAAAACAAAAAAAAAGTCGTCCTCGCTCAGAGGCGCCGCTAGGGAAAAAAAAAAAAAAAAAAAACTAAAATCAATTTCAACTTTGTTCTTTTTTTTTTGTTTGTTTGTTTTTTCACGCCACATTTCCATTGAAAAAAAATGTTCATTTTAGGCTGGCAAACCTAGTTTATTTCCAAGACCATTTAATCTCAGTAAAGTATAAAGGCGACAAGGCTTGTGTGTTCGGAACCAAGCAGGGACGATATGAAAAGCTGAAGAGTGAGTCTGAATGCAGAAGAACCACAAACTGGAGAATCAACAAAAAACAGGAAACTTTTCTTATTGGCTTTAATTATCTGCCAGACTTCAGCAGCCATGAGGGAGTAAAACATGTTGAGTTTCACTCGGAAAAAAAAGAGTGCTGGACACTTTCGAAAGATCACATTCCTGAACACGAGTAATTAATATGCGTCTTTCTTCCTCTTTCAGTGTCTGCGACGCTCCGACCTGCATCTCAGTCCACGGGGAGGAAGGTGGGGATGGACTTTTTTTTTTTCTTCCCCTTTTTCTTTTTTAAATGCACAAGAGGCCCCAGTGAGGACTGGCTTTAACACATGCACCAATTACAGTGAGCACAGCATGCCTCCTTTTCCAAACACTGCTGAACGCGCCACACACCCCCTGAGAAAACATCTGCCTCGGCACACACATCCCAATTCTGCTCCTGCATATTATTCTGGTGCACATGAGCGCACACACACACACACACACACACCAAATAAAAATAAAAATAACTGTTTCTTGTTAAGTGGTGAAGCACATTTTAATTTCCGTCTTTCACATTAAATTGTAATACATATCTCCGTTGGTCTTATCCTAATGCTCACCAACTGTGAAATTAGAAATTACTTCCAAAAGTACCAAAACAATGAATCTTTAATCTTTTTTTTTTTCTGTTGCCATACAAATTAAACCATTTTAGAAAATTGTTTTTTTTTCCTTCCTCCCCGATGCTGATTTGTCTCGTCTCTGTGAGATACAGCATCATATTCTTTGGATATTAAAGACTCCGCGTTACACCTGAACCACTGTTTCCATTCACTGATTCACTGAGCTCAGTTCAGTGATGAGACCAGCTGAGTAGATCCCCAACATCTGCCGCTGATTTAGACGTAATGGAAAAATAAAACTAAACACTGAAGAACGATCAATAAAGATATCCACAGTATTTTGTTCATGTGGTCACAAATCTAAGATTAAACCCTGAAATAAAGACAATATGTACTTTCAAACTTTGAGATACATTTTAGCATTTGAAATAACATCCTATATATATTTTCAATCATTGCGCTCCAACAAAGTGAGCGGCTGGCAGGATGCGGCGTCGTCCCAGAATCATAATGGCTATCTCAATGTTTTATTTTATAAATACACACAGCAGTGTACAATCCTAATTCAGAGTCTGAATAAGATAGCAATAATTAGAAAACATTTAAAAGCTGGTGAGGCAATGAACCACCACAGGCAAGCATAATAGTTTCTAATTTTGTGCATAGCCATTGAGGGAAGCAAGAATCGCTTTAATTATTTATTATCAACAGTAATGTGTGCAGAAAGAGCATAATTTGTGTGAAAGATTTAAGACCCACATGCCTTGTATCGCTTTAATGGTCTCTAATGTAACATTTCCAGTTCTCACACACACACTGACTCATGCTCACACGCACACATCTTACTTTAGGGTGAATTTTTGAAATTGTTTTGGTTAATTCCGTAATATTTTGGTTTAATCGTCCATTACGTGTTCATTTATGTTTGATTTACTTCTCAAACAATTCAGCTATCTGAAAGACACTTAGAATTCAAATAAAGTGCAAGAAAACTTAAAAGTATATGAAATAAAACAGATGACAGGAGAGAGAAAAAAAATGACCTTTTAAAACTAGAAGAAAACGACCAAGTGATGGAGAACATTTGCCACAGAGGTTTAGGGGAAAACAAAAAAGTCTCCAATGAACAGATGAAACGCTGCAGTCCAATGAGTGCAGGAAACACAAGACTTTCAGAGAGACGGACAGAACTGCAGGATTGTAAATGATGCACAAAGTTAGAAAATTAGAGCATGGAAAGCAGAGACAAGAGGGAGAAGCTCGGTGCATTAAATAAAGTTTTACAGAAGTCTAAACGTAGTACAGGACCAACAGCTGCTGCAAACGGAACGAAGCTCGGCCGTTTAGAACATTGTACCTTCAGAGGAGAATTTAAAGTCTTACTCTGTTTTACAGTCAGCAAGTAAAGAAAAGCTCGGATGAATTATGATCTCCTGTTGGTTCCTGGTCAACTTTTGAAAGTCTTGCATCCAAACTTTCACAAACATTCATCATTTAAACATTCATCTCCATGATCAATGGATCAAGACAAATACAAAACTAAGTAATAGAAATATTACCTGATTTAAAATTCAATGGTAAGCAGAAACTGAAATCTCTTTTGTTCAGTTAAGACAGATAAAGAAAACAATCGAGGATAATCTGATATAACCAGAGCCTCTAATCTCCGCCGCTTTCACTTTGAAACGAATGCTCACACATCAAAAGAGACTTTATCTGTTTACTTGTTTATTACAACCAGCTGTTTTAAGATAAATGTGAAATAAACTTCTATCACTGTCCTGATAAATATTGTCTGAACACAAAATAAATCTACATTCCTTCAGATGCAAATCGCACATGAAATGAAACACCTGTGTTTTTCACAGATACGCCTGTTAATTCAGGTCTTGAATATTGAAGACGGTTTCACACAGAGCCTCAGGTGTCCCAGCAAGGGATACTGATAATCTGTCCTTCACAACTCCCGGGAAGATGAATTAGGGGTCGTCCGTTTCGGATGGTTAAAGCAGGGATAATATGTATGCTCCATCTGCACTATCTAATTTGAAGGATGTGCTGCGCGATTCCCCAACCACGGCTCGCAAAGGTAGGAGCCTCAATTAAAACTTCCAACTCCGCAACAGGTTCCCGCTGAGGAAGACCGCGACCTCCTGTGCTTCCGCCCCGCATCAAACTGTTTGGCAATTCCATGCAGTTTATGCTCTGAAATCACTCTCGCTCAGATTACGGAAGGATGGGTGCACAGTGAGCCCCGCCAAGGGTTCCAGGAGTCAGGAATCCATGCACCAGTTTCTCCTGATAATCAAAGCAACACTCTTTGTATTTCAAATAAGACTGTATTGGAAGTATTTCAGTTTTAGATATCTTACCGTCAACAAAGGAATGTGCAAAAATATGATCGCTCACCTATCCAGTCGAGAAACGATCCCCTTTTTCCACTAAATAAACTCATATGGATACTCATACTCATATGCTTCAAAGCATGTCAAACATTTGAAATGAAGATATATAGAATATAGTGTAGGGTATTTTTATATTTTTGCAAAAGTGTAGTTCAAGTTGCATTCACGAAAAAATGCAATTCGGAGCTACTGTCATTTATTAGGTGTGATTTAGTGCTTTCACTATGACATTCTTTAGGGCTACACATTATTTGCAACATCAAAAATCTGGTTTTATTTGTTTTTACACATTGAGTTAAGGCCACAGGGAGCTAAAGAGGAGCTCCGCGGCTGCACCCAGCTCCAGAGCCATGGAGTATCGACTGACCTCTGCAGGAGCCTGACCTCCTCAACGGAGGTCAAAGTTGATGTATGAATGTAGAAGTATTCACAGTTCACACTGTGAGTGGATCTACTGATAAATGCTTTGCTAAATTTGGCATTCATGCTATATTACGGTCTTGTTTCTGACCTGCGAAAGACAATATCTTAGAAGGCAACTTTTAATCATCACTGTCTGATAAAACCGAAGACAGTAGACGAGAGTCAGTGTTGCTAAAGACAAAAACAAATGCTTGTAGCGCACTTGGTCAACTTGCTGCAGTGTATATGTATGTATACAGACGTGTGCTCGGATGTAAAACAGCAGCTTCTTCCTTTAGGAGAATGTTAGGCTGTAACTGAAGCACCACCAGGGTGCAATAAGATTGCAGAGCGTTGCAGTATTCACGCTTTGTATTTCCTCCACTGTGGAACACAATATATTACATAATTTGTTACCAAATGAGCAGTTACTTGTCAGAGTGAAATCTTTTGCTTGTCACCACTCACTGTCAAACGCGTGACGTCTCATTTCACGATGTCGAGTGAGGGCAAACGGGAAAGGCTCACACAAATTTCACCGGGAAAAAAAAAAAAATAGTTGCACTGTAACCTCATTTCTGTAAGCGCAAAACACACTTCAACACTCCCCTACACAGAGGAGCACAATGACGCCCAGCCAGGATGAGCAACAATTTCTTG
The DNA here is from genome assembly GCF_902148845.1 of Salarias fasciatus. Taxonomy (NCBI): domain Eukaryota; kingdom Metazoa; phylum Chordata; class Actinopteri; order Blenniiformes; family Blenniidae; genus Salarias; species Salarias fasciatus. The sequence goes on along the minus strand of NC_043745.1, from coordinate 14,063,491 downwards.
CCAAGGAAAACTATGTAAAGGCTGTCAAAACCCACCTCTGCATCCATGACTCAAGAGTGACTATGTAGGTCAGCACCCGCTGACAGGCTCTATATGCTCACAGGGAGTAGCTGCGTATTGCAGAGGCAGCTCATGAACGCACACACACACGCACACACTCATGCACGAGTCAACCATTTAAGGCTGAAAACAGTGTTTGTGGGTACAGAAAGAGGTTACAGACGCCCGAGGACCAAGCAACCGAATACAGCCTTACAGAACTCAGTTGATGGCAAAAAACAAGAAAAGTAAAAGTTCTAATTATGAAATCTATTCATAGAAGTGTGAAAACGCAACAGCGTTTTACAGTTGTCCCTTGGTGTGTGTGTGTGTGTGTGTGTGTGTGTGTGTGTGTGTGTGTGTTTACCCAGTGATGGACTGGCGGCCTGTGCAGGGTGTATTCTGCCCTCGCTCATACGAAGCTGGGATTGCACAGGACCAAGCGGCACAGAAGAGGGATGGATTCACTAAATGAGCAATACAAGACGCCATCACAGAGTTGCTCTTATCGACTATGTTCACTAATGTCAGAGGAACTATTCTGCATGAGAAAGAGGCACAACGCACTGGCCATAAGGCGAGAGTCCCTAACTACTGCCTTGTGGGGCCTTGTTTATCATCAGCAGCAATTTTTGTGTGGCAAATATTCCCACAACAGCCTTTGATGTAATTACTTTCCAAACAGCTCCCCTCCAGCCAATATCCTGTTCTAAATTCACGGCTTGGCTGGTCCGCAACGTCACTGGAACACACGCAGATCTCATTTGTTGCCCCGCGGAGGAACAAAGACGCTATAGTTCCACAGGACCGACTGGCATCCAGTGCTACGGTCTGACAGACGGGACAGGTGAAGCAAGGATCCCAGCTTCCTCAGACTTAAAATAAAAATGATGTGCTGGCTACTTCTTTTTTAAGGAAAAAAAAAACCCAGTGAGAAAGCACTGAGCTGCAGTTAGATAAGGTAAGGCTGTGGTAGCAGACTAAACAACCTGCAGTTAGCTCCATTCTCGGAATACAATTTCAGCCAAGGACAGCAGCACAGCTACAGTCCAGCAGTCAAGCCTCTGTTTCTCCTCGGAAAGCCAAGGGACACAAGTAACTTTCAAACTTCTGGAATATACTTTACAGCAAGTCAGTACATCCATTCATATTCTACCGCAGCTCTGTCCACACCGGGGGTTGCAGGGAGTTAATACATGTATGACCTCAATCTAGACACTGTATGCTACAACAACAGTGAATCAAACGCTTTTCTGCTGCACCCGGACCGGATAAACAGAGGCACTGCACGATCTGGCACTGCTTCCTCAGTTCAATTTACTCTGTGTGGGATCAGTAACTGCAACACAGCCCGTGAACAAAGGGAGACTTCAAAGTTAAAGTTCAGTGGGGGATCAGCGGGTTTAGAAAAGCACCAATACACAAAACGTTTAAGAAGCCACTCATTTGTGTAAAAGGGGCTCTGGGCATGATGGGAAATATCACGATAAACAATTTCATATCACAAGATGAGGCCTTGTTTAAAATCTTTTAAACTGAAAGAATAAAAGTTAAAGAAACCTGAACTGTGATTTGGATGGTTGATGGTTTTAATTTTTTATGGTCAGAACTTGAGCAGAATTCAAAGAATTTCAACATATAATTCAAATATCAAGAGCAAAATAATGAAGACAACTTGAAAAATCCATACATTACTCAGTTCTGTGTAGTGGAGATGAGTCTAAAAGTGCCTTTTGTTAAAGGAATATTTCACCCAAACAACGATTTGGCCTCATTTTCTACTCACCCTCATGCTGAGCAACACTCTGGAGCACTTTTTTATGTCTCAAATGCAGCCGGAGATCCGGGGGGATTTTCGTTGTCAACAAACTTCCGTATAACAGGGACCGATAGAGCCCGAAAGAAAAAGGGCCATAAAGTCCACAAAACGTGCCTATTTTCCTTCATACTGCTCGTCCGCTGTATTCCAAGTGTCCTGAGCGGGTAACGTCCATAATTAATTCGAAACGAGGTCATTTAGTACATTTTTCGAGCCTAAACAGTGCTCTCTCATACTTCCACAGTGCACGTCTGCACGCGCACCCTGAAGTCTGGAAGCCGCGGCAGACCAAGCCAGACGCTTAAAGCTCGTGTCCGGAGTTTCCGTTCGTTTCCAACGTATGTATAATTTTTCAACAGAGCTTAAATGTGTCAGTCTGGTTCGATAATAATAATAATAATAATGCATTGGTTTTATATAGCGCTTTTTCAGGACACTCAAAGACGCTTTACATTGCATTATTCATTCCCTCCATACTGGGTGGTGGTAAGCTACTACTGTAGCCACAGCTGCCCTGGGGCAGACTGACGGAAGCGAGGCTGCCAATCTGCGCCATCGGCCCCTCCAACCACCACCAACCATTCACTCTCACAACTTTCATACTAGGCAAGGTGGGTGAAGTGTCTTGCCCAAGGACACAACGACAGTTTTACGCCTGCGGGAGCGGGGATCGAACCGCCAACCTTCCGGTTATAAGACGACCTGCTCTACCAACTGAGCTACTGTCGCCCCATCGCCGATACTGTAATATAATATTAGCATAAAGCAATATAAAAATTTATTTATGAGCCCCGCCTTCGTCTCATAGACCCCCATGTTATCCGAAAAAGCGCCGGTCAGCTTCAGCCAATAGATTTCGAGCTTCCGCATTCTTGTGTTGTCAATCAAAGTGTGCGCGCAGCTTCGCAGCCAGAGAGCACGGCCGCTCCCCCAGGCAGAGGTGAGTTAGCAACGCAGCAGCCGCCCCGCTTACCTCGGATATATCCATTGTCTGCTGAACATCCACCGTAAACAGCTAAACATGTAGGATGCTGTAGGAGTCGGAGGCTCTCATTTTCACCCGACAGATAATAGCGTGCACAATTGAAGGGGCGTGGCTTGGTCGCTCATGAAAGCAGAGGGAGGGCGGAACCTCGAGACATTGGATTTAAAAAAAAAACCTCTCTCGTTCAAAACTCCGGACACGAGCTTTAATGGAGCAGAGCTTAAGTCACACTCACCAAATTTCAAATGAGCCACAACAGTTTGGTGTTTGGTGTTATACCAACTATTCTCCACCAAACACTGCAGGAACAGGGCAGAGCATCAAGTGACTACTGGATATGATTACACAGTAAATAGCTACACGTTTATAAAGTTAGGTGCATGGGAGTGTGCTGCGACTGCTTTCAGCACACAGTTAAAATTTGTTTTCAAAAAAACTCAAGCCTCACTCAAAAAACTCAAAAAACCCTGGAAGATCTTCAGCTGGATGTTTACGTCACAAGGATTTCAAATGAAAATGGAAACCTTCAGTTGTGTTTTGGATGTCAGGTTACACGCTAGCGGTGCTCAGCGCCACTGGAAATGCTACTTTTTGAAACCAGTTCCCAAGGTGAAGCTTTTCAAAAAAGCTCCAATTCCATCTCCGTATAAATTCGGAACAACACAACTGCGTATGCACATCACAGCCACAGGAAATAGTTATTCTGCTGGTTCCATTAAGAAAAAACAAAGACCACCCGCCCACCAGTGTTGTATCATGCTCAGGATTTCTGCCATTCCCAGGATTTCATTTTTAAAATCTTTTAATGTTGATGAAAAATATTTCTGTAATGAAAATAAGTAAATGAAAACAAAGAATGCATTGACAATCAAAATGTCAGGTAAATGGGAGTGTCAGCCAGAAGCATTGATTATAATTACATCAACAGATGACTGCTGATTTGGGCAACACCCTCTAACAAACAACATGTTTGAACTGCCTCAATGTCTCCAGTGTAGCTGGAAAAAACAGGAAGACAATACAACAAAAGAAGCTTGTGAAATTTTCAAGTCCACTCTCATGGTAGTAAAGTTCTCAGATTGGCAGGAACCATCGCCTTGGACAAAAGCCTGAAAGCCCAAAAGCCAAAACTAACAATATTGTTGTCAAGTTTACAATATAATGTCAAAGATCGGGTTTTCAAAGCAAAGCAAAAAATTTAGAAAAGCACTTCAGACCTCCAAACTGCACATTCTGGTGAACAATGGAAGGAATCAAACTTCTTGCTGAACTAAATAAAAAATATGACAATAAACTGGCTGAAAAAGGAATGACGTTAAAAAAAGACACAGCAGTCTATAAGCAGACAAAGTTTATCTCCACTCATAATTGTCAGAGTATAATGAATTATCTGAATGCAGTAAAAGCTGTAAAGTTCTGAATATGACCTTCAGTGTTTATAAAGCTCCACAGGTGTGGATTAATCTCAAGGATTAACAACCATCCTCATCTGTGCTTGCTTTTAAAAATAGATTAAACTGGCACTTGCTGCTAAAATATTGCCTATCACGACTTGTTGTACGTGAGCTTTATGAGTGGACAGGGATTAAAGTTGAATGTTATTTATATTTATAAACTTCTATTTCCTGCATGTGTCCAAATTCCTCACTTAAAACCTTAGATTCCCAGGATTTCACACAAATATCTCATCTATCCATTTTAGAACAAACTCTTGAGACAACAACCTAAATAGCTCCAGTGTGGAAGCACCCCGTCTGGGACCAATGGTTCAGATTCATGTTATTAAGACGGACCAGTGCCTGATTCTGTCATGCAGCCTCGTTTAGGGAGATTATGAGATGATACTCCCGTTCGGATGAAAGAACTCCAAAATCATGTCAGTGGTTTCTCAGAACAGGTGTTCACCTTACTTAAAGGTATAATGGACGATTTTCTCGAGAAAGTCGAAGCCAAACGTCTGTTACTCGCTTTTTGAAAAACGCGCATGCGCCAGACCATCCTACCTGCTCTGCTGCTCCTACAAGCGCGCTTGACGGCGTGACGCAAGCATTTCTCCAGCGTGATTGACATGTCGGAGGACCAATAGTTGAGACTCGCATCACGCTATTCATTGGCTAAAACATCGTCCATTATACCTTTAAAGTATGAACTTCTGTATATAATGAATGCAACTGAGGTCAATTTCATCTGCATGGCTGGTTTGAAAAATATCAAGACGAAAATACATTTTTCACCTATTGTGGGCTCAAAGCAAAAGTCTTTGGAATAAATACTTTTAAAGGGCATTGCGATTTTCATTGGCTAACCAACCAGTGACTGTTGAGATATTGTATCAAAAGATGCCAAAGTCGACCCTTTGAGGGCATTTCGATCCTACAAAGTTAGAAGGATCAACACAGTGAAGTGAGACATTCTCTCAACAAATGGTCCCGATGGTGAAGGTCACACTCAAGTCACGTTTCCTCTTCTGATCAGGTTTTGTAATTTAATGCGAAGCAATCCAACAATCTATTTGAAGGTAATATAAATACTTTAATAGACTATAAATGTCACTAAACAGCTTGGCGGTTTGTTTTTGGATGACTTGATTGACCTGAGACACAGATCGTCTCCTAAACTGGTCCTGCATCTCTCAAACTAGAGCTCACCTCAGATCCAGTCACGTCACAGATATTAGATAGTACCACAACCGTTTTAAAGTCAACAACAATTCTACAAAACATAAATTGATTACATTTCAGCCATAACAAATCACTTTTTTCTTAATATACCTGTAAAAATCCACATTTTTTCCCGGCAGCAGAGAAATGGGGACAAGTGAAAGTGAACTTGCGGGCCACTGTGCCAGTTTGATAAATAACACATGTCTCCAGGTACAGAATATGAGGATCAAAATGCTTAGTAAATTAAGCTCAGGGAGGCTTCAAAAGAACTCTAAATAATGTCCTTTTCATCACGAAGGCACTCTGTAAAAGGAGAGCGAGCTCTACAGAAAAGAAGGTGTCGGTGCAGAGAGGCTCAGCATGTGCACACCGTGACACACCTGTCAGCGTTGTCATGTGCAAAATAAAGATTCATTTCCTTCCTGTAAAATGACAAAAGAAACTTCGGAAATACAGTTGTTCTTGGAGTCACTGCCCCGCCATTGTTTTTCAAAGAATGCGGAGCAGAATACACTGAAATGTGCATTCTTTTATTCATGTCCTGTGTATAGAAATATAAATCAAAAACCAATAAGTCTCATTGTAATGTAAAATAATCTGTTCGGGGAGTCTTTCATCACATTTCGTGACTTTTGCAAGTTTATTGGTGGCAAACTGCGACGCCTGGCCATCAACCTTGACTGAAGTAAACAATCCAATTTCCACTTCTAAGCCTTGAAATGGCTAAAATTACCATTTTGCACAGCTGCACATAATTTTGCCAAACAGAGCTCATTATCATGTTGCAGTGACTGGAGTTGCTTCACTCCGTAACAGTCAGGACTGACTGGAAGTCTGCCGGTCACCAAAAAGTTTCCCACCCACGGCTCATCAAACCAACGTGACCTTTGAGCGAGGTATTGTCAGCATTTTCACAGACGCATCACCATTCTCTTAATGATTTGATGAAATGTGCTTCAAACTCTCGTACGGATTTAGGGTGGGGTGAACAGGGGAAATGCATTTCTGCTCATGTAACTTGACAAATTGTGCTTCAAGGTTTCTATTTATATCTTTCTCATCTCACAGGGAGGGTAGAATCTTCCCAATTCCCTTTGCCATTCGCCAGAGGCTTAGTGTGACATATTGCTAATCTGGTTATTATGCAATTTATCAGCCGTCTCTCTTTTACAGCCGTGCATGGGTATTATGCAGGTTTCTTATGAGCCTAACTGCAATAACACTGCAAGGAGCTAATGAGCAAGTGCTACTTCTTTGGTAATACATCTCAAGTCACTTCGGGGTACTCTTGTTGCAACAACTTGTTAGTCTAAGTCACTCCATTAAACTAACTAAATTATTTTTTTGCTAATGATATAGCCAGCCTCTCAGGCTGGAACCAATGGATTGTGACCAAAACAAGAGGGGAAGAACTCATCAGATTCCATCGTTTGACAGCCAACGCTTCTCAAAGCGAAAGTTACAGACCTCGCCGCGGACCGAAAGCCTCACGAAACCCGAACCCTCAATTGATGCGAGGAAAGCAGGCATCTCGGCGAGGATTCATTATTGCCTCCGGCATCTCTCAACATATGAGCTACGGCCGCAGCCACCAGAGGAAACTGTTTTCGCAATGTGAGCACGGCTTGATACGGATGACAGATCGAGAGCAGCCCCGAGCAAACATCTTCCTCCGGCCTTACATGGTCATCCTTTTGGAGGACGCCTGCGTTTTTTGCGCCATCAGCTAATTAAGGGTGGCCCGTCATTAAAGACGCGTAAATCAGAGCCTAATGTGGCTCAAGAGTCCTGGTGGAGACACTGGGCGGGAAAAATGTGGTCCTCTGATTTAATGGGCCCTGAACTGAAGGGGATATAAGTCTTGATAATGATAGTCAAGTACAGTGTATTGATCACCGCTCCCTCCGATGTCAATGTGGGTTAAGACAGCCAGGATGGAAATTGAACTGGGATTTCTCGGCTGTGTAGAGCAAGCCTGCACACAGCCGAGGTGGTCAAAATAACTTGACTGGTATTTTTTTCTAAGATTACCCTGGTTCGCTTTGTCATGTTTCCATCTGTGGCAGGGAAAAGGCTTCTCAGCAGGGCCTTGGGTAATTGCACTTATTACAGAAAAGTGGATTTTCTTTGGAAAACATTCACTTTCGCTAACTTTCAGATGACAGTCCCAGAAATTCATGTCCGCAAAGGAATTCGTCGCAAGCAGGTCTACAATTTGTAAACTCTCTAATTGTCAAAAGAATTAATATTTAGAGACAGTGGACGCCAAGTACTGAATTGCATGTGAACTCATCAATGCGCAGTCCAAATCTGCTCCAAACACAATTCCCTTTCCTGTCACTGCTCCTTCACCAAAGTGCTAAACGCTGGCAGAGGCTGCTCTGGGACATTGTTAAGACAGTTTGAGCTCTCCCTAATTGCAAGACAACAGCGGCAAAACTTTGACAGTCTGCGGCTTGCCATTTCACATTCGCCATCATTATTATAATGAAACATTAAATATTTATCATATATGAGCCAGGGGGAAGCATTTTGCCCAGCATCATTAAGATTTTGGTTAATTATCATGCCCCATTGGATCCAACACGTCGTGCAATGTGCCACTACCCTCTGTCCATTATCCACTATGTAATTATCAACACACTGTCTCGGCGCCATCACTGCGTTCTCTCTTTAGAAACATGTTAATAATTACCTCAAGATGTTGATTTGCCAAACACTGTTAATGGAAAGCTCCTATTCCTTTTCCTCACGCTGAATTCAAAAGGCATTTACGGAGGCACTTGGGAGTGCTGTGTGCAATTACCTGTTCACGGCGTTTTCAAAAGCACTTTGTTTTTTCACCCCCAACACCATATTTTTCCATCACACAGGACTTTAAATTAAAACCACAAATTGACAATGCCCCCACTCGGCGTAATGACTCACAATCTTGTGTGTGTGTCACAGTGAGAACAGAATCCTTCAAAAATGTGTTGTTCTGCCATCCATCATAATTCTACATGATTCACACATTACAGCAAATATGTTGCTGGTGCTTCAGAATTTACACAATGGTGTCAGAAAATCAATCACTCTTTCAAACGCAATATCCACAGAAAGAAGCGGGAAAAACAGCCTACCCAAGAAGACGAGTAGGTCATGGACAGCATCCCTCTTCTGACAAAGTAACACAGCAGACATTAAGGATGTGAATAAATAATAGTATGCATTACAGTGCAAAAAAAGGGAAAAAGGATAAAGACAATCCTCTGCTGAGAAAAATTCTTGTGATAAACAACACCCTCCACAAATCATATCAGGCCTTTTAAACATTTCACAAACTGCTATCAGTATGATTTAAATACATTTTCTCCTAATAAAACTCAGCATATTGTAATTTATAACACCCAGCAACAACATAGAGCACCAAATCACTGACACTTGTGATTTTAGTGTGATTTCTTTGAGACAGATGAACGGGGGGAGGGTTAACGCAGCCATCCTACAAGCAAAGGCTAAAATGACGGCGTTTTCAGGGAGAAACGGTTTCAGGAAGTGATAAATATTCCGGTATTATCAGTCCATCCGCTGATTAATCAACGCTTAATAAGAAGTTCGTCTACCTTCCTGTGACGTTTAGCAGGTGAAGGTAGCAAGGAGGGAGGGAACACACACTCACCAAACAGAAAACACATTTCTCTCCACAGGTCTGTGCTGCTGGCTCACCTGTACACGTGACCCACTCTGCCAGGTCTCAACTCTGATTGGCTGGAGGATCGAGCAGCTGCTTCTCCTGATTGGTCAGAGGCATCAGCTGTGAACAGGTCAAATCGAGAGACTGATCATTAGCCTTAAGTTTCTCAGAAATAGAAGAGGTTTGGGTTAATTATTTTGAGTAAAAAGAGTAAAAGAAAATCAATAAATTAACTGTAATAAATACAATATTAACGGAGCAAGTTTGTTCCAACCAATGGCAGCTGATCCGATTTGTCAATAAACCAATCAATCCTTATATCACACAAGCAAAGCAAGACATTGAAAGAAAGGAAAAGTGGAAAAAAAATATGAAAGAAGAAAAAAGAAGAGAGAATTTTCCATCTGAGTGTTCATTCATTCTCAGTAAGATCCACAAAGCAATGTCATGAATCAGACATTTCAGAAAAGACTCACTGAACTGAGCGGTGCTCATTTCCCAGTGTAGAGCATTTAACAGAAAAACTTCAAATAACAGCAGTTCCAGAGAAAGAACAGGCTCACATGCATTAACCAAATGTAGATGGAGTTTATTTCCAAAATACATTTGCTGCACAGTTTTCTGTTGTAACCATCTAGATTTCATAGTTGTTACTATAAAATTTTATTAATGTTAACTCAACTTCACACAATTTCCTTCCTCTTAAAAGGTGGCTTATACATTTGATTATGAACAACAATTACATTAAAATAATCTATTTTCCAAATTTTCACCGATGCCATGCATCTATTTTTCAGTTCTCTCTCAACACTCCTCTTGGTTTTTGTGCATGTCTCTCTAAATGATTTCTTGTTTGTTTCATCATTGTCAACATCATTTGGTACTCCATATCAGAGAAAAACATGATCAAAGTATAAAGTTTTGAAGGTTAACAAGTTGCTATATAGAAGTAAAAATAAATGATGGAATTTACCCCAAAATCATCAAATACACTCGGCATCAAATTAACCACATCCGTATTCAAACTGAGCTTTTATCATCACTCCTGATTCATTATCCAAATGTTATCCTGAAGCCGTGGTCGGATTTGCTTGTAGTTTTGTGTTGTTCCTGTTTTTTTCATCAAGAAGCTGCTTAAAATCAAACCCAAACAGGACTTGATGAGTTCGATCACTGCGTTCATTGTGTAATCAGCACTCAGTAGCACTCAGTAATGAAAACTGCAGCAGCGTTTATTACAACAAACAGAAGACAGGGAACATCTCAAACTGATCATTTAATCAAAACAAAATATCAAAGGATTTTTTTTTTTTGTAATATGAGATTTTTGAATTTTTTTCAAATAACATAATTCTTGGATTTGGCTGTAAACACAACATTTCCATGAAAGTTTAAATAACTAATAAAGCGATCTGGCGGGATCTGTCAGTGGGAAAGGATTGGTGAACATATTTGTTCATCACGGAGCAATGGGCTGTCATATGGCTGAGAAACATTTCTTTCAGGCTCCCAGTGTGTCCACTGATGACAAACAGTAGGAAGAGGCACAGAAAGCAGCCTCATGCCTCTCCTCCTGCTGAGACGCAACTGCAAGCGTGTGAGTCACGTCGCATGTTGCCTTTCATGTGCGTCGCTCGCCAGGCGTTAATTACTGGTTTTGTTTGTGAGTCCCTGCATCGCTTCTCGCCTTGTGTGACACCTGACAGTGGAACGGGCCCAATCAGATATGAGCAATCCTTCCTCCTCTATTGACGGTCTCCCACCCCTGTTCGGTTATCAGGAAGCGTCGGGTCACGTGACCTGCCCTCATCACAAATGGCACATTTGGCCATCTGTCGCTGTTTGGCTGCAAGTTGGCAAAAGTGGGAGTAAATACATGAACTCCGCAGTCTGGGAATCACATTTCCTGCTTGTAATATTGACGATCGCAAAAAATAATCTCTGGTGTGGATGTGTTTCCTGGCACGCCAGATCTAATACAACAAACATGCTTGGCATTTAGAAAAACAGGTTGAGTCTTTTCACTGGAGGACAAAAACAACAAAACTGCATCACCTTTTGGTTCTTCTGTCCGATTTATAGCTTAATTGTGATAATTGTGGGCGACAAGAAAATACCTGTGGCATTATGTCCTGAAAGAGCTCTGAAGGTTTAGTCAGGCTTAATGTATTCGTATTTAGAGGAAAAGTGTCTCATCACTGAACGTGCCACGGTGGATTAATGCAAAACGACGCCTGTATTGTCTTAAATATGACATAACAAGCTTTGTCGTGTGAGTCTCCTCCATTATTCGGCTCATTCTTCGCTACAGGATCTTCTCGTTTAATGCTGACAAGCTACTTAATGGTGAAGAAATGCATTGGACCATTTGTTGGAGTGATATGAGTAAACAATGTACTATTATCTGGGTTTTATGATTAACTTGCAGCATGCAGAAGATTCTGGACGCGCTGAAATGAAATGAAAGTACGTTTAGATTTGTAGTTGATATTTTCCTTTACACACAGAAGTTAACAGGTTTGTCTGTCTTCCAATATTTAGGTCCTGTTACTGCCATTACCAGCTGGAAGCTGGACAATAGACAGTTGATTACATGAGAGAAATACATTGTGACATCCAGGATTGAGTTCATCATACTGAACGGAAAAGGAACCACAGCCACTAAAGCATCTTACATTCAAAGGCAGATTTTTATATTTTACAGCTATTTCATGTTTTTGAAGCAGCTATGTTGGTGGAATGATTATAAAAATGTTGAACTTTCAACTAGATTATCAATGAAACATTAAATATACCCTGAGTTTTGACTTTGTAAACTTAAAAGTACAAAGAATAACAGTAATTGTCCTCACGGGTAAAAGTTATTTTACGTGTCTCAAAGTGTCAAAACTTCATAAAGTACCTGTTAAGGAAGTCAAGAAATTTCTTCAAGAATTGTCCTCTTAGGACGATTGAAGAGCGAGCCAATTTCTCTAAATCTCTGGGTAACTCTCATCAGTCACGGGCTCCTATCAGCGCCTGGGCAGGGATCTGAGATTGAAGCTAATTGAAGCTGATGTCCTCTGAGTAGAGGGACGTCATAAAAATATATTAAAGCACTTCCAGCTTACAGTTGCCACTGTCTAAAATGTCATTCAGAAAAAGAAAAAAAAAAAAAGAAGAAAGTTGCAATGTGGAAGTCAGGACAAGATGTGGATGTGAAAAGCCCCAAAACTTGTTGTGATTACAGTGGATGGACAGAAAGGTAAAATAAAGCCCCCCCTGTGAGACTCAAAACGAGCTACAGAAATGTCTGGCTGTCACAGGAGTGATGGGGCGCCGTTCTAGATGGAAGAGTCAGCGGACAGAAACCTGGCCTTGACAGAAGTCAACGGCTGAATTCAGCAAAGTGAGCCGGTCATTTGGGAAACGGGGGACAGATACAACTTCAGTAGAGGCTGTTGGCTGCAGATCCTTCTCCAGTATTCATGTATCAGGTGTTTTAGTGTCTTTTTTAACAGCAGGACAGATCTGTGTCTCTCGCCGGTGGTCATTAACTTTGTGTCCTGCCGGAATGAGGAACATCTCAGATACGAGCAGCTGAGATGAGTTTTCTCTGCAGGGTGGAGGGCCTCATTCTTCATGACGGAGCGAGGAGCTCCATCTTCCACGAGGCACTCCTCCTCCCCATTGAGAGAAGCCCGTTGAGTTGTTTCAGTCGTTTGATTAGAATGTCTCTTAGCTCCTCCGAGGGACATCCAGCTGAGCGGAGGCCAAAGACCCGCTGGAGAGATTATATGCGGCAGTGATTTGATGTGACCCTGAGAAGAGCTGGAAGAAGGTGTAAAGCGAAGGAATGTCTGGGCTTCTCTCCTGGTTACACTGCCACCAAAGTCCATGGAGAGAAAAGAAAATGTTGGCTATAATCTCCACAGATACATTTAGAGGGAAAGTATGTTGATCACAGAATCAGTAAAGTGACAAAAACATGTTAGAAGATGATTTAATGAAGCACAGAGATAATCTTTGCATGAAAACACTTAATAAACAGCATCAAAGTGGTGGTTAGTAACATTTAAAAAAAATCCCTCTATCAGCCTTGTGGGTTGTACCTGAGGCTCAGCTCCTCGACCAGAGGCCTGGGAGTTTCAGTATCTCAGCTGTTCTCTTCTGGATCTGCTGAAGTCACTCCCCTGGTCTGGTCACCACCACCACGAGTGCCTCTGCTACTGCAAGAACCACGTCAGCTTTAACTCTCCACATCTGTTCCAGCTGTTCCTTCAAACCTCAGTTTGTCTCGACCTTTTCCTGTGCTTCCTCTCTGCTGTTGGATGATTTTGTTGCCAGCTGGTACTGCCACATCACTCACCATCGAATAAATAGTGTATATTCATATTGTCTGTTCACTGTAAGCAACTCCTAATTATATCTTTATTTATTTCCATCATTATTTCTTCACTCTGTCACGGTATTTTCTCTAAGGTGGTGAGTAGAGGTGAGAGGCAAGCTTGGGATTCTGTTTCTTCTCAAGCACTGAATTAATGAGAAAGTTCACAAGACTGCAAAACTTGTTCGGAAATGCTTTACGGGGCTAAACTGACCTTGTAATTCTTCAGATCTCAGTCTGATTGAGCTCCTGCAGGGCAAACTGGCAATGCATGTCCGACCCACAGAGGCCATGCCTCACGCCCTGCAGGTCTGACAGGGTCTGCTGATGAAATCTTTGTCAATCTCCTGAAGAGTCCCCGCCTCGATGGATCTGAGCAGTTTTTTTGGCTCAGGCAGGCTTGACACGAGTTAAGACTGGCAGTCGTAATGTTCTGGCTGATGCGACAGCCATATAGTACTGCATTAAGAGGGATGATCATGCAAGCCAACCATCCAGCACTCATTTATCAGTCAGTCAAATATGAATCAAACAAAGCAGACTGAGGTTGACTGTAATGTGTCGCTCTTCAATATTTAAAGAGGTGTAAAGCAGGGTCATGATGAGTCTCAACAGTCCCCCTCGGAGAAGAACTGGACTCATTTCATGACCAAACACAGCTGTCAACATCCAATGAAAAAGTAGGTGGAAGAAAAAAGGAAAAAAAAGAAAGGAGCGCCAACATAAAACTTCACTGATGCTGCTTTAATTTTTCTCCAGCTATTCACAGAGGAGGGGGTCATGGAGATGAATGCCAATGAACAGCTGTGTTTATTCATTACTCTTATCCAGCGCAATAATCCAGAGTTTATTTGATACGGATTCCTGAGAGCAGAGACACACTGCAGGAAAGCGAGGATAATTTGCCAGAAAAAAGGCAAAGTAGCCCCAACACCCCCGAACACCCCAGCACCGCCAACTCCAACCCCACCCCACCCCAGTCCACCCCCCAACGCCTGGCTTAATCTTTTATTGAACAACCTGAATAACACAAATGAGTTCGTGCATCTTTATTTGTAACATTCAAAGGGACCAATCATTATCTTTTAATTACTAGTACCCAGTAGTGGGGCCCATTAAAGCAGAGTAATTAATCTAACACTTTGGCAAGGGAGGGGATCCAGAGCACAAACAGCAAGTTCATTGGAACTGCTTTTGAGCTGTAATATTTACACGTGAAAAACAAATTAATGGTGCAAGCAAGGGCTAAAGTGAGGCCGTACAAAGAGCTGAAAGTACTCGTGTCACGTAAAGCGCACAATAGTGTTATCAGCTCCCCCCTTTTTTAGCATGTCCTTTTATTCCCTGGCACTCACTGCTGTGTAAAACATCCCTGGTACGAATGACGATCATGAGGATGAGCAATCACAATAATTCAATAAACCCACTGCAAACATATTGCAATCTTGCCTTGCATACAGCACCATTGTCTGCATTGGATATTGATGCTATTAATATTCCCTGTGAACATATTATCAGTGTGTGCTCCAGCTATGTTGATGATTGATTAACATGTCAAATTAAATCACTGTCAAAGTAGCATTAGCTGCGCTCATATTCCAAACAGTCCAATTACAGCCATTAATTGAGTGAACCCACTCAGTTCTCAAGGACAACGGGAGACTCTCGAGGACCACAAAGATCTGATTTCACGATCTTATAATCACCGCCATTTTGGAGTGCAGTTTAGAAAATAGCAATTCTAGCATAAACGTTTCTCCTACTGGAACATGATCCAGCTGTGTGGCCATACAGACGTACGTCTTAAGTGCCTTTCAGCTCACTGTTGTGGTCATAAAATATAGAAAATATCACTTTTGTCAATTCTGTGTTTTTCATTTCAGCACAGAAAAAAAAATATATAAAGGTTCACAGCGACAAATCCCAGCAATAAGCAAGAATGTAGGGAGGTCAGATAATTAGGTTAAATGACATTAAAATATATGGATTGTGTGCATTGCCAGCACAAGATTCTTCAGCATCAAACAGTCACACTATAGTTCAGAAATGCAGAAACATGAACCAAGATAAAATAGCTGCCAACTCTGAAACATTGAGAGTGAAAGTTCATGCTATCAACTGGGATCTCACACAAATAGTACTGGGGAGTGAATGCTGGGTAATGCTGGACTTCCTGAGGACAGAATTTCAAAATGAAACAGAGCACCTGTTATGAACCACTTGAAATAACATTTCTATCACAGAGGTTTTTTGTTGGTCTGTGTGTTGTCTTTTTTAGGCTGACATTGCGTTCAGTTTTAAAATCATGTATATGTGTGTATTATAATCTGTACCTATCTAGACCTATCTATCGTCTTTTTCCACTTTTCCTCCTGGACCCACCACCCCAACCCCTTCTGGCTTCTTCACAATTTGCTGTACGCCTTGCATAACTCAGAGGGCACGAAACCAGACTCACCTTTCAAACCTGCTGATCAGAACATGATAACATCCTCATACATGGAAGCACATTGTTCCACCTGGGAGACAAAACCCAGAGGCACTGGAGCAGATATCTGTTAACCCAGAGAACATGTTTCCACAAACCACTATCAGCAGCAAATAGCACTTCAGTGTGTGATAACATGTTGAGTAAAACAGATCCTACACAGAGAGCGGTGTGGGGTCTTTGAATCAGAAGAACAGGAATAAAGAATAAAGGTGTATTGCACCACATGGCAGTCAATGCATTCACTGGTTTGTCTTCAGTCCAGCTCTTCTAATTTTCTTTCAGAGATTAAGCAGTTTGTTTTTTCAGTTGGTGACAGGCTTGTGGGTCACTGCTTAGCTTCAAGTTTTACATGAAATTTCATGTAAACGGGCCTCAATGTGTGTTTGTAAGCTGCGCACCCACGACTACTCAGATTCACACGCACATAAATGCATCTCATTTATTTTAAAAAAGCAAACAGCTTCATTCTTCTGCAGCTAATTGAAAGAAGACGTTTGCTTCAGGCCGAGTGTGATACATGTAACAGAAGAACGGACACCGCTAATGAACGTCTCCAGCGGGTTGATAACGAACGCATACTGCCAGGGTCAGTTCATGACAGAGTCGGTCACGGCTCTGTTGGTGGACTGGGTCATGTTCAAACCCAGAAGTCGGGTGTTTGATCTTCACTCTCAGAAATGTTGAGGCGGGTCGGTGAACTCCAACTTTCACTCCTTGCATTGCAGTAATTTTTCATGTGTGTATGCGAGGTGGTGGTTTGGATGGAGTGGACAGTTTTTTTTTTTCTAATGAGTGATGGGTGTATGTGACTCTGGTTGGTATTTGGACAACATGAAAGTGAGGTGAAAATAAATTCTCTTTGCCTTGTCAGCAAAGAAAAAAAAGCATCAGAGATTCTAACTTATAGCTTTGACCTGTTACTATGCTCTCTGTCGATTATAAAATACTACATTAACTCAGTGCAACTGAATTAAGCGCTGACAACAATACAATATCTGGGAGGAAAAGAGACAAAAAAACTTCTTCCATTCTTGCTCCCTTGATGATGAGTTGCAGACGTCCCGAATCAGGTCTTTCTGACATTGTTTATCTGACTTTTGGCTCGGTGGTCATGCCTTACAAAAACTGAAAATGTTGGGCAGTGGTGAAAATGCCCCTGTGGTCGTACCTGCAGTTCATGCAGTTATCGGGCTTTGTGATGAGTCCGGGTTCAGAGGTCAGGCGTCTGGATAGACGGAAGAATTTCAGGGTCAAGAAAGAAGTCAACAGAATTGTGTCCTTGATCGTGAAGGTCTCAGGTTCAGTCAGGTTCTTTCTCCTGGAAAGTGTAAATATCTTATAAAACAGCTTACAGTTAGAATTCAAATATATCCTGGACTTGATTCAATGGATAAAAACATCCTTTAATGAAATCTAAAAAATAAAGCCCAGAATTAATGTCACAGAGTCACATTGAGGGTGGATGTGGAAAGAAATCCTTTAAGATATTGCTGTTACAGTGTCCATTTCCCATATTGGAAGGGGATATTGCAGTATTGATTTGCTATTTTGATATTGCACCTCCATTTTCTGTATCAGTGATGGTCATCTCAGAGGCTATTCCACACAGCGGCTGTATTTCCCCCCCTGACATTTCTGCTATAATGCATAGTCATATGCTGCATATTATAAGACATCATGACTCCGTCAAAGTGCTGCAATCAATCCACAGCGTGAGGGGGTGAAAATAAACATTGGGGTTTCTTTTAAATCTGTATCATTTTTTTTTCTTTTACTTATTGAAAGATTTTTAGTACATAAAAACCTCAGAATGTGGAGTAGCTTTGTTAGTGTCACTATAAACCACAATGTAGTTAAAGTTATACTTGTTTAGAAGCAAGATTATGTATGATATGAAGAAAATATACCAGATTTGCCTGCACGACACACCGGGCTTATTTTTGGAAATGTGGGGCAAATTGTCATTTTTTGAAATTTTTTTTTTTAAATGTCTGCTGGATCAAATATGATATAAATACATTTCCAATTAAGATTTTTTTTCCCCAATTCGAAAAAAAAAAATCAATCATGTACAGAAACCAGAGAAAATGTGACACTCACCAAATAGTTTCCTGATTAATCCTGAAAGAAGAAAAGCAATAATTTAATCCAACATTCACATCCAAACAGTTCACATGAGGTGTGTACGGCATCGAACACATATTTATTGCCAAAATGTCTTTGGACTCCTCATGCCTTCCATTATCTTTATTTTTCACATTACCCTGATAAATGTGGCGATGAATTGAAAACAAGGCATAAACAGCTTTAATCACATTAAGGATCAGAAGAAGTCTGTCAAAACAAATTCCAACATTTCATTATATTACATCAGCCTTTACACTTTACACTTCAATTCAGTGTTATTCGCTCATTTGATACACATTAAAAAAGAAATCTAATAAAGCTAACCTCCACTTTTCTGAATCCAAATTTTTAGTCAGTTTAATCTGATGGTTGTTTTTTTTTAGACTTTATGAGATATTACAGGAAACAAATTTTCTTTTAAAAAAAAGTAGTTTTATAATTAGCAGAATAATAACCTAATGAACAGCCAGTAAAACATGTTAACTTCTTGAAAAGCACTGCTGCTCTCATCAGCCACTCTGAGACGTGCAGATTGCACCATCTGCACTTGTTATTCCACATATGACAGAAATAATGTCACACATGGATGAGTTCTCGTTAGTTAACAGGTTTCTAAGGAAGGTCGACTCCTCTTCATCACTATCAGACAGTTTATTAAAACACGGCAGACGGCCCAGATTTCAAATCATAGAAATCTCCTGTAAGTATCATCAGGCTGTCAAACGCTGGAGTTTTGATGATTTGATGCATTTCCTCATTTTTTTTATTCACATTTTAACGAAATGGATCAAATTCTAAGACTTTCTGGTCAGAAGCTCACATCTCCAACTTCAATAATAGACAGAAAAGAGAGAAATCATTTTCTAAATTTGACTTGTCTTTCTATTGAAATAATCCGATCTGACCATTTATAGTATTACACCTTGAAGTAGCACTTCCTTCCAGTCTCATCTCAGGATGGAGGATCATGCTCAGCTGCCATCGAGGGTCAAACTGATCAGCTGTGGATCGGCACTCAGAACTCCGGAAAGACGCAGGGGGTCAATCATCAGGACTAGAAACCAAACTGTGTCCTGCAGCTGTGGAACAGCTGTTTCAGCTCTGCAAGCTCACATCAGTTTGTTTGTCCAGCTCAAGTCTGATCAAGTCATGGAGACTAAACTGTGTTTGTGTCGTCTTCAGGCCTCCAAAAATGCCTCTGGGAGCAGATTTTGACGAAGCTACGGACACGTGTCTCATGTTGACTCACTGACCACGATGCTCCTCTTGCTGCTCAGCGCTGCTCTCAGGAGAATTCCCCCTGCAGAAGATCCTCCAGCATCTGTTCCTCACCCTCAGACACCAGGAGAGAAGCTCCAGCAGCAAACAGTTTTACCAGCGGACACACAGATGGAGCTGCCGGACTCAGTGATTGGTTGTCGTCCAGTGTGAAGTCGTCCACTGAGCGGAGGAGGACCTGTCTTGGTTGGCGCAGCAGAGATTCGCCCCTCGGACCAGGAGTCAAACCGTGTTCCAACAAAGGCGAGACGTCAGGGCAGAGGAGGAGGCAGAGTGAGGCAGCAGGTATTTATCTGAACCTGCTGTCTGAGACTCGTTATTCACCTTTCAAAAACAAACCACAGGACATTTGAGCTGACTAATTTGTTGCTTGTTTCTGCAAACTCGGCACCAACAAAGAAGATTTTGAAGATGAATCCTGATGAAGAAGAGGAGCGGTAAGAAAAATCAGTGACACACTGAGCTGCTGATCATCAGTATTTCTTATTGAAAGAAAGACTTCATCACTGGAAGGATTACTGGACAGACTGTACGTCAGATTCCACAAGCGACAGAAGACCAACATCCTGCTCTGAATAAAGAAATCACAGCAGGAGAAAGAAAGATGATGATTTCAAAGCTGAAGTCAAACAAGCATGAGTGAGAAAGCAAAACTTCCATTTACATTTGAGGTTCTGTATCAAAGAGAAGAGAGTCAGAAAACAAGTTCAGGGGATAAATACATTTTTAGAATCATGTTGGCTAAGCCATCAACAAGAAGGGCTAAAAACAGATGCACCTAAACTGGAGGACTGGTTCGAGGTAAGAAAAAAAAAACACTGATGGGATGGAGAAGTCGACTTTCTCAATTCGACTAGAGCTAGAATTTATTATTGCCATCTTTTTTTTTTTTTTTTTTTTTTTAGTTCATGGCTCACATGTTTCATTTCATTATTGCCTTTCAACAGAAAGAAAAAGACTCTGCGAGGAGGGAATGAAAATAAGGATGAGAGTGACAGAAGTTCATTTTATTTCTGGTTCATTCTTAGTTAAACTGTGTTTATGTGTTTATGAGGTTTTCATTTTCTGGTGTAGATAACAGGCATGTTTTGCATATCTGGAAAATGTGAACATAAGATGTAAGGTATTGATGGGATTATGTCATCTGGAATCAACAATAATTGAAGAAAATAAAATAAAATGACTGAAGACTGATATCAGGAAGTTTGAGCCACTCTTTGAACAATCTTAGAAAAAAAATCTGAAATGATGTCCGACGCAGAGTGATGATGACATACTTAATCTGCTGTTTTGAATTGATATTGACTTGGATGAGTTAATAAATCAGTGGAATTTATTTCATCTTGAAGAAATATATGAATTTTAACAAGAGGAAGAGGAACATCCCTCCATCTTCCTCAGCGTCATGAGAGTCGGAAATAGATCCCACAGCTGGAATGTTTTAGGATCATCAGTGTGATGAAGACTTTCTTTTTGGGGAACTGCTCGATATTCTGACAGCTGAATGATAAAAGAAATGACGAAACCTGCCACAGATCTACACATTTTTGGTGCTTTTAGGAACTTTCAGCCCAGGCTCAGTCCACTCCGCTCTCTCAGATCCAACAGGTCTCTTCTGCGAAGCAGCCTCTGCCTCCCCGCCGTCCTCTCTGCTCCTGGAGGTCAGAGGTCAGAGGCTGAAAACGCCAACAAGTTATGGCTTAAACTGACTCTAACTAACTCTCTGTGAGTTCAAAACAAGCGTTTCATGCCGATGCCCATGTTTATCTATTTATTTACTTTATCGGCAGATACCGATGTGTCGATATCGTGGTGCATCCCTATTTATTTTCCTTTATGACCAGAGTTATCAGAGTAAAATCATAAAACACAGATTGCTTTCCAAAAGCAATATAAGACAAAAACATTCCTCTGCTCTCTGGAAAGAAAATGGAACTCAGTGCAGCTAATTACGCTGTTTTTGCAAACTTTGTATTTCTGCCTCAGGAAAACAGAAACCATCATCATCATCATCATCATCATCATCATCATCATCATCATCATCATCATCATCATCACCAACAACAACCATCACTAGAGAAAAAAACAAGTCCACCTCCACAGGAAAGCAGTTTGGAGACGTGACGTCCCCGTAGTCATTTGTCTGGGTCATTCTCTGAGCGTGTCCCTACATCGTCCCAGGAAATGATTCATCTGCATCCAGGAAAAAGGCTGAGCGCCATTTCCAAATTACCTTTGAGTTATCTCCTCAATAACTTCTAATCAGACAGCTGCTGTTTCCTCCACTGTAAACAAAAGTAATTACAGTAGATGTGATGGATGGAGAGAATAAGACAGCTTCTGCATGCTCAGGACCAGTCTGGGACTGCAGAGCAGAATGCTTTAATTAGGGACGGCCTTGCCCAGCACAACCGAATGAGTCTGACAAAGCACACGTTTCAGGAGCTAAAATAAGCCTCTGCCGACGCACAGTCTTTTGTTTTCCCAAGTTTGGGGCTGATGATTTTCTTCGGCAGCCCTGGAAAGCTCACAGACTCCAGCATGATGTCACTTTATCCTGATTAAAGGCAACGAGATTTTAAAAAGACTTCAGATGGAAAAATCAAACGTGCGACCACGGAGTCGAAGCAAAGCCGCCGCTTCCAGTGGCCAACTGGGAGTGAGTCATTTGCTGCTCGGTGCACTTGGTGATCGATCAATATTTGCAAAACATTTTTAAATATTTAAACTCGGTGGAGACATGGGACAGCACAACTGAGAGACAAATAAAATCAATCCAAATCTGAATTTCATTCCCTGTTAATAGACACACAGAAGAGAACTGTACGCAGTAATTACAACTGACTCAAGCAAAAGGTAAAGTAACTGTGCCTGAGAGGCAAACAGCACATATATCAGCCTGGAGGCTCCTGCGGCAGGAATCCAGGGAAAGCTTCAAACTGGGGAATGAGGAGTCCGAAGATTTAACCTGAAAATGATGAAAGTGCAGGATGCAACGGACACGTCTCTGTCATCATCTCTTACATCAACTTTACATAGAATCAGTGACATTTGGGGACACAGGATGGCCCACATGCACTGAATGGGGTTTTCAGGGCTTTTTTTTATTTTTTTTTTTAGCAAATTTCCATGACACATAAAAATCATAATAATCTTGAGAAATAAAAAGATTTTAATTCAACGTTACTGATTATTTGCAGAGTGTTGTTATTTTGTTCTTGGCTGTAGAAGGTTTGGTCTCAACCTTGACCCCGGTTCATTTTCCAGTTGTAAGATCAATTAAAAAAAAAAGACTGGCAAAGTGTGCTTATTGCAGTGATTTGGTGTAGTAACCAGTGTAAAACTAATTTGAACTTTTACTTAACTGAACTTTTTTACACTAATGCTGTTACTGTTTTCCTGACAATGACTAAATCTGCCCATTTTATGAAGCCACTGATCAACTGAACGTCTGCTGAAACCTCAGTTATCTATAAATATAACATAGTTTAACGGTGAGTGAGTTGGGCTCATCTCCCGCACTCCTGACCCCAACTTGGATAAAACACTTTTAAAAGATGGATGGAATGATGGATGCTCACTTAATTACAAACATAACTTCAAAGAAATCCCTTATTTACTTGTATTTTCAGGGGGTGTTGAAACCCCTCTCCTTTGAGAGAAAGCCCTGGTCTTAATCTCCTGCCTTTATATATTACGTGCTTACTGACATCTCACCTTTCTTTACTCACAGAGGAATGCACTAACTCATGTCTGTGGGACTCACAAAAATCTGTACGTCTAGGCCTGTTCGTAAAGTCCATTTTACGATCATTCACCTTTCAAAAAGAAAATAATAATTGTTTTTTTGTGAATTTAGGCAACCACAACTGATGCAAGGTTTAGTGATGAAACACAAATTGCTTTCGGTTCAAGCGCTGCATTTTTGACCCAGCAGGATTTTTTGTGGTGACAGTACAATATTGTGTCTTTGCAGCTGAGAGAGAACAATCATTTGCACTGACAGTTCATTTAGCTTCACAGCTTCTCGCTGACGTGACACGCTGATGTAATGCTTGTTGTCACTGTGAGTATTTTCAGCCTCTGGACCCTGATTCTCAGCTCTGTGTCTCACATGGTGGCTGTGCTCTGCATGCAATCCGCAGGTTGGTTCCCTGCAAAATGCATTAACAAAGTTAAAAATGACCCAAAGCTGGAAAGGTACCAACCTGAATCTATGTTATCTTGTGTTTCGAGCACAATGTGGTGCCTATAAGTGCCAATCAAAGTTTAATGAGGTTACAAGAAAACGCTTTTATTTCATTGGAACCCAAACAAGCAGAAATGGACGGAGGGCGGAGACTGAACCAGCACAGTTGCGTCCGGGTTAAAAATGAATGAGGAGTTTGAGGTGCCAGGGAGCTGACATGTCTCTGAAATCTTATTTGTTGGGATTGAGTGTATTTTAAAGAGACTGATGGTTGATGGAGTTTATCCATGTCTCATGATCAGTCATGTGTTTGCCTGGTATTTAGAATTGTGTTGCTGTGACACAGGGCTTGGGGTAAGATTCTGCATGAAAAGGACATAAAATACATACAATTTTCCACAAAAGTAACTACTTTTCCCATTGTTGTCCTCTTCGCTGGTTGTAAGGTGCTAACAAATTAGCTAACATCTCTCCAGTGTCAACAGTTGTTGAAATTCTTGGAATAATATGCTCTCATTTCATTGGTCTGGCCCTGTTGAGATGAAATGTGGTTGTTTGTGGCCCCTGAGCTAAAATAAGTTTGACGATGTTCATGTTCAAACCACATTTTCTGTGTGCGGACGTCATCTGAATTTCAAAAAGTCAGAGGCATTATCATCTTGACTGCTTTATATTTGATCTATAGGCACAAGAAGGATATTGGAATTGGAAATGAAATTATTAAAAAAGAGCAGCAGACTCACTGGTGGCCACCTGGGGAAACTTCAAAATGAAGTTTGGCACCAGATGTATTCCTACGTCTTTTATTTATGCGTGCGCCTGCTGTTATTATATCCTGCACCGCCTCTAAGTCTCTGCTGGACCTTTGGTCTTGAGATTATTAGCATCATTTGTTTCATGTTTTCTGGGTCATCAAGAGATCTCTAATCTAAAAAGTTGCCAACGTATCACGCGTAGATTACCGCAGGGGTGCACCCATCACCACAACCTGTTGTACCAGTTACATGTTTTTGATGACGAGCTTCAAAAATAAGCCACAAGCACATGACCTTTCCCTTCCTGGGAGACCGTGATGTGTTCACTGATCAACAGGCAGACGAGCGACTCGCAGACCAGACTGGAAAAAGTACACCTTCATGTTAGTATAGAGGGCATGTTGCTGTGACTCATTCATTTGGCAAATGGAGGTATTTTGATGAAAAGCCCTGCCAAGTTCACTTAGCGGGGGGAATTTAGCTGTTTGATTTCATTTTGCTGGATCAAAAACTTGGATGACGGCCCGCCTCGGTGGCCGGGGTTTTCAGCAGAATAACTGTACGGGAAATAAGGTCAGGTGCGGTCTGCACCTGTCAAACTGTGCATGTGATCATCGCTAATTTGTGAACTTTTGCACTGTGCTGCTTAATGCATATGGAAACAGTTGATGAATTACAGGAACAGTTGAACTGAAGGGGAAGCGAGCAGCGGGTCTTCAAAATATTAACACATTTAAAGGGAGATGTAGAAATATAGCGGCTAAGCACATTTATAGACATAAAATTCCACTTGGATTCCAGAAAAGAGACGTTATGAGTGGAGTTTGCATGTTCTTTCTTGAAATTGCCCTTATGTCTGCGTGTATCTGTGTGCTTCTATTCTGACTTCAAGACGTCAACGCACATGCTTCAGAAGAACTGAAGACAGCCGTCTACATTTAACCACGTGGACACGTGGTTAAATGTAGACTTGGACACGTCGATATCTCTTGTAGACACATGGGATGTGCTCTCTGCATCCCACGCATCTACAGGACACGTGGAATGTGGAAAACACAATATGCAAAGGCAGCCTTTTTTTGCTGATGTCTAATAATAAAGTCTTAGTTCCATATAAATCCTCAGCGCTCACCATGAGAA
Organism: Salarias fasciatus; assembly: GCF_902148845.1. Classification (NCBI taxonomy): domain Eukaryota; kingdom Metazoa; phylum Chordata; class Actinopteri; order Blenniiformes; family Blenniidae; genus Salarias; species Salarias fasciatus. The sequence goes on along the minus strand of NC_043745.1, from coordinate 14,037,963 downwards.
AGCGAAACACAAAGGAGAAAAAACACCGAAATATACTGTTTAGTCGGATACCTTTATAAGGCAGTGCTTTTCATGCTTACCTTGTATTTATTCATTCAGCAAAACTTGCAAAGAGATGTTGTGTCCGCTATTTTTATATTGCTGATTTTATTGTTGAACTGATAGATGGAGAGATTACTTAGGGATAATTACCATATGAGCATTGAGGTACTCCTGAGAAGCTTTTGTTTTTCTTTCTTTCGTTATAGAGGAATGTTACTCCAAGTATACAGCCACTATCTTCAGTTATTGTTTTGTGTTTTTCATCAAGTATACATTTTTTTTTGTTTTCAAGACTAAAAAGTATCAGCATTTCAATAACTTTCAATAACTGTTAAAACTGCCAAATTCAAAAAAGAGAAAATAAAACTCATCTGCTTTTGAAATTTAGCTAATTAGAAGTCGCTGTGATATGAATGTGAAATGTTCACTTCATGCACTCACTGTGGTTACATTTGCTGTAGCTTCTCCATTTTATTGTTTTCATTTATATTCCAACACAAAGCACGTCCTCTGGCCTTTTATATTTTTACCAATGCACTACATTGTATGCACACAAGCACGTGCGCTTATTCAAGGTGAACAAATGCTTGGTTCTTTCAGCCCCACTTAAGCCCTCATTTCTTTATTATTAATGAAGGAACCTTTCACAAATGAAGAGCCACGGTACAGTAAGGTGACTAACCAAGTAAAAGCAGCATGCAAGCTTGCCACTATGCAAAACCAGAATCAGTAACACAACCTCAACAATACAGAACACTGAATTCCTGACTGTGTCGAACAGCTTCATCCATTTTTCACAGCTCACCTCGATCTGGCAGCCCGGTCGCGTTTCTCCTCCGTACACGTCCTCCATCACCCGGGGGGGGGGGAGGGATTCGAAGCCCTTCCTCTGCCGACATGCTCTCCATCAGGCCTGGCAGGTTTCCTCCCTGCTGGATGTGCCCAGTACACCTCCTCGGGGAAGGATCGGAGGAGTCGGGCTCAGGATGCCTCAATTGGCTGGTTTTGACTCAAAGGAGCAGCGCTGCAGCTCGGCTTGTTGCAGACATCAGAGATCCTCAGGCCAGTGAGGGAATGCGTTTAAACTCCGGAATCAGCCATCTTTCTCCTTCATCATCCGGGTAAACCGTGAGATTTGCCTCCAGGCTCACCTCTCATGAATCCAACAGTCGTCTGGTGCGACGCCCACCACAGCATTAACGCTGTATCAATCCCTGATTGAATTGTCTGTTTCCTGGCTGGAAATAGTTGTCATCATTTGAATGGCAGAGATTTGACAGCTATGAAAAGCCATGCATGGAAAAAAAAAAAAAGAATAAAAAAAGAAAGCCTTTCAAGGAATACAGATCACACAGCTGGTATTCTTGACAAATTTGGATTAAGGCTTTACTACTCAGCACCTCGATTGTCTTTTTTTCTTGGTTGTGGCTTGGCATGTCTGCCCTTCCAACAGAAACCTTCATTTTCTGGCTCTGTTAAATCCTTGTGCCAACAGCTCATGCCCAGTCAGGCTGCTTGCCATTCCGGGAGGGGAAAGAAAGTGCTGTGGATTCAGGTACTTTCAACTTTCTTTTTCTTCTCTTACTTGCACAAAAATGCTTCGCTAAAGGAATTTTGATCTAACCTGAAAAAACAACTTTTACGTCCTTGAAGCGCAGACATACAGACTTTTTAAGCTGAGTTTTTTCCAAAGATGCCATTCTTTTCCAACCTCATGGCACAAATTTCTGTATTTTGTACTTAAACGTGGATCTCATGAATCCCTCCTCTGTTTTTGTGGCCACTTGTTGATCCTGGGAACAGTGAATACATGTTCCACCTCTCACTGGCCCTTCTAGTACTTCCAAAATCTGCACTCACATTGCACTCCGCACACAAAGACGGTCACAGTGACACAACAACAAATCTGCACTTCTGTTTATCTGGCATGTGCTCCGACTTATTGGAAAAGGTTTTCATAATGTCTTCACTGTTTTTCCTCGCAGTGGTCTGGATGAGAAGGTAGACGCAGACACAAAGACTAATCAGCAAAGGAATAGCTCCACGCGTTTGGAAAATGATTTGCTTTCTGTGCAGAAAGTAAATATGACATGAAAATAAAAACGGAGCTCATTAGTCCGTCTGGGGAACACAGAACCAGAGCCAGCCAGGAAGCAAGGCTAGTTTAGCAAGGAGAGAGTGGTGCTGATGCACAACGACGGACCAACGGCAAACGTTCCCATGGAAACTGTTGGGGATAAAGCAGCATTTTGACTAAAAGAACATAGAAACTTTAGTTTGTAAGTATTCCTCCTCAAAGAACTCAGAAGGTTTCTGTGCCCATTGTCTCCTGCTTTTCCAGCGAAGCCTGAACTCACCTGAGCATTATTCTTACAGGTCAATGATGTGGTGAGGAGAAGACATTTTCATGTAACAATGCAGTACGGGTGACGGAGAGGCAGGCGCCCTCATTATAAAGACTGTCAATACGAAGGAGGTTCAACTTGTGCAGTTTTTGATGGTGCTTTGTTGCATAGTGAAGAGGTTCAGTGAGACAGCGCTGAGAAGGAGATGAGCTTCAGCGGCAAGGCTGAGCCAAAATACCAGGAAGTCCTCAGTTCTCCTTTCAACCAAACCACAGCGTGTTGACAGTATCCGTCCAGCGTTCAGCTCTGCAGGCCACGCTCCCAAGCGGCTGCTGCTGGTCGTTTTGTAATGAAACCACACGCAGGTAGAGAACAATACATTAACAACACAGACATTCGCATTGACAGACGAAGACACTGGATTGCTGCTACGTGAGACTCTTTAATATTTTCTTATATCTAAACTCAAAGTTTTGGTTCCGTATGCTCTTGTTCATTATGAACATTATGTTCCTCCTACGTTAAACTAATCATCCTCTGTAAGAAACAGACTTTTGTCAAAGTCAGTTTCAATCTTCATTTCACTTTTACCACCAAATTCCTTATTCAATGTTTATTTTTTAATCCCCTTTTATCCCTCAGAATCTGGTCTTTTATAATCTCCACTTGTTCATGTTATCAGTCTGTCATCAGAGCAGCACTAAACGATATGACAGGCGTTACACAAATAAAGTGTAAATAATTAATTGATATTAGTGTATTCCTATTACATCAGCTCCGCCGCTGTCAAGAAAGCTAAATATGATCCCACAGTAACCACACATTTACATGCTGCTAATGCAGTCTGACTGAGACTTTCATGTTTTTTTTTGTTTTTTTTTTTATTTTACACACTTTTTGAATTGTGTTCATAGAGTAAAGAGCAAAAGGTTATGGACAAATCTGTGTTCTATTCAAACATTATTTACATCAAAGCATTTATATTTAGCTCCACTCTCCAGTGAAGATCACGCCACTTATTCATATTTCATTGAATTTAATAGAATGGAGTTTTTTGATAACCACAAGAAAATTCGGACAACATCCGAGGTAAAAATTGTAAATTCGTAGGTTTATGTTTTGTATGTTGTTTTAAATAAATAAATAAATAAAAACATCTGCAAAGATGGCCACAGGCAGCTTCGATCCAGAATTCTGGCCTGATCTTACAAAATTCCTCGCCGGCAGAACAACATCGCACTCGCTTTTGCCTGTTTTATGTTTAGCTCAAGCCTCTGCATACTAAATACACTATCGAACCTCCTCGGGAGAAATAAAACACAGTGTAAAATGCTGCCAGCGTTTTCTCCTTAAGCGGTGAACAAACCCAGCAGATCGTAAAAATGATGCAAGGACGCCGCCGGTGAGCTCAATTCCCGGGGAGTGTTTACATGCTACGCTTACATCCAGAGTAGCCCACTGCTGGCCGCAGCCCAAACTATTTACACGCATCTTGATAACTTGTGATAGAGTATCCCAGGATTCCATGAATAAACCAATTACACAGTGGTCTTCAATCCTGCTCCTGGAGCTGGTTTTCTTTACTACCTCCTGCTTAATTGCATTCACTGGCCGTCCCTGGTGTGAATCAGCCCCTGATTAAAGGGGAGCCGGCCGAGCCGGGGGTCCAGGCTGCGTCGGACTCGGCGCCGCTGACCTCAGGTGTCCCACCGGAAACGCGAGACCAGTAAGTCAGAAAGGATGAGTATGCTTTGTGCCTTCTCTTATTTTCATTCATTATTTTCAATAAATGTGGCAGTAATTGGAAAAAAAAAAAAAAAATCCCATTTTCTTTTCACGTTTGTTTACCAGGCCCTTCAGCGTTTGCTTCCTCTGATTGCTGCATGAACAAGCGTTTAACGCAGGCTAAAATTTACAGAGTCGTCCTAATTTGAGTGACTACTTTAATCGCGCATCATCTTCGAATCACAGTAAATACACAGCCGTTCTAAAATATATTGGATATACTGAGAAGTGGGAACATTTTGAATTATTCTTCTCGTCCTTTTTCTGACCAGACTTCACTTTTAAAGAGCTTTTCACCACTTCAACAGTCTCAAAGTGCTTTACACTGTTTGCCGCATTCACCCATTCACACACCAGGAGTGATGGCTGCAAAACAAGGGGTTCGTCCTCAATGCGGAGCAGCATGGGGTTCAGGATCGCGTTCAAGGACACTTCTACACACAAACAGAGCGAGGAAACAGGACTCTGGCCAGGAAGACAAGCCACTGGCTTTTTAAAATCCCAAATCGCTAAGAGGAGATTAAAAAAAGAGGCCAGATCAAGGTGATACGTGTTCCTGTGCGAACAGCTTAGAGCTGATCACAACTTGTCCGAGACTTGGATGCCGTTTAGTCTCCTGGCTTTTGCCTTCCTTCTGTCGATTCACACCAAACAACAGAAACTTGGAATACCTGCAACTCTCCGTCTCTGCTCGAGCGCGCACGTCTTGGGCTAAATTTGTGCTGCTCCGCTTGATTTTTCATCTGTTTGTCTCAGTTTTCTGCATCTTGATGCCTTTCGAATGAACTCATTTCATAGCCCCGGCAAACAGTTATGGAGCCAAGAAATTCCAGAACCAAGGCGAAAGTCCCCAAAGTGATTTTTTTTTTTTTAAAAGCGGCAGTCATGTATGACGTCTACGGCTGATCGGCAGAGGGATCTATTGTTTGAAATCTTTGATTAGTCCATCCGTCAAAGTTCCCCTTTGATTGTAAGTAGCTCCTAATTACATTTCATTGTAATTAACTGCAAGCACAGAGAAGTGCGTTAGTTCGAGTATCTTACACTCAGGATGAAAGTAGATGAGACAAGTGAACATCAAAGTGAGTGAGAGTACATATCCCACAAGAGCACTCATGAAACTCTGGTTTTGTTTTGTTTTTTTTGCATACTACTACATTCTTGTAGCATCTTTTGTCCTCTCTCTCCAGCTGACTGAGTGATCAAGTATGTTACAGACTTCATTCTAAAAGACCGGAGACAAAATACAGCTCAGAGTTCAAGTGCTGCGAGCGTAAGCCTCACTAATCTGATTTAGCCACATCAGTCTGGTGTCCTCCGAAGTCACCAGCTTTTCTAGTGAGGAGTCACAAACTTTCCCTTTGAAGAGACACTGTGGCGGATTCAGTGCTGATTGCAACCACATAAATACGACCCCCCCACCCCTCCCCCTCCCCCAACCCGACTCTATCCAAGGGTGTCAGAGAAGAAACTGTGGCCGTGAAACTCACAGAAATATGAAAAGACCGGTTTAATGTTTGTTCATGTTCTGTACAAATATGGTCAGGACCACATGAAGGACTCTGGAGAAGGATCTGCTCCATATGCAAATATAAACTCACAAGCCTTTGCGCCCCAGAAACAAACATAAAGAAAAAAGTAACTTCCCATCAGCATTATGAGGGGATTTTAAACAAATGCTCCACCATCGTGGATCATGATCATTATCATAGTTTGGGTACGTATTTAAAATGTTTAAAGAAATAATAATGATGTAAGGTATGTTTAGTAATAAAGTTTGTGGTCATTTTCACTTTTACAATCAACAGGTAATTTATTTTTTCATTCCATTTGACATTATTCAGTACAGTAAGTAGTGAGAGGCAGCAGCACTTGCTCATGGTGAACTGGGTTTCTTGTGTGAACTCAGACTTAGTAGAGCTAAATTTGGAATAAATAAACTAATGAAACTCAAAAAATTTCTTGAAAATGCTTTTTTTCCCCGATCTGTTGTTCACTGGCTGGATCTGTAACTCTCACCTGTGGCATATTTAGGGTTAAAGATACATTTTTCAGGTCCACAAAACACTTTTGCATCACAGAGCGGTCGCAGTGGGACGACATTTCAACTATTTTCTTCCATCATTTTCGCATTTTCAGGTCAGAAAGTTTTGTGTTTACGCAGAACAGTTTAGAAAACCATGTCCGCGTACATGGAAATGTAAGTGGGCATGGAGTAAGAAACGCTGTAAACAATGTAGCTAGCATGTAGTTTCTGTAACAAAGTCACACACTCGTGTGTACAGACCACATTACAGACCAAAAGTTATGGAGAGATGAGGAAGTTAGATTGCTGTTACAGGTAACTTGAGCATAAAACTACCAAGTCCCAGGATAAGGCGTGCCGCTCTGAAAACCGTGCATGTGAAATTAAAGTTGTGCTTTCCTCCATTGACACAGAGACAGAAAACACGTATGTGACCTGTTATCAGCTGCAATTGGCTCCAGTATATTTTATGGCGCAGTTTCTATGTTTTGCCCAAAGCAAATCATCAGTGAAGTGGCTGCAGGAACATCTTGAAGTCTTTCCTTCTCGACTGCCCGCTGATGGTCACTCGTGTTTGAATGCTGTTTGAAGTGAATGTAATTTAGAATTAAGGATTGCGAAAGGCTTGACAGACTTCCAAATTAATGAGGGCCTGGCTTTTGCTCATTGTGTCTCACAAGAATGACTTTTTAATTTCCAGAGTTTACATTCGAAGTGGGGGAAGAGAAACCGTGAGCTGCTGCATCATTTTCTTTTGCTTCCAAGCACCCATTTTTCTTTCCTCACAAAACTACTTCCTCTGGGCCTCTGCCCCCTCCCCCCCTACAATGTGAGATTTAAAAAGTCTTTGCAGACTTTGCAGTTGTAGGGGACCGCTGGTTCCAAGACTCACTGCAACAAGAAAAAGAAATATCTCCAAGACTGCCATTTTCTCCCTTAAATCCCACAACATTTTTTTCCAGTTCCTGAATGAGAAAATGAGCGCTGGTCAGAGAGGGGGCCAACCAAATAAACCCCTTCTTTGGGCCTGGAGCCACTAATCTGTAATTTAATTTCAGGCGGGTGTCTGGGCGAGGAGGACACACAGCAAGGTCAAGGGCTACTGTACAGATAGATCTGTGCATTTGGGCACAACCTGAGGTTTGATCAACAGTCTCAGCCAGCGTATTCAGAGGACAGAGCGTGTGTGTGTGTGTGTGTGTGTGTGTGTGTCTGCCTGTTTCCATGCATGAAATGTTTCCGCACTACTAACATATGTCAGACTTGATGCAAGGCAGCTATTTCACATGTGACAACAGCAAACAATCAGAGAGGAAATATATTATTCACAACGAGTCAAATGTTTGGGATGAGTGAGCATCTGCAAAAGGAGAGGGATTAGCCCTAAAACAGGAACGCAATTCAACGTGTCACTGTTGATCTGCATGCAAATGAAATATTTGTGTTACTTTGACCATAATTCATGTTTTGCTCATTATGTAGAACAGTCCAGTCAGGAGATAAATCAACTAATGGAAAAGTGGAAGGAGGAATTCAAGCAGCATGGCTAATCCCTTGGGTGAAGAGAAGAAATGTGGGTAATAAACTCGACCTTGTTCTGCCTGAGTGAACACAAAGTGGCCCTGGGAAAAGGACCAATAATTACCAATGACCAGACAGTTTCACCATGTCTCTTTAATGTAAATAGGCATAGGGTTTTCTCACAAATCTGGCTTTGGCAATCATACGTAGACATAAGACACAGGTACGGTAGTTGCTTGAGTATGTAATAAAAAAAAATGGGGCGGAGGCAATAAAACACATGAAGACCCCCCCCCCCCCCCCCATCCCCGTCACCCCTCCTGGAAGAGATGAAACATTCCACACCAGCCGCAGGAAACCAGCTGAGATCGTCTGTGTTCATTAAAAACAATTTCTAACTCATAAGGCTGTCGGGTCAGTGGGAAAATCGGGGGTGTATCCCATGCACCATTTGCAGTTTGTTGGAGCTTAGCTGGCATTCAATTTCAATTCCCTCAACTTACTGGATATAGGAGAGCGGCGCACACTGACAGGTACAAGTTACTCCAGCGACAGACGCTAATTAGCAAGCGCAGGAGTAATGGGAAGAGCCAAGCTTGCTCCCTGGCAGAGAGACGGTGATGGGAGCCGAGGCGGGGTCATCTCTTTAAGTGTCTCGCTTCCTATTAGACAGATCTCTGGCACATGCCCCGTCACGGCCCGCACGGAGCGACGTCGGCGACGGAGAGGAGATCCTGTCACGTCCTGTCACTTTCCAAACACGGCGTCTCCTCTACATAACCTCGCGCAACGCAACCCACTCAACCGCGCTCGCCGCTGCTTTTCTTCATCCCGCAGTGGACGGAAAAAAAAAAAAAAAAAAAATAGAAGGGAAGGTAGGGCGAAAAGGAAATAATGGCACATGATGTGTTTATGTGTTTTGATGGAAACTCGAGGGAAAGTCTTGGAAAGAGGATGATGGACTCATCTTCTGCTCAGCGAGGCTTTGACATTCTGTAGGGGACGCTGGAAATAGTCTCCATGTTGATGGATAGGTGGAGTGGGATTACCCACCAGACTCATCTCCTCCGCCTCCCTCCACCTCCACCTCCACCGCCGGCTCCCTCATCTGGCCCCGACTCCTGTGAAAACACACAGTCAGATAAATCATGCTGCTCGCCTCCTCGGTGATGATTATCTTGGAACAATCATGAATAACCATGAGGTGATAACAATACCCAAATAATGACCCCCCCCCCCCCCAAAAAAAAAAAAAAATAATCACATTTCTCTCAGTTCAGATCCACATGCATCACAACCTGACTTCAATTGACCAGACCAGAAAAAACGACAGCACTGTAAACTCAAAATAATGACAATTTCAATATTTTCTTCTGGCTTTATAGCAGAAAGATTCTTGTACGTCTTTAAAATGATCACATTCCATAGCAGAAGAAATTCTGCAGTCCAAAGCCAGATTGTAACAAACTCAATCATGCATCAAGCGTTAATGCCAATTTTATACAAGCAATACGTTAGTTAGTTTAGCGTGACAAAAGTCACTGTTTAATGTCTTGTTCAAATTCATGGGAATTTGTCAGATTGTTATTATTATTATTAGTCTGATTATCCACTGTTTTCAAGCATGTGTTTGAATTGACTGGCACTGTGCACGGAGAAGTACGGTACTTCAATGCAAGAGGCCGCCTCGTCGGCAGAGCAGACATTGGAGCAGCACAGCCTCTAATCTGTTTAGAAAATGTTTGGCAGATTAGTATCTCTGTAGAAATACTGTCCGTTTGAAGAAAAAAAAAATCGTGAGAGTTATCTTGTGAAATGTTTATCTGTCCAGTAAGACTTGAAGAAAAAAGATTGTGTTGTTGTGTTTTGATTTGATACACTCGAGGCATTTATATCATTGTTATTCCAGAGATTTTTATGTGATTTCTGTACCGCTGTTATTTGAATAGAGATTTATTTTTTTCAGGCACAATAAAGCATTTTGAGTAACCTCTGAGAAGATTTTTGAATTTGTGCCTTTGTTTACAGCGAGTTATCATTTTGTTCTACATTTCAAAAGGAGGTATACTTGGAATATATTAAAATATGACATTTTTGAGGGAAGTTTGAGTATCATTTTAAATATCTTGAGGCCAAGTCAAAAGTCTTTTTTTTTTTTTTTGGGGGGGGGGGGGGGGGGTTAATAATGTACAATTTGCATGGCGCTTTGATGGTTTTGGGTGGCAGTGTTGACTCCATGTGGATTGAAAAGGAAAAGAAATTGCTTGACAGACAAATTAGAAGAAATGTCTCCTTTGTAGTTTTTACACTTGCAAGACAATCCTCCGTTCCGTATCGGACCCAGTTGTGTTCTGCTTATTGTTCCGGGGGCCGCATGTTTGACACCTCTATCACAACACATGTGTTGTCAAGGCTCACAACTTTTTTACAATTTCATCATTATTAGTAGTTACGGCAACAGAAAAAGCAACCAGAGATAAATAAATATGAAAAAAGAAAATACTGTGGAGAGAAGAAAGAAGATACCCACAGATTTGGCATCATTAAACAAACAGCTTCACCATTAAGAATGTGTTTCTGACACTGCTACAACCCACACACGCCTCTCTGTCTCTCTCCCTCTCAATCCCGACATCCTCCCCTCCATTTCTTTCTGAACTTCCCCTCACTCTTTGCCCCTGTGGACCACCCCACTGCTAGCACAGCGAAATAAATTGTTCTCCCTGCATCATTAAACAGTTTGTATTAACTCGGGTGGAATTTAATTATGTCACACATGACGCTCCCCTTCTTGAAGCTTTTTAAATGCAATATGGTGGGTTATACGCTGCGAGCTTCAGCTTTTAGATACATTATTCAAAGCAGTCAGCTATGACTACATGCAACCGGACTCCTAAATGAAGACTCGTCCATTAATACAGATCTTTTCATTTGTTTCCTTATCAGACACTAAAGATGCATGCTTCTCGGAAATGGTTATTTTTTTTTTGTTTTGTTTCCATATTTTAGCCTCCAAACATTTGATGTTTAATTGAAACACAGCTGATTAATGAATACGGCATCTTTGAACACAATTTCAATCATTTATTCAACCAAAAATATCAATGGATTCTATATTCTTCTGTAGAAAGAGGAAGCGCAACCCTGTCCCTCGAAGCTAGCATCAACCCCCGACCAGCTCACAGAAGGACTTGGCTACTTATTGTAGAATATATGCATGATTGTCCAACAGTCGCTGCCATTAGCTCTGATATATTTGATCACTCTTGCATGTAAAATTCCTTCAGCTTCAAGTTGCCTGCATGTGTTTCTTCCCCGTTTCAAATGTCCCTAACAAACTTTCAATGGGATTCAGATCTAGGTCATCTTATAAGTTCCCTGTGAACAATTCCCATGCAGATTCATGCGCTGCACCTCATTGGCCTGTCGAGAGCTTCACACCACTTTTCAAAAAGCGCTTCATCCACAAGATAATATTTGATGATAATTCAGCTTTGACACTGCTGCAGATCTTTAGTTACCGTGTTTCACTCTTAGTGTGACATTCTTCCTGTTTCATGTCTGTCTGCACCAAACAGATCAGCTGTTACTGTGGTTTGCCTGTATGAGGCACAATTTTCCAGAAGCCGTTTTCCCGCATGAATTAGTTTGATGCAGTTTTTTTTTAAGAGACATCAAAGGCATTTTTCATCACACATTATGAGTTGGTGAAAAATGCAATGGGTTCAATATCAAAAACGGATTACACAATTTGACCTAAAGTCATAATAGCTGCTGGCAAATCATTTATATACAAAAAAAAAAAAAAAAAAAACCTTTGGAGATCAGGGAGAGGGATCGGACCTGGATACACTACTTTCAGAGGACTGTCCTCAAAGTAAAATGACGAATTAAAAAGTAAACTCAGTTCCCTTCTAAAAGGACAGGCTCAAAGATACCAAAGTCTTCCTTCTGCAGCCCTCTGAGACCTTCAGACCGTAGCGAGACGATGGAACATGCTTTAAAGAAAGTGTCAGGTTATAATCACTTGCACCAGCCATCATGATATTCCCTTTAAGTGTGACAACAATCACGAAGCTACGCTTTCCACGTGACTGTTCAGTTTTAATCATTATTCATTTCATAAAAGTCACTTCCATATTTCTTTTATTTCGTAGTGCAGTCTTTATTTTTTTATCGTTAAGCTTTGTTGTAGAAACAGGCAAATCTTTGATAAATCCAATTTATTCAACAATTTCCTTGGGGGCGTAATTACGTTTTCACACGGCTGTATATATCCTGAAAGGGTGCTCATCATCTCTGCCTCGTGACAATGGAAATTTCACTTTTAGCCGGAGACTTTGTCGTGAAGCTACTTTTGTCTTAGATATACTGTACCTTGAACAGCTGTGACTGTGTGTGCGCGGCAGTAATGCCGCGTTTGAAGCACTCATAAAAATACTTCTGTTAGCGAGCTGCTCCTACCTTCTAATTGACGCTCATTATCATCCCTTTATTACATTTTACCCATGACAGCTGGTGTGATGTGGAAACATCCAGAATGGAAACCCTGAGGGCATTGCTGACAGCCTCAAAATGTCAAACCAAAAAAGTGATACAGTTCCTCACTCTGTCATTCTGAATGATAGGAATCCTTGCAAATTGCAGCGCTCGCCGCCAGAATATCTGTTTCTATAAAGCATTTTAAAATGCGTCCCGCTTCCATTTGCTCCCTGTCAAAGAGTAATCTGACTTGCCAAGTTATCCATCACCCAAATGAACACAACAGCATCTTAACACATGCATTCCACCCCCGGCCCCCCATCACATTCAAATCTAACCCCGATCCCTAGAGAGCTCCCACGACGACTGTTTCAAAGTGGAATCCCGCTGGTTGTGGAGTCCAGAGGTCAGAGGTGAAATGAAAGACCGGGCCTTTCACAGCAACGGCAGCAGCGGCAGTCATTTAGGGATCCAAGAAAATTACAGGTCTGGCCGCCGGCGATGGAAAAGTAAAATCCAACTCAAGTGTTTTACAAAGAGCTTCTGTCCGTCGGAAATAATCCGAAGCAGCCACGGCGGAGCCGAGCCGAGCCGTCCCTCCACTCGCAACACCTAAGACGCAAGCTGATGGACAGATTCATTTACAGCCGGTACACGAGATTGCACACTAATTTAGTCAGGCTATAGGAGATTGTTCACGTGAAAGATACAGCGGGCACAGCGAATTCAATCTAATGAAGCGTTGTAAATCCACAGCGTGCCCATTTCTTTCCTCATTTACATTGAAATGTAAGTGCCATATTTCATTTTCTCCACTGGTAACTTCTCCATTATTTATAAAACAAAAACAAAAACTTCTATGTTTGTGCAGCATCATGAAAAAAGAAAAACTGCAGCTCTTTGACTCCCACGAAGAAACAGCTACAATCAGAGAAAGCTATCAAAGACAAACAGCAGACAAGACAGGGAATAACCTTGGAGGAGATTTTGGAATAACGAGGAAGCGACTAAACCTCGATGATACTTGAGCATCATTACCTGATGATCAAACACGTCATGACGATTCCTCAGCCCCACAATGGATAATTATGAGGTGTAATATGTACCGCTCAAAGAGGATTTACTGAGCTGCCTTTTAGGATGCATTTCCATTTCTGCAGATACCTTACAAGGCAGCAATGGAAACAAGATCCAAGGGTCCCTCAGGACACAAATGGTGGGGTGTGGAATATATTTAAATAGCAGTTAGTAGCATCGGCGTGGGAAGAAATATAAAGAGGCTATTATTACTAGGCTTAGCCATGCGAGTAAATGTGCCGCCTTCAAGTAAACTGTATGGTATACGGCTCCAAAAGACACTCAAAAGAAGTTGACTCTCGCACTTTCTCTCCTTTTCAGCAGCCATCTGTTTCTGAGAGCAGCTCAGTTATATAACCAACGTTTGACATTACCTTTGTGAATTAAGACTGATTAAAAAACAAACCTGCTGTTCTGAAGTCTCACAATGGGGCACCAGATTCTTCTAATGTCGCTAATGAAAGTGTCACAATATTTCAAACATGCTGATATCACTCTAACAATGAGGTTCACAAGTGTGAGTGTATATTTACATAGGCCTGCTGCACTGGAAAAACCTGTAACTAAAAATCTCTCCAAGTAAAAATGAAGTGCAAATTCTGGGTATCTTGTGCATGTTGAGTTGATCTTACCCTGTTACTTGAACACTCGCAGTCCGTCGCATGACGACGTAATAAAATAATCCCCATATTAAGTAAAACACTGCTTTGCGTAACTGAAGTTTCAAACAACTACTTTTAGACTAGAGCGACACAAGGTTTCTTTTATCCATCCATCAATTTTCAATATCACTTCACCCAGCTCAGGGTCGCAGGGCGTCGGAGCCGATCTCAGCTGACTGTGTGACCGTCAGTCCATCACAGGGCAAATAACAGACACACAACCAAACACACACTTTCACTCCCATGGTCAATTTTACAGTCTCCAATTAACCTCTAAAACATGTTTTTGAGTATTTTGGATGGCAACCTTAAAGATCAACCTATCCTATAAGCTAAATCTGCAGATCCAGGTGAAGCTCTTTGTCCATCTTCTGCATTCATTATAATTTGGTACAAATCCAGAAAGCTCGACAACGACGCAAACAGTCATACCACTGATAACCTGTGAAGCAGTGTCCTGCGGTATAGCTCAATGTACGCGGAGAGAAAAATGTGTGCATTACCTGGAAATCGGGACAAAGAGGCTATAAAAGACAGTTGGGATGCCCATTAATCTTCTTTATAACACGACCCTAAATTGCACCATCCTCTACTGCATGCATCGCTTAACAACCATGCCAATGCAATTTGAAACGCTCATATCATAGGCTGTAAGTTTTACCTGCTCAGACTATTCTTTTATTTTTACTCCTTTTTTCATCTTTAGCTCCTATCTGCCATTGTTGCAGCTTAATTGCACATTTCTGTGTACAGACAGTATATACTGATTGACTGATCAAACCTGCTGGCTGATATGGCCTTTGTGCGAGTTTGCACGATCTACTTGTGCAGATTTTGAGCCATTCCTCTCACAACCAAAATGCAGGTTTGTCTGCTATGATGCTAACTTCCATCTGGCTCCAGATGTGAATGATTGTGTGAGTCTGTTTAAGCCCTGCAGGAGGCTGGTGAAACTGCCTTTCACCCTAAAGATCAGCTGAAATCAGCTTCAGCGCCCCCGGACGACCCAAGGCGGGATAAAGCCGGTATTGAAGATAGAAGGATGAAAGATATAAAAGAGATTTGACAGGACCCTTTAGGACTAAAAGGCTAGCTGTTTCCACCTGTTTGCAGTCTTTTGTCCTGAGTGAAGCAAACTGACAGCTGACTGTGACTACATCTTTTGAGCAGATTTGAGAGTGGCATCAAACGTCTCATCTGGCTCTCATCAAGAAAACAAACAAGCAGATTTAAATGGCATTCAGATGTTTCTGCTTTGTGGGATTCGGGATGAAAAAAAAGAAAGAGCAGCAGTCTAGTGCAGTGATGATTCACATAGGTCACAACATACAACAATGATCACTGTGAACGATGGAGCAAGGCAGCAGCCTCCCCACTTAATTCCAATAAGAATACGGCGTGGTGAGCAGTCTGACAGGTCATTCTGTTACCGCACTGTTATTCCAAAGCAGCAGCATGCATCACCCTGTAAAAATTTTACACCTTTATCAGCTCTTTTTCCTATGGCTGAGGTAACCCTACCCTCGACCTCTTCTCAGAAGCAGCCTGCAGCCCCCCTGGTGTTAATTATAAGGCTTCACTCCCCCCACCCACCCCCCCAGAGTCTGGGTGGGACGTGGAAGCGCATTAATCTCGATGCTTCACTTCAGTCTAAAGGATCATTTGAAGAGACTCCTGTGGCAAGCCCCAAAGGCGAGCTGGCTCGGTGCTGGGAGAACGGCAGAAGGGCAGAGAAACAAAGGTTTTTTTGTTTTTTTTGTTTTGTTTTTTTTTTTTTTTTTCCTTTTCCCCTCACTCACAACAGGGCGTCATCTACCTCAACAAGGAAGTCAATCATTTTGTCACCCATACCACTTATTTTCTCAATATGCTAATCTCAATGAGTATTTAGTATCATGCGAGATGACACGCCAAGACTCTCCCACCTATGTTGTGATTGATTTGTTCCTTGATGCAGCATGAAGGTGACAGTCACCTCGCCGGCTGAACCGGGCAGAGCGGCACAGAGCGGGCGCGGCGCGCTGGGTGAAGGGCTGAGGCATGTTTACATCCAGTTAACATTCAGCCTCATTTCACTGCACATTCTAGCCAATCAAGTCTCTGCACAGAGGTCAATTCCACACTTTAACATAGCAGGGGCATTTTTTTTTTTTTTTTAGCAGCTTATTCATATGGTTCTCGCTCTTGCGATGATTTTTTAATCATATAGAATACCTGCTTTTTGATGCGTAAAGATTGTTTTGCTCCCATTTTTATAGCAATAAGCCGTCGCTGCTGCCTGATGCGCAATTACTTCCACCTCAGTGTCTCTGCAACGTGTTGTTACCGATGTCACAGACAGTGACACAGACAATCAAATAATTGCCTTAAAAAATGAACACGCGTGCTCTATTCGGGAAAAACCAGAAGAGAATGGCCACTTCTAAACAGCTCGACAGTGAAAACACTCACAGGCACTAATGAGCTCATGTGATTTAAAACAATTAATGTTTTACTTCAGAGGAGGAAGATCATTTTCCAAACATCCAAGCATCAGTGGCGTCAATCATGTCACAACAACATCACTTCTTAGCAAATTTCCAGTGTTTGATCATGTTCATCTTCATCTAGTTAATCTACTTCTACAGTCGGGGGGGAAAAACAAGTGCAAAAGATATGAGCGTGCAGACAGTCGCATGTTTAATCTTCCTGTGAATAAACATGTGCGACTTCTCCTGTTTCATCACAAAGCTTAGCATGTAAATCATCCTGCCGATCAGCAAGCAATATGTTCAGCATACTCCCATCACAGCAGGGAGGCTGTTTGGTGTTTAGGTCTCTGCTACGAGTAAATTCCCTGTAGCTCAACAAATTCTTTCTGATAAGCAGAAGATTTGTAAACAATACGCTGAGATCATTTTAAAAACGTGACCACAAATAGGATTCTATGCATTGTTGCTTTCTGTGAATGAAACATTGCGAATGTGAAAATCCCTGAATGAACTTCAGGTTTACACCAAGATAAACCAACCGGTCAAGAACCAGATTTAGAACAAAACAAAATAAAAATCTTGGTCTTCTTTTGTCTGCTGACCTTCTGGGGTCACCACAGTGGATCCTCTTCCTTCAAATAATCTGATCCACCATCTCCTCTACAGCTCCAACAACCATCTTCCAGTTCTCCTTTACAACAGCCATGAATCTTCTTTTCTCCACCTGGCCGCTCCATCTCAACCATCCTTTGTCCAATATATCCTCTATCTCTCCTCAGCAGATGTCCAAACCATCTAAACCTGTCCTCACTATCTTTATCTGTAAAGACTGTTAAAGCTCACCTCTCCTTGTGATCTGTTCATTTTAATCCTGTCCTTCCTCGTCACTCCCAGTGAAAAATCTAAGCATCCTCATTTCCGCCACCTCCGGCTCTTTTAGACGCTTCCACTGTTTCCAAACCATACTTTATCACAGGTCTTGTAAACCTTTCCTTTCACTCTCTCTGTCACTCATCAGCCTTGACACCCATCTCCACCTACACATATTGATTCAGAACACTGAACAAGAAAAATGTAGGAAAACAGCAGTCATGGCATAGCATCTATCAGTCAACATACTCTTCTAATGGATGTTTATTTGATATGTTGGGGAGCTTCTCGCTGAAGTTAACTAGTGAGGCCTCTAGCCTGGCTATCAAGTCTTGTCATGGCAATTTATTCCATCAGGTGTTAGGGCGAGTTGATCTTATCTGATGATCAAGAAATTTTACTGATTTATGATTAAATATACATGGACGTATGCACAGTTATCCAAAAGAGGTGTTCTTAAGGTGCCGAGATCAAAAAATACATTGAAAATAAAAGTGTGTCACAAATGTATGTCGATTCCCTCTCCGCTTTTCTGAGATACTACCGGATGGATGAACCATAAACATGACAACACTGGGTGATCACTGTGCTTTGAGAGGCCTCGTGATGGATGTTGGTCAAAGGGACAGTGAGCTCCCTCAAGTGAGGAATACAAAGTGATGCTAATCATTTGTGCTGAAGGCCAAAGACGGGCGACCAAACACATAAAGAACACCACGTCATCAACATGGAGCTGTCAACATCAACAACACAATACACACATAATACATACACAACACTTGAGCTGCTTCGGCTCTGGTCTGCAAGGGCCTGCATGCTACATTTACCAGCAATATTGATTATCAGGGAGTCCATTGATCCAGTATTATTGTCTGCTTTTGTGACTACTCAATCTTCCTGTCAGTTTGGTGCATAAAGTCTAATCGGGAAATCTTTGATCTTTGATTGGTGTCTATTGTGAAGATGGGAGTAATCACTTTAACTTGTGTGCAGCTGCTTTTGTTGTGTGGAGCTTTTCTCTCATGCGTGTCGATGCCATGTCACAGAGTCATAGCGCCCAGCCATCTGTCTCCAGGCATGCAATCCTGTTTAAGCTCGCATGTTTTTCAACATCAACACTCAGCTGATCTTGTATACGGTTTCACATCTGCATTATGAGTAATCTATGGTAGTTAATTGAGCCCAGAGGCAGTTGGTTTCAATGAAGGCTCCTGTGCTTTTCTGGCAAAAACAGGAGAGAAGGAGCTCTCTGGAGAAGGCGGCTCTCTGTCGAGAGGCAAACAGAGCAGAACTCCTGCCGTGTTCATTAGCTGTCATTGATCAGTGATTCAGTCTCTGCACATCTCGTACTACAGCTCACATATTACCAGTTTCATCTCCTAAAAATTAATATTAAAAAAGAAAAAAAGGAGAGCCAGCGCAGCAGTTTCCTTCCTTGTATTTTATTTTCCACTGCACTGTTTTGATGTGGATGGATGCTAGCCAACAGCATGCAGAGATTGCTGTGCACCATACTTGTCCATTCCACACTTTTCTGATATCAATATGAGCTACTATATTCAGTTATTGGCCTGCCCTCAGAGGCTATCATCACTGCAACCTATTCCATCACAGGAGATGTACTGTAGAATGAGGCTTGGAGGTATAAAAATGCTGATAAATGGCTGAGACAAAAGCATAAATAATGTAGGGATCAGAGAAACTGGAATAGTGAGTCAAACTCCGCTTCAGGACACCCCACACCTCCCCGGAGAGGGTCCGATGTAAGTGTCCTGTCTGGCATCATCAGCATCTGCCGGGCTTCACCTGCCACGTTCGCAGAGCTGAGAGAACTGCAAGAGTCTGCTCTCAGCATGGGGTCTCCGTGCCCTTCACTTCTTTTTTCACCAAAAGAAGACGAAGATGAGCACTCCCATCCCCCACACCTGGCTGCAGTGAGATTTTAAAACACCGATGCTGGGTTTTCTCCTTTGAAATGTCACCCTATTTTACCCCTTTACCACCTCCTGCAAATAGTTGCATGTATTTATCAAACTGAAACGGCGCAAAGCCTGATCTGCCACAGGGGGAGAAAAACGGTGGGATATATTCTTAGCATGACAGTCTCTGGTTTAAGTGAATATATAGGCATAAATTGAATCAATATTTCCCAACACTGCAGAAGGAGTCACAAAAGGGCCATTATGTAGCACTAATTGGACCTATAGGGCTTATCTTTTAAAAAAAAATTAATCTGCAACCTCATTGGAATTCATGAAAAGTCCTCAGGTAGATGACCGCGATCGTCCACACCGCTTCTCATTTCATTGAATTTTCTTCATTCCCTTCATGTCGGGCTTTGAATATTTATTCTCTTTTAATTTGCAGCTATCTCAGACTCCGCCGAGGTTCTGCATACACCTCTTTCCCCGTGAACACAGAAAAATAAAAACACTTTTTAAAAAAGAAAAAAAATCTTTGGAAATTATGAAGTGAGGCCTCACCATCCAATACAGACTTTCACCTGGAAAGCTGTGAGGCTTCTCTTGATACTTGTAAAATATATTGCTGGTGTGAGACGAGTCAGTTGCATTCCGTGATGCATTAATTAGAATACTCTGAGAACAATACACTGATATTCAGCATTTTTTTTTTCCTGTTTTGCTGGAAACCGCATTCTTCAGACATTTTGATTGCTCAGCTATGAGCGAGGACAAGAGGGGAATAATGAATTGAGGTGGATTTGCTGATGTCAACTATTAGTTCAAGCTGATGGCTATGTTGTGCTATACAGACAAATATTGGATATTTCACCCATATATTTGGCCTTTAATCCTCAAATGACTAACAGAGCTGAATGTATTTATATTTTATGGCTGCAGAATTATCAAAAATGTGCAATGAGTGACTCCTTTTGCCCTTTTTATTCTAGAGGTTTAAGTTGTGCTGCATTAATATAAATCTTGAGTGTAATTGGACAGTATTTCTTCTCTTTCTGGTGGCTTATGAATTTCTTAGATATCATAAACGGTTTGGGAGTTGTGATGAGAAGTCTGCATACCAAATTCTGTTAACAAGATAGAAATAAAAAAGTTAATTGATGAGCTACCTTCGTTGATTAAAGCAGAGAGAACATTTGTTCAATCTTACTACGATCATATAAGTGATGAGTACGAAATCGATGCTCACTTCGATCACAGATGCCGGCTCCTTTCTGAGCAGGAGACAAACAGGCAGCGGCAACTGTGACTGTCAGCCACTGCGAGTACATTTCTTTCTTATAAAAACCAAAGTTTTATTTACTGAACCCTCCGCAGCTGTCTGAGTCTACAGAACCAGTAAGTTGCTATAATGATCAGTACATAATATTTACGATAACTCGCAGCATGGATGAGCCACTAACGATGGCAACAAACAGTGTGCACAGCCCACCGAATATTGAGCGAGCTGCAGATAGCCGTTTACTGCTCTGTCTGTGTGCTGTGCTGCTGGTAATGAAACAATAAAAGTTTGATTTGATGAACATAAGTCACAAATGAACACATGTATCGATAAAGCAAAGGTTTATGAAAACAAAGTGCCCCCATGACTCTAACACAACTTAATTAAATGCAGAGTCTTGCTTTATTAAATAAGATGTGCTGCACTCTGCATAAATGCATGAATCGATGGCAAAACCGCCATACAAATATTAGAATAATTGATCCAGGATGATTCAGCAGTGGGGAGGTCTCGGGGCTTGCAGGATATTACCTCGCAATAACAGTCTCGGTGAAGGTCAGTGGATACTACAGTAATGACAAATGTCCTCTCTTTGACTCCTACTGGCAGACTTTATTTTGGCTAGTTACAGGAAATTACTTTCTGCACCTTCCATCATCTTCTAGCCTCTCTGCATGCTGCAGCTTTATAGCAATGACCAATCAGAGTATAATAAAAACAAGCTGTAACTGTCCAACCTTGTAATAAAAAGTAGTCACACAACTGACAACAAACTGCTGGTTATTAAAGTAAGAGTTAAAGGCTCGGTGAAGAGCACATACACAGACGCACACCGCGGGTCTGCATGGTGCTAATGGGGAGATAGCAGGCAAGTAAAGAACCGGTCAACCTCCATCAGAATTGCCTGTCAGATGGTCGTATAGCTGAGGAACCATCCTGCCAACTGTTTGTGGCTCGGAGAACGACGCTGTGAGTGCCGTCCTGTGGAGACGGCTTGAAAATGTGCACCATTATCCCCATCTTGTAACGACATTGTTTTCTGTCCCTACGACAGCTGGCTTTTTAGCTCGTCTTTGAGTGCGGCCATTCTGAACAATCACAAACGCTTTGAGTTTCATGCGTGTTCGCTAAGCTTGCCTTACAGAGCTCTTCCTCTCTTCTATAATACCTGTTAATCACACAGGATAGCATTCATAAAAGTATAAGAGTAGCTTTTTTTCCATGCATAGACATAAATGAAAAATATAAACGTAATTTCTAAAAAGTTGGACAAAGTGTGAAGGATGTTTTCACAAGTTTCCATGACAGCATTCTGCATTTGCATGTCCACTTGATTCAGGTGCTTTGCGCAGGTCATCATTTCTCATATTTTCAAGCACGTCGTGCATCTGTTTTCCACAACAACACTTCACAAGCTTAAGCAACAAAAGCCCTGAAAACTGAGCCCCTTCAGGCATTTTGTCACCAGTTGGGTGGGCTTCTATCAATGTCTGGTCAATGTAGGAATTACTTTACAATGAAAACACTGCCAGAAACCAATGTGAGCTGACACAGTTCACTGTGCAAACAAAAAAAAAAAAAAAAACAAGTTAAAGCTGAATCATGCAAAGAATACGTATGTGGGGACAATAACAAAATACCATCATCTGTTGAGTTGTGCAATGATAGGAATCTTTTTGGGGGAACACAGTCAGGGAAGAAGAAACAATCAAGTGCTTTATGAGGAAAGAATTCAAAAATCTAAGTGTCATATGCAGTGGTTTGTATTCGTACCTGTGGTGTGGGCAGCTCATACATCAGAAAAGGCAATATCAATGCTGAAAAGCATATTGCAGTTTGAGAATTTTTTTCTCTTTCTTTATTTCCTTTAATTAACCAGGACGACCCACTGACATTAAAAATCTATTTTTCAATGGAGAGCATGCCAGAGTAGCAGCCACACAAAATCAACAGAATTATGCAACCAGGTGCACGATACAAAAATTAACAATAAAAGAGTAAAACAGAAGGACAGCTTTTCAAGGACAGCGGCCAAACACTGACTCTCACACACATTCAGCACTAACAGCGTTCTAAATGAACACCATGGACATATTTCTAGGTCAACTCTACATTCTAGAAGGTGTTTGTCTTATGGTTTTGTTTACATTTAGACAACAACCTCCCAAGAGGAACAAGGTCTCTGGTTAAAAACCCCTGCACTGGGCCAGAGCATCTTTCTCAACAGTATGGCTTCATGGTAAAAAGGATGGCGACCAGGATCCAGTCCGGATCTTTTCTGAACATAAAACATGTATTTCTCAGAAGTTCAACAATTCTCCTCTGTTCCCTGTTGTTGCAAGAAGAGAGGCTGCAGTCTCTGTGCAGTCCTTGTGCAAACGATGAAATGGCTATTAAAATGGCTCTTTTAATATCTGCTATCATACTGCTGCTATTGTTCTGTGTTAACAATACATTTATTTACAACGTTTGCAAATAATATATATGCCATCTTCATTTATAACCGCTGAACTCTGTCAAATTGGGGTATGAATGCCATAAATGAAATTAACCTTTGAGCCACAATAGTGAAATGCAAGCTTCTAAATTGTTGGTGAAAGTATTTTGAAGTCAGTTTGAAGACAAACAAAAACAAATTAATTCATATTGCGCTTCATTTTTGACATTACACAGACTATGCTGTCACCATAGTCACAAAAAACCTCAATATTTGTCAAATGAAAATTGATCCAAGTGTCTCTACAAATGTCTCCTAAAATATCAGCATCAAATATCAAAAGATCCAAGTGCAATAGCACAACAAAATGAGATCTTTTATTGGAAGAAAAGAAAGCTCCGGAGACAAAAATATCCCTTCCCTCAGGGGTACTGAGTGTCCGTTGTTGGTTGCAGAACAGCAGCTTTCCCAAAATAGCTCTGAGGTTCAGGGCTTTCCTTGCTTATAGAAGTCCATGTGTATGAGCCAAGGGAAGGAGATGAAGTATGATACATGCTCAGCATGGTTGAGTGAGCAAGAAGGGGCAGCTCTGGGAGTGTCCCGTTTCTCTCCCCGGGGGCCTCAGGGCCCAGTGATGCCAGCACGGCGGCTCCCTTCACTACTTGCAATACAGTACCTGCCTGCCAACTAATGCTGCTGTTGTTAGAGCAGGTCAAACAGGACATTAAAAAATAGCTCCACGGCCGTCCAGACAACAGACAATAGAGAATGACTACAAGTGGAAGTCATTGCATGTAGTGCGCACAGAAACCAAACATAGCCAGGATTGAGAGACAGAAAAAAAACAAAACAAGGGTCAGCGCAAGAATGGCATAATAGTCAGGGAGCACAACATCATATGTAGATGTCCGAGATCACTTAAGAAAACATATGAAAATTTAAAAGCGACATAAACAACGCATGTGTGTGTTTTTTGTGGTTGAAAAAGCAGGGCTGAATGACAGCTTCACAGAGGGAGAAGTGCCCAGACTGCACCTGGCAGTGGCTGCTCACCAGGGAGTCTATCCACACTGCAGCAAAAAAAAAAGAAAAGAAAATTAGGCAGCATAAAGTGAGAAAAATGCAGCGATATCAGGAGACTCGGGTCAGACTTTCCACACAATCTGTCTATCATACCCACAGGCAGAAGACCCAGCGTCGTACCCCTCAGTCTGTGGGGCAACTCCTTTGGTGAATCCATCTGATGCACCAGAACTAATGAGGTTACACTCAGTGTGGTCCTATCATTCCCTTGATGGTTATGTAACTATTCCCAACATGCTCCACAGGAAGAATCCAGTCACTAATCTGTTTGTGTTTTCGGTTATCAGCTCTCTTTCCTTTTGTCAAGCTGTTCATTTGAGTCAGCCTCTACTTCAGAACAGACCGTAGTTCAGGCCAGTGACAGTGCCACAAATCCACAAATCAATCCAACTCAAAGAGCAAAACCAAGATGCAGCATGTCTGTAGAGAATCCTCCCTGCCTGCTTTCACTGAGGGGAGCTGAGCCACTTCCGTGCACTATAATACACACTGTGTATAACTGTTATTAGAATCCAAACGGCATCTCTTACCAAAAATTACAGTAATTATGGTTTTAGATAACTCAGTGTTGAAGAATGAAACCATACATATGCTATCCAGTTGCTATGACTGATTTATTTCTATTGATTTATTTACTCATATTTAAGATTTTTTTTTTATCACCATGAACATATACATTTCTTAAAGTGGAAATAAAATTAAAGTTCATTCAAAAAGCTCTACTATACATGAAATACTGTTATTTCATCCAACCTGATGTGTAACTACAAGGAAAAAGACACCAAGCTATCAGTATGTTACCACTTCATACTATCCTGCAGCCACGAATCAGGGAGCGGAGATCATATTTACATGTTGTCTGGAAAAAAATGAAAGGAATCATCTCTATTTTACAGGGATGTGCATCAATACACAATGAATTATCTGGAAAAAAAAAATCTAAACTTCATACACGGTTATTACATGAAGACAATCTGAGGAGGAAATCTTTTTTTTTTTTCAATAAAAGTTGGTACATTTTTCAAGAAACAAAAGAATAACATTTTCAATGGTCGAATTGAAGATCTCAGTGAGCTGCTATGAATCCCACATTCTGGTCCTTGAAGGCTGGTGTCCCGCGTGTTTTAGATCTCGCCTGCTTTCATCTAATGTTGACAAAAGCCTGCTAACGAGCCCTCATTGCTATCAGGTGTGCTGTAACTGGGAGAGACCAAAACGATGCAGGACGTCAGCCGATGAGGAATGAGTTTGGACACACCATACACACCTGCTCCAGAATATACACAAAAATTAATATGAGTTTGCCCATATCTCTGACTTCAGTTGCAGTCTTCTGCCAGACAACGAAATGCAATAATGCTATTCCCCCCCCCCCCCCCCCCCCACCTCCCCCCCCCCCCCCCCCCTGTTCTGTTTTCAATAATTTTAGTTTTATCCAGCAACATTAATGACAAATAAAGCTATCTATCTGAAGTTGGCTGTTCTGGAACTACAGGAAAATGACACTGAATATGTATTAGCAGTCTGGTTGCATGACTCACTAATTGTTTATCATTAAGCAAAACACATGATGTGTTTTTTACTGGGGGCACCACAGTCCGTGTTTGCATGGTAGATAAATTGAAATAAATTTGTCATGTCAGCCAGTGACCCAGTCATTCCTAAAATCAAAATGTCACGACTTCTCATATTCCTGACTGTCTGCTGAATTAATGCAGCTCAGCCTCATTACAGCAGCACTTACCCATAGCCCCTCGAGAGACACCGAGTCCTCCAGAGCATTGCTACCGAGAACACCAGCCAATTGTGATAAGCGGGAAGAAAAAAAAGGGACACCTTGCAACACACGAGAAGATAGATCTGACTCCCAGAAACAGCCATAGCCGTGTTCAAATCCTACTCACCTTGATTCTCTTGACTTTAGCTTTTCAGAGGTGTCATGGCTGAGGAGAAGAAAAAAAACAACAACAATCAGAGCTGAAAATATGGTGTCAACACATTCTGTGGCTGTGACGTTGTTACTGTAAAGCAGCCATGTTGGCAACAGTGGAGCCCGTGTGTCCATTGTCTTCCTGGACCACAACATTATCACAAGCTTTGTAGTTGTTATCCTGTTCCCCTCCTCCTCTGTCAGCTCCTCTCTTCCTCCTCCACCTCCTCCTCCTCCTCCTCCTCCTCCCCCACTCCATCTCTGAGCGCCAACCTTGCCATGGCTAACAGGAAGCAGAGGGCACAGCGCTTTATTTAATTAGTCACAGCAGCTGAGTGCTCATGTGGAACCAAACAGGGGAGGCAGATTGGCGTAGTGAGATGGATAGGCACTCTCCCA
This sequence comes from Salarias fasciatus, assembly GCF_902148845.1. Lineage (NCBI taxonomy): Eukaryota > Metazoa > Chordata > Actinopteri > Blenniiformes > Blenniidae > Salarias > Salarias fasciatus. Next base: position 14,011,632 of record NC_043745.1, on the reverse strand, counting down.
CCGGGCCTTGGCTGTGCTGTCAGAGGAGCGTAGATTACATGACAGAAGGGGGATTCGGCTGGGAGGGTGGGTCTGGGATTGTATGGCAGGAGGATGTAAATGGCGCACGTACAAGAGGATTCATCCCAGAAAGAAGGAAAAAAAAAAAAAGATTGCTTTTACTCCTCCAGTACTCAGAGTCCTTATACAAAAAGCCCTCTTTACGCTCCTTCATTTGTCTAATATGCAAACCAACCAGCAGTGGGACCGGCCTGTTTGTTTTGATGTACAACGACAAGGGGTATGACTGCTTTTATTAACTGTGACAACACTCATTATTCTAAATGATTTAGGGGCCACTATTCTTCTATCTCTTCCGACAATGATCAGGTGGCCTTTTCCTCACAGCCAGGCAGATAACCTCGGAGAGGCTGTGGAAGTAGCTCAGCTTGTCGCATATTCTTGATGATCATTTTCTTCAACTCAAAGCAAGAAACTAACAAATGGAAGAGGCAACTTTTCTCCAACGACCATTTCATTTCCACTTTTGCAACAAGCAGCAACACTTTCTCATGTGAGGATGGAACATTCAAATTAACGAGTAAGAGCATTTGCGAGAACTATCTATTTGTATATAATTAGAGGATTTGGTGTAGAATGAGGACTATATAATTCATGCAATACAAGGCTTATAATCCCATAATTACCCAACCCGTGTTCCTTGGCCTTCAACACTGAAAAGGAGTCTCAGGATTTCCCCCCTTGGAGAAAACACAATAGTAAACATGTAACTCCCTGTATGCAGCTGAAACAGCACATAACACAAGTGCGGTGCTTGAATAATGTGTGCGCAACTACTAAGCAATGGTGTGCAGGGAGCGCTCTTAATTAGCACTCTTGAAGTTATCCAGTGACCCACATCTAATAATGAAGGCAACATGAATGTTCTATTTACATATCTTTAGTCAGTAATGTGTGACCGCTGGGAGAGCCCAGTGGTGGAGTATGTGGTGGTCCTAAAAAAGGGAGGGCATGTCAAGTAGAGAAGCCTCAGGCTGCTTTCCTATGCCCTCTCAGTTTGATCTGGAGCAGCGTGGAATGGTATGTTAGTGACCCACAGGTCTGTCAAACTGAGCTATGCTATAGGAAAACTGTGCAGCTTTTTAATAAATACCGGTCTGCCGAGGCTCCTCTCAGTACTCAGATTTCACTTTTAAATTTAGGTCAATATAGTATTTTATGAGAGGGTAAGGTAAAGAATCAAAACCTCTGCAAAGTCTTTAATTTTTTTTCACACACTCAATAGCAGAATATAGAAATATTTATTTGGTTTTTATCAACGGTTTCTTCCCAGCAGTCTTTCTCATTGCCATGGTTAGTGCCTTGCTCGGTTTGCTGATGCACTGCTGTCACCACCTGTGTAATAAAGCTCCACGGGGGCCCGTTAAAAGTCACTCTATTCAGCTTGTTAAACAAGCAGATGTTTATAGGAACACCAAATTTATTACGTTCATTTATGTGTATTACCTTTTGTAGTTATCCAATTTTCCACACAGCAGTTTTAATGGTTAAATAGATATGTAAAAAAAAAAATTTTTCTATCAATAGTCAAACAATTTGTACATATATTAAATCCCAGAAGTAGTATTAAAAATAATAAAACAATCTCAATGAATGCACACACACAATTCCAACAGGAATCTTTAAACAATTTGACTCATCCACTTAAGATGCTAGTCTTTGATTCCCATGTGAAACACTGAATATTGTGCTCTTCCTCTATTCAAGTGTCTTACTTTCATTGCTGTGTAACTCCACAGACAAGATGGAAAGGGAATATAATAAGCACAGAGGTGACTTTGACTCGGGTACAGCTGTCCTTGTTTCAGCCTGTCTGCTTGGGAGTCACCTTCTCTGAGCCTCGGCGAGCCAGTTTCTTCAAATCAGCACAACATTTAGGGAGATGGGCTTCTGGCTTTTCAGCAATTTCATCTGAGGTCAACCATATTTTTAGTGGTGGTCTCGGTGCAAAGGCGTCTGAGTAGAGCAGAGAGTGGAACCTGTTTCTGTTCATCAGCTTCACAAGGCCCGATATTCTCGAACCTTCCATCTTCACGGGACCCTCCCTCAGTTAAGAAGGGTTAATAAAACCATTTTTCACATCCGGCGCTCTCGTTTCTGAATGCGTGCCAAATTGTTCTTTTCCAACAATTCTTTGTGTGTGAAAGAACTGGGTCACTGACGAGTGAGCTCTTCCAGGGCCTCGTTGCTAAGGCCCGACTCCTTAGAGTCCAGCTTTAGGGAGACAGAGGCTACAGCACACAAACTGAAGCCAGCTTCTGACAGCACAAGCTACACTTGCATGACTGCAGCCCCCCCCCCCCCCCCCCCCCCCCCCAACACACATCATACTCAGATTACTGAACGCATTTAAGGAAGGAAGTGGGGGAGGAAGCCAGGAGGAACTATAGCACATCTCTGCATGTCAATGGGCATCACTGTATACACAAACAAGCCTCTTTCTTCGTGTCGTGGGTGTCCTTTTGCATGTGGCTGTGTGCTGCCGTTGGATTCAGCATCTGCAAACACATCCTGAACTGGAACTGCACTGTTTGTTAAACATCATTTACCACTGCTGTACAAGCAACAAAGGGATCCTACCCCACTGCAAATGAATGAGCCCAGGTCCCTAGTTATCATTGGTTATTGTTCCAATCAGGCTGGCTTTGAAAAGGGAGGCACACTCCCCTTTGGACAGCTCATTAAGATAACACACAAACGTGGCTCCCCATCATCCTGAGTTTATTAAAGTGGGGCTCATTTCGGCTCCTTTGTCTCAAGCAGGAACCTCTGCCTTTGTCAGCGCAATTGGAGCCAGATGGCAAAACAAAGCTGCCTGTCTGGATTGCTTAGAGAGCGATCTCAGAAGACTGAGCCATTAGCTTGACTTCACCAGCTCATGGCCCGCAACGTCCGTTTGGATCAACCAGGTGCACACGGAGGAAGCAAAAGGGAAGCAGAGACAAGGGTGGCTGCAAGTTGTTGCCTCGTCACTAGAGCGCAGGCATGGCTACACTCTCCCGGCGATATTTTTTATTTTTTTTTCTCGCCCGGTCCCTTTAGCTAAAGCTGAGCTATTACGTCTCGCTAGTTGTGGGATGGCTGACCCCGCTCCTGGCAGCACAGATCTCTCTGAAACATTCATGAGAGAGGCAGCAGAGAATAAAAGCCATTGTCCCTCTTCACTCAGAGACTCCCCTTCACCTCTCAGCTTATTAAAATCACATGGTATTAACTTTGGCGTTCACAGAAAGGCTAAATAATTCAATCAGAATAAAGAAGGAGTCAAATGAATAACTCTAATGACATTAACGCTTGAGGGAGAACTGCTCGCGACTGTGAGGGGTAGCCACTGAGGCTAGGCAGGCAGAAGAAGCTCGCTCTGCTTGCTAATGGCAAAATTAATTCAGGCCTCATAAGGTCATATTCATGCTAAGCAGAATATCACATAACCCTCATCACAGCACAGAAGCACACATAGTAGCATTCTGTCTGGGTTCACTAGATGTCTTGAAAGCCACGATGTGAAAACTGAGCAAACCTGGAACCCCAGTCACCAAAAAAAAAAAAAAAGGAAAAGAAAAGAAAAAAGAAAAAAAGAAAAGAAAAAAAAAACCTGAACCCTGTAATAAAATAGTTATTCAGTGAGTACGTTAACAGGAGGGAACAAAAAGGAAAGAAAATTATTCACAGAGTTAAATCTGTGATGCGTATCTTTTTTTTCCACCTTCTGTCAGTGGGAGTAATAAACAGTGAACGCGCCCATTAGTCAGAAGCTCCAACCAGCCTGACTTGTTACGACTGGTTTAGCATGCTAGTCATGCTGTTATTTGTCAGCATGTAAATTTTTGGCTTATTGTGGTTCACAAAGTCCATTTCATATCTCTAAAATTTTGTTTCTTTTTTATCTGTTTTCTATAATCTTTATTATTTAAAACTTATCCCTGATTAGTTTCTAAAACAATGGCAACTCTCCTACAGACGTCCTTGCTGTATGAGTTGAAACTTATTATAAGATTAGCAGCTTTAAGCAGCATAAAGGGATGTCTCTTATTGTTTTCTTTATTTGTGCTCATAACATCAAAAGTAACTTAACGACATATCTGACATAATTCTGCTGTGACTTACTGGAAAAAAAAAGTTTCACTGTCTTGTTAAAACAGTCACAGTAGCAAGACTTTGAGCATTTAGTGAGACTTGAGGAACTTGTTGTCATTAAATTTACAGACAAGATAGGTTTTACTTTTATAGCTATAGCTTTAGGGGCATGTATAATGTAAAACAGCTTGTTGGCAACCCAATTTAGTGAATCCATCTTTCTCTCTCTCTCTCTCTCTCTGCTTTAAAAACACAATCTCACGCACGTACAGACACAGGAGTTGTGCCACTGGGCTTCTGCACTGAATGGATTCTTTGCTCTGAGCGGGTCTCGCACGTGCTTGTTCTTCAATGTTCACAAACACAGTAAACAAACTTCACATTCAGTTCTGTTGTGTCGCTACTACTCAGCCACCTGCCCTTTTTTTTTTTTTTTTTTTAAACTGTTGGGATTTTTTAAACATTTGTTGATCTGACCACTTGAAATCTTTTCATGCTGTACAGAGAAATCTATATGTCAGAAACACACACACACGTAATTTTGGTAATCATGCACCAAAACCACCTTTCTTTGGGTTCTTGTTTGATGCTTAGACATAATTAAATGTTTGAATATCGTTTCAGGATGAGGGAGTTTAAAAGGAGACTTGAAAGTGCAGCTGTCCCCCTGGCCACACGACAGGCTTCAGACTTGACCAGGTGTGGATTGGCTGACCTGTCTTTGACTCCTCTTCCTCCAGCTCCTTGGCCTCTTCAGCTGTGGAGAGATAGAGGAGCCATTATCAGTGGGAGTCACAGCACAAAAGGCAGCCGCACAATGTAGTCACTTCATCGTGAGCCTATGGTGGGCTGATCCCTCGCAGCTCAAAGGACAAGCTGTGATGAGAGCCCTATATGACGATGAGGCCCTTCACCATGGTAGAAACGGACACACACAGTCACACACACATACGCAGAGAGTCATATCCACCCCTTAACCTCTCATCCAGCCCTTTCACAAAGACAGTAATCACATTAGGCTTTAGCTGCGGGCTCTCTGAAAACCCACTGTCAACAGAGTTAGGGAGGCAACTCAGTGATGGCTGTCACACTTACATACACACAAGCCATGCATGTGCACGCACACCCATGTGGGCTAAAAATAGCCTGGGACTGAGAATTTGAGTGGTGGAAATTTATTCCGTGACACCGTTCTCATCACAATCGGGCTTCAGATCCACCATTTAGCATCTGATACATGAGATTAAACTGATAATTGAAGAAAATTAAATGTCAAGGCAACACAATTCATATGTTTATATTCCTGCACGTTTGCCCGATTTGCTTTAACTTTGACAGCAGAGACTGTAATCCTCGGGGGAAATTAAGCAAAAATCCTTATTATTACAGCAGCAGAACGTGCTGAGCTTCCTGATTCAAGCCGTCTGTGCATGCATGGAAATCTACACTCACCACATTGCTTAGTCTCCTTCCTCTGTGTTATAATATATTGGGAAATAGCGTTTGACTGTATTATGTTCTTTATATGTCTGCATATGACTGTGACACATGATAATTAGCTGGGCCCAGGATGTGGCTTTGTTCCCTCAGCTTCACATTCAGAGAGGTTTAGTGACTCTGCAGGCTAATGTCAACAGCAGATGAAGCTGGCAACTTTGAACTGTCAAGAATACGGATAACCTGTTAACAATGTGCTCACTTCCAGGAAATCCTTCAAAAAGAGAACAAGAAATGCCACTGCTTCACATCCTCAGAATGGCGGAGCAAAATTAGCACAGGTGTGTGAGGTCACTCACATTCACCATTTCATTCAGCACCTCCAAATTGACCAACAGTCGCAGCGCTGTGGCAGCAGAGGAAATACCTTCGGGGACCGGGCTTTGATAGGAGAGCGAGGCTCATTTAAGGCACCGAAGAGGCAGGGTGAAGGCGAGGACATCCACAGAGAGGGGAGTGAGAACTGCCTCCCTTGAACATCGAGAGTAGCAATTTTATGCCTGCCAACGGCTGGATTTCAAATGTGTAGGGGGGAGAAAACGGTGGCTATGGACAAGACGCATAAAAGACAAGCCAGTCTGCACATTGCTGTTTATTCATCATCCTGGATGGAGTCTCTGTGCTGCTGAATGTTTTCTAACCCTGCCGTGACACCAAGAGTGATTCAAATATCAGTGGAAGAAAACAGCCCCACTTAGTAAACCAATAGTACTATAAATCCACTGATTAGTGGCCTAATTAATTCATTCCTGCACCCTAGAAACAGCAGAAGCTTCTTCTTTGTGATGTATGAGGACATAAGGCTGTTTTGTGCTTCATCGGGTTTAAGTTGTTGAGTCTTTCTTTTGAATATCAATTCAGAAACGGAATACTTGATGGACATTCTTCATTAAAAAAGAGAAATAAAACATTTGCTTTGAAGAAAAGTTAAGTTAAAATATTACCATTCACAGATTTATCAGCTCGCGATACTAACATTTTTAACCTTCTTTTCCAATCGTCTGGTTGAACAAATAGGTCAAACATCTGATCTTCCAAATATCCATAAATATTTTGGGATAATGTATTCCTGATTTTCACAGTGGTTCAGTGGGGATGCATAATAGATTGTGTGTAATTACCACAAAATCAACATGCAAACAAAACATATAGCAAAAGACTGACAGAACTGTTTCTACGTACTGTGCATCCAAGCTATATGAATCAAAGTGACAGAATGCTAAACATGGGAGAACAGATCTGTCAGTGGCAATTAATTCACAAGCATTGTGCAATTAACTTAATAAAAAGATTGTAATCGATTGAGAGCCCTAAATGTTTTATACCTGGTTGCCTCAGAGCAGAAGCCACAGGCACAAAATTCTAGGAGAAAAAAAGTGATGACAGAACTACAGATGCACATGTAATGGAAAGAAAATAGAGCCAAGTTGCAGCTGCTGTCCATTAGGAGCACGAGAATGAGTACTGTTATTTGGAATAACAAATCTGAAAGCAGAACAACATTAGTACATTTCTACAGCAAAAAAATTTCGATTTAGAATAGGACTGGTCAGTCTAAAACAGTCCGCTTATTCCTTCTCAACCACATGACAGATATTTTCTTCGGGTCAGTGTCCTGAAAATTCAAGAGTTGTACCCTCTCGTGACTACAATGTCTGGATGTACTCACATTCTATGGCTGTAGAATTGTCAGAGAATGTACGCGTGATACTTATGCTCCTTTATCCAAGATTAAACTTCTAAATATCTGGCAGCTCTTCCATATTACCGTGTGTTTTTGTTGGAAGTGATAAGCTCATGTAACTGGGGAAGACACGTGCCAAATCCTGTCAGTGGTGATAAGCATGGAGTATCAGTCTGTACATATTTTTCTAATGCTAAGTAATGCATTTGGCTATGAAATTTCCAGTAATCTTCACAATTATTCATTTATTTATTAATGAGTCCAGTGCATCCAGCACCAAAAGCTACAAGGCAGCCACACAACACGGCAGAACTCCCATCTGTGCATTAAAGAAGGCACAGTGCATTTTTCCTTATGTATATGATTTAATTACCTTGAACACAACTCAACTTTACTATGTTTCTAGAGCACTTTAAAACAACTACAGCTGGAACAAAAACCTGCATATAGTCATTAAAACATAAAATTTGACAATAAAAGACGTTGATAAAACAGTAAAAACAGGAACAGAGTATCAGGCTGGGTTAAAAGAAAAGAGATAAAAATGTGTTTTAAGATCTCTTTTAAAGCTAAACCCCCGCCAATATACACCAACAAAAATTAATCTCTCTCCTCAAGTCCCTTCTTTGCTCTTTGTGCACTAAATGATCTGTTGGTGTTATAACTATAGAAATGATTTAAAATATTAGCAATTATTAAGAAATGGAATTTGCAATATTCTTTTTGCCGAACAATATATCAGAAAGATTCAGTCTTGTATAAGTTTTGTTACATAACTTTGGTGCGTTTGTGCATGATAGAAGCAGAAACTACCTGTCCACAATGTTCCAGCTCAGCCTGAAGCTTTTTAGAAGTCCCGTGTGGTGTTTTTTTTTCCTGTATTTTGCTTCAAACCACTCTGACCTCTTTCATTGAGTTTCCGCACATCCTGTGTATATCTTAACTGACTTCAGACTGTGGAACTTGTTGATGCCATGACCGTTGAAAAATACAACTGATTACCTCAGTTTTTTGAAATGGCTGTTATAAAAAAAACATCTTTTGCAATAAAATGATTATACTTTAGCTAATCCAGGTCATGTAAATGGTAAATTAGGAAAAACTGGAGTCTAATTTGACTCTGATTTTGTTCAAGTTTGTTTTAAGTTTGTAATTTCTATTTCAGTACATGTAAAGTATACAGGTGCATCTCATGAAGACTACAACAGAAAATTCAGTTTTTTCCTTGAACTGTGAAATCTGTTCGTATTTTAGAATTGCTACATATAAACTACACTATCTAAGACATTTATTATTTATCATTTTAGCTTAAAAATCATGGCAACTGGTAATGCAGTATTTCTAATGGTTTAAAAAAATGTTCCTCTTTTTTTCAACAAGGGTCCATCTTGTCAATAATTCTAAAAGTGAATTCAACTTTTTGTATGAGTGAGAGTAGAAATAACAGACTAAATAATCAACTTTTAAGGAAATTACATTAGTTTTCAGATGCATCTGTAGTTTTTTATTGCAGCAAATTCATAAATTCAAATTTGAATTTCATTAAAAAAAATTTTTTTTTCCTGTTTTGTTTGCTTTTACAGATGGAAGATCCTGTGAATTTGGTGCTTGGGTCATATCTGAGCAGCAGTATGGGAGTCACGGGTGCTTAAAGCCGATCAATGATAGCTGTTGGCCTGGGGTAAACCTGTGGGTTAACCCCTGTGAAACATGTACACTGCTGCGGTAAAATCCCATAGGGGAAACGCTGCTTTCCTTCAGACTTTCATGTTACACACAGGGGAAATCCATCCCTTGTCACTGACATGTGAAGCCCAGAGTCGGTCTGATTGAATCACATGCTTATGTGAATGTAAAATGAGCTTTGGAGAGACTGAGAATTGGCTCTGGGTAGGTCGTTGGAAAGATCCATAAGATTCAAAGGAAGTGTTATTATACAAAGAAGGCCGACGAGAGAGATGAAAGGAAAAATACGGTATTAGGCAGAGCAGAGCTATAGTGGTGCTGAGATGCATGGCTGTCCCTGGAATTGAGCTTTCACTTCCCACTGCAATACCACAAGCTGCTCCACTCTGTTATGATACACATTCTGGTGCTCCACATACATTATGACAGGGAAGAAAAATGACTTACTCACTTCCCCCACTTTTACTGACCCTTCCCCTCTTGCTGCTGAGACACAGTGAAGTGAGAGTCAACTTCAATCTGGCTATACTTGGGAACACCATTAAAAGATAAGACAACCACAATTAGGTTGCACTTCTCTGCTTCCTGCCCTCCGAACAGCTCTGGATGTGTGCATAGCCATCCTATTTTAAGACCCTCCACATCTGTATTCATATAGCACCGCTCTATCAGCAGTGTAAGAATCGGCATGATATGTGAATAAGTCAGCATTTCCCATCTCGTCGAGTTCGTGCTCGGAAAGCGCCAAAAGAGTCCACAAGCATCGCTGGCAGGGGCGGGGTGGGGTTGGGGGGCAAAAATAGGATTTAACATTTCAATAAGGCGGACAGTGAGATGACCACATAATCAATCCCGCCTTCAATGTAATGGCTGCAGGCGACACGAGCAGCTCCTCGTCCGGCCCACTGAAGAAAAGGCCCCCACGCTCCCGGGAGCCCTTTGCCCGTGGGAGGAACTGCATTATATTTCTCTCTTTCCATTTGATTTGATTTCATATGTTCCATGGAGCTATTTACTCTTTCCTCTGAGTTTGTGTCACTTCCATATTTATTTTTAAACCTCTGGGCCCTGGTGCAGACACTGGCTGACCTTTATTTAAATGTCTCCTCCACTCTGAGCGGATCTCATTACAGAGCTGGTGGCTTTGCACTATCTATCTCATTTCAGAACTTTTTCTCTTTGCACTTGCGGCGATCCTCAGCTATTCCGCAACGCTAATTACTGGACCCGAGTAATGATGTTCCTCTCTGCCGAAGATATGTGTCGCACCATGCAAGATCCTGCCTATACGCATTAAGCAGAACTCCCTCTGGATTCTCAAAGTTCCTTGAGCAGTTAACATCTCATCATTGCTGCTCTCCTCTATCTCTCTCGCGCTCATTGTGCCTCCCACATGATCTTGGCAATACGTCGCAGTTGCGCATATCATCATGTGGTCCACTAGGTGAAGGGTTCAAGGAGTCATCTTGCATTTTAATGAAAGCCCCAGGACAGGCTGAATGAAAGCATCAAGTTAACATCTATTATTCAGCAAGTCCCCTAAACTGTGTGTGTGTATCAGGCCAAAATAGTCCCAGTAAAAAAAAATATAAATAAAAAATAATAATAATTTTATTACTTTTTGGTTCATACTTGGTGCAACTTGCCACATCTCTAGGATTATTCTTCAAAACGGAGGCAAGACTTTAATCTAATCTTGCGAATGTTTTCAAAGGATTTCGAAAGAGACATCAGCGGTGAATTGTGAGAATATCCACCGGTGCTGAACGTGTAAAGTCACCTCTCTCTGCTCTTTGGCCCCTCTGTGCTCCACTCCCCTTACCTTCCCTCCTGGCCTCCTCGCAGCTCTCCTTGATCTTCCTGCGGCAGACGGCAGCCAGGGCAACAAGCAGCACCAGCAGACACACGGCCAGGCCAACAGTTACCCACAGAGCCACTGGGGGGAACGCGATGTTCTGACCTGAAGCAGAAAGGGCAGAGAGAAAAAGAGAGAGGGTGGGGGAAGAGACGAGAGAACCTCATTATTCACTCTCGCAGAGCTAAAATAAGAGTGCAAGTGTCACCGCTGTATCCATCACCATTATTCTGCCATTTGACAATTTTGCTGTTCGGGCTACCTGTCATAAAAACTGCAAATTATCTCAACGGCGGAACTACTAAAGCACAACGTGATGACACTGATGATGATTATTGCCATTGTCGTCAGCACTGTCACATGCAGGCCGTGTTAGGTTTCCACTTTGAGAAACGGTGCGACTGTTACGGAAATTAGAAATGAATGTGAACCTTGATGTGAACAGAGCAAGCGCTTCTCTTCTAGTGTCCAATTAAGACACTTGAGTCTTTCAATTGAGTCCAGATGGCAGAAAGCTTACCCGTCGCACAAGACCGTGTTGTCGTTTCACTCAAAACAGCATTGGCACGGCTTTCAGAGGATGTTGGCACTAGCTATCCCACCCCCTGCCTTCTGCTACACATTGCTCAGATGTGGCAAGTTATGACGCTCAAGCTTTAATATTCCATCATTTTTTAATATCATTAACACCATTATTAATATGAAAGGCTAATTTTACTTTTTGAGACACCAGAGTGTATCTGCTACATTTGCAAAATGAAGGTCTGGTCCTGTTAAATATCAAAGGGCGTGATATTTTTCCCCACATTTATTTTTTTATACCACACATCTCACTGGTGTCCCATTTTATTTACAGAATATGTTGACTTTTGTATTAAAAATAGTGTGTTGGTTTCTTCATCACATGACTAAAGAGAAAGGTCTACAAACATTCATTCGATCATTGTGTGGTTTTCTACACTCAGGCTACGACACTCTAAAATCGCTTTGGAGACAATTAGCCATCATTGTTAGAGACAGTATCCTGGCAAACTGGCTGGGAGAAATAAAAGCTGGTCAGCAGGACAAAACAAGAAAAAAAAAAAAAAGATATCGGACATGGCGAAATTTCCCAGGGGTATTCAAACTGAACAGAGGGAAGGAAAACAGCAGAGACACTAAATAGCTGTGAGCCTGGCTGCAGCACAAACAGGCCTCCTTCAGAGAGTGCCTGCTCTGGGCAGTTAAAAAAAAAAAAAGGACTGAAAAATGACTGGCATCGGAAAGATGCTATGATGAAGCATCTGTAAGGACTTGGCATCAGCTGTGAAGACAGGCAGACAGGCTATTATACCGTCCGGCCAAGATGGAGGGCAAAAAGAGGTATATTCCATTCTCAGATGCAGATCCAGCCCATCTGATGCTGTGAAACATGTGCACGGTATTGGGAATACTAAATTTCAGGGATGCCAACTGCAAGTGTCTTTTCTAGGCTTGAACCATAGCCTGCTCATTTACATATTTAGCGTCCACACAGCTGAAATAGTCAATGCACTTGCACGTAGCTGAAGCTACATGGCCTTAAATGAAGGTCTTCAGCTGAATACGTGGTCCATTGTTATCTTGAGGCAACCCAAAATTATCCGCACAGTTTTGTAAGAATTTATCTTGTATGTTTTGTGAACACTTTCATGGTACAGTACTACACCCATATGCATGCTGGTGGGGCCTCAGCAACACTGGCCAAGAGGTTGAGAATCAAGCTTTTCACTGGTTAATAGGACATTCCATCAAAAATGCCGACAGTGATTTCAGACTGTCTGAATTTGGACATGCAAAGATAGTTCTAGCTTTATGTCGATGAAACGCGGCCTTAAGTCTATATAGTAGAACCCTATTCCTGCCATAATGGCTACATTTGGTGACACTGAAATCACAATATACCTAAACGTTCATGTTGCCACACATAAAACAAATGGAAATGCAAACTATGATTTATGTCATTATTTTAATGTTATTCAAAGGTCAGTATAGTCTTTTTAAGTGTGTTTATTTATTTCAAGATTTCTTAAGGCAAAAGGCATGATAGAAACTTTGGCGTTGCTACTGCAAAGCAGGATAAACAACCAAATGTCACAGAGAAAGACTAAAATCTGGAAAGTCAATCTTGTCATTTTGATGAAGCTGCATAAGCCTCCCCGGGCTAGCCATGACTGATGACGCTGTGGCTTTCTGTCCAGCAAGCCCTTCACTCTGCTATATTTAAAGAATGACCATCTGAGAGTCGTTTCATTTCAACAGCTAAAACATGTATGAACGAGGGATGATCACACATGTCAGATGGTCAAAAACAAGTAACAAATGTGTGAGGCTTATTGTGATGAGTGAAGAAGGCACAGGGCTCTTTGTTTCCAGGGTCTTTCTCCTTCTCTTTTTACTCTCATACCTTCCCAGCACGCGCACTGTCTCTCCCTCAAGGCAGACTGATAAAGACAAATGCCATAGTCGGCTATCATTGCAACGCCGGGGCCCGAAGGGCTGCAGGATCATATTTTTCTTTTTCTCTTGTTTGATGATGTGATTTTGTTTTCTTCAGAAATAGATTTGTCTCTAATGGCTCTGTTTACCTATCCTCTCGTTCCCCTTTTCCCTATTCCCTCAGTGCACGGGTGAGGATGGAGTGCTCTGGGCTGCACTGTCACATTACCTCCAGTCTGCAGACTCAAGCACCAAACTTCACTTTGTGGATGTGTAGCACTTGCCAATGTACGCGTTAGATGACTCAGTTAATTTAATTTTAAATGAGCTGTCCAAAGTGTGTGGATTGCCAGCATTAAGACGATTTGATATGTTGAGTGTGAGCGAGAGGAGAGAGAAATGAAGGGTGGATGCGAGTATCTATGATGACAACATACAATGCAAGATCATAAGCAAACAGAGTGCAGTTCTTCCCTCCACATACAACTACTTAAACATCTGGCACAAAGAATAAATTCAGCACATTTGACATCACAAAGCCTTTATGAGTTTTATTTTTTATTTTATTATTTATTTATTTTGGAGTATGTGTGTTTGATATAAAACTGTACACACTGCCCCTACTGCTTTTGACAGCTCCAGTCCACAGTGATTATTTTCTCTTACATCAATAAATCCACCTCACATGAAATGTCCAAATAATTTAGCAGACATCAGAAGTGATAATCAAAAGCAGATTGCCAGCTTGTGCAGTCTAAAATTATTTCTGAATATTGCACTGGAGCTGATTCCCTGCGCCATGTGATCAAAAACCAACAGCTTCTGGCACTCCTGTGATTCATTTCTAATGTGTCCCTTTCAGGTGCTTCAGTCCCAGGAAACGCCACAATCCACAGCTGCCTGAACATATAGAGGTCACATCTGCCTCATACATACTGATAAATGCAGCATGCAGTCATAATTGCAGGAACACCTGCACAATATAATGCAAATGCCGTATAATAGTCTGCCTATAATGCTCTAATTTTACTGCAACTGTCTATGAGACACTATATCAACACTAGAGTAGTTTTAGAGGCAATAAAAGAATGCTGTTGTGTCATTTTTCTATTACACCATACATATAATGCGTTATTGTGTTCATTCCTTGTAGCTTTTTTGTTGAGCACCATCAAATTTCTTAAAAAGTAATGCATAGGGGGAAAAAGAAATTATATATATTATGACAAAAAGTTGCCGCAAATGCATCTTCATTCAATGTATGAAGTGTTTTTTTTTTTTTTCCCTTAAAATTACATCAGCCATGCCTGGAGCATATCTTGGACTATTACTTCTTATACAAGGTGGCACCTCACAGTAGGTGTTTTGTGTACCACAGGAGGCCACCGAAGACTGCAAAGGTAAAAATAGATATTTAATGGGGGCAAGCAAAAGAATGATAAAACACTACCTCCATATGGAGCCTGTAACACAGGGCGCATCGCCAGTGAGAAATGAGGCTCCCTTAGTCTCTGGAAGACACTATAGGGGACCCGCAAGGGGCCAGCTTAGGTATTGTTTGGGCTTCAGTGAATGTGAGAGCCAAGATTTGCAGGCATTTTTACAAGCCTGAGTGTTTTCTCTCCAGCACCTCTGGTGGAATAAAGTGCTTCTAAGACTCCCTTGCCTGTCATCTTGGGTCTGCAACGTGAAGACGGTGGAGATCAAAGCTGCTTTCTCTCCAATTGTCACCCCAGTTTTACCTGCTTCGAAGAAACCTAGCGTCTTAAGCTGTGACCAAAGGAGAATAATGTCCCTTGACAGAAGGATGGCTCCGGGCTAAAAAGAGCCTCAAGGCTCATTGTAGACAAGCTGCAAGGATGAGGTGGAGGAGAGGAAAAGTCAATTAGGTTTTCCTTTTATTGTCAGGATGAACAACTTGTCCTTATCCAGCAGGGTTGAGGAAACAGAGAAAGAATGAGAGGGGACCTGTCGTGGGACAGCGCTGATCACAGAAAAGAAGTGGACTAAGGGCTAGCCCAGGGGTTGAGCAAAGGCAGGAACCAGCTCAGCTGGAGGGGCGATGGAGCCCTGGAGACCACAGCACAGCCCAGGATGGGAAATAGGCTTGTAGTATATCTCTCTAACAATGAGTCACATGGCAGATATGGGGACATTCATTCAGACAATACAGTAAGACAGGGAAGACACTGTAAAGTGGATGAGACATAAAACTCAGTGAGACAAAACAGGAGCTCATGCTTAAATCACATTCACTCGACACTGGCGAGGTGACTGATGCGTACCTCAGCAAGTGCAAACAGACTCAGCCACATCTGTGATTTAAACTTCTTTATGCAGCTTCTGTGTCACACAGCCTCATCTCACAGGAAAGAAATTGGCAGAAACAATGACAACAGTGCTAATGGAAAGAAGATGGCCCGGGCGTCAGAGGACATGGATTAGCCGGAATGGAAAACATGAGCATTAATATTAGGATTACATTCAGCGAATGACTTTGAATTTGTTTCGGCTTCAGTTTCAATTATGAACCTTTATTATCAACCTCAAAGGTGTCCATCAAAAAGCACAGATCCCCTCCTCATTCAGCCCCGGTGTGAAGAACACGTGACTGCACAGGCACACCAGCTGTTCTCCCAATGCTTTTGAGAAATTTTTGTCTTGTCAGCACTGCTGCTCTGAGCCTTCCCATTTTTTTTTTTTGCATTTCAATAAATAGTGTTTCAGAGAGACACTACCTTGCCGTCTTATTGGCATGCAGAGAGGCGATACGCTCGTCCCTTGGACGACCTAGTGCCCATTTACTTACACAATTTGTCTGACATTATTGCCCTTCCCTTGACGCCATGGGCTTGTGGCAAACACAAGTGTATGATGTGCAGACGTGCACATTAAAACAGAGTAATGGCTCTGCATTTATAGGAAGAAAGTTTCTAACAGCCCTCCTTTTTTTCTCAGCAGGAGAACTATAAAAGCCATCTGGTAGTGGTAGGGGATGTGGAGGAGGATGAGTGTGAGAGTAAAGGTGGATGAGTTAGTGAGTCAATGAAGGCTGTTGGGATGTGGTAAGGGGGGTGAGTGACCGCGCGACCCGAGGAGGTGAAAAAACAAGTGGATGAAGTGGGGTTTTGGTACTCTGGCGCTGAGCTGGTGACTGCATGAATGCTGGACAGGGCTTGAATCACAATGAAGCTTTGTGGTGTTCGACTACTCTCAACTCGTAAGCTGTCTCTCAGATGTGTCAGGCTGTTACTGACCTTTCTCCAGAGGAAGGTTGGCTCACAGACCGGAGGTAGTCTGCTTATGGTGCAGCACTGACTGATTTCGAGCGATGAGTTGGTGTGGTGAGGTTACCTACCTCGTAAAACCAGACTTTAATCTTATCGATCCAGAGGTGAATATTCCCAACACCCAGCAGCCACATTGCACTAAGAAAGGTTACAATGAAATAAACAGACGGAGTGTACCTGAGCTTCAGTTCACAGGTCAGTGCCAGATATGGATTGGGAGGACTGTAACTTTTGCATACAAAGCACAAACAATGCCACTGTGTGAAATTAAGCAACAGACTGAAGAAAATAAATGAATAAGGCAGACAATGAGCATTTAGACCTCATTAAGTCAGATGTTCAGATTAAAATAAGAAAGGCAACTGGTTCCAAAAGTTACATGCTTGCATCAGCACAAGTATTATCCAAAAGACATCAAGAAATAACAGCACAAAATTGTGAATGTGGAGTAACTTAGAAATAGTGTTTTCATTAGGTTTATTCACCAATGAGATAATGACAACTATTATTAAAATATCAGAGGGCCTTTGACATTTAGATGTCATTTACATGTATCGATCGATAGACATTTTGATCAAGATACTGTAGATATATCGATAGATATGCAGAGATAGAAAGATTGTTAGAGATAGATACTTTTATATAGAGAGAGATAGAAAAACAGAGATAGAGAGAGGGATAAAGATAGTGTGTGAAACAATGAAAAAACAAAATTTGTTGAACAGAATGTTGAAATAACCATTTCATTTTGTTTTTACAGTAATTCATAAGATACAAATCCTGTGTGTGTGTGTGTGTGTGTGTGTGTGTGTGTGTGTGTGTGTGTGTGTGTGTGTGAAAGGAGAGAGGGTGGTGCTAACAGGTGCTAATACTTCAGTGGTAAGTCATTAAAGCTGCTGTAGGCAGGATTTTGCTAGTCATTGCTAATTTTTCTGTGTTTTCTTTGGATTAAATGTTAGAGTATCCACTGATAATCCTTTAGGAGTGTAGCATAATTGCACTACCGCGAGGGCACAACGTTTCCATCTGTCTCTGTTCTGAGCTGAAAAGGAATCTCGACAGCTCCAGGTATCTTTGACCAATCAGAAGAACCCATGAGGCTCTAACCGTGATTGGTCGAGGGGCGTTCGTCGCACGTTCTTGTGGGAGGAGCTTAACTTGTGTAAGGGCGTAATGTCAGAGAAAACAGGACAGGATTGGCTGTGCTGAGTTTCAAATCGCCCTCTTAGATGGGTCAAATCGCCATCTTGCTTAGGTAACCCTAAGCAAGATGGCGGAGATTCAGAATCCTGCCTACAGCACCTTTAAGTAGAAAAGTTTTTTGCTAATTTGGTGAGCATATAATTACAATCTACTTTTCATGAACGACTTCAGATAATTTCATGTGCAACCGGATTTACCTAAATAATTTGTGGACGTACGCCTGTCGTACATACTGTTATATTTTCAACATGATACATTTGACTCCATCTAAATGCAGACTGATGCAAAACTAGACAAGGATAAAGTCTTAAAGCAACATGACGTGGCATCCTGTCAATCACTGTCAGGAGTGTTTCAATAACTACGAGCAAACCTTACAAAGACGGTCACTGATTTGTCTGGAAGGAAGCTGGGAGAAGCTAAGTCACAGCTACTTTCAAAGGAATGATTTCAAGTCTTACTCAGATATGCCGGGGGCAAGGTTAGAGAGAATTTTCTCATCTTTACAACTGAAGGTAATCCTATACCCAGTAGACTGGTTAATTAACTGAATATACAGCTCACAGCAAACTGCATGGCTGTCCTGTTAGCAAAGCAGAGGGTATATTACAGGCACAGGGGTGTGAGAATATGTAATAGCTCCCTGGAATATATAAACAATGGCCCGGGGTAAAGGTGGCCAGTGTAACCGGGATAAACCTCACACCGGTGGAGATACATGCCCCGATGTGGCTTGAGCTTGGCTATTTGTTCCGGTACAGAATGGATTTTAAATGTCACGTCAAAGCGCATGGCAAGAATCAGCTCGCTGCATGTTAACCAGTGAACATACGCTTCTGTTTTACACTGAAACAAACACGCATTTGCATGCTAAAAAAAAAGGGGGTGGGTGAAGAAACGGAGTCAGACAGAGAGGAGCAAGCCATGAGGAAATATGTCAGTAAGTGTGAGGAATGTTTGAGAGTGTGCACGAGCTCTGACACAAGCGGCGCTGGTGTGAAAAAGAAACACCATGACGCAGACACTGTTGCCAGAGTCCCCGTGCTAATGATAAGACAAGTCAGCCATGGAAGGACACTGTGAAGTTTAGGAAGGAAAAAAAAAAAAAAAATCACACAGGATTCATGGTAAATGAAGCAGGCGCATAAGCATTTTGCCCCAAAACGAAATCCAAAAACTGTATTGCAGCTATTGCACACACACACACATACACACACAGTGTCAGCTGTACGGGGCGATAAGCTGTTAGTTCTCACCAGGCATGAATATCTCCTCCTCAACAGCCAGACACGATATCAACAGTTAAATGATCATGACATAAACTTTTGGGTGGAAAATTATTCTACCGTTCTGCTGCTGGAGCATTATCTATTGAGACCATAAGGGGATAATATACACCGAGTTATGTAATCACGACTCATATCAACTATACATTCGACCGCATGGCGATGCAGTGGTTTGCAGACCAGCCACACAGTGACAAAACCCCCAGTTCGAGTCCAGGCTTGGCGACCTTGCATTTGGAGTGTGCATGCTTTCCCTGGGAGTTTTCTCTCCAAGCTCAGGTTTTCTCCCACAGTCCAAAACATGCATTTGAGGTAAATTGGGGACTCTAGGCGTGAATTTCTGTTAATGCCAATCTATCTGGGTTCGTCGACCGGTCCGAGGTGTAGTCTGCCTCCCTGTAGTCAGCTATGATTGGCTCCAGCGCCCCGCGACCCACGTTTGTTCAGGTATAGAAGATGGATGGATACATGAATGTGATGTTATATTTTCCAGCCTTTACCTGCGAGAGGAATGAAAGCAAGCAACTTCTCTGTCTCACAAAAATCCTACTCACCCCATCGAACGTCAGCCAGGCTCTTCCAACTTTCTCTCAGCATCTCCCTTGTCCCTCCCTGCCCCACTGGGGCCTCAATTAAAAACTCTTCTGATGTCTAGTAACTGACAGAGAGTCCATCACTTCCGCACACCCCTCTCCGCTGAGAGTGGCATTAAGATGTTGGAGGCAGAGTGGACTATTGATTTTTTTTTTTTTTCACCCCCCCTATTTCTTGTGTAGCTCCATTTCTTCACTTGGCCATCTTTGCAGAGCAGGCTGAACATCGCTGCAATAATCAGTTTACAATGTTGTGTTGTCTAAATATTTAATTAGCTTTAAAATGAGGAGTGCTGGTAAGGATGTTGGAGGAGAGAGTGTGTAGAAAAGATTCACTAGTGACAGCTATCAGTACTAAAACAGACTATCTGGCTGGTTGAAGGACTGGGATAAGAGTGACAAGGACAAATTGGCATGAAAAGATGAAAGAGACACCTGTGCTGCATCTGGCTGTTCTTATAGCGGTATAAATTTGTTTATGTGCCACTTGAGGGCAGCGCCACAAGCTGCAGATACTGACACTGTATCATTTGTAAAGCCGTTGTTAGCGATTAGTTCGTATCCACCACACAGAATACAACAGGATTATTTGTTGACCCCACCATGGACTTTCTCAGTCATGTTTTTGTAAGCCACTTGCCAAAATAATGTTGAGAGAGAGGCAGTGTCTCAGATTGAGGGAAAGTTTGTCTTGCTGCAGATAGAACCAATGCTGATGAAACAAGCCCCCCCAAAAAAAAAAAAAGATTAACAGTCAAACTGTGGGCTGTGTCAGCACTAAAGCGCTACAATTCTATAAGCATTTGTTACCACAGGAAACACTTTTGACACCAAATTTATGTCTATAAATTGTTTTGAGGTTAAGGCATATATCAATATATGGCTTTGATGCCGTTTTTAGGTTGCACCAGTAGAGTTTTGCGTATGAATTCAGAGCAGCAGGGTGGATGTGAACCTGATACTTCGCAGTCTGGTGTGCACCAAAGCAGCTTCACCAGGACCAGCAGGACAGCCTGCTGCGGCGTGAATGCAGTTTGCACTAAGAGTCTCTGATGCCCCACATGTTCAATGCCTCATTGACAGTTGGTTCAATATCTTCGTAAAACGCAGCTGATAAGAATACTGATGAATATCCCATGTTTTCAACATTGTCTCAGTTGCTCTGTGGCACAGCTCAAAGCCCTGAAAATGATCAAAGTGTGAAATGTACCTATAACTGGAAGCTGTGATGCAGAAAAGGGAATATTCCTGTGGATTGACGAGCTGCACGGAGTACTTGGGGAACAATAGTCGTATCAATGTAAACTTTAGTCTCCCTATGTCGTTGTGCCCATTAGTCAAGGAAACATAATTCCCCCCACATGGCGCAGCAGTTGGATTGGAGATGAAAAAGCAGGTGTGAACACAAACCGTACATAAGAGGGGTGAAATCCTTGAATTGCATCACTGCTTTTAGTACGTATTCATGCTACCGTTGGAAAAAAATGCCTATGAATAAAATATGTATGCTTGAGAAAATGTGACAAAGTGCATTAAAAAATATAAAAAGCACTCATTATGTACAGAGTAAGTGGCACATACAGGCATTAAATAATCCATTTCAATTTAAAAAAATAAATGAAAAAAAACTAACAAGGTGGATGAGCTACGACACCACTGTGTTTATTCTGACTCCTCACTGCACCAAGAACAAACTGCAGCTTAAAACTCTCTGCAGACTCCTTGTTAAGTGTGCGCACCTATTGCTGAAACAACTCCTGTGTTACATCAGCATAGTGCGAAGTGGGTGAGAAATATCATCCAGAATATGAACTTCAACATGACACTTATTGAGCCATCCATTCAAGTGTTCATTAAGTCAGGAACACACCCAGCAGTTGCACTCGCTTCTGTAGCAGTCTTCTGCATTTGCCTTTTGTCTCTTCAGATTGCTACGAAGCTGTAATGACCAGGTTTAACAGCATTTAGTCCTTGTATATAGTGTGCTCCAGCTCCAAAACTGCCGTACCTCTTATAAAACTTTTTTAAAGCATCATTGACTCTGTGTAACATCCTCGGGTTACACTTGCAATACACCACTTTTGCAGTACCAATGTTTGTTAATGACGAAACAGAGTCAGGGCGGCACATTCAGGGGAACAGGCTGCTGCTTACATGATAACATCTCTGAATACAAAAGGCCAGGCTGTAAGCTTAACCTCACATCGCAAAACATCATAAGCTTTATCCGAATCATTAAAGAAGTGCCTGGACCTCTTCAAAGAGTGCAAGCTCTTAGTATGCTTCTCCCACTGCTGTGTTACTAGGAGAATATATAATGACAGAGTTTTTTTTTTTTTTTCTTTAATAAAATACATGCCTCTGTATGTCTCTGCCTTGGGCTCTCATTATGAAACAGTATTTCTCATTTTCCTCTGTAGTCCTCTTTGGTGGTTACTGGACAGACAGGAATATTCCCAAAGTGCCTCAGACTGTGGAACAGGTCAACTGGTTCTTGTTAAGTCGCTCAGCTTTTCAGCTAATATTGATGATATTTTGTTTAGCTAATCTACAAATAAAAACAAATGCGAGTATAGTCAGAAATCCAAATCCAGGGATGCCTTATTTGAGGAAATTTCTAAATGCACGTCAGAATTTTTCTGTGGCCACATTACTCAAAGAAACAATGACGTATTTATTCAGCACAGTTTCAACGCCCCTTTAAGTCATCACTACGCGTTGATGGGAGCAGACGAGAAAGAGAATGGAATTTTTGCAATAACTTCATACTAGATAAAATAAATACAGCAGTCTGGAGGCAAGTGGCAAGTTCCACTGTCACGAGGAATGATTAAAGCACACATTTGAAAGATTTTGGCTCGTTAAACAGCGGAACAGCTTTACCATGTCCATTAAGGGCTCTGTTGAATCAATACATACTGCCCCACTCAAAAATTCTAGTCATTTAATGAGTCTAAATCATAAAACAGCTTCTTTCTCTCCTCTTTTGATTGACTCCGTTTGAAGTTCTTATAAAATACCTTGTAACCAAAAACTCTCCCCTCACGCTGGTAAGAGTGTCAATATTTATCACTGAAATCACACTAAAAAGGAACATTTATGGCACATTTACATACTTTCTTCTTTATTGGAGTCATTTAATGCACGCAAAAAGGGATTGGGGGCCATGCTGTGACAATTCTTTCAGAAGAGGCTCTAACAATGCCTCTAAGCTGTTCCAAAAATCACTGTCGAGTACAACTTGTCGTGGCTTATTGCTTAAATATACTTTGTCTCCTTCCAGCACTTTTAAAATATGGTATTTTGGACAGACATTAAAAAAGGCTTTGTAAATCTTTCTCTCAGTGGAATATAGCTAATCATTGTCTTACAACTAGTGTGTGGCTAAGTTATTTAGCCTGAGAAAAAGCTCTGCTTGTGGCTGAGAAAGGAGTCAGAGACAATATTTTCACTGCAGAGTCCCACAAGGGTGTCCCTTTCCACAAAACAAATATATTGTGGCAAAAACAAGGCTTTGGTAATGCACAAATAAGGACATTTATTCTCTCGTTTAGCTTAAGATATCTACACTGAGGGCATAAAGCAAAGTAAGTAGCTGTGAAAAAGTCTAACCTAGAGACTAAATAAAAGACCAAAATCTGACACTGACTGATCACAGCTCAAGTGTCTAACTAAACAATGGGATTTTTTCTAAGCAGACCTTTTTGCAGCAAACCTTGAAAAAGTAAAGAAAAAAACAACAGAAAAGGGGGAAAACAAAGACAGAAATCCGAGATTGAGTGAAACGAAGGAGAAAATAAGATTATTATCAGATTCTTTTTTTTTTTTTTTACGTTTACCTTGAAAAACACAGCTACAAATTCTGTTGCGCCGTCCTTGAGCAAAGTATTAATCCAAAAAGCTAAGTGACTGGCAGTTCAGCACTTTAGTCATTCTCAGGTGTGATTATATGAACCTGACCGCAGCCATGAACAACATTTGTCCTTAGGGAGCATTTTGTAAATAACTAAAACAACTTCGTTACCTGGGACTGACTTTAAGACATTGGGCCTCTTTGGCACAACGAGGGTTGACTGGTGAACCATGGCCACAGATTCTCAGACGGGCTAACAATCTGCAGCTTAAATGGGACTTAATTGTAGGTAAACCAAAAGTTTTTTTAATTGCTTTTAGATGCCACCACAAAACTCCAGGAGTTGACCGACTCACTACTGTCCTGGATTTTAAAGCACCTGAATTACACACAAGGGATTCAAAAGGTGATCAACACTTCTCCAAGCAATTAGTTCTTGCTTGTACTCTTCTTTATTCCTCGTAACACAATACACCTCCACACCCTTACCTGTCACTCCGCTGAGATGACAGGGAGACCTTGAAGCAAATGTTAAAATGAGTTCCTCCTCTTTTCTTCCCTTTTTATCATATTTTGACACCAGTGTGAAGTGCACCGCTGGCACCTTTGAAGCTGTCTGCCCTCTTGCTTTAGAAAATTGATGACAAACAACAGGAAAATACTTGGGGAAAGAAGCATTTTTTAAGGCATTCTTGGAGAATCAATGGCAGATTTACAATGTATGGGATTACAACTTGAATCCTATTTTACTCTGTAACCTTGACAGCTTCTTTTCCTGCTTTGGAGTACCGGCACTAATTCTTCTCCCGGTACACAATAGAAAACAGGACACACTTGCTTTCATCTCTGGATGTAAGTCATAACTTTGCTGAGGCAGCACATATTTCAAACCTGTAACCAGTTACATCATGGAGCAGCTCGATGTCATCACATTATGTCTCGTGGCTTTACAGAGACGCCGTAAAATATTGGAAGTGAAGGACATCAGTTGTCAGCGGGCTGCAGCACCATTCAGCTCGCGCATACACAATATGTTATAGTGTCAGATGCCGAAGATAAAGCTCCGATAATGCATGCAGAGCCGCTGTTTATTAGCTGATGCTTCCCATGCGCTTTTTAAAGAACAATTTGGATTATTAAAAGTGCTCTTAAAAAAAAAATAAATAAAAAAAGCTGTCCTACTGTTTAACTGAAATTTCATTAAAATAAGCTTTATGATATTGATAGTCCATTTATTTTACAAGAGCTGTCTTTTTTTAACTTTCAGTTGTTCTTACGTCTCGTTCTTACGTTCTTACGTCTACGCCCGTCTCGCAGTGTGAAAAGCGCTCATTGGGCCGGGGGGCTTTAAGTGGAGTTTGAATGTTGTCCGATTTCCTCCTACAGTTCAAAAATGTGCATTTGAGGCCGACTTGGTAACTCTAAATCCGTGATGTGTGATTGTCGCGCTCTCCGGTGTGCTGGTGACCTTTCCACGGTGTACCTTGCTTTGGGTGGTCTTGGTCTGCTGGCATCGGCTCCAGACACAGGTCTCCCCATATCGAGAGGGACAAACTTCCCCAGGTGGAATAAGCCAGTTAAGTTAGCTCAATGCCACGGCTTGCTATTTTGTAGGAGTAAGCTGTTTGTCTTTTTTTAACCAGTGTCCTAACACACTCCCATTGATATGAAAGTAGTATTACCCCTCTAACAGCCTCATGAGGAAAACAACCTAACATCACAAATGGCATCTCTCTTGCTGCACTGGGCTAAGCGTCTGAAGGCATCAAGACAGATACATTATAGATATGACAGACTCTCATGGTGTGGGTCACTGGGCTGTCTCTGCTATAGACAGAGTTGCATTTAGTGCGGCAACACACACACACACACACACACACACAAGGAGGGTAAGTGATGAAATTAAACACAGTTGACAATATTAATAAGGTAAGAGGAGTGAGTTTGTTTCCTTGTGGACGGTTTTGTCTGTAATGGGCTGCAAGTTGTCAGGCTCTGGGGAAACGGGCATGGCTGCAAAGTCCGAGCCAGCGGGAAGATATTAATGCAACTTGAAGGGGATGTGAGTCATCGCAAGTCGCTGTCCAATCAAACTGGTATCATAAGGAGCACGGCCGCAGCATGGCTTAATCACAGTCATTACGGTGATATTTGACACTGGGGTTGAAATAAAGGGCTCCGTAATAGGTGCGTTTCTTATCACGCAGTGAGTCAGTGGGTGCTTACGTACTGTAAAGTCGAGCTGTCAGTTCAGAGGGAGGTGAGCGAGTCGAGCACAATGCTTGCTCAAAACTCTTCTCCCCTGGGACACGGCCACACTCAGTCCATTCTTAGCCTCCATTTCACAGTTGGTAATCAATTGCTAGTCTCTGGAGCTATCGAAGAAAAGCAGTCACCTATCCTGAAAATAAGCTAAATCTCTCAACACCTCCTAATTGAAAACACATTATAGTGCGAGACAATAGTCTTTGTGTGTTGCCAGGGACTAATTTGGACTGTTTGCATGCACAGAACAAAGCAATTTACTGAGGTTGCAAACATCCCTTTGCAGGACAATAATTCATAGTGTTATCAGGTGCTGAGTTTAAAAATCAAATACATGTGCTGAATAATTAAATATCCAAACTTTGAAGGTGTGCCCAGACAATTGTCAGTGGCTATTCTCCAAGTAACTCTGGGAAGCTGAAGCTAATATGATTTCATATCGTCAAGCCAAGACTGATGCCAGACCTCCCGAAACCAATCCCTCTTACAGGATTTAGAGGGAGCTGTGTGAAATGTACACTGCAGGGCCACACCAGCCCCAGTGATAGTCCTTCGTGTGAGTCCAAATCAAAATGAGCCCGATCAATAACAAAAGAGAGCTTTTGTGTGTTTACTGCCGTCATAAATACAGTGTCCTGAAAAGGAAAGCCAGGGAGGACAGAGAAAGACAGGTTTCCACCGGGACGGGAGCAGACATAAAGATGTCAGGCTGCAGTTTGTGGGACGGTGGCAGAGGGTAACATCGAATTGCCTTGTTATGATGCCAAAGATGAAACCTGATTTTGATTAAACAGGCACTGACAAACGGGAGACAAAGATATACACTCCAAGGTGCACTCTGGAAGACACACACACACAAGCAGGGCAAACACCGATCGGCCACAGCAATATGACCACAGATAGCTAAAATAATGGAAACGTGTCGTCTCTTTAGCTCAGGGGTGTCGGACACATTTGAGGGGCCAAATGTATCAAAATTTCATCTCGAATGGGCCAGACCAATAAAACAGCCACATAAAAGCCTTTAAATTTGAACTGTAAATTTTTTCTGTTGTTGGTATTGCAAAGTATACATGATGAAAACATTTAGATTTTCACAAAACTAAATAATTGCCACTGAAATTTACTCCAGCCTTAACACAAAACCAATTTTAGTGATACTATCTGGTGAAAACCACTGCAAAATGGTACTTCTGCTATAGCTGCATTATTATGCTTGTTTTCACAAAGTCATCCCAACGGATTTGGGGCTAATGTCATTTTGATAGCAATGTGGTTGCTATCTCATCACTGACATCTCAGCTCGGGTTTCAGTGCTATCTTTTTAAGATATTTGTAAAAAAAAAAAAAAAAAAAAAAAAAATCTGTTTTCTTTGAAATTTGTACCACCTGATTGGACGTTTGGTGGGTCGATTTTGGCCTTATGTTTGACATTGCTGTTTCACACGCAGCAAAACAGTTATTAGTTCATGTGTTAGAAAGATGAATGGGTCGGTGTAACATCATGTGTGAGCTTGAGGTGAAATGTGATGGTGAGCCAGATGAACCAACTCATTTGACATATCCAGTATCTAAAATGACCTGTGGCTAGGTCATATGGAGGTACGAAAACTGAGGACTTAATCTTTACTGAGCAAATACCAAACAGACTATAATGAAGAATATATGCGATGTCAGCGTAGCTCATATTGAGGAAGAGGATAACCATAGAGGGAGAATAATTTGCAGCATACAGTGAAGCAGATTTTATCTTTCTGATTGTACCACTTTAAAAGAGCACCACAAAACCCAGCAAACAGCCCACAACTGAATCTAACCCAACAATCTTTCAAAGCTGCTAACAGTAAGACTGGAAGCATGACAAATACCATTGCCCAGGCCATAATACAGGGATACATTTCCTATGGTGAAGGCCCAGGGAAGGACTTTCAAATGCGTAAAAGCAGAGACAGCTGCAACTGGCCCCAGTTAATAATCCTGATACGAATAAATGTGCTTGCAATGGCGCCATTGCTGTCTACCTGAATTTATTTTAGATTGCCTACATTACTTCATCTGTCTGTTTGGTTGTTTCCCCTTGCTGGACTCCTGATAAGACAGAGCATGCATTCAGCAAGCCAAAGAAGGCCTGTTTGTGTGCTGGACACTAATTAATACAGTGCTCAGTGGAGAAAGTTCCCTGCTTGCTGCTCCACTGACAACAGATTCATTTATACCGCTGTTCTCCGTGTCTCTGAAGCCTCTGTTAATTGCATTTAAATTAGTCCATACTCAGTCTCCAACAAGGACCTGCACGGTGGTTTGATACAAAAGTGAAAACAATATTTTGGATGGCATATTACTCCAAACTTGACTGACGGAGCTTTGGTAAGAAGATCCAAAGAGAGAAAAAGAGCAAGCACAGTAGCAAAATATTTCTCCAGTAATTGCAATCGCTGCAATTTCACCAAAACAGCCAGTCTAATGAGTGAATCTTTGAACCACTGCGTCTTTCTGTTTGGCCCCTTTGGCAATCCTCGCACAGCGATGCTTTTACTCCAATTTAAGACACATAAATGTTTCAAACTGCCACACAATATTTGCAGAGATTTCAGTGGAATAATATCGTGCATGGCAAATTCGGAGAAAAACACACACTCTAAGAAGCTTCTTCGAAAAACAACAGGGGAATGAGCGCTTTCTGGGTCGGGTGAGCATGGCAGGTAGCTATTTAGATGGCAACGTGGTGTCAGGATTAAGGTCTGAAGACATAATAACATAGCCAGGAAAAAAAGGGGCGAGAAAGCAAGCTGGCACACATCTGATGAGAAAAAAGGGAAAAAAAGCCACTGCTGTGTGTAGTGAATAGCTTTGCACGTACACCGCCATTAGCACCTGTGTTACAATCCATCTTCCTGACAAAGGTCAATGTTTATATAGCAATTAAAGATGTTTTTTAACCTTGATTTATTCAGTGAAGGTTGTCTGAGGGTGTGTGTGCCTAACAATCATACAGTAACAAACACTGTCCTCAGGGAATTACACCAGACAAATATAGGGTTGGACCTGGAATAAAAAATAAAGAAAGAAATAAATAAACCGGCTTAGAAAAGACTCTAAGGGACATTAGTGGGTCCGAAGGAAACTTGAAGGAAGCGACAGAGGCAGGAGAGGAAATGTTAGAATGGGGCCAACATGACACACGAGGGAAAAACCAAGAGGGATTCTCTGTGACCGTGTCTGTTCCTGCATATGGGATTTTCATGAAGCTAGCTGTATGCAACAATTCTTTGCAGAGAATTGGTAACAGTAGAATCAACAAAGATTAATTCAAGCAGCAAAGACATGATAGGTGAAAGTCTATGACAGTTGTTTCTAGAAATCTCAGAGTAAACCGAGTAAAAACATGCACACAAACAGAGAACATAGAAAGTCCCCCAAGCCCACAATCAATCAGGGATACGCTTGCTGCAAGCTGAGAGTGCAAACCACTACATCATTTTGAGGCACCTAACTAAAAGCAATTAGTGCATCAATAGTAAAAAGACGTTGAAGATTGGATGTCAAAAAGTCACAGGTGGAGCAGGTCAGATACAAAATATAAACATCTTAATTCCTTCCTCTCTGGGAAAAAGTGATATTTTCTTTAGCGTCCCGTCCATTCACAGAGCCAGCCCATCGATAGTGAGATAAACTTACACAGGCTGAGATTTTGTGTCAGTGTTTGTGGAGGAACCACTGCAAGGCCAGCAGTTCTTTCTGCTGCTGTTGGGTTTAGCCAGTAAAACACATTTTTGTTATTGTGATATATTTAGCCAAGAAAAGCCACCCCGGAGCTAAACGGTGTTGCTGCATGGTACAATTCACAATATAAGGTCTGTCAATAACAAATAACAAATCAACAAACCAGAGGAGGAGGGAGGAAGGGAAGAGAGAGAGAGAGAAGGGCAGGCGGGCACACACACGCACGCACACGCACACACACACAATGAATGACAACCAAACAGAACAAACAAATTGATTTTTTTTTTTATGTTTAAATACTTCATTATATCAATAGAGCATTCCTGTTTAACATAGAATATGTGAAATTATGGGAATCTGAAACCTTTTTTCCTTTTTCTTCTTAAAGAATACTGATTTAAAACACATGTCCATAAAAATAAAAAAATATATAAATTTATAACAGGAGAACATGTAATCTAAATTTAACAATAAAATTGCACATTGCACAAATCAAGTGGTGATCTGACAAAGCTTTTTTGCTTCACAGTGGATTTTTGTTTTTTGTTTTTTTTTTGTTTCTGTTAGCAAATCTCAAGCACTAACAACAACAACAAAATAAAAGAATTTTGAATTTAAAAGACTTCAGACAACACCTATCGGACTGCTTCTCATCTTTGTAGATGGGAACAATTGCTCGGGCGGAAAACAAACGATAATTGACAGAGACACTGTCTCAAGAAAGATATAAAAAAAAAAAATGTGGATCTCCTTTCATCCTCCCCCTGTCTATTCAAGCAATTTTTTGACGATACTTTCAAAAACTCAGGCAAAATAACTCAAGGGAACTCAAACTTTCTCCAACCTGTACCCACTTGAATTTCTCCAAGATGGCTATGGAAAAACCAGACTGTCATTTCAGAGACGCAGAATCAAATCTGAGATGATGTTCCTATAAAGCAGCAGTGTTAACCACTGATCCACTTTACCGCCCACCGAAGTCGAAGAAAGCTAACTAGATAG
The DNA here is from genome assembly GCF_902148845.1 of Salarias fasciatus. NCBI lineage: Eukaryota > Metazoa > Chordata > Actinopteri > Blenniiformes > Blenniidae > Salarias > Salarias fasciatus. The sequence continues at coordinate 13,981,101 of NC_043745.1, read as the reverse complement.
TAAAATTCAGTAGAAAATCCTCTCCACTGGATGCCGGAGTCTCCTCACTCAGTCAGTGAGTGCATCTTCAAGCCCGCTGGGTCGTAATGCCACAACTCTGAGCTCAGCAAACATTGTCGTCTCCATCTTACTTCCTGTCAACCGGTCCTCATCCCTCCTAACCCGGCCTGCCTAACTCCCTCTCTATCGCCTCGTCTCATCTCTCTATCTCCTTCCTTTCCCCACTCTATCTCCATCCGCACACTTTTCACTGTAAATGCTGTGCCAGCAGAGCAATGGCGGGGAAATGGTGCCATCCTCATTGGGAGAGCAAGCAGACGGAGTGGGGGAGGTGCTGGAGGGGGTGTGTGCGCGGGTGTTTCAGTGACGGGCCCTGAAACCCAGCCATCAGACGACACACACTGCAGCAATCACACAGCTCCAGCAGATGAGATACATTGCTAAAGCTCTACATTCAGAGAAGGATCAGGGCGAGAGAAAAAAAAAAGAGAGAGGATAGAGACTCCTGATCCCTGAAAACCTCCAAAAACATTATTCTCTTTGAGCAGAACAAAGTGGTCAGAATGGGCTGAGAGTGTGAAAGAGTGCAAAGGGCCTCGAGACAGGAGAAAGAGAAGGAGGAGGAGGAAGAGGGAGGGCTGGTTTGTACGCGAGAACACTGTCCAAGCAAGCAGTCAGGCTACGGCTCATTTGAGGACTGAGGCTGCTCCTTTCCATCATTCGACTGTTCATTAATACAAGCTGTTCCAGGGGGGGTCGCCCCCCCCCACACACACTGCAAATCTATCAGTATTCCAGCAACACAGAAACACGCGGCACTCCAGAAAAACCCTGACCCACTCTCCGCAGGGAGTGTTCACCAAAACAACTACCCCTGGGAGGCGTGATACCAGTGTGCATCGACAGCCACAGAGATTCTGATGGGGCAGTTTATCTGCTGGTGTCTCTAAAAGAGAGAAGATTAGCATGGATGACTTAAAGTGTGGCTGATGCCGGACCACATAGTGCTCCACGCAGTGTGGGTAAAGGGTTCATTTTCTCAAAATTAACCTTGTCAAACTCCTGTTCTGCCTGGGGGAGATTTGTATTACTATTGTAATTTTTCAATCAGAGATTGGGGAGAGTGTGAAATTTTAACATGCTTGTTCACTCTCTACCTCCCCCTATTTCTCTCTCTCCATTTTTTTTTAACTTCCTCATTTCTTACTTGGTGTCTTTTTTTTCCACTTTCATAGTCCATTTAGAATTTTAAGCAGATTTCAGCCATTCTTATAATAGGATTCAACACAGCCTGAGAGCCGTGTTTGTGAGCGTATACGGGGAGCATGTTTGCTATATCAACTCAAGCTCGGCACACTCTGCTACTCCAGCAGAAGAGTTCTGCTAGGTCAAAATTAATTACAGAAACTGTTAAGCACACAACAGCTGTTGTAAACAAATGCAAATACATTTTCATTTCAAACAAGCCCCCTTGTATTGCTGCACGCAAAATACTATAAATCTTCTATGTGTTTACTAACAACTTGGGCCATCATCAAGCTGTGCTGGCGCTCCTACTGAGAAATTACTCTTCTTCATGTGCACCCAGTTGCTGAAAATCACAATCACCACTGCTTTAATTAAGGGTTTTTCCCTCGTTTATTTTTGGATTTGTTTCTTTTGCAGTCCCTCTTCAACACATTGCACTTCAAGAAGCTACATTTTTTTCCTCCGGAACCTTTTTTTTTTTTCTCCACCCTGTTTTTCTCTTGTTGTTCTCTCTAACTCAGTCTGTTTAAAGTGAAACCCTTAAAAGTTTACTGTTTTTAATCCTTTGAATAACTCATAGAAAAATGGCCATTAAAGCGTATAATGCACTTCTATATGAACTTCTTTCAGTATTTACCTAAAACACTTGGTCTGCACGATGGTTTAGTGGAGAGCACTCTCACCTCACAGCAAGAATATCCCTGCTTTGAGTTCAGCTGGGTTGTTTTTCATGTAGAGTCTGCAAGTTGTCCTCATTCATACTCCAATTTCCATCAACTCGCTAAAAGCGTTTGATTGAGGGTAATTGGTGCCCCTAATTTGCCCATAGATGGAAGGATGTGTTTGATTGTGTTTGCCCTGCGATTGACTGGTGACCTGGCCAGGACAAAAAGTCAGCATCACAGTGGAATGAAAGATGGATGGATAGATGGATGGATGGATGGATGGATGGGCAGACCGACGGATATTGACTGTTGAGCTGTCAAAAACTATGATGATTCACAATTCCAGAAATTGTTGACAAATCGTGCAAAAGGTACACTTGAAAAGTGTAATGATATGTACGAGGATTAAAGTTTATGTCAAAATAAAAATGACAGACAACCTATCAGTGGGCCACACAGTGGTGTGTTTGGCACTCTTGCAGCAAAAAGGTCCTGGTTCAAATACTGAGTGGAGTTTGCATGTTGTCCTCATGTGTGCTTGGGTTTTCTCTGGGTACTCCAGCTTCCTCCCATGGTCCAAAAACAAACATGTGAGGTTAACTGGTGACAATAATTTGCTTATAACTGTGAATGTGTGCTTGTCTGTGTCTATGTGTTGACCCTGCGATGGACTTGAGACCTGTCCAGGGTGCATCCTGCCCTCGCCCATAAGTAGATGGGGTCGACTCCAGCAACCCCACAACCATTAACAAGTGGTACCGAAAATGTATGAACAAACAATCTATCAGTACATGTAATGAATGAATAATTGTTCCATTGGTGAGTAATAATTGTGGGAAAACACAACTGTATTGTTTCAAAGGTGAATATCAGGACTATTCACAGCATCTATAGGAATCCTTATCCAAACAAATGCATCAAGTCAAGTTTCTCCAAATAATATGACAGAGAAGTTTGACTGTCTAAAAATTACTTAGGTCCTGCATTAAAACTCACTCTATGGCTTCAACTCTCCAGACCACTGTCTGAGAACACAGTTCATCACTGCACCAACAAATGCAAGTTGAAAATCCCCCATGTAAACGGAAACTACAGAGCTCATGAAATAGGTGACTTGCACATCTGTTAAGACAACAACAAACAACAGTTTATGGTGCATGATATACTGCTATCGTGAAAATGTCTTTTTCCTGGAAGGCCTTATTTACTTCAGTGAATCAATGCCAAACATTCTACAAGTATCTCAACAGAATTCAACGTATCAGCTCCCTTGCAGAACAGACCTATCATATTTTGTAAAAGTTTGACAGGAAGGACAAGAAGCTGACATATACACTGACATCTTATTTTGATTTTTACTTTTCTTTTTATTTTAATTTACAACAGCTAGTCAGTCACCTTTGTTCCCAAATTCTTATAAAGAGTAACTAATGCACCTCAAAATGAGAAGCTATTCATGAAAGCTGTAATCATTTCTTAGTGTTAGGAATTGATATGGGATCTGAATTATAAAAACACCTAATTCTATTTTATTAAGTTAATGTATTTCATTTTACAATCCCAGCATGTAGCCTTAATTTACAAAGATAAACAACATGCCAATTTTTGGGAGGATTCATCAATTTAATGCCAGATCTTTTGAGTCTTTTCTCTCGATTCGATGGTGAATACCATAATATTTCCAGCTTTGCAATGGATGTTGTCCTTATTGGTATCAGTGAGGCAACCTGTCGAGTTAAAAGGTTTATCTTAAACTGTCCACTTTTACTCTCCATGGTGCAGAAAAATAGAGGAGGAAAAGGCTGGAGGCTACATTGTTGTGGTTTCACACTGACTCACCTCCTCCAGAAGAAAGCGATAAAACGCATGACCATAAAATTCACCAATCCAGGTGACTCAATCAACACTTTTCAAAAGGAGAAAGTCTGGTTTGTAGGGGGAACAGAAAGGAGGAAAAACTGACACGAAAGTAATAGCACTATCACATCTATTTCAACCCAACTTGAAATAGTGCATCAACCAAGCAAAAAAAAAAGAGAGAGGGGGAATAGCAGCCACAGCCCATTTGAACAGTTACTTCCCAGTACTATTTCATTCTCACCATGTGTTTAATACCTTTCCACTCCCCCAATGGTCCTTCTGACTGGTTATCTGTGCTGTTTTGAAAGAAGCCGACCAAACCGTTAGAAAGGCCACCATCCCTCAGTTGTCCGGTCCTGCCAATCGGCCATCCTGTTTCCAGACAGCACAAGTCATTTCCCAGCCCAGTGGAGCAGCACTCGCTGACCTCTGCCTCGACCTCCGCCTCAACAACCCCAGCTCCGAGCGCCAGCTCCGGCCCACAGAGCAGGCTTGGGCCACCTCTACTTATTTATGAGCCATTTCACACAGTGCTGCTCCCATTAGAGACCCAGCCTTGGCCCACCTTACACGGCACTCTCCTTGCACTTAACACATAAGAGTACAACGCTGTGGTTATCGGTGGGGGGGGGGACTTGGGCGGTGGCTGACCATTAGAGGGTTTCAACTATTACACAGGTACTGTCACACATTGAGCTCCAGATTACATCAAACAATCAGAGAAAGGCACACACATCAATCTAATTTCTGGTTAGCAAACACTTCCTGCGGGCGGCTGCGAGGAAACCAATCACTCCTTCTGGGATTTTAATTCATTACTGTTTTGTCTCCTGAAATATGTGATGAACAGCTATTTGACTATGCTCAAGGAAATAATCACCCACTGATCTAATTTAACGATGCACAAGGACTGATGGGTTATGCTTATTGGGCCATAATTGGGCACTTCATTATTTCTTGTTCATTTCTTTGTTGCCTCTCTGTGACTTACAAAGCCGTAGAAAAAAGTTGAGCCTCAGCAGTAGAAAATTCGACAGGCAGATTGATTCACGAAAGCATGCAAGAATTTAATATGAGTCTGTGCATGCATGACTGAAAACAAGATTACTCTGAGATCGTAACACTCAAACACCCCGGGAAGCCACTCAATATTAGCTTGTTTACTTTGCACAAGAATGGAGGTGACAATGTTGACTGAACGCCGTGAAAGAAGATGAAGTACAGAGAGAGCGAGATTAAGACGTCCTCCCACCTGTGATGGAGACGACGGCGTTGCCCTCCTCGCCCAGCAGTGGGTTGATCAGTCGGCAGCTGTAAGTGTTGTTGGGCTCCAACACGGCTGTCAGCACACTGGTCATAGTGAACAGGCCTTCCTCATTAGCCACCAGTGAGGTGGTGATATTGTCCGTCAGGTTGCGCCCGATGCCGTCCTGCCATATGACGTCGGCCACCGGATACCCGCCGTAGGCCTCGCAGGTCAGCGCCACCTGGTCACCCGGGCGCCAGTTGGACTCGGGCTCTACAGTTACCACGGGTTTCGAGTAGGGAGCTGCGACAAAACAGGAGGGGGTAGGAATTATGGAGGATTTAAAGATGAGAGTGGAAAAAAAAAACGAAAAAATGGGTGAGAAAGAGGAGATGATAAGAGAGCAGAAGACACAACAAATTTACAAGAGAGTTAGATTCTCTGCAATGACTGTCACCCTGGGAACTGTTTGACATGATTCCCATTAAATTCCTAATTATATTTAGGGAGCTTAGTATAACACGGTGCTTAAGATCCCAGAGACGCAGGCAGCATCTGCAGCATGTCCTGATGTTGCGTCCCTACACTTCCTACACCGTGCTCTCTAGAGAGCCAAAGCACCGAGCCAATCCCAGGAAGGAAAATACGGTACAAGCTGGGAAAGAGGAAGGCGGGCAGGCCTGGGAGAAAACTGGCAGGCTTAGAGATTCGGGACGACTCAGCCCATAGCGCGGAGAGAGGCACAGAGGGATGTTGAAAAGGGGGTCTCGTCAGCCTCAGCTAAAATCACGCTTCTCCACTCCCTTGAGTTGAAACACAGGTACAGAGGTGGTGGACAGAGAGGCCGCTGTATTCCCAGAACCAATCATTGCACAGCAAACAATGGGGTGGGGTTGAGGGCGAAATGAAATAAGTTGGTCCGAGGTGCTTTTTTGAAAAGTGGACTCTCAAAACAAAGACTGATTTAACACGGCACACACTGGCCTCCCCAGCTGTCCGCTTGACAGACAGATTCCCATCGCTGCCGGCTTTCATTTCCTTCCAGCAAGGCATGAAGAAAGACTGTGACGTTAACTGTAAATGTTGGCTAAAAATAGAATATCTATAAATCTAATGAATAAAATGGAACCGATTTGTCACTGTTGGAGACGTTGTTTTCCCCTTCCCCTGCAGTGGAGAAATGTTATTCATTAACACTGCCTAATACACATCCATCCTGGGAGAGCACAGGAACAATCTCATAACAGATATAGAAATGTGAGCAGGAAGGAACTGCACACAGTATCATTATAAATAAATAAAGGGCTCTCAGCTGTGAAGGTGAGCGATGTAGTCACGCAGCAGAGAACATGTTAGTGATGGCTGATTGACCGGAACAACAGCAAATAATCAAAGTCAGCAGATATTGACCATGACAGAGACCACAATCAGCGCTTATTGACCAAAAACACTGCTCAACAGCCCCTGGGAAGCTGTTTATCTCCTGTTTACATCTCCTGAGAGGAAATGAGCTTCATTCACCACCGATATAGTTAAGTGTGCAAAGCATTAATATGTATGTGTGCTCCTATTACACAGTCAGTATATTGAAGAATCTGTAGATGGCTAAAAGGAATGCATCTTTAAATTCATAAGATCAGTTTATTCATCATTAGAACTCAAGCAATATAAGCACTTCTGGTGCATATTCTGTGGATCTGGAGAAGCTTTGATGATCTTCCTGGAACTGGGGACAAATTACAAAGCTCTCGCTTTTGACATGGTGTTAAAATTGAAAGATGGAAGCACTTATTAATGTAGTAAGATAATTGTTCTGGGCCTCTCCACACCAAAAAAAAAAAAAAAAACATCTGTGTCAAAAATGAACTTTATATTCATAGACTTGCTTCATTTGCGTCATCAATATTCTGCATAAAGACTTCAGGAATTATTACACTGAAAAGTCACTGTGGTCCTACAAGTGTATATCATACCATTATGACTGACAGTCGCAGTTATTCAACTGATCTCATTTCCAGCATCATACGTTGCCACATCGCATTGGGTAGAAATGTTGGCTTTTAAACACTTGAATCAGAAAGTACAATAAAAATTTGGATGCATAGGCAATTAATCTGAGGAGCATAACTACATCTGGAACTGCAACTGAGTTTTCTGTTTTTTTCTTTGCAGTCAGTTAATTTCTTGTTTATTTTTTAATGGCTCTGTTGATCATTAACATTAAAATATACCCAAGTGTTTTGTGGGTAGTTGTGCTTCTTTTTTGTTTGTACTTAGTTTCTCACAAGGCTGAAAATAACATTGATGGTGATGAGAATTAAATGTTGGCATTTTTAGGACTGTAAACTAAAGATTTACAGTACGAGGTAAAGGTTTCAATAAATTGGACACCATGGATCATGGGGAGGCATCCCATCAGTCTCAAAGTCATTCTGCAGCTCGGCAATAAGCCCAAACACACAGCTAGAGACTTGAAGAAAACGTCTTTAGCTCCAAAAAAGAACAAGGAGTCTGGAAACTAATGGTACGGCCCCCTACAGAGCTATGATGTCAACACCATGAAATCAGAGTGAGATTACATAAAGAGGCAGAGGTAACTGTGAAAGCCTGAGTCTCCACAAGGAAAAGGCTGAGCACACAAACAACTTTGAAAACTACATCTGGAGCTGTTTTAAAGACATTTTCTCTCTGAAACTGACCCTTACAGCCAATTTCTGAAATGGGTTGGAATCAGGCACATGTTCAAACTAGAAGCCCCAGGCTCCACCTCTCCCCGCCGTCTGCTGTGGAAATAGTGACGTCAGCTCCAAGGCCACATACGGGTGTCTTTCTTTGTTTACCTAAAAATCTGCATCCTGTCCATGCAGTATGATCACATTTTGACTGGAACACACGCTGGAGGCTACATGGGTCGGCTGACATTGCTCCACAGGTTGATAAAGCATCACAACAATGCCAAAATCAACAAAGGGTGATTAAAACACACTGGGGTGCGAGGTCAGTGTGAAAATGACAGAATTTTCAATTTATGAAGTTCAGTGACCGGCCTACTCAATACTCCTGTCCTGCGGCGTTGGTCATTAACACATGAGCGTGTTCATCTGCTTGTTTTCACAGGTGTCGTGTACATCAGCAGCTTGACTCACCGGCCACCTGCAGCAGCAGAGCGGCGCTGCCGTAGTCCTGAACCCTGACAAAGCAGGTATAGCTGCCTTCGTCAGCCACCGCCACCCTGCTTAGCAGGAGCGAAGCGTTGCCCATGCCCAGCTGGGCGGGGAACAAGCTGGTGCGGTTGGCGAAGCTCTCCGCCTGGTCGGCCAGCTGGTCCTGTCCCTCCCAGTACCCGTGCACGCTGCGTTTGGTGTCCGTCAGCTGCCAAAAGACGCTCAGATCAGACAGGTTGAAGGGGCTGGCGTGGCTGAAGGAGCAGTTGAGTACGACGTCTCTGCCATGCCGCGCCACCAGCGGCTGGTCCGGAACTTGCAACTCCATCGCAGATATCACAGCTGAAAGACAGGATATGACAAGTAATGGTTATAAATAGATAACATCTTTGACATGGAAGGAGTGATTGTGTTTGTATCTGCTCATAAAATGTTGGGGAAGCTTCCAGCGACATGTAAATATCAAAACACACACGGATACATTTCTTCCAGAAAACATCTGAGCTAAGAAGTTGACACTGTGCCAATTTTGCCTGCCAAACATCGTCTCTTTCACAGTTAGCTACTTTTAAAAGGACAATACATAGTATTAGTGAATCCTGTTTGGCCCCGGTTTGGTAAATATACAGAATCACAGCATTAATTCAGTTTGTTGTGTTCCAATGTGACAGACTGACACCTACTCAAATTTGAATGTTTATAGAAAAAAAAAATCAATGCAGCACCTTTGAAATATATGCTGTGCCTGTTTCAGAAACATCTTTCTTTGTGGAGTATGGCAGCATGGAGTGGCTGAGGCGGGATGAAGGCGAGAGTGGAGAAAAGAGGGAGGGGGATCTGGAAGTAAGCATTAGGACTTTGTTTGTGTTCCTATAGGCTTTGCCTCCTGGCGATGGCTCAGCATGCTGAAACTCAGCGACGGGAGCAACAACATCTGTACAGCTTTAGTTTGATCGTTAGTTAAATCTAAAAAAAAAAAAAAAAAAAGAAAGAAAAAAAAGCAGACAGAAAAGCTACCGCTGCTGGTGATGGGAGATAACTGCAGCAAAACACTTGTGGGTTTTTGTGAGAATGAGAAGTGGCTGTGTTTCTTCCTCAAAGCATACTTTTTTTTTCCCTGTGTGTTTGTACACGTCTGTGCGTATTGTTTGTCTAGACGAGGCCGATAGCAAAGAGCACGCTGCATAATCATTCTGGATTAGTAGCCATCTCAGGCAGTCTAGAGCACATCCATAGTATTCTCAAGAGTCAGCATTCTCCATTGATCCCTGTCTGCTGTTATACAACTCAGAGTCTCATCAGCATCACAGGGGAGGAAAAAGCCAGTCGGCCCCTGGAGCAATATGCTTTACTTTATGCTCAGCCTCTCTAATTGTTATAATCACAGAGTGGTTTTAGCCTCCTCACCCCATTTTTGAGCTCTGTCCATCACACGGCCAGCGTCAATGTTTCAATCACTTTGCCATGAAGGAGTTTTGACTGCTGCAGAGGTGCAATAATTGCTTCCCCTATTAACAACAAACAAGTCTTTCATCTCAGAAGGGTTCATGTATAGATGGCTATTACCAAGTCAGGGCAGATATTTTCTATCACATTCAGCCAATCACAGCAAGGTGGCCTCTCCACATTGCAGTCCCGCCCCACAGCCAGAACCATGGATTGTTTTCATCTGCAGGAACAGTGCCACCTACTGTTTAATCCAGCAAACAGAGAAATTGAATGAATCTATTCTAGTAGATCATATTGAATGTGGAGGTCTAAACTGAGACCTAATCTTAGAGTTTTTTAATCAAAGTATATAAAGTAAATGGACAGCCATTTTTATAATGAATTAAACAGATTTCTTTGCACTGTCAAAAAAGTTTGTGCTCTAGTCACTCAGCTGCCTGCGTCACAGGTTAAGAGGTTGGCTTCGTTCCATCTTGGCTGAAAATGTTGCTTCACCCTTTTGACCTGGGACAAATCAAACTGTCCACACCAACCAAGTGCCACTCACAAAACAATTCTCTTACACCATCGGTGAAACCGGCAGAAAGCTTTTTTTTTTTTTCCTCCCACAACTGTGATTACAAAAGCTCCTCTGCCGCTGCGGGGGGCTTTCTACCTCCCCATATTGTGCCCACATTCAGTCAGGGGCACTATTCGGCACAGAAAAGTTGTCACAGTAAAACGTGGCAGGAGCAAGGGGTATTGTGCCATCATCAATAGGAGCAGGTCTGAGCAGATTTCTGGAGTGAGTTTTTTTTTTTTTTTTGCTATCTTTGTCAGTGGCAAAACCTTTTGTGGCAATGAATAGGCTGCTGGTGTAGTTTCTGCATTTGCTTTTGTTTGTTTTCTTTTTTAATTTGAAGGAGTGGCTGGTCAGTGACAGCACTCTCCAAGATGTGCATGCTGAAGGTGAAGGAAAGAGAGCAATTAAATCACTCTCCAAGCAACCTGGGATGACTCACACCGCTGGGTTCAAACACAGAGGAGACAGAGGAGAGGGAGACAGACGGAACGAGAGTCTAGCGTTGAGCTCACACTTAAAGATAATATCTGGAAACAAGCCAGGGAAGAGGCTGTGGTGGAGCCTCACACTAATCCCTCAACCCGGACCAAAGCCATGTCAGAGCGGAGAGAGAGGAGAGAGAGAGAAACTCCCCCTTTTTCTCATTCTGCACCTCCGCCTCACTCCTCCTCTTCCACTCACTGCTTCAGTAACCAGTGACCTATCGCTCACTCGGAGGCCTGGGGAGGATGTAGTTCTGCAAGGGGACCTTATGTAGACACGCCGACCTGCGCTCGGAAAGAGAGCACGAGGGCCAGCGTTTTGCATTGCATCAACGGGAGGAGATTGGACAGGAGAGGAGGGCACGCCGGGCCGGCTGACGTCATGGAAAGCACACACATCTGATGTTCTGTTCGTCAGAGGTGAAACACTGCGAGCCAGAACGAATCACTGCGCACTTGGCTGTTTTTGATGTGCTGCTGTTCACAACAAACACTGCGCTCGGTACAGTAGATGTTCCGTTTGATCGTTACTCTCGTCGGGTCTGTTCTCCAGATAAAAAAAATAAAATGAAAACTTGTTTGTTTGTTTTTTAACCCAAAGAGACAAGTGTAAGTAGAGGAGGTTAAAGATTAAAACATGAATGGTCTTTGGTAAAGGGGCTGCACCACACCTTGTAGCAAGGCCCATCGTGTCTTCTCGGGAGGGCAAGTGAGGTTCTCACCTCTCCGCTGTCCCTCTCGATAAAGAGATGCTCAGGAGCCATAGAGGGCAGGCTGGGAGACGTCAGGCTGTGGGGATTTACACGCTGCACTTTGTGTTTATGGGCCTCAGCTCTGTTTGAGTGCCTGCGAGACAGAGACGGGCACTTTCACAGCCGACATGAAATAAACTCATTACAGCCTTTGCGAGTGTTGGCAACGGGCCCCGCTTAGCGGCGAGGCACAGGGCCGGCTAGGAAAGGCTGCAAGTGATCTTCACACTGCTCTCCACTCTACTTTCATGACTACCCACCACCTTGTCACTATCAACACCTCCTTCCATCCTGCCTGCCTCAGATATGCGAGGCATGGGTGCAGCAGGATTTGCTTCTACTCGGCGTTTCTCCACGCAGTGAACTCTACGCTCGCCAGGCGCATGAGGCGAGCCCTGGAGGATGACTGTTAGGCTGAGAGAGAGTGTGGAATGCACAGGAAGGGCATAAAGGTGGATCTGAGCCGCTGTACGGGGGATGCTCGCAGGGTAATTCACAAAGTTGTTGGTAAAGAAAATCTTGCATCAGATAAAATACAGACGGGTGAGTGCACTCGTGCGCACAGACATCTATTTGTAAATGCAGTCTCTGTGCACGTCACATAACAGGACTGAAATTATTATCCTTTGCCTGTAAATGTAGATATGTAGACAAGCTCAACCTAATTTGACTGACATTCATGTGGATGTCTGCAGTAAACGGCATCATAGGTTTTACAATCAGTCCTCTGCTGAGAGTTTGCAATCTATAATTTTGATTTTAATGAGAGACACAGCATTCCAACCAGTGGAATGTTCACCATCAGAACTACCACTATCAACAACTGATAAGTGTTTAGGAACTGACAGATGCATAATTAAGCAGGAAAATGTAATAGGAGGGTAGGATTTTACTGATCGTATCTGAGAATATCCCTAGGGGCTTTGATGTGTGGAGTTTACATGTTCTTCCTGTGTGCTTTTTGTGTTTTCTTCAGACAGTATGGTTTGACTCCACATCACAAAAAGCCACATCTGAGTTTAACTTGTTTTAGTGTTGTAATGTAGTTGTGAAGGTCACTCTGTATGGCTGCTTGTCTCCGTGTTCGGTTCACATACAGTCATCATGGATTAGCATATATCCAATCACAGATTATACAGATATGCTATAGAATTAATTGTATCAGTCATAACTTTTAATGTTTATTATAGGACTTAGTATTTTGCTGTCTTTTGTTCTTTCTACATGAATACATAAATGAGACTGAGGTTTAGCTGTGTCTTCTTTAAATAAGTAAAAGCTCTACCAAAAACTATAACTTCACTCCCAAGGTTAAAAACGGTATAAGTTGTCCAACTTTAAATGAATCTTTAATGGTTTACATGTCGTTGCATTCACAACTTTGTTGTGGTTGTATGTGAACCACATTCTCGCTAAAGTGTTAGACCAAGTGTTTTATTCATCTGCTCGCTTTTAAAAATGGGTCAGTCCAGCAAGTCACTGGAACTTGCACATCGAGCCCGGTTAATTTTTACACTTGATGTCTGTTGAAACTGTCGGGACGTAACCCAGTGCACCACCAGAGGGGCAGCATTAACTAAATAAGTATGATTGCTACCTGGAGCAAGTTATATTTCGAAACCTGGAGATAATAAGGCCTCTTCAGGATGCAAATTTAAACAGTAACCATCCTCCAGACACATACTTTAACATTTCATTGTAAAATGCCATTAGTGACATGAATAAAGACAACATCCCATCTGAGAGTGCCGTTTCTGGGACACTTATATAGTGACATGGTTTGCAGGGACACAATGGAAACATAATTAAGCCAGTTAATAACCACTAACCCATACACTAAATAATACAATCTCTATGTTTAATTGATTGAAACATAATTGTATTTATATATCATGCTGAGCAAAGTCAGAAGCTCAGTTTAACCTGATGGTGTTGAGCTATTAATAATGTCTTTAGACCATAAAACCATTGTGAATGTATTATATTGTGGTATGTAAAGACTTTCAATAAAAGGCTGCGTGGAACATTTTGGCAGTAAAGTCTCAAAGCAAATGAGCATTTCAACTTTCAACTGACCCTATATCACAATAAGACACTTCACCCCTTTTTTAAGTGGCATCACCGGTTCAGATTGGTACCTTTTGAATGAAAATACCACTGCTTTATACCATGATTTCTAACTTTTCTGTCTGCGTTTTAAAATTTAGCTGTTATACAGTAATGCTGCATTATTATTTCACACAGGGGTTTGGATACTTTATAAATGCTGGGTTGATGTGTATATTAGCCTCCAGATGGCACAGCATTGTTTTTGAATAAGAAAAATGAAATATGTTCATACAGATGTATTTATCTGAAAAACAAAAACAAAAACAAACACTGTTCAAAGAAATGACAAATATTATTCTTGAAATCTGCCATGAAATCTGGATAAAATCTCAACTTACTGACCTTGGATCAATTCGACAAAATAATATGAAGAATCCCACAAAAACAAAAGAGAAGTATGAAAGTTTGAGTCAGATACACACACGCCTAAATAAATAAAGAGCCTCTGTAAGCATGGATAGAGATGACTATCAAGGAGCAAAGCCAAGTCAGAAACTGTTTGCAGGTCTACAGAATGTTTTCTCATATATATTGTTTCTCTTGCATGCAGTAATCCTACAGAGTTTACAGAGTTCACATAAAAAAGAAACTATCGGCTCTCAACAGGCACTTGAATCAGCTTGCTGGGAGACAACCTGATAATGGCTTTTGTTAAAAAAAAAAAGAAGTCTTTTTGGAACATACTGAGGAATCAGATGTCCAGAGGAGATGGGGAAAACGTGAGTTCTTTAGTCATTTGTTCCTTTTCCTCCTCGACTGATCTCAAGTGGAATCCATTAAAGGTGTGTTCACATCCGGGAAGCTTGGCTTAAAGGAAACAAACTCCGGTCCACTTGTTTTGCCAGTGTAGGTAAGCCCGAATACTCACATCTCAACTATAGCGAACACAAAACAGGCACACCACGATCCCCTGAGAGGCAGGTCTTGATCAGCTTCTAAACAAACTTTGGTGTTCTTGACAAAACTCTGAGCGCAGCACAAACCACAGGCATCCAGATGAGGCAAACACGGGATGTGACAGGCGTCAGAGCCACCGTCTCTTCACGGCATATTTAATATGCATGTTTTAATTATGCATATCTCACATAATTTGTAAATCCGCAGCTGCTGGAAAAAAAAACCCCATCACAAGAATCCCAAGAGTGTATTTAGCTCAGTACAAAGAAATCTGTAGTTATGGAAGTTTTGTCATACACACATAAAAGTTGGACAATATTTTCTATGTGTCAAGTTTTCTTTTTGAAAATGCCAGCATAAACACTGAGCAAGCAAGGACTGAGACGAATATGGGTTTTTTTCTGCTTTAGTCCTCACCAAAACAACTGCTCACAAGTCTGAAGACACCCTAACTGACATAAAATCTATTTTCGTGCAGCCGTGTTTCAAGTCTATAAAGGACCACGAGAGTTTGATACTCAAATTAAGCAAATATAGAGTGAGAACTGGAGCAAAGTTTGAAATTGCGATGCTTCACTCTTGTCTCCAAGGTTGAAATCCCTCTTTTGATCAGCCCTAATTTCTACCCACAGACACTGGCCAGACCAGCAGCATGCTCCAGCGATACTCAGCTGAATCAAACTGTTGATCATTGCAAAATCCTATCATCTTATCTCCTCTTGGCAAAGATACTCCAAAAACTGAGCCGCCTTGAATGCCAAAAATGATCGGTTCTGTGTGTATTGTAGTGATACTACGAGATTTTCAAATGATGGTTATTTCATTCCTGCTGTCGCGTATCGATTCGACAGCGAGGGAGGAATGATTCTGCACAAACACCATTGTGCAGTTGCAGTAACAACCAAAGAGCACATGACTCACTCTCACCCAGCACACAGTTGGAGAATGGGGCAGGTAAATTTATAAGCATTAGTTGTTATTAGTATTGATGACAAATGTCACCGGTATCAGTATCAATGAAACCTAAGCAAAATCCAGCTATGCACACACACGCTCATATACACACAATTTCATGCAGAAAGAGACACCCAAAGGCCAGAGAACGCATTGATATTCCACACCTGTATGACTGCTGACAGCTCCATAGCATCACACTGTCTGAGGAATTGGACACAAGGTAGCCTGACACTACAATGGAGTCGCTGTTACAAAGCCGCTCAGGAGCACAGAGGTTCCCGTCATTACGACCAACAACAGCCACATACACAAACACACACACACACTGTGCCACGTTGCCCGGGCCCTTGCACTGTCCTTGACAAACACAAAAACACAAACACACACATCACAGGCAAACACACTTCATTGTTCAAGTAAGTCACTGCTGTGGCTATCTGCCAAGATTATTTTCTCATTTCAAAGACTCCAGATTCAGGCTATATGTTCTATCAAAGTGCACACACACACACATGCAGCTACACACACACATACACACATACTTTGCCATGCAATTCAATAGTTCTTCCAGCTCAATAAGCAATACAGCGTCTCTTCAAATTGGATAAGATCAATGCCATACAGCCACACAATGAATAGTCCCTCCGAGCCTCTCTTCATAAAAGGTAATAATGGCGACCGTTTAATTTGACCGACAGTGAACGAAGCTGTTTACACAATCAGCAAAGTCATTTGTTTAATACATTGAGTCCACATGTTTGTACAGTAAAGCTCTATTGAAACATACAACATAGAAAGAAATGTTAATGTGATTTCATACATAAGGAAAATCAAGCGCCGGCACTGGAGGGCAAATTGCAGAGGCAATATTGACACAGCAAAGTAAACAGGTGCAATACTAACAGACTGCAATGACAGTAGGTTTAAGTTGGGGAAGACGATGAGCAGGGGAGGAGGATGCTTTTTACAACACTGCCCCCTTCTGCTGATGAGCGGAGCTGCAGTGCCACGCATTTTCATTCTGGACATTTTGCACCACCTGAACATCAAAGGATTTTGCTCAAAGGATCTGCAATCCCTTTCATACCGATTATTCTTATGATATAACCAATCCCTGGATAAGTCTAAAGGGAAAGCTAGCTTTTGATTTCATGCTGTCGGGAGCACATGGAGATGTCCACAATACTCCCATTTGAAAAAAGAAAAACAACACCTGGAAAACATTAAGGGGCTAGCGGGAGCATGTGCACATAAAGCATTGTGCTTGTCCAAATTAGCAATCTGACAATGTCACTGTGTCTTGAGCTGTGCTCTTCAGATGGCCCCTCGGTGAAGAGGCACAATATGGATGGGATTAAGTGAGCCTTCTGCGGTGTAAAGGGGTCACTTTCAACATTAAGCTCTGAACATAATCTCTTCCATTTTTGCTCCAGGAACCCATCATGAAGTGTGAGTCTCTCTCTTGGGAAGAGATACAGATGATGGAAGATAGTGGAGACGAGAACCCTGACTTGCTTATTCACAGCAATCTCATAAATCACAATGGGATTTTCTATTGCTGCTGTTTCTTTTTTCCCTCTTCTTTTTCTTGCTGCCTATCGCTTCTTCCTCTGTCTTGCTTCTTTTCTAAATGTATGCCATCTCATATCCCGTCAATAACCTGTTAATGGACTGCGGCAGTCAGATAGCGGAGCCAGCTAAAGAACAGTGGACAGATAAAGGCCAGCCTCTGGCTTACAGGCCTGAGGGACTGACAGCTTTTGATGAGCAGAGGGTTCAGGACGGGGAAAAGGGATGAGATGTTAAATAGAACAGCCTGGGGTAGGATCAGGGTCCTGGGGTCAGAGATGACATGAGTGCGGCTTAAGTCTAATTAGAGATGCGTGTTTTTAGTGTTGTATCACGTGTCTAGTTTAAAGATGCTGTAAAGGTTTAAATGGTTCAAACAGAAAAGCTTTTCAGCAAATTTCACATTGTGAAATCGTTAATATTCATCACCCTTGGGGAAATTACTTCTCTGAATTTAACCCATCTTATTCATGATTAACCTTCACACTACACACCAGGAGCAGTGAGCAGCATCCGGGGAGCGGACAGAGGTCAAAGGCCTAACTCGGGGATATACAGTGGTAACCTGCCAGCAGTGGGATTCAAACCGAAAAACCTCAGATCCCAAGACCACCGACCTCTTGGAAAACCACTGCCAATATGTATATTAGAAATATTCAGCAACAAGTAATTATAGGCTTATTGGTTCAATGTCCCATTTCTCCCTGCCCATATGTCCAAGCATCACTGGGCAAGACACTGAACCCAATTTGTTTCCAGTGGTAGTTGCGCACTCTGCACACCATTGGAGTGTGTGTGAGTAGACGGAAGAATGTGAAGCACATCTTGAGAAATCAAGAAAGAAAAATTCTGCAAGAAGAAAAAAAAGCCTATTTTCTATTTGCCTTAACTTTTTCAGCAATCACCAGCACAGTAATTTTCTTCTGGGACAGAAAAAGTTCTAAGATCTCTTTTTTAACAGCAGATGCATATGAATCAAAATCAGAACAAAACTTATTGTTGTTGTTATTGTTCAAGAACTATGAGAAAAGCAACTCAAGGAAGGGATAAAGAAGAATACATAACAGTGTAAGACTACTGAGGTGGTGTGAAGAGGGTGTGTGTGTGTGTGTTTGTGATTAGTAAATGGAAGGGTTAGAGAGACTGGAGTTGCAAAACAGACACACTGATCACATCAACTAACACGACATCTGATAGTTTTGTTGGCTCAAGTCTTCATGGAAGCTTTCGTGTGTCACGCCATGTGGAAATGACATTGTCCTCTGTGCTGACGACAGATCCTTCATTTGGACTGTGAGGTAATTTACTCCAAAGCAGCTGCAGCTCCTTCCCACTTGGCTGTGGTGCCAAGATGGCAACTGTGTGTTCCACAATCAACTGTCCTGAGCTCACCATCGAGGAGGTCACTATGTACTTTCCTCAACAAAGTGAAAACTCTAAAACTAACCCCATTTATTCTGTTCGGGTACAGCATCAGAACAATCTAGTGCACAGAAGAACAATGTGTAAATCTGAACATGTTTTTAATTAAACCTAAGCAAGACTGAGTTGCATGTTTGCGTCTAAGACACTACTGCTAATTTTTTATTAAAGACAAAATTGTCCACGTGTCTTTTAATGACAATCAGCAGCGAACAGATTAGAATGTTAAACGCCACGTACACTTCAAAAATCTGGGTTACGTTAGGCCATTAGTTCTTGGGAAGAACTCAAAGCAAAAGATCATATATTCTGACACCTCCAAACTTGTAGTAACAGCAAAAGGACCACGGGCTCCTCTAAGCAACACCCTGATAATCTGAAAATGAAGCAACAAAGCAGAGGAAAGCTATTAAAAGATATCAAAGCCCTTCCAACTTGCAAGATTCAGTCTGAAATGCTATTCAGAAATGGCAGTTAAAGCGAGCGGGGCAAGACAAGACAAGATCACGGAGACCCAGAACACTTTCAGATAAAATTCACAATCTCAAATAAAAAGAAAATCTTGCCAACGGGGTGGAAATGTGACGATGTTGGGACAGAGCAAAAGTACTGACTCCACTAAGTAGCAGCCAAGTCTGAATTAAAGTCGTGATACAGACAGAAAACACGGTGAAATCGTCGAGAGTCAACAGTCCTCAGAAGCAGATCTCGGAGGCCACCTCACAGTGGAAGAAAAGGCAAACCAGAGCTTTTGTGGAGGCACCTCGCAGTCAGCTGACTCAGGAGGATCATAAACATGCTGCGTGTGCAGGAAAACTGAAAATAAGTCATAAAATGAAGTAATCTGGTGGGACAAGTGGGTGAACAACCCTAAATCAAGAACAGAACGACTCTTAGCTCGCTCCCGAATGTGTTTACTGTAGCGGAGGCTTATCGCATCTGCCCCAGGGATGTGTACAACATACTTAGTGTTTAGCTCAACTTTGTGAACATGCCACAATTACTGTATTATCTTTTATCCATTTTTGAAACTCATGCAATAAGAACTAACTGCAGAAAAGCTCATTTTAACATCTGTTTGCAGTAGGGATACGATTTACTTCTTTTCAGCTGAAAAACAACAAAATGTGTCATCTGCCCACAGGAGCCCAAACTTGATGATGAGACATGGTGGGAAAGACAGAGAGGAAAAGATTTGTTCGCTGATTGATGGAGAATGTGTCTGACAGCTGCTGTTGCCTTATCAAATGCTCATCTCTTTCACGGGTTTATATCCTTTTCCTGATTTATAGTATCATGCAGCAGCAGTGGCGCGAGGTAAACGTGGGTCAGCTCGTTGCCAGCGGTATGATGTTGTAATAATGTCTCCAACGCACCACCGGTCTGTGCTTGCGCGGCTGCTGAGGCAACACCTGGCAGGTAAGAGTCTCCCTGTATCAGTCGCTGGGCTGCTTCCACAGGAAACTGGTCGCTGTGATGCTTTCCAAGCACAGATCAGCATCCGTTCAACCCATTCATCACAGCCCACTAGACACACGACAGAGCCACATATGGCCCCGGGCCTCTCTCTTCCCCTCCAGAACTGCAATCTCGGCATATTACCCGTATCAATTTTTTAACGATCCCACAAGGCAGCGTTTTTAGGACTTGTTGAAATAATCATGAGGTGCTTGTTGGGTAATGCACTCTGTTTCAATGAGTGCACTGTGAGAAAAGACGAGCGGGGAAACAGCGAGACAGACGCGAGCCAACAGAGACCGGTTATTATGTATGCACTGCGACGAAACCAATCTTTGTTGAGCCTGTCCTCGATTGTTTTTAAAAGGATACTTTGCTGAACGCAATCAAATTAGCAAGAACATCACTGATACGGGGTAATAACCCTAAATTGAATTTCTGCACGGGCTAAAGTGTCCCCTCTCTGCAGAATCAATTGCTGTGAAGAGAAAAGGAGGACAGGAAGAGGGCATTCATAGTTAGCAGACCTTTAAAAAGTACACCAGAGATGCAGGCATGAGCGGCCTATTTTCACGCTCCAAGGCTCTGCCATAATACGCGCCTGCCGACAACTACACTAGATGCAATCTATCCAATTATGCTAGTTAATTTGAATTACCTTACAGCTCCCATCACTGAGAGCAAAATCAGGTCAGGTTTCAATTTTTTGCATTCGCATGAATACAACTCTCCTTCATTGTTTTGGGTGCTAAGCACTGCTGAGGCGAGCTCTGGCAGCCCGCTTGCTGTGCTAACTGAACACAGACTATGACAACAACCAGCAATTAGCAAGACAGCCTCCTGGTAGCTGTGCCACTGGCTGACACTGCAGAGCGCCGTGTTCAACGCAGCCAGCAATGTTACTGTACGCAGCCAACTGTCAGAGCTCAGTCATGACTGTACGCACTGTAATGTACGCTTAACACTCGCAATGAGTATGATAAAAAATACACTTGATTTTAGGCAGCCAGTAAGGTCAGAGGTGAAACGCAGAAAAAACAGTGAAGAAACAATTCCATACTCTTGCCTCCCTGAATACAGCATTTAACACAATAGACTGACTGACAGGCCTCTTAGACAACACTGTGACAACAGCTGTATGCTGCCTGACTAACATCAGGGAGAGGTTTCAGCCAGAATGATCCATCTTCTGACTGGTGAGTCAGCATACAGGCCACATCACTGCCCCAGGGTGACAGCGTGAGTCCTCGTTGCGTGCTTTCTTTTATACTTCCACAAACACCGTTCTCACCAAAGGAAGTGTGTTGGTGGGGGACAGAAAGTGAAATCATGTGTGCTGATGTGGACACTTTTCAGACGGATCAACTTGAAGGAGACCTAAATCCCATCAGTGCAGGAATTCAACATTAACCGACTTTGAATGTTCTTATTATTCGGGCGAATTTCAACTGTTTACCAAACCATGTGAGTTTACCACATGAGAAAATAAACCCAGTTGATGGAGGCTAGTGTGAAAGTTGACTGAGGTTGATAGTCATAATTTAAGCTGCTACTGAAATGTTATTTTTTCTGAATCATAGTGAAACCTGAAAGTTTCACTTCTGCATCCTCCGATAAGAGGTTTAAAATTACAGAATCACGAGTGAATCTGGCACCGTCCACACAGACCTGGTGAGATTATTCATGTTTAATATGTATGCAGTTTCCTCTTGAAAATGCAGCATTTTCAGTTATGTGTAATACTAAAACACAAGGTGGTGTCATGGTTTGCATTCTCACCTCGCCGGAGGACAGACTTTCTGTATGAAATTTTTATGTTCTTCTTTTGCCTGTGTCGGCTGATAAAGATGGATGGACTTACTGATAGTGGCAAGATATCCAATAATTAGTACAGCATTAAATCAATTCCTCAAAAATTCAACACATATTAGCTGTAGATCTGGCTTACATGTGGGCCTTTTTTGTGCTTGCATTGCATGTTATCTGTGCAGCTCAGGGAGTCAAAATCCGGCTCCTTGACTCCATGATTATGAAGTGTGAATGTTTCTGTATGTGACTACGTGTCTGTCTATTCTGCCTTTTGACGGACTATCAATGACCGATCGTTTCCCCAATGTCAGCAATAACCAGCTGAAACCTCCACAACCCAAACCTGGATAAAGTTGATGGAGAACACGTTTACTGGTTACACCAATGCCAAATAGCACAATAAGTAACGTCAGCAAACTGAGAGCTACTGGTGTTATTTAATATAAAACTTTGTTAAATGATGTTCAGTGCTTTCATTTATCACATGCCTGTGAATATGCTGGTCATGATCGTTGTGATATGAAAATTTTATACCGTCACGTTTTTAATCAGCATAGACATTTGCAAACAGGTAAACACACGGCTGTTTGCATAAATACACAGATGAGGATGTTTTCTGTTTGTCTGGTTGACAGATTCGTAATGCGGCTGTTTATACAAATCAAAAGCAATCACTCTGACCTTTAATTAGTTTCTCCGATAACTGCTGTCTTCCCATGCTAATTGAAAAACAGAAACGCTACAGTCATAATGCTACCTATCAATTAGGAAGGCACAACACTCAATATATATTAATTAACAAGGATAAATAAAAGAATAAAGAGTTGTCCTGAAATGCACCTGAAAGTGTCTCTGAAGCTGCTGCCATAGTTGCTACTATTACACCAAATGAAAATAAGCTCCATAAAGCATGCTGAGGTTATTTTGTATCATCATACAGGGTTACATGGCCAGACTATAGTATCAAACTAGACTGCAACTAATTCACTTAGTGCTCCAGTTAGTAGAGAGAAAGTGAATCACTGTGCGAGCTCCAATAGCCCATTACCCGTGAGTTAAAGAGCTCCATCAGTCCCCCGACACCTCCTCCTCCTCCTCCTTCCTCCCCTCCATCTTCCCTCCTGGTGAGGCAGCGAGTCAGGCAGTGGATGCCACACAGCCAGTAATGAGCAGGCCGCAGGCCCATTTGTGCTGGGAGAGAATAGGTCCCTAATGAACCACTGAAGACACTTAGGTCTACTGAGTCAGGATTGAAACGTGCCACTGATGGCCAACAGGAGGTTGTGTCAGCTCGACCAGATAGCCGAAAAGGCGAAAAAAATAGCTCCTTTAAAAAAAAAAACAAAAAAAACAAAACATGGTGTTGTGGAGCGTAAAAGTTCAGCCTGAACTTTGTGGGTATTGCCAATGTAAGCTGAGGCCGTGCATTAATGTCAAGTCTTTGCAGCGAAGGGCTCCTTCCTCTTCTTCAGGCGTTACATTAATATAAAAGGAACATCTCCCACTATGAAACTTTAATTTACATGATGTGTCAAACACACACCGACAGGGGAAAAGGCTAGTGTTCGTATATATGCACCGCTGTACCTTCTGTTGACACACTCACCTCCCTCTTTTTATTCACTGTGTCATGAGATGTTATCGGGCCGGCCCGTGCAATCCGTTTCTTTTCTTTATGATGACAACTTTCTTCTTGGAGCACCACCTTTACTGAAACTTGCGTGAGTCATGAATCCTCTGTAGCAACATCAACCACCAGTGCACTGCTTCCCCGTGTTATAAATATGAGAGGATGACTTCCTCACCACACTTCCTGAGTCACGGCAAGAAAAAAAGAAGAAGAAAAAAACTGCACTTCTTGCATTTTTTTCTCCAAGGACCTCACCCTCGCCCCGAGCTTTCAATGCTGCTCACCTACCTGCCAAAGGTCAATGCTATTCTGTTTTACAAGCTGAATTATAAAAGAAATAGAAATAGAAAAAAACAAAAAAAAACAAAACATCTCGCCGTATCTAAAACTGTGCTGACAGGGTTGACTGTGAGAAATGTTTCTGGATGCGCTCAGGCAGGAGCAACAGTATAAATGAGAAGATGTTTTCTGTCGGTTTGTCTGGGTGGATGCTTTTTAGCTTTCCTCATGTTGGTATATTTGAGGGAGTAGCCTCATCTGAACTGCTGTTTTGTGCCCACTGTAGCCTTTGAAAAGAGAACTAATAGGTCATGCAGGGTGTATTGTTTAACAGGCAGTGGCATTTCCCACTGCAGTGACTCGGATCTAATGGCAGGGCACGGGGAGGCAGAGGGCAACACCCACCCATCGCCTGGACGGCCAGAATCAGGAGGGACATCAGGACGGACGGCATGGTCATCTGCGGTGATTTCGAACGGCGGGTCAGCTTTTTCAGGCACAGCTCTGTGAAGGAAGAAAGAAAAAAAAACAGATACCTGTGAGGGGGGGTTGAGGATTACAGCAACAACGCTCTGCGCTTTTGTCTCAGCTTGCTGTGTTGGTGGAATTGGAGACAAGGAGACAAGCCAATATTTCACAAAGTAAAGGCTGTTTTAGAGGTTCAAATTATTTTTGTGGCTTCTGAACTTATCTGAAAGTATGTCTGAAGGTGATTACTTCACTCTTTCCTCTGGCTTTTTCTCTCTGTTACGGGGAGTGGAGCTGCGATGACAAATGGGGACTTCCAGAGTTGACAGGAAACAGCCAAGTCATTCTCTCTGCTTTCCATAGGGAAAACACCACTTCAGGAGTGAATGGAGACAGACAAAACTATCTTCTCCCCGTCTACCTCCACTCTCCCAGCCATGAAATATGTATGAGATATTTATCTCAGCTAGATTGGTAGAGGTCACCATTTGTATCTGTATTTGCTGAGACAAAAACTTCTATTTGTGTTTTGGGATGATGCTGGAAACTTGTTTTTTACCCCCCGCTGACATGCAGTCACTTTCTCTACGACCAGTGAATATAAATAATTGGATAGAGGAACAGTAGTATAGGCTGGAAAATATCACTTTAAAGACAAGGTGACGGACATTTTTACATCAGAGCACAGACTTCGGTAATTGCACAAGAATCCAAAGCCTTTTGATGGCTTTCAAATGTTTTTCTAGCAACAGAAAAAACTGTCATCAAGTCATCAGTAAAAGCACCAAATCAGTCATATAGAGGCTCAAAAACTGGGTTTACCTGCAGAGTGAACCCAGAACCATCTGTAATGTAAATACAGTCTTTGCTTTGTGTTTTGAAACGTTAAAAGCTAGTAAAAGCATATTTGAGGTTTTAAAACAACAAAAAATGGTTTAATCTCCATCAACTGGGCATCCAGTGCAAGGAAAGATAAACAAAATCAAAAAGAACATTTTTTTTTCCAAAGCAATAACACAATTATTGATGGATATTAACAGCATTGGAATTTGTGTGGATCCACTGTATAAGAACTGCATGAGATGTTTTCGTGAGTTGTACTCTGACTTTCCTCATGGACTTTTTCAACCTTTCCTCTAAATCAAAAGGAGAAAAAAAAACTAACTTTGTGGAGTTTACGAACAATAAATAACAGAATTACCCGAAAAAAAGGCTCCTCTGCTGACCTTCTGCAAAGAAAATTATCATCCTTCTGTAACCTAAAGCTGCAAATCAGATTTATTTTCAGTTAAAATGGTTTTGCTCTCTAGTTAGTGATAAACTCTTCAGGTCAGAATGTCATAATAAATTGAGATATTTAAAATTTATTAGTGACTGATTTATTATATTGAATTGTAGCTTTTGAAAAGAGTTCAGGCATATAGTCAAAACTGCCATGTGAAGAGTTATTTATAACAGAGATTAAATTAGTGCATAAAATAAACAAGAACCTGTGCAGAGTACCAACAAAACCTTTTTCAACTGGGTCAAGTCGATGTTACAGTCTTATTGTGAACAAACATTCACAGAAATATATATAAATAGAATTGTTTTCTGATTTCGCTCAATAACTGTGTATGGTAGATTAAAAAACATTGTACTTTATGCCTCTATCTGTCAGCAGGTCATCACAAACTGGAAAGCATAAAAATATCTGGGATATTATTTCCACTACAGACTTGATGCGTTCTGAAATTACATGGTGAATATAGGTGTTTATATCTGCATCACAAAACCTGCTTACAAGATTTAGTATATCCAATTGGGGAAAAAAACACCAATATTATGAGTTATAAAACATTCTTAACTAACACTAAATACCCTGATTAGTCAAAGAGAATTACCTTAACATGATAGAGACACTGTTTTCATGCTGGTATAAAAGAAGTGAGGAATGTGCAAGAATTAGAAATAGAAAGATTATATGAAACAAAGATGTGAAAAGAGGATGAGTTTGTAAGCTACAACACACCAACAGTCACTGAAACATTTACACAATTTTTTGGCACGTAAAGGAAAAGGATCGACAGGATCGTGTTTCCTTTATCAATGTGCAACATGCAATCACGTCTGCATCCTCAAACCAGACAAGAAATAGGTCTTGACCTTTTCACATTTCTAATTACTCCCAGAAGAATTGGTGGTTTCATGGTGACTACAGGGCGGTTTCACAACTTCAGTGAGCAAGGCTTAATTTAAAGGTGGTGGCTGGATGCTGGGAAACACCCAAGCCCTGAAGAAAAAAAGAATGAGACTTTGTTGTTGAATGTGTTCACAAATCTAAAACATCAGCAAAGCCTGTTCTAATATACTTTTGATCAGGAGAATCACAGAGAATGAACCCGAGAACAGCAGCTGATGGAGCCGCGATGTTGTGCTGCTGTGATTCATTTCAGTATTGTAGCTCCACCTCATGGCTTAACCAAAACTTTTTCCATCAGGCTTCGTTTATGGCCTCTGCAGAGAGGATGTGGGCAGCTTCAGCACACAGTTTCCATAACAGCCCAGCTCCACCGGTAAGGGAAAACAACACAACACGTTGATAAAATGTGAGCCACCGTACACACCCATCCTCAGAGGGGATGACTGCGTGAGACCTGCTTTGCAGAGATTTTCAAAATGGGGATGAAGATGAGACACATACCAGGACAATGCTTTAACACAGGGCAGGATTT
Organism: Salarias fasciatus; assembly: GCF_902148845.1. NCBI lineage: Eukaryota > Metazoa > Chordata > Actinopteri > Blenniiformes > Blenniidae > Salarias > Salarias fasciatus. The sequence continues at coordinate 13,954,361 of NC_043745.1, read as the reverse complement.
TCCTAAATATATTCCCCAGGATCGCACAAGCTGAACCTGCCAGCACAGCAAACCACAGTCTGACTCAGTCTGGGCTGTCCAGACACCAGGAAGCCATCAAAGGAGGGTTTTTTTTTTTTTTTTTTTTTTACTGAATGACTCAAGTATTTCACCAAGCCTTTGCCAGCATGTGTGCACTTTCCTTCCTTTCATTTTACCATCCAGATCTTACGACTTAGTTCAGACGCAGCATGAAAAAAAAAAGCTGACTAAACTCACAGGTCATAACCTTAAAAGAAAAGGGTAATGCATTCAAACAGACGCAAAAACATCTTTGCAGGGGTTTTCGTGTGCTAGTTTAAATAAATTATTTATGTTTTATTCATTTTGCATATTTGCCTTATCCAACAGCTTAGGGACACAGAATGACCAGATTAGGCCAGATTCCTGATGTCCCACAAGATGAAGCTTTATATGCCAAAAAAAAAAAAAAAAAAGTCCATAACAGACTTTTCAAATGCTTGAAAAGGGAAATATGATAACTTCAACTAGCTTGTTTCATGGTTTTAATCATCAAATACGTTTTCAACTAGGGAAACGCGTTTCTCCATTTTCACAGACAATAAGAATCGATCTCAATTCCCAGTTAACTCATCAAGAGAAACAGAAAACTGTCATTGCGTTTTGGGTGTCTGTTCACATGACAACGGTGTCTGAGCCACTAAGAACACAACTTTTAATTAGAAAACACTTTTTAAAAAACTTGGACCTTTTAAAAAACACCCTGACTCTTTCTCCATTGAAACGTTGTAAAATGCAACTTTTCTGAAACGCTGCTCCTGAGCACCACGGCCGTAGTAAATAGTTCTCCAGCACATGTAAGAGTAGATGGACAATAAAAACAAGGGCGCCTTCCCGAGTGCTGTGGTGTTATTCTTCTGGAAATTTTAGAGTAGTATTAGAGAGTCACCCGTAATGTCAATCCAACTCCACTACTAACGTCTGCCACTGTTAATGTTCATAGCACATTTTTGTCTGTGTGCATGAATCCGTGGTTACATTATTTCAACAAATAATGTAAAAATAATGCATTTTCACTTGAAACTGAAAAGTGCAAACAGAGCCTACTGTAAATGTGGGCACTTGCTGGATAAATGCTACCAACAACCTGCTCAGGTTGAGCCAGGAAGGACATCCAGAGTAACACTTGGACCAGATTAAATATGCAGCTCACATTATCTGTTGTGTTGCCAGTGAATGGGAGAAGCCAAAACGCACTGTCTCCATTTCCAATGAAAGTCCCCTTAAAAAAAAAAAAAAAAAAAAAAAAAAAAAGTGAGTGTCTCTGACAGATGGCTTTAGGGTCAGAAAATCTTGAGGGTTTTTTTTTTTCAGCGATTGGTCATCAACTTGTGAGTCATAATCACCGGTGTATTTCATTTTGACTGCAAGAAAAGACAATTAACTGTCCTACTGAGGCCAGAGAAAGAGAAATTATTCTTAATGTATCACAGAACATTAAAATTTACAGTTCCGTCATGATGATCGCACCATCACTCTCCTTCAACAAACCTCATCACGCAGTGGTTCTCTAATAGTTTGTCTTTTCCCCGATAGCGCTGCCGCTCGAGTCCACTTCCTTCCAAACTGTTAATGTAATGAATCTGACTGCCCTTCTGGACGCAAATGTCTCACTGGCATATGGCTGGCACCGTTGCCGAGCTCCTCAGACCATTTGGAAGCACTCACCCCTCGGTGATGGGGACATTTCTAACTTGAGGGACGCCGGCTGCATTGAGAGAGGAAAAAAACAAAAAAAATTGAGCCCTTCAAATCCACACTGCAGCAGGGGCTTGAATTTACTCCCTCATCCCTCTCAGGGATGACTGGATTCATCTCGGCAAAGTCGTGTCGTACATTACTCAGTCAAATTAAACGTTAGTTCATTAAACTGTGAAAAAGAGCTTCATAAACTTCAAGAGCACTTTAGAGCTGAAAAGCCGCATAAAAGTTTAACTTTTAATCAAACTACATAAAATCTAATTCACATTTCTCACTGTTGGGCCCAACACTATGCCACGATATAAAGACTACGGCGTATTGGTGTGCATATTTTTATCTCAAGGATAATTAACTGGCAGCGCAGCGACAGCAGGGAGGTGACCGTGTCTTCACAAGCAGGGAAATAAAGTGTATGATCAGTACACATTGTGACAGAAACAACCACATCCTGTTCAAGCCTCCGGGACAAATTTAGAGTGACCTTTCCAATATTGAAGATGCATGTGCAATTACAGAGATGATATAACAGCAAGTGCTGTCTGCTGTCATAATCACCTATAGCAAGGAAAAATACAGAAATGGCAGAGCGCCTTGTATAGTGTCAAATGATATGATAATCTCTCTCCGAGATGCTGGTGATCATTCCCAATGAAAGTTGTCAGAGCGGATAATGCTAACTTCTTTAACATCCCCACTGGAAGATACACTTTTCTGTAAAGCACAGTAGATAAGTGCAGATGATGAGTGGCAACATCCACACTCCCATCCTCATCCAGCTTCAGTTGAGAAATCTTAAAAAAATATTAGACCCTGTCATGACTCCCAGTTGTTGAATGTAGTATATTGATGTGGATGTACATGGACTGGAGAATCCACAGTAGACTGAGTGTAGTGAAGCAGAACTGAAACTATGTGGGTTCTGGAAACCACCATGAGCAGAGATTACACTTAATCCAGGAACATAAAAACATGGAAAAAGTACTGAGAAAGTAGTGGAGTCATGTAAATATGAAGACAACACTTCAATGGGGACAACTAATTCTCTCTGGCTTTAAGTGATGATGATCAATGGATAATGTTCAAATATTGTACGAGAATGAAATTCAAACCCAACACTAACTTTAATATAGAGTGCAGCACAACACATGTTTCTTTCATTTTACAATCAAGGACAAGATAGTTTACTCCTGGTTTCATAAATGGCCTTTGACTGCTTTCACTTTGGGATTTTTTTCACCATAAGATACCAAAATAAAGGATGCTGTTGTACTTTTCCCACTTGGGATTCTGTTGGATATCTTACAAATAGCCTTGAAGAAAAATAAAAAAGTGGACATCCAAACAGAGAGTATTGATTCAGCCAATAAAAGCAAGACATCTAAGGAGTTTATTCCACTCAGTAGTTTGCATACTTAATTCCAAAAAGTCATTTTGAGCCCCCTCCTGTTTCAGCTTCCAGATGCAGTACCGAGCTGGATCACATGGTGGCGCAGCCACATTCATTCATTAACGTTAGCTTATTAGCTTCATCTTTAAAGTACAGCATGTTGTGCAGCTTTTCCGCCTGTCCCGTTGTGTCAGAAGTACAAATAAAAGTATCAGCGGTAGTTTTATAGCCAGAGAGCCGAGGCTAACGGAGCTAGCTCCAGCGGGTCCGCAGGGTTCCTCCTCCGCTGCTCCCCCAGCTGTTGCTCCGATTTGGAAATAACTCAACTTTATGCTCATATTTATTATCTTTTTTTTTTCTTTTAGTAGAACAAAAACAGTAAACTGTTTGCATGCTCAGACTCTCTCTAACATGACTGTTTAATGCTTACCATGTTAGGAGAAGAAAGTTAAAAAAAAGAAAACGGACCCTCAGCCCGTCCAGCGGTGACTCTCTTTCTTCTGTCCGATGAAGGCGACGCTATTTCCCGGAGCGGTTCATTCTCCTCCTCCGGGGAAACAAGACGTAAAAACCGGAATGGAAACACCGTCGGGACTGCGGGTGGATGTGTGGGGTGTTTTCTTTCAGTGTTTGGGTCTGTTCCATTGATCGGGGACGGCTTTCTTCTTCACAGAAACCACTCCTTGCTGCTTTGTCCGGTGCTGATGTCACGGAGCTCCCCCCGGCTGCCGTTAACCGTTTAGCGGAGCACCGAGCTCCCTTCACCGGGAAGTCCCCGGTCTCCGTCTCCCCTCCACTTCATCCACACACACACAGTTTTCAAATAACACTGCTGTGATTTGAGCAAGATGGAAAGTACTTTAATTTTACTTCTACAAAACACACACTATAACAGATGATAAACAAAAGATAATTAAATATTAAATCAAAAAATGTAAGTTGTTTAAATATGAAAAAAGTATTCATTATTTCAGGAGTATGCTCAGAAAAACTACAATAACACTCATCAACAGCAAAATAAAAAGAAAAAAAAGCCACATAAGTTAACATCCATTCATTTCCTGTAAAGGCTCAATAAAGTTATCTTCTATCTTCTCTTACTGCTTTATCCACTGCAGAGTTGCAGGGTTCCTCGCATGTGCAGAGAAAACATACCAACTCCACACAGAAAGGTCTGGACTCATACCAAAGGACTTATCACGATGATGCCAGAGTGCTCTCTACTACTGTGCCATTGTGCAGTCAGGGTAAAAGTCCATTCATCCATTTTCTGTACTGCCTTATCCTGTGCTTCATCTCAGGTTGCTGGACCCAATCCCATAGGCGAGAACAGGGTCCAGCCTGGACCGGAGAGGTCATCACAGGGCAAACACGACAACCTGAGGTCACCATTTAACCTTGCATGCATGTTTTTGGACTGTGGGAGCAAACCAGAGGACTCGGAAGGATACAAAGCAATCCCAACCACAATAAAAACGAAACACAATATGTGACCATTTATTTCTTGTGTGTCACCCAAATCCACAGGGAAAACATGCAAAGTCCACACAAAAAGGTCCCAGCTGGTATGGTATGTTCATGACATGTTCATGTTGACTGGATGTTAGAAATCATCCTCTTCCCTGATTTAAAACACAACCAAATGCAATCAAACTGGTAACTTCCTGGTTGGGAAGTTTGGAAAAGCTCCCAGGAGTAGATCTGATTTCTCCAAACATGGCAGTGGACTTTGTGAAGTTCAGAAATGTACACACAGCATTCATAAATAAGTTATTCTTAGTTTATTTATGTTTATAGGCATAAAAAGATAACATCTAACTGTGAGGCTTTGTTGCAATAGTAATAAAGATTGTTATAAATCTGGAAAGTAGATAAAGTACAACAAATCTGCATGAAAATGAAAATAAATTGTTTCATTTAAGCTATTTTTCAGTCCCCTAGATGTAGATGTAAATGGTCGAAGCTTGCCTGTCTGTTTTCTGTGTCTGGACAGCAGGGATAGAGCAGTACTGCAGCAGGTGTTGTTAGCTTAGGTCATGTGAACAAGGAATGGGGGCTTTCCCATCCAGTAACACTCCAATTTCCCAGCTACTTGAATGCAGCATGAGCAGGGATTTTGTGTTTTTTCTTGATCAGTTTAGCAGCAAATTAATTTCATGAACCAAAAAAAAAAAAAAGATGCATAGGCTATGAAGATTTAATGTCCTGTGCAGTTACCCTGCTATAAAACTACTGACCCTGCTCTTCAGTCAACAGCACCCAGTGGTTCCTGTTCATTCCGAAAAAGGGTGTAACTTTGCCTCGTGTGTGCAGCCATGCACAAACTGAGCTAAAGTTTGAATCATTAAAGCAGTTTGTGTGGTGTTGTGTCACACATCTTGTCACCTTTCCCTTCCTCAGAAGAAAGTGCTACACCTGGGACAGAGGTGTCCAACCGTAGTTGTCGGGTTCCACAGTTCTGCATACTTTCACTGTTTACCTGCTCCAAAACACATGACTCAAGTGGGTTTGTCACCATGAATCTTTGCTCAACACTGCATGGTGTGTAAAGATTCACCTGACAGCAAGTATATCCTGTTTGTATGTTCTTGCATTTGAGTTTCATTGGTGACTTGAGGCTTGACTTAGACACAGGTGACCGTCTGTTTTTTTTCTGTAATGGTGATCTGTCCCGGGCTACTGGAATAATTTGGATAAAGCATTTCACGGGATGGATGAATATAATGCTTACTGTTATCAAATCCATTCCACTCACCACTGGACATCCACTCATTGCAGTCTTATTTTTAAAGTAGAAATGTTTACATTATTTGAGCAATATTTATTGGATTGAATATTCAATACATAGGGTTTTTTTTTTTTTTTTTACTTGTTTGTTTTTTTCATTATGGAGGTTCACTTAAATTGATCTACTCACTATGTTTTCGAAACATGCTTTTCAGAAGAAATAATATTCATTGAACAGCTGCATTGGGAGTCACTGGGCCAATGGTACTCAAACAGTAAATCACATTTTAAGAAGATGAATAAAGCTCTCTGGGAAAATACTAATGGAGCTTTTCTTATTTAATGAAATATGCTCCAAACCATAAATTTCCCTCTCCAGGCATATGCCGTTGTAAAGTATTGATGAAATTAAGAAAAACCGATGATTGAACCCCTGTCTCTCCTCCACCACCAGAGTCAGTCACTGTTAAACACCTCACTACAGTTGCTCTGCATCCAGATGTATACTGAGACCTACTTGTGGTTTTTGGTGGACCTAATAAGCTTTTTTTCATGTGTTAAAGTCGTACACCTTAAACTGGAATTGAACCCCGGCCATCTTTCAGATGGTAAATGTATGGACCCATGTTGGGCTTTTCTTGTTTGTTTTCTTTGTACGCTTGAATGTGGATTTAATCTTATTTCAAACAACCTTTTTTTTTTTTTTTTTTTTTTTGTTTTTTGTTTTTTTTACTGGAGTCTCACATATTAGACATATTAGAACCTATTACATGTTTTTTCCCCCTGTCTTTGTCGGCTTGAGAGAAAAAAGAAACAAATGAAAAACAGAGAAAATACTAAGAAAATGTATTAGGAATTTCAAAACAAGGTGTTGTGGTTGGAGTTAAACTGTCCAATAGACAGAAAATATAAGATGGAACTACTCAGAATACACGAGGGAGGGAGGAAGTCACAGCAGGACAAGTATCTAGTGTATTAAAAAAAAAAAACTTAATTGACACATATTCTCACACCAAGACAAACCACTGGTGTTTCTCAGTATTCAGGTAACTCACTTGCTCAGTCTTTTGCCGAATGGTTGAAATCCAGGATAAGAATAGTCTATAAATGCAGACTGTAAAATGACTGTCTGAATTCACGTTTAGTTCAGTAAACAGTAAAATATCATTTGGTGAAGTGGCAGGGTCCAACATAAAGAAAAGGGGATGTTTTTTCAAAACAAACATAATCTTTTCAGGGAAGAATATGAGAATTTTTCCTCAATCTTTTGTGTTTCATAAATACCGGTACTCACATATTGTAGTTGTTGAAAGACAACATCAGAAGGAAAACAGACAGATGTAAAAAATATCACCTCAAAATATCATTGTTTTGACCGACAATAATGTCAAGTGAAAAATATAAACTGGCCTGCCATGTGTTCAACAACTGCTGCAGGACAACCTACTCTGGAAACACAGTAACGGGACTCGAATATGAAAAGTCCTACTCTGTGGCGGCGCAGGTGAATGCAGCGCAGACCACGTGACTGAAACCAGGAAGCGATTCGAGCGTAAACAAAGGGTGAGTGTGCACTTCTTTTATCAAGGCTGCAGCTTTCTCTGCCTGAAATGAATTGTATCCGATTCATGTTATGAAGGATTTCGGTTTGAAAACCCCTAAAAGACCGAATTCACCCGTTTGATACAGACGATTTTACGTTCTTTATTTCGCTTACGCCAACCAGCTAACTTCGGGGGTGAGATGGTGCGTTGGCATTTTCATCGAAAAAAAAACGTTGTGAAGAAGGAAAGACAAGAATTACAGAACGCTTTTTGTTCATCATGGAAGCATGATCGTATGATACATGTTGTGTTTGTGTCGCGTGTAATACCTGGACGGAAACACTACTGCGTAGCTGTCATTGATTGCTAAGTCTGTGTACTGTTTCGTTTTAGCAGGTAGACATGACCTCCTCAGACTGGCGCCTGTGCTTGAAGCTGGTGGACCAGCCCAAGTCCACCTTCCATTTCCCAGAGATGATGCCGGGTGATGTTCCCCCCGGGGGATACAGAGTCGCCACCTTAAAACAGCTTGTAGCAGCTCAGCTCCCTGACTCGATCCCTGATCCTGAACTAATAGGTTTGTGTCTGCTGTCGCATCGCATAGACAGTCAACAGCCCAATTCTGTAACCATTCTTCAGGATTAAGTGTTTGTGTGTTGATGTGTTCACCAGAGCTGGTTCATTGCGGACGGAGACTCAAGGATGACCTGACACTGGATGCCTGCGGCATTCAACCAGGATCCACTCTGCACATCCTGAAGAAGACCTGGCCCGAGCCGGAGAGCAGTCCAGGTATACCCGTGTTTCACTGAAGGAATGATGCTGGATGCAGGATTAGAATCTGAAGCTGTGTGTTCATTTTCTTTATTTCAGAGCCTGTAAACAGAGCAACAGCTGCCAGGGAGTTCAGGTTATTTAATGCTGCCCTCCATTCTCTTAACTCTGCATACAGAGACTCGGTGAGTAAACTATCAAATAGGCATTATTTGATCTAATGTTTTTTTATTATTATTATTATTATTATTATTATTATTATTAATTTTATACGTGACTCGTCCCATTGGTTAGGAAAAAAAAAAGCAAAGAAAGCTAAAAACTTAACATTTGTGATTATGGTTGGGAATATCACCCAAAATTCATAACTCAATGTTTTTGGTCAAAATGACAATAAAGTATATAAACTAATCACCAGCTGTACAAACTAAACATGTGAATTCTCCAGAAAAATGATGAAAAATAGTGGCATGAAGCAGGCGCAGCCATAGTTCTCTTCAGTTATGGCAGATTTTCACTCAGATATGCCTATTTAATGGTGGAAAAAAATCCAAATGGCCACATTATTCTTTTCATGTCATTGCTTTTTCTTTATAAAGTCTATAAATGTATGTGATCATGTGGGGGAGTCGTGGGAAAACAAAGTTAATACAGGTGACTTCCAGTTGATATGCAGCACTTTGGTCAACTATTGTTGCATTATGAATAAATGTGACTGCATTTAATTCTTTAAAATCCTTTAGGTATTACATTACATCTAATTTTGGTACATTTCTATCACCTTTTTGTCACAGGAAACACTGTTTCCTCAGCTTCTGTCTTTACATTTGCTGTCTTTTCTTCACTTTCTAGGTTTATAAAATGCTGACAAATAAGGAGTCTCTGGATCAGATCATTGTTGCCACACCAGGCCTCAGATCGGACCCAGTCGCCCTCGGTAAGACAAGTGTGAAATACTTCTTTATGCCATCACAGTGCAAAATGCAGTAACTTTTGCCTTTAAAACCTCCAGGTGTGCTTCAAGATAAAGATCTGTTTGTGCAGTTCACAGACCCAAACATGCTGGATGTGTGAGTGCAGCTCCTCTTTGTATCACAGCTCTTTCGAGAGTGAAGAAAATGATCATTTCGATTCTTCAATCTCTGCCTCCTCGTCTCTCTCACAGATTAATCAGCTCTCATCCGGCCCTCGTCAACGCCATCATCCTGGTCCTGCACTCGGTGGCCGGCAGCATGCCCGCTCAGTCCAGCGCCAGCTCGTCACGCAACGTCTCCACCAGTTCTTACGGCGACATGCCAGGTGCGCAAGGAATGTGGTTCGCTAAAAGTAGGCAGAGTTTAGAGAAGGGTCTTCTTCTTCTTTTTAGAGTTTTACGGCGGTTGGCAACCAACTTAGGAGCATTACCGCCACTAGAGAAGGGTCTATTAGGAATTATCTCACTGCATTTTGCTCTTATCAGCCAGCAGGAGTGTTGCTTTTTATTTATTTTCATTATTTTTGTGCTCATCCTTTCTTAATCTCACTTTTTTTTTTTCAATTTTTTTTTCAATTTTTTTATTTTATGAGAACTCAGTGGTTTTTATTTTCCCATTGGGGACAAACTAAATAATTGAGTTGAATGTTTTTCTGACAGGGGGCTTTATGTTTGAGGGAATGTCTGACGACGAAGATGAATTCCAGTCTGTAAGTCAGCGCTCGACCTCAGCTATAAGCCATCAGCATGCTGCCGGTGGGTGTGGTGTTCATGTGTGTGTGTGTGAATGTGTGTGTGACAGGGGAGCCCAGCAGGTCCCTCCAGCAGAGGTGGCGTCGCAGCAGGAATGCGACCCGTATCTCTGAGCCACAGCGGGGCGACGGGCCCCCGGCCGATAACGCAGAGCGAGCTGGCGACCGCCCTGGCTCTCGCCAGCACCCCCGACAGCAGCGCCGTCACGCCAACGACGGCGAGCCAGGTGAGGCACGCGGCTCCACATTAGAGACGCCTTTGAATAGCATAAGACCCCCGCTGCCGAGTCTGGCTGCATTACCGCTCTCTTTTGTGTCGCCGTTTCTTTCATTCCGTCCCTGATTAAGGCGGACCCCTCCAGCGGCGTGGCCCCCATGCCAGCAGGGACCCCAGTCAGTAACGATCTCTTCAGCCAGGCGCTGCAGCAGGCTCTGCAAGCCACCAACATGTCGGCTCTACAGGTGAGCTCAGTATAACGCCTTCTCCAGTCACAGAGGGAATTTTACTATTCTGAACAGGCTCTTTGAGCCCGGTAGGGTGTCGGCGGGGAGGGGACTCTGCGAATCAAAGACTCGGAGCGTGTTTCTGTGTTGGCAGGGCCGCTGGCAGTCCCAGATGCAGCAGCTGAGGGACATGGGGATCCAGGACGAGGAGCTGATGCTGAGGGCGCTGCAGGCCACGGACGGAGACATCCAGGCTGCCCTGGAGCTCATATTCGCCGGAGGCCCAGGACTCTGAGCCCGGACCCCGGCAGACAAAAGGCTTTTGTGGAGGAGAGGGCAGAAAGAGAAGGCTGGTCACCCTGCTGCAGAGAAATGATAAGCAAATTATGACCCGCGGTATTCAAAGCTCGTATTGTTTACATTTACTTGTAAATATAAAAATGGAACAATATGAGCTGCGCTCCAAAGGTGGTGACAAGCTGTAGCTCCTTCTTGACAATGTGATAAAACTTGTAATAAATTTGAAGGATGTCAACCAAGATTCTTTTGTTTCTGGGCAGATTTCATATTCATGGTTTGTGTGCTCTTGAATTATCCTTTCAAATCACAGAGATCCAGAACCCGTAAGTCACAGTTCCTTCCAGTTCATCTGTTGGGATCCTGAGCTGTTGTCACTAAATGTAGAGTTTTATTTAACTTAACGGTTGTTTTTATGAAGAATTGTTTTAAACTGGGTGATATCCATTATTTTTCTTTAGCCAGCTCCCACTGAAATGTCATAAACGGATGAGGACACAGTAGAATTGCATTTTAAAACTCATTTTGTGAAGGTATAATTACATTAGTAATCCACAGAGGATCAAATACATTAACTTTAATGTGTATGAGGATCATTAGAGGCACTGTAGATTCAAATTTAGATATCCTAACTCATCTTTTTAAAAATTTTCTTATTAGGAAAAAAATACACCTGATCTGACATTTAACTTTCTGGGGATCTACTTCCTTATTGTCTAACATTTTTCTTTTTATTGTATTATTGTAGAAACATAAGAATGAATTTCCTTGCACGGTGGTTTAAGCTGCTTCACCAGCAGACTGAATGAAATAACGATCAAAGAAACACGGAGGTCTGAGTGAAACAACTGTCAAAAATCTCTAAACTGTTGAGTTGAGACTGATGAACTACTGTCAGTATTGTCAAAATGAAAGACGTGTTCAGATCTCTGCGTAGTTCAAGATCATGGTCAAGATGGTCAAAAACAACTGCTACAATTCACAGGCAGCTAAAATTTGAACTAAATTGTACTTTTGTGGAGTTATACTGAAAATTATAATCCTTCAAAGATTTTCACTAGATTATAATGACTGCAAATTTAGGTTAGGGCAGATTAACTCAAAGTTTCTTAAAAGTAATGGTGCATTCATGAGAAAATAAGAAAAGGGTATTTCACACATCACGGTTTTACTGGGACAACAGGGTGTGATCTGAAGCTCTGTGTGGCTACAATGATTTCATCCAGAGTGTCTTTATTCACCAGTATTTTATATATCCGGGATTTGGGAAAGGATTGTAAATGTACAGGCGGGAGATGGAGGAAAAGTGTTTCCTGTGATATGATTTAATTTTATTTATCATGCACTTTAAACCCTGGATGCCCCTTAATTAAAACAAGTTAGATAATCTATGCCAAAGGGAAAAAAAAGAGCAGTCTTAGAACAATCAATCTACATGAGAACACAAAACGAATGTCCTACTTATAGTGCATACAATAAAATTGGTCTTCCGTGGTCTTTCTTTAATTTTACTAAAACAAATATCACAAAACTGACTCTGTTTAGGATTTTTCAGGTTCACCCCCTTGAGCACACAGTTCCTCAGGTTTCACATGGGCAAGCGAAAATAAAATAAAATTCATATCCTCTGGTAAAAAAGAGGCAGGTGAATGACAAACTGCCAACCTCAGTTTTCACACGGAGAGAAACCAGATCCCAACTGAATGTGTTCATTCGGGATCTTTGCCCATTATGTGAACTTTACCTAAAACCTCCATTTTCATATTTTTGTGCTAACCTAATCTAAAACATAATCTAAACTGTTTTTTTCAGACACTCATAGACTGAATTGAGCTTTCACTGCTGGTTTGATGTAATCCTCCTGCGGATCCACTAGATGGCAATGCTGTAACGTCTAAATCTGTCCTGAGAGCCGAGTGTTTGCTTTCCTGACATTTGAAATCAAGCTCTTGATCTGCCCTCTGCTGAATGTGTCTTGATGAATGTGTGATTTATTTTGGTTTTCTGTGCTGTCATCTCTCACAGAGGACAGTGTTCTCAGACAGCCACTTAAAGGAGATAAGGTGATAGTTTTACTGTCGTCCGCTCAGCTGCTGCGGCTGCGTTAAGAGGGCATTGTTGCCATTAGCTGAGGCCTTATTACAGACAGATAGATTTGCTTTGTCTGGTTGTCTCCCATCAGGGTATTTTAGGGGAGGACATATTGTGTTTGCCCCCCCCCTCGGATTCGTACCGTGCTCCATCTACAATAATTGCCCTGCTTAGTTTTATTACTGCATCTGCGGATGTGACAGCTCAATCAGTGGATTGGCCTTTCATGAGCACAGCACCCAAACAGCGCTTTGTGTCCGTCTGTCCCCATTACCATTTTATATGCAGGCACACCTGCGGGCAATTTCCACCTCCAACTGCCTCCAAGGGTATTTAAAAAAAAAAATTAAAAAAAAACATTTCTATTGAGCTGGTGGAGACAGTGTCGCAGCGCCACAACCGAACAATGGTGAATAAAAGTCTCATTGCCTTTCGAGCAAATTAAAAAGAAGACAGTTGTGGCTGCTGAGAGAAAAATAGTGGAATTTGAAGCCGAGTGGGAACAATGCAGACTTGATTTTGTTTTCAGGGCTACAATTGCCACTGAGCTCTGGGAGCAGATGTAATATTCAGTGTTGTATATCACATATATTGGCTGTTTTGACTGTATCTAAAGCTTTGTGAGCTTTACTGCTGCAAATCACAGTGTGAAGTTGTCATGGAGACGATCAATTGCACGTGGAAAGCCAGCACGCCAGTCCTAGGAAATATGTCATTACCAAGTGTGTTAAGGTTCCCTTTGTTGTCTGTTAGAACAGTGTGAACAGTGTGTGAGCTCAGAGGACGTCTGCATGAACTGTGTTTACCTGTTAAATTTTAATTCAGAGCCACAACTGCATGAATCTTTCCAAAGCTTTGCATCTTCACATGTAATGCTCTAAAAATGTACAAATGAGGATAATATTCAAAGAAATGAAAAGTCTGGGATGCCTCCAACATTTAAGTCTTTGTTAGTTAAGAAGCTGCTTTACAGTCTTAGAAGTGATTTTTTTTTTGTGGATTTATTCAGTGTTCATTTATAAAAAGTTATTAATTTTTTTTTTAATGTAAGCTGAGGTATTTAAATACACATTCCCTTTTCGTCATATCCCAAACATTCCCTCTGATCCATGTTAAAGACTTCACTCACGTAATGACGAGCCAGATATACTGCCTCTAATAACCTAATCTCCCAACTGGAAAAAAAAACAGATACATCTTTCCTTTGCAGCAGAGGCAATGTGAAGCGCTTCATGAGTAAATGATAAATTATTCAACAGAACACGAAAGTATTGAGAGCAAATTTAAAATGATTTGTGAGGCAATGCAAAAGTATTGTGTGTTAGGTTGAAAGAAATACAAAAATCTGCTGAAAGCTACTCATTCCTCTTCATTCAGATAAAGCATATTGTTGATGTCTGGCTTTGTTTCTGTGAGTTCAGTGTAATTTATTGTGTTTCTTTTTCTTTTTTTTTATCTTTGTGAAGCACTTTGAATTGCCTTGTGTCTGAATGGTGCTGCATAAAAATAAACTTCCCCTAACTTGAAATGAAAGAAAACCATTGTGTGGATACTGAAATCTGCAAGGAAATAGAAATGTTTTGCAGAATCAAGTGAGAAGAATTCAAATTATACTAATAAAAAACAATAAAGAGAAGTCAAAATGAACTCTTATGGACATTAAAAGTACTGTGAGACTCAAAAAAAGATGCAAAAAAAGTGGCCAACACAGTGTTCTGGCAGTCTTCAGGATTTTTGTGGCTCACTTTTATTCCTCTGGAAACTCTCTTCAGGTTTTATCGCGACTTTCGTCAAGCCACTCCAGCTACGACTCATATCATCGCAAATATTTTTCCAGACTCTCTCTGCTTGGATATGGCCGGCCTCATGCGGTGAGGGCAATTCCAGTGAAAACCCCCACTTCTGAGCAAAGAGAGGAAACATCTTAAACAACTGGTCAGAGGGCGTCGTAATGAATCCAGTCTGCAGCTTTGAAGCTGCTGCAGATCTGCCCAATTACTCCCACGGCGACCTGGGGATTCAGGTAATGAGGGAGGTTCGGCGCGCCGTCATCGCAGCCAATATATCGCGCCGGCAGGAATGATCAACGCCGGGCTTTCTGAAATGGTGTTAAAGCTGGTGTAATCAGGCTCTTGCAGACGAGCTGAACAATGCCAA